>NW_027077841.1:0-622750 GCF_963930625.1 Muntiacus reevesi
CCTTAAGCCAAAGCCAAATCTTGAGCAAACCCTGATGATGATTTAGTCATTAAGTCGCATCTGACTCTCTGCAACCCCATGGACAGTGGCCTGCCAGGCTCCTATGTCTGTGGGATTCTCCGGACAAGAGTACTGGGAGTGGTTGGCATTTCCTTCTCCAGTGGATCTTCATGACACAGGGATTGAACCCGGGTCTCCCGCATTGAGGGCAGATTAACCGACTGAGCTACAAGGGAAGCCTTAAAACTCTCGTAAGTCTCTTCAGGTCTCTGAAGGCTGAGAGAGGTGAGGAAGCTGCAGAAGAGTTTGAAGGTAGCAGAGACTGATTCATGAGGCTTGAGGGAAGAAGCCATACCCCCAACCTTTGCTATTAATGCAAATCCAGCACGGGCTGGTTAGGTTGAGTTCAGAAGCAGTGTGGTTTGCAAGTGAACATGCCTCGTTTAGGGAGAGATCAATAGCCATACAGGGAGATATGATTAGAAAGAGGAAGAACATCATATGATGCATTTTACTTATCTGAGGCAGGATTGATGGGGTTCTGCTTGAACAAGAGCCTGAGATCTTCAACAGGTTCACAGGAATAGCTGTCCTCTGGCTTTGGAGTCTCAGTTTCTGTCTCCCCCTCCTGTAGGCCATAGGGTTTTATTCTAGAATTGTGGACCCAGGCAGATAGACACTTCACTTTTACAGCAGTTGAAGTCACTAGAACAACCTGATATGGCCCTGTCCATTTCTCAGACAGCTGGTTTGGACTCCCTTTTTCTTGCCAGGTCTTTACTGATACTTGATCCCCTGGCTTTACCTGGGGATTTTTCAAGTCTTCCTGTGGTTTAGGGAGGACCTGTTCTCCATACCGTTGGAGTTCTTGCTGAAACCTTCCCAGGTCAATTATATGTTTTAAGAGTGTATTGGCATCCTCGTCAAAAAACAAATCAGAAGTTAAGAATGGAACTCCATACATCATTTCATAAGGAATTAACAATAGTGGCCGTTTGGGGGATGTCCGTACCCTCATGAGGGCTATGGGTAGCCTATGTGTCCACTTATTATGTGTTTCTTGACATAGCTTAGCCAGAGCCCTTTTAAGAGTCTGGTTGGCTCTCTCTACCTTTCCTGAAGCTTGAGGCCTCGAGGATGAGCGGAGCCGGTATTTTATGCCTAAGCATGTGGCTAGGTTCTGGGATATCGTGGCTGTAAATGAGGGCGCATTGTCACTCTGAAGTGACCGAGGCAGCACACACCTAGGCACTATCTCCTTCAGCTGAGCTTTACAGACTTCTGTAGCTCTCTCTGTTCAGTAGGGAACGCTTCGATCCATCCTGTGAATGTGTCAATAAAGACTAGCAAGTAAGAAAACCCTTGGGTCTTGGGCATGGCTGTAAATTCTCCTTTCCTGTCCGCTCCTGGGTATGATCCCCGATGTTGGACAGGTGTAATTAGAGGAGGTCTGGTTTTTGGGTTATTTTTTAGACAGGTGTCACAATTCTGTGTGACTTGTTTAACAACCTTAGCTAACTGTGGATGGGAGAGAATAGGCTTAAGAAAGATTTCTCGATTATCTTTTCCAAAATGGGCGCTCTTATGTAAGGAGTTAGTAATGTTTTAAACCTGAGAATCAGGGAGTATTATTTGGGACTGATCAGGCTGAAACCACCCATGTGACCCAATCTCCCAGCCCCGCTCAGCATATCGGGAACGTCCCCCTGGGGTAAAATCTGGAGTCAGGATTTCCTTGGGGAAAAGGGGGCAGATAGCAGAGGCAGAGTTAGCTTCCCCGCCAGCTCGTCCTGCCTCTTGATCAGCTTTCCTATTACCCTGAGCCTCTTTTTCTTGCCCTTTTTGGTGACTCTTGCAGTGGATGACAGCTAATTTTGCAGGAAGTTTGACTGCCTCCAGGAGCCTGAGATTGAGCTCTTTGTGTTTAATAGCAGAGCTTCGGGCACTGAGCATCCCTCTTTCTTTCCAAATTGCTGCACGGGCATGCAGAATGAGGAAAGCATACTTAGAGTCCATACACACATTAATCCTCTTTCCTTCTCCTAACTCCAAAGCTCTTGTCAGGGCAAAAAGTTCAGCTTTCTGGGCTGAGGTGTCTGGGGGAAGAGACCCACTTTCCTTAGTTTCTTCCAGGCTCGCTACAGCATATCCTGCTTTCCTCTCTCCCTTTTCTACAAAACTGCTGCCATCTGTGTGCCAGTTTTGCTCTGGGTCAGATAAAGGTGTCTCTGATAGGTCCCGGCGAGAAGAGTATAACTCGTCTGTGATTTGTATGCATTGGTGATCCAGAGGGGAGGTAGGGGGATCTGGCAGTAAGGTTGCTGGATTTAAAGTCTGGCAGACCCTCAACTTTATTTCTGGAGTGTCAAGGAGGAGGGCTTGGTATTGGGTGATCCTTCCCCCTGTCATCCACCTGTCCCCTTTCGTTTCCAAGACTGCTTGCACCCGGTGAGGCGTATACACTGTGGTGGGCTGACCCAGGGTCAGCTTAGATGCCTCCTTAACCATAAGAGCAGTGTCTGCTACTGTCCGGAGGCAAGTGGGCCACCCTCTGGCCACCTCATCTAGTTATTTTGAGAGATAAGCCACAGGTTGTAATACGGGCCCCATCATCTGCTCTAACACCCCAAGAGCAGTTCCTGTCCTTCCAGAAACATAGAGTCTAAAAGGCTTCTCCAGGTTGCGGAGGACTAAAGATGGGGCTGTAGTGATGGACTCTTTTAGGGCATTAAAGGCTACCTTGCAGGTCTCATGCCAGTCGAGTGGCTCTTCCTCTTTCCCCCTTAAATTTTCATATAGGGGTCTGGCCAGATTGCCATAATTAGGAATCCAGATCCTGCAAAACCCGGTCCTTCCTAAAAATCCCCTAAGCTGTTGTTTTGTTTGGGGGTACGGGGTATTTAAGATGAGGGATCTCCCCTCGGGGTCAGGCATTCTTTTTCTCTCCGTAATTATAAATCCAAGGTATTTTACTTGGGTTAAGCTAATCTGAGCTTACTTGGGGGATACTCGATAACCCTTTTCATACAGGAAAGTTAGCGTTTTAAATAGTGTCCATTTGAGAGCTGGTAAAATCTGGCCTAGCTATGAGCAAGTCATCCACATACTGTATTAGACTACTGTTTGTTAAAGTTAATTCCCTTAGTTCTCTCCACGAGGAAGTCCCGAAGATATGAGGGCTGTCCCTAAACCCTTGGGGTAGTCGATTCCAATTGAGATCTCTATGGTCTTTCTTGATTCCAAGTCCCGCCACTCAAAAGCAAAGAGTTTTTGGGATTCAGGATGGAGAGGAATGCAGAAGAAAGCAAGTTGAAGGTCCAAGACTGAGAAATACTTGGCATTTCCTGGGACTTGGGATAGGAGGGTATATGGGTTTGGGACTATGGGGTGGATGGGAACCACAGCTTCATTAACAGCTCTTAGATCCTGGACGAATCGGTAAGATCCATCTTGTTTTTGAACGGGCAAGATTGGGGTGTTGCAGGGGGACTCACAGCTGATTCGAGTTCCAGTATCTCGGTATTTGTTAACTAATGGTCTAAGACCCTCAAGAGCTTCTGGTTTTAAGGGATATTGTCTTTTCCAGGGCTAGGGAGCATTTGGTCTCAGAGAAATCTTTACTGGTGGAACATTTATGGCTAAACCAGGGCTGGAGACATCCCACACCTGGGGATTGACCTCATCTAGACAAGGGACAGACTCCTCCTTTTCTACCTCTGACTGTAAATATTCAGACATAGGCAAAGAAAATTATCGACTTCTACCTTTGTGTCCCCAAGTCACTCTGGTTTGGAGGCGAATGTATTATCCTCACCATGGAAAATTTGGAAGCTGTTAACATGAAAAATTTAAAGAGTCACGCAGAGGCTAGTCACTCTAAGCTAACCGCTAAGACATTTATTGACTGATTTCTAGCTTCTTTCCTTTAACCTTTTTCATCTACAGTAATCCTGTGTGTTCCTTTTAGTTAGGGATTCATTTTTAGACTATCCTGACTCTTCCACTACCTTCCAGTTTTGGGTCTGATTCACTTACAGATGTGCCAAGTGCTTCCTGAATACTATAGAACATATTTTATGTTTAAAATACTTCCATGCTTATGTAGTGAGTCAATGATTTTAAGTTTATTTGTTACACATTTCAATGTAAAAGTCAATGTGTGAACTAACATATTCACGACTTGGAAAAGTTGGCTTTTTTTTGCTGTGTGTTTGAACTCCTCACCCGACCAAAGCTCATGGAGAGGTCTATAGATTTTCTAAAATGGTTATAGTGTTGTTTATTTTCTGGTAATTGAATTAGGGTGTGAGTTGCAAAGCTTGTGTTTCTGTTCATTTCATTCCATCTGTTCGGGTTTCTTTCTCTCTCCTGAGTCAGAGAGTAACTTCCCATTGATTGTCCAGTTACCAAGGTTGGTGTCCATGCATCCGTGCTGGTCTCTCCATACATGTCCGGGTGTCCTGTGAAACACTAAGCTTAATTTATTTGGAAATGACCTAGCTGTTCAATACACTGTCATCACTCAGTTGAGCAGAGGGAGAGAAATTCAAGTGACAAAACTCCAGAGAAGCTAGTGTCAGAGCGCCCCGGCGTGGCATGCGTGCAGGGGGTTGGGGGGAGGGGGGCGGGGAGCGGAGCGCGGAGATCTCAGGTGTCCTCCCACCCTGGGCCTCTCCAGGCTCGCCGCTGCTCAGTGGCCTCCCCCCGCCCCCATCGCTTTGGCTGCTGAGGGCCGGGTGGTCTCTGCAGCTGCCTGGCATCCTGCCCGAAGCCGCCCCTGCTCACACGATGTCTTCCAGTCTCTCTCCGAACCCTCGACTCTTTCTGCCTCTGTCTCACCTGGCTTGGGTGCGTGCGAGTGCCTGTCCGTGTGCCTGGCTGTCGCTCGTCCGCTCTCTCAGGAAGGTCCTGTGCTGGGCCCGTGGCGTGGGGGCAGGGCGGGCCTCGGTTTGGGGACAGGGAGGGGCTGAGGCACTCCAGGGCGTTTGCACAGCCGGCAGGATGGGCGCCTGGGGCCCCGGCTGGGCTGCCCCTAAGCCCGCAGGAGGCTCCAGGCACCGCGGCCCCGGGCCGACACCCCGCTCGTCTGGAGCCACGTGACCCTGAGCAGCGAACGGGATGGTGGGGGGCGGGGGGTGTTGGGCCACCGAGATGTCCTCCCCGCTCAAGCCACCCCCCTCCCCAAACACCGACAGAGATCCCGCAGCCTCGCCAGGCCGCTCGGGGTCCGGGAAGCGCCCCGGGCCGGGCCAGGCGCATGCTGGCCGGGGGTGGCGTCGGCTGGTCTCCCAGCTGCAGGGCCTGTCCCGGTTTTTCCCATCAGTTTCAACAGTGACGGTCACCCCACATTGTGAGTCGTCTAGATTTCTCACTGACACCCCTGTTAGGGAGTGGCTTTTTAGAGAGATAGGGAAGGTCACTTGGGGGATGTTAGTCATGAGAGAAAATAAGGGCTCAGGTGGGATTGCAGATGTCATCCAGGGGGTAAATAGAGACAGTTGTTGCTGGTACCAAGACATGAAGTTTTTTGTCCCCCTTTTCCCAAAAGGCCATATTACGACCACATGGGGGCGCTGAGTAATAGCCCATAGCTTGGCTGGAAGGGTGGGCCTTTGATATTGATACCCTGGGATGGGTTGGACATACCCCCAACCTTTGTCATTAATGCAGATGCAGCCCGGGCTGCTTAGGTTGAGTTGAGAAGCAGTGTGGTTTGCAAGTGAACATGCCTCGTTTAGGGAGAGATCAATAGCCATACAGGGAGATATGATTAGAAAGAGGAAGAACATCATATGATGCATTTTACTTATCTGAGGCAGGATTGATGGGGTTCTGCTTGAACAAGAGCCTGAGATCTTCAACAGGTTCACAGGAATAGCTGTCCTCTGGCTTTGGAGTCTCAGTTTCTGTCTCCCCCTCCTGTAGGCCATAGGGTTTTATTCTAGAATTGTGGACCCAGGCAGATAGACCCTTCACTTTTACAGCAGTTGAAGTCACTAGAACAACCTGATATGGCCCTGTCCATTTCTCGGACAGCTGGTTTGGACTCCCTTTTTCTTGCCAGGTCTTTACTGATACTTGATCCCCTGGCTTTACCTGGGGATTTTTCAAGTGTTCCTGTCGTTTGTTCTCCATACCGTTGGAGTTCTTACGGAAACCTTCCCAGGTCAATTATATGTTTTAAGAGTGTATTGGCATCCTCGTCAAGAAACAAATCAGAAGTTCAGAACGGTCGTCCATACATCATTTCATAAGGACTTAACAATAGTGGCCGTTTGGGGGATGTCCGTATCCACATGAGGGCTATGGGCAGCATGTGTCCACTTATTATGTGTTTCTGACATAGCTTAGCCAGAGCCCTTTTAAGAGTCTGGTTGGCTCTCTCTACCTTTCCTGAAGCTTGAGGCCTCCAGGATGAGCGGAGCTGGTATTTTATGCCTAAGCATGCGGCTAGGTTCTGGGGTATCGTGGCTGTAAGTGAGGGCCTGTTGTCACTCTGAAGTGACCGAGGCAGCCCAAACCTAGGCACTATCTCCTTCAGCAGAGCTTTACAGACTTCTGTAGCTCTCTCAGTCTCAGTAGGGAATGCTTCGATCCATCCTGTGAATGATCAATAAAGACTAGCAAGTAAGAAAACCCTTGGGTCTTGGGCATGGCTGTAAATTCTACTTGCCAGTCCGCTCCTGGGTATGATCCCCGATGTTGGACAGGTGTAATTAGAGGAGGTCTGGTTTTTGGGTTATTTTTTAGACAGGTGTCACAATTCTGTGTGACTTGTTTAACAACCTTAGCTAACTGTGGATGGGAGAGAATAGGCTTAAGAAAGATTTCTCGATTATCTTTTCCAAAATGGGCGCTCTTATGTAAGGAGTTAGTAATGTTTTAAACCTGAGAATCAGGGAGTATTATTTGGGACTGATCAGGCTGAAACCACCCATGTGACCCAATCTCCCAGCCCCGCTCAGCATATCGGGAACGTCCCCCTGGGGTAAAATCTGGAGTCAGGATTTCCTTGGGGAAAAGGGGGCAGATAGCAGAGGCAGAGTTAGCTTCCCCGCCAGCTCGTCCTGCCTCTTGATCAGCTTTCCTATTACCCTGAGCCTCTTTTTCTTGCCCTTTTTGGTGACTCTTGCAGTGGATGACAGCTAATTTTGCAGGAAGTTTGACTGCCTCCAGGAGCCTGAGATTGAGCTCTTTGTGTTTAATAGCAGAGCTTCGGGCACTGAGCATCCCTCTTTCTTTCCAAATTGCTGCACGGGCATGCAGAATGAGGAAAGCATACTTAGAGTCCATACACACATTAATCCTCTTTCCTTCTCCTAACTCCAAAGCTCTTGTCAGGGCAAAAAGTTCAGCTTTCTGGGCTGAGGTGTCTGGGGGAAGAGACCCACTTTCCTTAGTTTCTTCCAGGCTCGCTACAGCATATCCTGCTTTCCTCTCTCCCTTTTCTACAAAACTGCTGCCATCTGTGTGCCAGTTTTGCTCTGGGTCAGATAAAGGTGTCTCTGATAGGTCCCGGCGAGAAGAGTATAACTCGTCTGTGATTTGTATGCATTGGTGATCCAGAGGGGAGGTAGGGGGATCTGGCAGTAAGGTTGCTGGATTTAAAGTCTGGCAGACCCTCAACTTTATTTCTGGAGTGTCAAGGAGGAGGGCTTGGTATTGGGTGATCCTTCCCCCTGTCATCCACCTGTCCCCTTTCGTTTCCAAGACTGCTTGCACCCGGTGAGGCGTATACACTGTAGTGGGCTGACCCAGGGTCAGCTTAGATGCCTCCTTAACCATAAGAGCAGTGTCTGCTACTGTCCGGAGGCAAGTGGGCCACCCTCTGGCCACCTCATCTAGTTATTTTGAGAGATAAGCCACAGGTTGTAATACGGGCCCCATCATCTGCTCTAACACCCCAAGAGCAGTTCCTGTCCTTCCAGAAACATAGAGTCTAAAAGGCTTCTCCAGGTTGCGGAGG
This sequence comes from Muntiacus reevesi, assembly GCF_963930625.1. Lineage (NCBI taxonomy): Eukaryota > Metazoa > Chordata > Mammalia > Artiodactyla > Cervidae > Muntiacus > Muntiacus reevesi. The sequence continues at coordinate 7,967 of NW_027077841.1, forward strand.
ACTAAAGATGGGGCTGTAGTGATGGACTCTTTTAGGGCATTAAAGGCTACCTTGCAGGTCTCATGCCAGTCGAGTGGCTCTTCCTCTTTCCCCCTTAAATTTTCATATAGGGGTCTGGCCAGATTGCCATAATTAGGAATCCAGATCCTGCAAAACCCGGTCCTTCCTAAAAATCCCCTAAGCTGTTGTTTTGTTTGGGGGTACGGGGTATTTAAGATGAGGGATCTCCCCTCGGGGTCAGCCATTCTTTTTCTCTCCGTAATTATAAATCCAAGGTATTTTACTTGGGTTAAGCTAATCTGAGCTTACTTGGGGGATACTCGATAACCCTTTTCATACAGGAAAGTTAGCGTTTTAAATAGTGTCCATTTGAGAGCTGGTAAAATCTGGCCTAGCTATGAGCAAGTCATCCACATACTGTATTAGACTACTGTTTGTTAAAGTTAATTCCCTTAGTTCTCTCCACGAGGAAGTCCCGAAGATATGAGGGCTGTCCCTAAACCCTTGGGGTAGTCGATTCCAATTGAGATCTCTATGGTCTTTCTTGATTCCAAGTCCCGCCACTCAAAAGCAAAGAGTTTTTGGGATTCAGGATGGAGAGGAATGCAGAAGAAAGCAAGTTGAAGGTCCAAGACTGAGAAATACTTGGCATTTCCTGGGACTTGGGATAGGAGGGTATATGGGTTTGGGACTATGGGGTGGATGGGAACCACAGCTTCATTAACAGCTCTTAGATCCTGGACGAATCGGTAAGATCCATCTTGTTTTTGAACGGGCAAGATTGGGGTGTTGCAGGGGGACTCACAGCTGATTCGAGTTCCAGTATCTCGGTATTTGTTAACTAATGGTCTAAGACCCTCAAGAGCTTCTGGTTTTAAGGGATATTGTCTTTTCCAGGGCTAGGGAGCATTTGGTCTCAGAGAAATCTTTACTGGTGGAACATTTATGGCTAAACCAGGGCTGGAGACATCCCACACCTGGGGATTGACCTCATCTAGACAAGGGACAGACTCCTCCTTTTCTACCTCTGACTGTAAATATTCAGACATAGGCAAAGAAAATTATCGACTTCTACCTTTGTGTCCCCAAGTCACTCTGGTTTGGAGGCGAATGTATTATCCTCACCATGGAAAATTTGGAAGCTGTTAACATGAAAAATTTAAAGAGTCACGCAGAGGCTAGTCACTCTAAGCTAACCCCTAAGACATTTATTGACTGATTTCTAGCTTCTTTCCTTTAACCTTTTTCATCTACAGTAATCCTGTGTGTTCCTTTTAGTTAGGGATTCATTTTTAGACTATCCTGACTCTTCCACTACCTTCCAGTTTTGGGTCTGATTCACTTACAGATGTGCCAAGTGCTTCCTGAATACTATAGAACATATTTTATGTTTAAAATACTTCCATGCTTATGTAGTGAGTCAATGATTTTAAGTTTATTTGTTACACATTTCAATGTAAAAGTCAATGTGTGAACTAACATATTCACGACTTGGAAAAGTTGGCTTTTTTTTGCTGTGTGTTTGAACTCCTCACCCGACCAAAGCTCATGGAGAGGTCTATAGATTTTCTAAAATGGTTATAGTGTTGTTTATTTTCTGGTAATTGAATTAGGGTGTGAGTTGCAAAGCTTGTGTTTCTGTTCATTTCATTCCATCTGTTCGGGTTTCTTTCTCTCTCCTGAGTCAGAGAGTAACTTCCCATTGATTGTCCAGTTACCAAGGTTGGTGTCCATGCATCCGTGCTGGTCTCTCCATACATGTCCGGGTGTCCTGTGAAACACTAAGCTTAATTTATTTGGAAATGACCTAGCTGTTCAATACACTGTCATCACTCAGTTGAGCAGAGGGAGAGAAATTCAAGTGACAAAACTCCAGAGAAGCTAGTGTCAGAGCGCCCCGGCGTGGCATGCGTGCAGGGGGTTGGGGGGAGGGGGGCGGGGAGCGGAGCGCGGAGATCTCAGGTGTCCTCCCACCCTGGGCCTCTCCAGGCTCGCCGCTGCTCAGTGGCCTCCCCCCGCCCCCATCGCTTTGGCTGCTGAGGCCCGGGTGGTCTCTGCAGCTGCCTGGCATCCTGCCCGAGGCCGCCCCTGCTCACACGATGTCTTCCAGTCTCTCTCCGAACCCTCGACTCTTTCTGCCTCTGTCTCACCTGGCTTGGGTGCGTGCGAGTGCCTGTCCGTGTGCCTGGCTGTCGCTCGTCCGCTCTCTCAGGAAGGTCCTGTGCTGGGCCCGTGGCGTGGGGGCAGGGCGGGCCTCGGTTTGGGGACAGGGAGGGGCTGAGGCACTCCAGGGCGTTTGCACAGCCGGCAGGATGGGCGCCTGGGGCCCCGGCTGGGCTGCCCCTAAGCCCGCAGGAGGCTCCAGGCACCGCGGCCCCGGGCCGACACCCCGCTCGTCTGGAGCCACGTGACCCTGAGCAGCGAACGGGATGGTGGGGGGCGGGGGGTGTTGGGCCACCGAGATGTCCTCCCCGCTCAAGCCACCCCCCTCCCCAACCACCGACAGAGATCCCGCAGCCTCGCCAGGCCGCTCGGGGTCCGGGAAGCGCCCCGGGCCGGGCCAGGCGCATGCTGGCCGGGGGTGGCGTCGGCTGGTCTCCCAGCTGCAGGGCCTGTCCCGGTTTTTCCCATCAGTTTCAACAGTGACGGTCACCCCACATTGTGAGTCGTCTAGATTTCTCACTGACACCCCTGTTAGGGAGTGGCTTTTTAGAGAGATAGGGAAGGTCACTTGGGGGATGTTAGTCATGAGAGAAAATAAGGGCTCAGGTGGGATTGCAGATGTCATCCAGGGGGTAAATAGAGACAGTTGTTGCTGGTACCAAGACATGAAGTTTTTTGTCCCCCTTTTCCCAAAAGGCCATATTACGACCACATGGGGGCGCTGAGTAATAGCCCATAGCTTGGCTGGAAGGGTGGGCCTTTGATATTGATACCCTGGGATGGGTTGGACATACCCCCAACCTTTGTCATTAATGCAGATGCAGCCCGGGCTGCTTAGGTTGAGTTGAGAAGCAGTGTGGTTTGCAAGTGAACATGCCTCGTTTAGGGAGAGATCAATAGCCATACAGGGAGATATGATTAGAAAGAGGAAGAACATCATATGATGCATTTTACTTATCTGAGGCAGGATTGATGGGGTTCTGCTTGAACAAGAGCCTGAGATCTTCAACAGGTTCACAGGAATAGCTGTCCTCTGGCTTTGGAGTCTCAGTTTCTGTCTCCCCCTCCTGTAGGCCATAGGGTTTTATTCTAGAATTGTGGACCCAGGCAGATAGACCCTTCACTTTTACAGCAGTTGAAGTCACTAGAACAACCTGATATGGCCCTGTCCATTTCTCGGACAGCTGGTTTGGACTCCCTTTTTCTTGCCAGGTCTTTACTGATACTTGATCCCCTGGCTTTACCTGGGGATTTTTCAAGTCTTCCTGTCGTTTGTTCTCCATACCGTTGGAGTTCTTGCTGAAACCTTCCCAGGTCAATTATATGTTTTAAGAGTGTATTGGCATCCTCGTCAAGAAACAAATCAGAAGTTCAGAATGGTCGTCCATACATCATTTCATAAGGACTTAACAATAGTGGCCGTATGGGGGATGTCCGTAGACTCATGAGGGCTATGGGCAGCATATGTGTCCACTTTTTATGTGTTTCTGACATAGCTTAGCCAGAGCCCTTTTAAGAGTCTGGTTGGCTCTCTCTACCTTTCCTGAAGCTTGAGGCCTCCAGGATGAGCGGAGCTGGTATTTTATGCCTAAGCATGCGGCTAGGTTCTGGGGTATTTTGGCTGTAAGTGAGGGCCTGTTGTCACACTGAAGTGACCGAGGCAGCCCAAACCTAGGCACTATCTCCTTCAGCCGAGCTTTACAGACTTCTGTAGCTCTCTCTGTCTCAGTAGGGAACGCTTCGATCCATCCTGTGAATGTATCAATAAAGACTAGCAAGTAAAAAAACCCTTGGGTCTTGGGCATGGCTGTAAATTCTACTTGCCAGTCCGCTCCTGGGTATGATCCCCGATGTTGGACAGGTGTAATTAGAGGAGGTCTGGTTTTTGGGTTATTTTTTAGACAGGTGTCACAATTTTGTGTGACCTGTTTAACAACCTTAGCTAACTGAGGATGGGAGAGAATAGGCTTAAGCAAGATTTCTAGATTATGTTTTCCAAAATGGGCGCTCTTATGTAAGGAGTTAGTAATGTTTTAAACCTGAGAATCAGGGAGTATTATTCGGGCCTGATCAGGCTGAAACCACCCATGTGACCCAATCTCCCAGCCCCGCTCAGCATATCGGGAATGTCCCCCTGGGGTAAAATCTGGAGTCAGGGTTTCCTTGGGGAAAAGGGGGCAGATAGCAGTGGCAGAGGTAGCTTCCCCGGCAGCTCGTCCTGCCTCTTGATCAGCTTTCCTATTTCCCTGAGCCTCTTTTTCTTGCCCCCTTTGGTGACTCTTGCAGTGGATGACAGCTAATTTTGCAGGAAGTTTGACTGCCTCCAGGAGCCTGAGAATGAGCTCTTTGTGTTTAGTAGCAGAGCTTCGGGCACTGAGCATCCCTCTTTCTTTCCAAATTGCTGCACGGGCATGCAGAATGAGGAAAGCATACTTAGAGTCCATACACATATTAATCCTCTTTCCTTCTCCTAACTCCAAAGCTCTTGTCAGGGCAAAAAGTTCAGCTTTCTGGGCTGAGGTGTCTGGGGGAAGAGACCCACTTTCCTTAGTTTCTTCCAGGCTCGCTACAGCATATCCTGCTTTCCTCTCTCCCTTTTCTACAAAACTGCTGCCATCTGTGTGCCAGTTTTCCTCTGGGTCAGATAAAGGTGTCTCTGATAGGTCCCGGCGAGAAGAGTATAACTCGTCTGTGATTTGTATGCATTGGTGATCCAGAGGGGAGGTAGGGGGATCTGGCAGTAAGGTTGCTGGATTTAAAGTCTGGCAGACCCTCAACTTTATTTCTGGAGTGTCAAGGAGGAGGGCTTGGTATTGGGTGATCCTTCCCCCTGTCATCCACCTGTCCCCTTTCGTTTCCAAGACTGCTTGCACCCGGTGAGGCGTATACACTGTAGTGGGCTGACCCAGGGTCAGCTTAGATGCCTCCTTAACCATAAGAGCAGTGTCTGCTACTGTCCGGAGGCAAGTGGGCCACCCTCTGGCCACCTCATCTAGTTATTTTGAGAGATAAGCCACAGGTTGTAATACGGGCCCCATCATCTGCTCTAACACCCCAAGAGCAGTTCCTGTCCTTCCAGAAACATAGAGTCTAAAAGGCTTCTCCAGGTTGCGGAGGACTAAAGATGGGGCTGTAGTGATGGACTCTTTTAGGGCATTAAAGGCTACCTTGCAGGTCTCATGCCAGTCGAGTGGCTCTTCCTCTTTCCCCCTTAAATTTTCATATAGGGGTCTGGCCAGATTGCCATAATTAGGAATCCAGATCCTGCAAAACCCGGTCCTTCCTAAAAATCCCCTAAGCTGTTGTTTTGTTTGGGGGTACGGGGTATTTAAGATGAGGGATCTCCCCTCGGGGTCAGCCATTCTTTTTCTCTCCGTAATTATAAATCCAAGGTATTTTACTTGGGTTAAGCTAATCTGAGCTTACTTGGGGGATACTCAATAACCCTTTTCATACAGGAAAGTTAGCGTTTTAAATAGTGTCCATTTGAGAGCTGGTAAAATCTGGCCTAGCTATGAGCAAGTCATCCACATACTGTATTAGACTACTGTTTGTTAAAGTTAATTCCCTTAGTTCTCTCCACGAGGAAGTCCCGAAGATATGAGGGCTGTCCCTAAACCCTTGGGGTAGTCGATTCCAATTGAGATCTCTATGGTCTTTCTTGATTCCAAGTCCCGCCACTCAAAAGCAAAGAGTTTTTGGGATTCAGGATGGAGAGGAATGCAGAAGAAAGCAAGTTGAAGGTCCAAGACTGAGAAATACTTGGCATTTCCTGGGACTTGGGATAGGAGGGTATATGGGTTTGGGACTATGGGGTGGATGGGAACCACAGCTTCATTAACAGCTCTTAGATCCTGGACGAATCGGTAAGATCCATCTTGTTTTTGAACGGGCAAGATTGGGGTGTTGCAGGGGGACTCACAGCTGATTCGAGTTCCAGTATCTCGGTATTTGTTAACTAATGGTCTAAGACCCTCAAGAGCTTCTGGTTTTAAGGGATATTGTCTTTTCCAGGGCTAGGGAGCATTTGGTCTCAGAGAAATCTTTACTGGTGGAACATTTATGGCTAAACCAGGGCTGGAGACATCCCACACCTGGGGATTGACCTCATCTAGACAAGGGACAGACTCCTCCTTTTCTACCTCTGACTGTAAATATTCAGACATAGGCAAAGAAAATTATCGACTTCTACCTTTGTGTCCCCAAGTCACTCTGGTTTGGAGGCGAATGTATTATCCTCACAATGGAAAATTTGGAAGCTGTTAACATGAAAAATTTAAAGAGTCACGCAGAGGCTAGTCACTCTAAGCTAACCCCTAAGACATTTATTGACTGATTTCTAGCTTCTTTCCTTTAACCTTTTTCATCTACAGTAATCCTGTGTGTTCCTTTTAGTTAGGGATTCATTTTTAGACTATCCTGACTCTTCCACTACCTTCCAGTTTTGGGTCTGATTCACTTACAGATGTGCCAAGTGCTTCCTGAATACTATAGAACATATTTTATGTTTAAAATACTTCCATGCTTATGTAGTGAGTCAATGATTTTAAGTTTATTTGTTACACATTTCAATGTAAAAGTCAATGTGTGAACTAACATATTCACGACTTGGAAAAGTTGGCTTTTTTTTGCTGTGTGTTTGAACTCCTCACCCGACCAAAGCTCATGGAGAGGTCTATAGATTTTCTAAAATGGTTATAGTGTTGTTTATTTTCTGGTAATTGAATTAGGGTGTGAGTTGCAAAGCTTGTGTTTCTGTTCATTTCATTCCATCTGTTCGGGTTTCTTTCTCTCTCCTGAGTCAGAGAGTAACTTCCCATTGGTTGTCCAGTTACCAAGGTTGGTGTCCATGCATCCGTGCTGGTCTCTCCATACATGTCCGGGTGTCCTGTGAAACACTAAGCTTAATTTATTTGGAAATGACCTAGCTGTTCAATACACTGTCATCACTCAGTTGAGCAGAGGGAGAGAAATTCAAGTGACAAAACTCCAGAGAAGCTAGTGTCAGAGCGCCCCGGCGTGGCATGCGTGCAGGGGGTTGGGGGGAGGGGGGCGGGGAGCGGAGCGCGGAGATCTCAGGTGTCCTCCCACCCTGGGCCTCTCCAGGCTCGCCGCTGCTCAGTGGCCTCCCCCCGCCCCCATCGCTTTGGCTGCTGAGGCCCGGGTGGTCTCTGCAGCTGCCTGGCATCCTGCCCGAGGCCGCCCCTGCTCACACGATGTCTTCCAGTCTCTCTCCGAACCCTCGACTCTTTCTGCCTCTGTCTCACCTGGCTTGGGTGCGTGCGAGTGCCTGTCCGTGTGCCTGGCTGTCGCTCGTCCGCTCTCTCAGGAAGGTCCTGTGCTGGGCCCGTGGCGTGGGGGCAGGGCGGGCCTCGGTTTGGGGACAGGGAGGGGCTGAGGCACTCCAGGGCGTTTGCACAGCCGGCAGGATGGGCGCCTGGGGCCCCGGCTGGGCTGCCCCTAAGCCCGCAGGAGGCTCCAGGCACCGCGGCCCCGGGCCGACACCCCGCTCGTCTGGAGCCACGTGACCCTGAGCAGCGAACGGGATGGTGGGGGGGGCGGGGGGTGTTGGGCCACCGAGATGTCCTCCCCGCTCAAGCCACCCCCCTCCCCAACCACCGACAGAGATCCCGCAGCCTCGCCAGGCCGCTCGGGGTCCGGGAAGCGCCCCGGGCCGGGCCAGGCGCATGCTGGCCGGGGGTGGCGTCGGCTGGTCTCCCAGCTGCAGGGCCTGTCCCGGTTTTTCCCATCAGTTTCAACAGTGACGGTCACCCCACATTGTGAGTCGTCTAGATTTCTCACTGACACCCCTGTTAGGGAGTGGCTTTTTAGAGAGATAGGGAAGGTCACTTGGGGGATGTTAGTCATGAGAGAAAATAAGGGCTCAGGTGGGATTGCAGATGTCATCCAGGGGGTAAATAGAGACAGTTGTTGCTGGTACCAAGACATGAAGTTTTTTGTCCCCCTTTTCCCAAAAGGCCATATTACGACCACATGGGGGCGCTGAGTAATAGCAAATAGCTTGGCTGGAAGGGTGGGCCTTTGATATTGATACCCTGGGATGGGTTGGACATACCCCCAACCTTTGTCATTAATGCAGATGCAGCCCGGGCTGCTTAGGTTGAGTTGAGAAGCAGTGTGGTTTGCAAGTGAACATGCCTCGTTTAGGGAGAGATCAATAGCCATACAGGGAGATATGATTAGAAAGAGGAAGAACATCATATGATGCATTTTACTTATCTGAGGCAGGATTGATGGGGTTCTGCTTGAACAAGAGCCTGAGATCTTCAACAGGTTCACAGGAATAGCTGTCCTCTGGCTTTGGAGTCTCAGTTTCTGTCTCCCCCTCCTGTAGGCCATAGGGATTTATTCTAGAATTGTGGACCCAGGCAGATAGACCCTTCACTTTTACAGCAGTTGAAGTCACTAGAACAACCTGATATGGCCCTGTCCATTTCTCGGACAGCTGGTTTGGACTCCCTTTTTCTTGCCAGGTCTTTACTGATACTTGATCCCCTGGCTTTACCTGGGGATTTTTCAAGTCTTCCTGTGGTTTGTTCTCCATACCGTTGGAGTTCTTGCTGAAACCTTCCCAGGTCAATTATATGTTTTAAGAGTGTATTGGCATCCTCGTCAAGAAACAAATCAGAAGTTCAGAATGGTCGTCCATACATCATTTCATAAGGACTTAACAATAGTGGCCGTTTGGGGGATGTCCGTAGACTCATGAGGGCTATGGGCAGCATATGTGTCCACTTTTTATGTGTTTCTGACATAGCTTAGCCAGAGCCCTTTTAAGAGTCTGGTTGGCTCTCTCTACCTTTCCTGAAGCTTGAGGCCTCCAGGATGAGCGGAGCTGGTATTTTATGCCTAAGCATGCGGCTAGGTTCTGGGGTATCTTGGCTGTAAGTGAGGGCCTGTTGTCACACTGAAGTGACCGAGGCAGCCCAAACCTAGGCACTATCTCCTTCAGCAGAGCTTTACAGACTTCTGTAGCTCTCTCTGTCTCAGTAGGGAACGCTTCGATCCATCCTGTGAATGTATCAATAAAGACTAGCAAGTAAGAAAACCCTTGGGTCTTGGGCATGGCTGTAAATTCTACTTGCCAGTCCGCTCCTGGGTATGATCCCCGATGTTGGACAGGTGTAATTAGAGGAGGTCTGGTTTTTGGGTTATTTTTTAGACAGGTGTCACAATTTTGTGTGACCTGTTTAACAACCTTAGCTAACTGAGGATCGGAGAGAATAGGCTTAAGCAAGATTTCTAGATTATCTTTTCCAAAATGGGCGCTCTTATGTAAGGAGTTAGTAATGTTTTAAACCTGAGAATCAGGGAGTATTATTCGGGCCTGATCAGGCTGAAACCACCCATGTGACCCAATCTCCCAGCCCCGCTCAGCATATCGGGAATGTCCCCCTGGGGTAAAATCTGGAGTCAGGGTTTCCTTGGGGAAAAGGGGGCAGATAGCAGTGGCAGAGGTAGCTTCCCCGGCAGCTCGTCCTGCCTCTTGATCAGCTTTCCTATTTCCCTGAGCCTCTTTTTCTTGCCCCCTTTGGTGACTCTTGCAGTGGATGACAGCTAATTTTGCAGGAAGTTTGACTGCCTCCAGGAGCCTGAGAATGAGCTCTTTGTGTTTAAAAGCAGAGCTTCGGGCACTGAGCATCCCTCTTTCTTTCCAAATTGCTGCACGGGCATGCAGAATGAGGAAAGCATACTTAGAGTCCATACACATATTAATCCTCTTTCCTTCTCCTAACTCCAAAGCTCTTGTCAGGGCAAAAAGTTCAGCTTTCTGGGCTGAGGTGTCTGGGGGAAGAGACCCACTTTCCTTAGTTTCTTCCAGGCTCGCTACAGCATATCCTGCTTTCCTCTCTCCCTTTTCTACAAAACTGCTGCCATCTGTGTGCCAGTTTTCCTCTGGGTCAGATAAAGGTGTCTCTGATAGGTCCCGGCGAGAAGAGTATAACTCGTCTGTGATTTGTATGCATTGGTGATCCAGAGGGGAGGTAGGGGGATCTGGCAGTAAGGTTGCTGGATTTAAAGTCTGGCAGACCCTCAACTTTATTTCTGGAGTGTCAAGGAGGAGGGCTTGGTATTGGGTGATCCTTCCCCCTGTCATCCACCTGTCCCCTTTCGCTTCCAAGACTGCTTGCACCCGGTGAGGCGTATACACTGTAGTGGGCTGACCCAGGGTCAGCTTAGATGCCTCCTTAACCATAAGAGCAGTGGCTGCTACTGCCCGGAGGCAAGTGGGCCATCCTCTGGCCACCTCATCTAGTTATTTTGAGAGATAAGCCACAGGTTGTAATACGGGCCCCATCATCTGCTCTAACAGCCCAAGAGCAGTTCCTGTCCTTCCAGAAACATAGAGTCTAAAAGGCTTCTCCAGGTTGGGGAGGCCTAAAGCTGGGACTGTAGTGATGGACTCTTTTAGGGCATTAAAGGCCACCTTGCAGGTCTCATGCCAGTCGAGTGGCTCTTCCTCTTTCCCCCTTAAATTTTCATATAGGGGTCTGGCCAGATTGCCATAATTAGGAATCCAGATCCTGCAAAACCCGGTCCTTCCTAAAAATCCCCTAAGCTGTTGTTTTGTTTGGGGGTACGGGGTATTTAAGATGAGGGATCTCCCCTCGGGGTCAGGCATTCTTTTTCTCTCCGTAATTATAAATCCAAGGTATTTTACTTGGGTTAAGCTAATCTGAGCTTACTTGGGGGATACTCGATAACCCTTTTCATACAGGAAAGTTAGCGTTTTAAATAGTGTCCATTTGAGAGCTGGTAAAATCTGGCCTAGCTATGAGCAAGTCATCCACATACTGTATTAGACTACTGTTTGTTAAAGTTAATTCCCTTAGTTCTCTCCCCGAGGAAGTCCCGAAGATATGAGGGCTGTCCCTAAACCCTTGGGGTAGTCGAGTCCAAGTGAGAGCTCTATGGTCTCTCTTGATTCCAAGTCCCGCCACTCAAAAGCAAAGAGTTTTTGGGATTCAGGATGGAGAGGAATGCAGAAGAAAGCAAAGTGAAGGTCCAAGACTGAGAAATACTTGGCATTTCCTGGGACTTGGGATAGGAGGGTATATGGGTTTGGGACTATGGGGTGGATGGGAACCACAGCTTCATTAACAGCTCTTAGATCCTGGATGAATCGGTAAGATCCATCTGGTTTTTGAACGGGCAAGATTGGGGTGTTGCAGGGGGACTCACAGCTGATTCGAGTTCCAGTATCTCGGTATTTGTTAACTAATGGTCTAAGACCCTCAAGAGCTACTGGTTTTAAGGGATATTGTCTTTTCCAGGGCTAGGGAGCATTTGGTCTCAGAGAAATCTTTACTGGTGGAACATTTATGGCTAAACCAGGGCTGGAGACATCCCACACCTGGGGATTGACCTCATCTAGACAAGGGACAGACTCCTCCTTTTCTACCTCTGACTGTAAATATTCAGACATAGGCAAAGAAAATTATCGACTTCTACCTTTGTGTCCCCAAGTCACTCTGGTTTGGAGGCGAATGTATTATCCTCACCATGGAAAATTTGGAAGCTGTTAACATGAAAAATTTAAAGAGTCACGCAGAGGCTAGTCACTCTAAGCTAACCCCTAAGACATTTATTGACTGATTTCTAGCTTCTATCCTTTAACCTTTTTCATCTACAGTAATCCTGTGTGTTCCTTTTAGTTAGGGATTCATTTTTAGACTATCCTGACTCTTCCACTACGTTCCAGTTTTGGGTCTGATTCACTTACAGATGTGCCAAGTGCTTCCTGAATACTATAGAATATATTTTATGTTTAAAATACTTCCATGCTTATGTAGTGAGTCAATGATTTTAAGTTTATTTGTTACACATTTCAATGTAAAAGTCAATGTGTGAACTAACTTATTCACGACTTGGAAAAGTTGGCTATTTTTTGATGTGTGTTTGAACTCCTCACCCGACCAAAGCTCATGGAGAGGTCTATTGTTTTTCTAAAATGGTTATAGTGTTGTTTATTTTCTGGTAATTGAATTAGGGTGTGAGTTGCAAAGCTTGTGTTTCTGTTCATTTCATTCCATCTGTTCGGGTTTCTTTCTCTCTCCTGAGTCAGAGAGTAACTTCCCATTGGTTGTCCAGTTACCAAGGTTGGTGTTCATGCATCCGTGCTGGTCTCTCCATACATGTCCGGGTGTCCTGTGAAACACTAAGCTTAATTTATTTGGAAATGACCTAGCTGTTCAATACACTGTCATCACTCAGGTGAGCAGAGGGAGAGAAATTCAAGTGACAAAACTCCAGAGAAGCTAGTGTCAGAGCGCCCCGGCGTGGCATGCGTGCAGGGGGTTGGGGGGAGGGGGGCGGGGAGCGGAGCGCGGAGATCTCAGGTGTCCTCCCACCCTTGGCCTCTCCAGGCTCGCCGCTGCTCAGTGGCCTCCCCCCGCCCCCATCGCTTTGGCTGCTGAGGGCCGGGTGGTCTCTGCAGCTGCCCGGCATCCTGCCCGAGGCCCCCCCTGCCCACACGCTGTCTTCCAGTCTCTCTCTGAACCCTCGACTCTTTCTGCCTCTGTCTCACCTGGCTTGGGTGCGTGCGAGTGCCTGTCCGTGTGCCTGGCTGTCACTCGTCCGCTCTCTCAGGAAGGTCCTGTGCTGGGCCCGTGGCGTGGGGGCAGGGCGGGCCTCGGTTTGGGGACAGGGAGGGGCTGAGGCACTCCAGGGCGTTTGCACAGCCGGCAGGATGGGCGCCTGGGGCCCCGGCTGGGCTGCCCCTAAGCCCGCAGGAGGCTCCGGGGACCGCGGCCCCGGGCCGACGCCCCGCTCGTCCGGAGCCACGTGACCCTGAGCAGCGAACGGGATGGTGGGGGGCGGGGGGTGGGGGGCCACCGAGACGTGCTCCCCGCTCAAGCCACCCCCCTCCCCAACCGCCGCCAGAGATCCCGCAGCCTCGCCAGGCCGCTCGGGGTCCGGGAAGCGCCCCGGGCCGGGCCAGGCGCATGCTGGCCGGGGGTGGCGTCGGCTGGTCTCCCAGCTGCAGGGCCTGTCCCGGTTTTTCCCATCAGTTTCAACAGTGACGGTCACCCCACATTGTGAGTCGTCTAGATTTCTCACTGACACCCCTGTTAGGGAGTGGCTTTTTAGAGAGATAGGGAAGGTCACTTGGGGGATGTTAGTCATGAGAGAAAATAAGGGCTCAGGTGGGATTGCAGATGTCATCCAGGGGGTAAATAGAGACAGTTGTTGCTGGTACCAAGACATGAAGTTTTTTGTCCCCCTTTTCCCAAAAGGCCATATTACGACCACATGGGGGCGCTGAGTAACAGCCCATAGCTCGGCTGGAAGGGTGGGCCTTTGATAGTGATACCCTGGGATGGGTTGGACATACCCCCAACCTTTGTCATTAATGCAGATGCAGCCCGGGCTGCTTAGGTTGAGTTGAGAAGCAGTGTGGTTTGCAAGTGAACATGCCTCGTTTAGGGAGAGATCAATAGCCATACAGGGAGATATGATTAGAAAGAGGAAGAAAATCATATGATGCATTTTACTTATCTGAGGCAGGATTGATGGGGTTCTGCTTGAACAAGAGCCTGAGATCTTCAACAGGTTCACAGGAATAGCTGTCCTCTGGCTTTGGAGTCTCAGTTTCTGTCTCCCCCTCCTGTAGGCCATAGGGTTTTATTCTAGAATTGTGGACCCAGGCAGATAGACCCTTCACTTTTACAGCAGTTGAAGTCACTAGAACAACCTGATATGGCCCTGTCCATTTCTCGGACAGCTGGTTTGGACTCCCTTTTTCTTGCCAGGTCTTTACTGATACTTGATCCCCTGGCTTTACCTGGGGATTTTTCAAGTCTTCCTGTGGTTTGTTCTCCATACCGTTGGAGTTCTTGCTGAAACCTTCCCAGGTCAATTATATGTTTTAAGAGTGTATTGGCATCCTCGTCAAGAAACAAATCAGAAGTTCAGAACGGTCGTCCATACATCATTTCATAAGGACTTAACAATAGTGGCCGTTTGGGGGATGTCCGTATCCTCATGAGGGCTATGGGCAGCATGTGTCCACTTATTATGTGTTTCTGACATAGCTTAGCCAGAGCCCTTTTAAGAGTCTGGTTGGCTCTCTCTACCTTTCCTGAAGCTTGAGGCCTCCAGGATGAGCGGAGCTGGTATTTTATGCCTAAGCATGCGGCTAGGTTCTGGGGTATCGTGGCTGTAAGTGAGGGCCTGTTGTCACTCTGAAGTGACCGAGGCAGCCCAAACCTAGGCACTATCTCCTTCAGCATAGCTTTACAGACTTCTGTAGCTCTCTCAGTCTCAGTAGGGAATGCTTCGATCCATCCTGTGAATGATCAATAAAGACTAGCAAGTAAGAAAACCCTTGGGTCTTGGGCATGGCTGTAAATTCTACTTGCCAGTCCGCTCCTGGGTATGATCCCCGATGTTGGACAGGTGTAATTAGAGGAGGTCTGGTTTTTGGGTTATTTTTTAGACAGGTGTCACAATTTTGTGTGACCTGTTTAACAACCTTAGCTAACTGACGATGGGAGAGAATAGGCTTAAGCAAGATTTCTAGATTATCTTTTCCAAAATGGGCGCTCTTATGTAAGGAGTTAGTAATGTTTTGAACCTGAGAATCAGGGAGTATTATTCGGGCCTGATCAGGCTGAAACCACCCATGTGACCCAATCTCCCAGCCCCGCTCAGCATATCGGGAATGTCCCCCTGGGGTAAAATCTGGAGTCAGGGTTTCCTTGGGGAAAAGGGGGCAGATAGCAGTGGCAGAGGTAGCTTCCCCGGCAGCTCGTCCTGCCTCTTGATCAGCTTTCCTATTTCCCTGAGCCTCTTTTTCTTGCCCCTTTTGGTGACTCTTGCAGTGGATGACAGCTAATTTTGCAGGAAGTTTGACTGCCTCCAGGAGCCTGAGAATGAGCTCTTTGTGTTTAATAGCAGAGCTTCGGGCACTGAGCATCCCTCTTTCTTTCCAAATTGCTGCACGGGCATGCAGAATGAGGAAAGCATACTTAGAGTCCATACACACATTAATCCTCTTTCCTTCTCCTAACTCCAAAGCTCTTGTCAGGGCAAAAAGTTCAGCTTTCTGGGCTGAGGTGTCTGGGGGAAGAGACCCACTTTCCTTAGTTTCTTCCAGGCTCGCTACAGCATATCCTGCTTTCCTCTCTCCCTTTTCTACAAAACTGCTGCCATCTGTGTGCCAGTTTTCCTCTGGGTCAGATAAAGGTGTCTCTGATAGGTCCCGGCGAGAAGAGTATAACTCGTCTGTGATTTGTATGCATTGGTAATCCAGAGGGGAGGTAGGGGGATCTGGCAGTAAGGTTGCTGGATTTAAAGTCTGGCAGACCCTCAACTTTATTTCTGGAGTGTCAAGGAGGAGGGCTTGGTATTGGGTGATCCTTCCCCCTGTCATCCACCTGTCCCCTTTCGCTTCCAATACTGCTTGCACCCGGTGAGGCGTATACACTGTAGTGGGCTGACCCAGGGTCAGCTTAGATGCCTCCTTAACCATAAGAGCTGTGGCTGCTACTGCCCGGAGGCAAGTGGGCCACCCTCTGGCCACCTCATCTAGTTATTTTGAGAGATAAGCCACAGGTTGTAATACGGGCCCCATCATCTGCCCTAACACCCCAAGAGCAGTTCCTGTCCTTCCAGAAACATAGAGTCTAAAAGGCTTCTCCAGGTTGGGGAGGCCTAAAGCTGGGGCTGTAGTGATGGACTCTTTTAGGGCATTAAAGGCCACCTTGCAGGTCTCATGCCAGTCGAGTGGCTCTTCCTCTTTCCCCCTTAAATTTTCATATAGGGGTCTGGCCAGATTGCCATAATTAGGAATCCAGATCCTGCAAAACCCGGTCCTTCCTAAAAATCCCCTAAGCTGTTGTTTTGTTTGGGGGTACGGGGTATTTAAGATGAGGGATCTCCCCTCGGGGTCAGGCATTCTTTTTCTCTCCGTAATTATAAACCCAAGGTATTTTACTTGGGTTAAGCTAATCTGAGTTTACTTGGGGGATACTCGATAACCCTTTTCATACAGGAAAGTTAGCGTTTTAAATAGTGTCCATTTGAGAGCTGGTAAAATCTGGCCTAGCTATGAGCAAGTCATCCACATACTGTATTAGACTACTGTTTGTTAAAGTTAATTCCCTTAGTTCTCTCCCCGAGGAAGTCCCGAAGATATGAGGGCTGTCCCTAACCCTTGGGGTAGTCGAGTCCAAGTGAGAGCTCTATGGTCTCTCTTGATTCCAAGTCCCGCCACTCAAAAGCAAAGAGTTTTTGGGATTCAGGATGGAGAGGAATGCAGAAGAAAGCAAGTTGAAGGTCCAAGACTGAGAAATACTTGGCATTTCCTGGGACTTGGGATAGGAGGGTATATGGGTTTGGGACTATGGGGTGGATGGGAACCACAGCTTCATTAACAGCTCTTAGATCCTGGATGAATCGGTAAGATCCATCTGGTTTTTGAACGGGCAAGATTGGGGTGTTGCAGGGGGACTCACAGCTGATTCGAGTTCCAGTATCTCGGTATTTGTTAACTAATGGTCTAAGACCCTCAAGAGCTACTGGTTTTAAGGGATATTGTCTTTTCCAGGGCTAGGGAGCATTTGGTCTCAGAGAAATCTTTACTGGTGGAACATTTATGGCTAAACCAGGGCTGGAGACATCCCACACCTGGGGATTGACCTCATCTAGACAAGGGACAGACTCCTCCTTTTCTACCTCTGACTGTAAATATTCAGACATAGGCAAAGAAAATTATCGACTTCTACCTTTGTGTCCCCAAGTCACTCTGGTTAGGAGGCGAATGTATTATCCTCACCATGGAAAATTTGGAAGCTGTTAACATGAAAAATTTAAAGAGTCACGCAGAGGCTAGTCACTCTAAGCTAACCCCTAAGACATTTATTGACTGATTTCTAGCTTCTATCCTTTAACCTTTTTCATCTACAGTAATCCTGTGTGTTCCTTTTAGTTAGGGATTCATTTTTAGACTATCCTGACTCTTCCACTACGTTCCAGTTTTGGGTCTGATTCACTTACAGATGTGCCAAGTGCTTCCTGAATACTATAGAATATATTTTATGTTTAAAATACTTCCATGCTTATGTAGTGAGTCAATGATTTTAAGTTTATTTGTTACACATTTCAATGTAAAAGTCAATGTGTGAACTAACTTATTCACGACTTGGAAAAGTTGGCTATTTTTTGATGTGTGTTTGAACTCCTCACCCGACCAAAGCTCATGGAGAGGTCTATTGTTTTTCTAAAATGGTTATAGTGTTGTTTATTTTCTGGTAATTGAATTAGGGTGTGAGTTGCAAAGCTTGTGTTTCTGTTCATTTCATTCCATCTGTTCGGGTTTCTTTCTCTCTCCTGAGTCAGAGAGTAACTTCCCATTGGTTGTCCAGTTACCAAGGTTGGTGTTCATGCATCCGTGCTGGTCTCTCCATACATGTCCGGGTGTCCTGTGAAACACTAAGCTTAATTTATTTGGAAATGACCTAGCTGTTCAATACACTGTCATCACTCAGGTGAGCAGAGTGAGAGAAATTCAAGTGACAAAACTCCAGAGAAGCTAGTGTCAGAGCGCCCCGGCGTGGCATGCGTGCAGGGGGTTGGGGGGAGGGGGGCGGGGAGCGGAGCGCGGAGATCTCAGGTGTCCTCCCACCCTTGGCCTCTCCAGGCTCGCCGCTGCTCAGTGGCCTCCCCCCGCCCCCATCGCTTTGGCTGCTGAGGGCCGGGTGGTCTCTGCAGCTGCCCGGCATCCTGCCCGAGGCCCCCCCTGCCCACACGCTGTCTTCCAGTCTCTCTCTGAACCCTCGACTCTTTCTGCCTCTGTCTCACCTGGCTTGGGTGCGTGCGAGTGCCTGTCCGTGTGCCTGGCTGTCACTCGTCCGCTCTCTCAGGAAGGTCCTGTGCTGGGCCCGTGGCGTGGGGGCAGGGCGGGCCTCGGTTTGGGGACAGGGAGGGGCTGAGGCACTCCAGGGCGTTTGCACAGCCGGCAGGATGGGCGCCTGGGGCCCCGGCTGGGCTGCCCCTAAGCCCGCAGGAGGCTCCGGGGACCGCGGCCCCGGGCCGACGCCCCGCTCGTCCGGAGCCACGTGACCCTGAGCAGCGAACGGGATGGTGGGGGGCGGGGGGTGGGGGGCCACCGAGACGTCCTCCCCGCTCAAGCCACCCCCCTCCCCAACCGCCGCCAGAGATCCCGCAGCCTCGCCAGGCCGCTCGGGGTCCGGGAAGCGCCCCGGGCCGGGCCAGGCGCATGCTGGCCGGGGGTGGCGTCGGCTGGTCTCCCAGCTGCAGGGCCTGTCCCGGTTTTTCCCATCAGTTTCAACAGTGACGGTCACCCCACATTGTGAGTCGTCTAGATTTCTCACTGACACCCCTGTTAGGGAGTGGCTTTTTAGAGAGATAGGGAAGGTCACTTGGGGGATGTTAGTCATGAGAGAAAATAAGGGCTCAGGTGGGATTGCAGATGTCATCCAGGGGGTAAATAGAGACAGTTGTTGCTGGTACCAAGACATGAAGTTTTTTGTCCCCCTTTTCCCAAAAGGCCATATTACGACCACATGGGGGCGCTGAGTAACAGCCCATAGCTCGGCTGGAAGGGTGGGCCTTTGATAGTGATACCCTGGGATGGGTTGGACATACCCCCAACCTTTGTCATTAATGCAGATGCAGCCCGGGCTGCTTAGGTTGAGTTGAGAAGCAGTGTGGTTTGCAAGTGAACATGCCTCGTTTAGGGAGAGATCAATAGCCATACAGGGAGATATGATTAGAAAGAGGAAGAACATCATATGATGCATTTTACTTATCTGAGGCAGGATTGATGGGGTTCTGCTTGAACAAGAGCCTGAGATCTTCAACAGGTTCACAGGAATAGCTGTCCTCTGGCTTTGGAGTCTCAGTTTCTGTCTCCCCCTCCTGTAGGCCATAGGGTTTTATTCTAGAATTGTGGACCCAGGCAGATAGACCCTTCACTTTTACAGCAGTTGAAGTCACTAGAACAACCTGATATGGCCCTGTCCATTTCTCGGACAGCTGGTTTGGACTCCCTTTTTCTTGCCAGGTCTTTACTGATACTTGATCCCCTGGCTTTACCTGGGGATTTTTCAAGTCTTCCTGTGGTTTGTTCTCCATACCGTTGGAGTTCTTGCTGAAACCTTCCCAGGTCAATTATATGTTTTAAGAGTGTATTGGCATCCTCGTCAAGAAACAAATCAGAAGTTCAGAACGGTCGTCCATACATCATTTCATAAGGACTTAACAATAGTGGCCGTTTGGGGGATGTCCGTATCCTCATGAGGGCTATGGGCAGCATATGTGTCCACTTATTATGTGTTTCTGACATAGCTTAGCCAGAGCCCTTTTAAGAGTCTGGTTGGCTCTCTCTACCTTTCCTGAAGCTTGAGGCCTCCAGGATGAGCGGAGCTGGTATTTTATGCCTAAGCATGCGGCTAGGTTCTGGGGTATCGTGGCTGTAAGTGAGGGCCTGTTGTCACTCTGAAGTGACCGAGGCAGCCCAAACCTAGGCACTATCTCCTTCAGCAGAGCTTTACAGACTTCTGTAGCTCTCTCAGTCTCAGTAGGGAATGCTTCGATCCATCCTGTGAATGATCAATAAAGACTAGCAAGTAAGAAAACCCTTGGGTCTTGGGCATGGCTGTAAATTCTACTTGCCAGTCCGCTCCTGGGTATGATCCCCGATGTTGGACAGGTGTAATTAGAGGAGGTCTGGTTTTTGGGTTATTTTTTAGACAGGTGTCACAATTTTGTGTGACCTGTTTAACAACCTTAGCTAACTGAGGATGGGAGAGAATAGGCTTAAGCAAGATTTCTAGATTATCTTTTCCAAAATGGGCGCTCTTATGTAAGGAGTTAGTAATGTTTTGAACCTGAGAATCAGGGAGTATTATTCGGGCCTGATCAGGCTGAAACCACCCATGTGACCCAATCTCCCAGCCCCGCTCAGCATATCGGGAATGTCCCCCTGGGGTAAAATCTGGAGTCAGGGTTTCCTTGGGGAAAAGGGGGCAGATAGCAGTGGCAGAGGTAGCTTCCCCGGCAGCTCGTCCTGCCTCTTGATCAGCTTTCCTATTTCCCTGAGCCTCTTTTTCTTGCCCCTTTTGGTGACTCTTGCAGTGGATGACAGCTAATTTTGCAGGAAGTTTGACTGCCTCCAGGAGCCTGAGAATGAGCTCTTTGTGTTTAATAGCAGAGCTTCGGGCACTGAGCATCCCTCTTTCTTTCCAAATTGCTGCACGGGCATGCAGAATGAGGAAAGCATACTTAGAGTCCATACACACATTAATCCTCTTTCCTTGTCCTAACTCCAAAGCTCTTGTCAGGGCAAAAAGTTCAGCTTTCTGGGCTGAGGTGTCTGGGGGAAGAGACCCACTTTCCTTAGTTTCTTCCAGGCTCGCTACAGCATATCCTGCTTTCCTCTCTCCCTTTTCTACAAAACTGCTGCCATCTGTGTGCCAGTTTTCCTCTGGGTCAGATAAAGGTGTCTCTGATAGGTCCTGGCGAGAAGAGTATAACTCGTCTGTGATTTGTATGCATTGGTGATCCAGAGGGGAGGTAGGGGGATCTGGCAGTAAGGTTGCTGGATTTAAAGTCTGGCAGACCCTCAACTTTATTTCTGGAGTGTCAAGGAGGAGGGCTTGGTATTGGGTGATCCTTCCCCCTGTCATCCACCTGTCCCCTTTCGCTTCCAATACTGCTTGCACCCGGTGAGGCGTATACACTGTAGTGGGCTGACCCAGGGTCAGCTTAGATGCCTCCTTAACCATAAGAGCAGTGGCTGCTACTGCCCGGAGGCAAGTGGGCCACCCTCTGGCCACCTCATCTAGTTATTTTGAGAGATAAGCCACAGGTTGTAATACGGGCCCCATCATCTGCTCTAACACCCCAAGAGCAGTTCCTGTCCTTCCAGAAACATAGAGTCTAAAAGGCTTCTCCAGGTTGGGGAGGCCTAAAGCTGGGGCTGTAGTGATGGACTCTTTTAGGGCATTAAAGGCCACCTTGCAGGTCTCATGCCAGTCGAGTGGCTCTTCCTCTTTCCCCCTTAAATTTTCATATAGGGGTCTGGCCAGATTGCCATAATTAGGAATCCAGATCCTGCAAAACCCGGTCCTTCCTAAAAATCCCCTAAGCTGTTGTTTTGTTTGGGGGTACGGGGTATTTAAGATGAGGGATCTCCCCTCGGGGTCAGGCATTCTTTTTCTCTCCGTAATTATAAACCCAAGGTATTTTACTTGGGTTAAGCTAATCTGAGTTTACTTGGGGGATACTCGATAACCCTTTTCATACAGGAAAGTTAGCGTTTTAAATAGTGTCCATTTGAGAGCTGGTAAAATCTGGCCTAGCTATGAGCAAGTCATCCACATACTGTATTAGACTACTGTTTGTTAAAGTTAATTCCCTTAGTTCTCTCCCCGAGGAAGTCCCGAAGATATGAGGGCTGTCCCCAAACCCTTGGGGTAGTCGAGTCCAAGTGAGAGCTCTATGGTCTCTCTTGATTCCAAGTCCCGCCACTCAAAAGCAAAGAGTTTTTGGGATTCAGGATGGAGAGGAATGCAGAAGAAAGGAAGTTGAAGGTCCAAGACTGAGAAATACTTGGCATTTCCTGGGACTTGGGATAGGAGGGTATATGGGTTTGGGTCTATGGGGTGGATGGTAACCACAGCTTCATTAACAGCTCTTAGATCCTGGACGAATCGGTAAGATCCATCTGGTTTTTGAACGGGCAAGATTGGGGTGTTGCAGGGGGACTCACAGCTGATTCGAGTTCCAGTATCTCGATATTTGTTAACTAATGGTCTAAGACCCTCAAGAGCTACTGGTTTTAAGGGATATTGTCTTTTCCAGGGCTAGGGAGCATTTGGTCTCAGAGAAATCTTTACTGGTGGAACATTTATGGCTAAACCAGGGCTGGAGACATCCCACACCTGGGGATTGACCTCATCTAGACAAGGGACAGACTCCTCCTTTTCTACCTCTGACTGTAAATATTCAGACATAGGCAAAGAAAATTATCGACTTCTACCTTTGTGTCCCCAAGTCACTCTGGTTTGGAGGCGAATGTATTATCCTCACCATGGAAAATTTGGAAGCTGTTAACATGAAAAATTTAAAGAGTCACGCAGAGGCTAGTCACTCTAAGCTAAACCCTAAGACATTTATTGACTGATTTCTAGCTTCTTTCCTTTAACCTTTTTCATCTACAGTAATCCTGTGTGTTCCTCTTAGTTAGGGATTCATTTTTAGACTATCCTGACTCTTCCACTACGTTCCAGTTTTGGGTCTGATTCACTTACAGATGTGCCAAGTGCTTCCTGAATACTATAGAACATATTTTATGTTTAAAATACTTCCATGCTTATGTAGTGAGTCAATGATTTTAAGTTTATTTGTTACACATTTCAATGTAAAAGTCAATGTGTGAACTAACATATTCACGACTTGGAAAAGTTGGCTTTTTTTTGCTGTGTGTTTGAACTCCTCACCCGACCAAAGCTCATGGAGAGGTCTATTGTTTTTCTAAAATGGTTATAGTGTTGTTTATTTTCTGGTAATTGAATTAGGGTGTGAGTTGCAAAGCTTGTGTTTCTGTTCATTTCATTCCATCTGTTCGGGTTTCTTTCTCTCTCCTGAGTCAGAGAGTAACTTCCCATTGGTTGTCCAGTTACCAAGGTTGGTGTCCATGCATCCGTGCTGGTCTCTCCATACATGTCCGGGTGTCCTGTGAAACACTAAGCTTAATTTATTTGGAAATGACCTAGCTGTTCAATACACTGTCATCACTCAGTTGAGCAGAGGGAGAGAAATTCAAGTGACAAAACTCCAGAGAAGCTAGTGTCAGAGCGCCCCGGCGTGGCATGCGTGCAGGGGGTTGGGGGGAGGGGGGCGGGGAGCGGAGCGCGGAGATCTCAGGTGTCCTCCCACCCTGGGCCTCTCCAGGCTCGCCGCTGCTCAGTGGCCTCCCCCCGCCCCCATCGCTTTGGCTGCTGAGGGCCGGGTGGTCTCTGCAGCTGCCCGGCATCCTGCCCGAGGCCCCCCCTGCCCACACGCTGTCTTCCAGTCTCTCTCTGAACCCTCGACTCTTTCTGCCTCTGTCTCACCTGGCGTGGGTGCGTGCGAGTGCCTGTCCGTGTGCCTGGCTGTCACTCGTCCGCTCTCTCAGGAAGGTCCTGTGCTGGGCCCGTGGCGTGGGGGCAGGGCGGGCCTCGGTTTGGGGACAGGGAGGGGCTGAGGCACTCCAGGGCGTTTGCACAGCCGGCAGGATGGGCGCCTGGGGCCCCGGCTGGGCTGCCCCTAAGCGCGCAGGAGGCTCCGGGGACCGCGGCCCCGGGCCGACGCCCCGCTCGTCCGGAGCCACGTGACCCTGAGCAGCGAACGGGATGGTGGGGGGCGGGGGGTGGGGGGCCACCGAGACGTCCTCCCCGCTCAAGCCACCCCCCTCCCCAACCGCCGCCAGAGATCCCGCAGCCTCGCCAGGCCGCTCGGGGTCCGGGAAGCGCCCCGGGCCGGGCCAGGCGCATGCTGGCCGGGGGTGGCGTCGGCTGGTCTCCCAGCTGCAGGGCCTGTCCCGGTTTTTCCCATCAGTTTCAACAGTGACGGTCACCCCACATTGTGAGTCGTCTAGATTTCTCACTGACACCCCTGTTAGGGAGTGGCTTTTTAGAGAGATAGGGAAGGTCACTTGGGGGATGTTAGTCATGAGAGAAAATAAGGGCTCAGGTGGGATTGCAGATGTCATCCAGGGGGTAAATAGAGACAGTTGTTGCTGGTACCAAGACATGAAGTTTTTTGTCCCCCTTTTCCCAAAAGGCCATATTACGACCACATGGGGGCGCTGAGTAACAGCCCATAGCTCGGCTGGAAGGGTGGGCCTTTGATAGTGATACCCTGGGATGGGTTGGACATACCCCCAACCTTTGTCATTAATGCAGATGCAGCCCGGGCTGCTTAGGTTGAGTTGAGAAGCAGTGTGGTTTGCAAGTGAACATGCCTCGTTTAGGGAGAGATCAATAGCCATACAGGGAGATATGATTAGAAAGAGGAAGAACATCATATGATGCATTTTACTTATCTGAGGCAGGATTGATGGGGTTCTGCTTGAACAAGAGCCTGAGATCTTCAACAGGTTCACAGGAATAGCTGTCCTCTGGCTTTGGAGTCTCAGTTTCTGTCTCCCCCTCCTGTAGGCCATAGGGTTTTATTCTAGAATTGTGGACCCAGGCAGATAGACCCTTCACTTTTACAGCAGTTGAAGTCACTAGAACAACCTGATATGGCCCTGTCCATTTCTCGGACAGCTGGTTTGGACTCCCTTTTTCTTGCCAGGTCTTTACTGATACTTGATCCCCTGGCTTTACCTGGGGATTTTTCAAGTCTTCCTGTGGTTTGTTCTCCATACCGTTGGAGTTCTTGCTGAAACCTTCCCAGGTCAATTATATGTTTTAAGAGTGTATTGGCATCCTCGTCAAGAAACAAATCAGAAGTTCAGAACGGTCGTCCATACATCATTTCATAAGGACTTAACAATAGTGGCCGTTTGGGGGATGTCCGTATCCTCATGAGGGCTATGGGCAGCATATGTGTCCACTTATTATGTGTTTCTGACATAGCTTAGCCAGAGCCCTTTTAAGAGTCTGGTTGACTCTCTCTACCTTTCCTGAAGCTTGAGGCCTCCAGGATGAGCGGAGCTGGTAGTTTATGCCTAAGCATGCGGCTAGGTTCTGGGGTATCGTGGCTGTAAGTGAGGGCCTGTTGTCACTCTGAAGTGACCGAGGCAGCCCAAACCTAGGCACTATCTCCTTCAGCAGAGCTTTACAGACTTCTGTAGCTCTCTCAGTCTCAGTAGGGAACGCTTCGGTCCATCCTGTGAATGTGTCAATAAAGACTAGCAAGTAAGAAAATCCTTGGGTCTTGGGCATGGCTGTAAATTCTACTTGCCAGTCCTCTCCTGGGTATGATCCCCGATGTTGGACAGGTGTAATTAGAGGAGGTCTGGTTTTTGGGTTATTTTTTAGACAGGTGTCACAATTTTGTGTGACCTGTTTAACAACCTTAGCTAACTGAGGATGGGAGAGAATAGGCTTAAGCAAGATTTCTAGATTATCTTTTCCAAAATGGGCGCTCTTATGTAAGGAGTTAGTAATGTTTTAAACCTGAGAATCAGGGAGTATTATTCGGGCCTGATCAGGCTGAAACCACCCATGTGACCCAATCTCCCAGCCCCGCTCAGCATATCGGGAATGTCCCCCTGGGGTAAAATCTGGAGTCAGGGTTTCCTTGGGGAAAAGGGGGCAGATAGCAGTGGCAGAGGTAGCTTCCCCGGCAGCTCGTCCTGCCTCTTGATCAGCTTTCCTATTTCCCTGAGCCTCTTTTTCTTGCCCCTTTTTGTGACTCTTGCAGTGGATGACAGCTAATTTTGCAGGAAGTTTGACTGCCTCCAGGAGCCTGAGAATGAGCTCTTTGTGTTTAATAGCAGAGCTTCGGGCACTGAGCATCCCTCTTTCTTTCCAAATTGCTGCACGGGCATGCAGAATGAGGAAAGGATACTTAGAGTCCATACACACATTAATCCTCTTTCCTTCTCCTAACTCCAAAGCTCTTGTCAGGGCAAAAAGTTCAGCTTTCTGGGCTGAGGTGTCTGGGGGAAGAGACCCACTTTCCTTAGTTTCTTCCAGGCTCGCTACAGCATATCCTGCTTTCCTCTCTCCCTTTTCTACAAAACTGCTGCCATCTGTGTGCCAGTTTTCCTCTGGGTCAGATAAAGGTGTCTCTGATAGGTCCCGGCGAGAAGAGTATAACTCGTCTGTGATTTGTATGCATTGGTGATCCAGAGGGGAGGTAGGGGGATCTGGCAGTAAGGTTGCTGGATTTAAAGTCTGGCAGACCCTCAACTTTATTTCTGGAGTGTCAAGGAGGAGGGCTTGGTATTGGGTGATCCTTCCCCCTGTCATCCACCTGTCCCCTTTCGTTTCCAAGACTGCTTGCACCCGGTGAGGCGTATACACTGTAGTGGGCTGACCCAGGGTCAGCTTAGATGCCTCCTTAACCATAAGAGCAGTGGCTGCTACTGCCCGGAGGCAAGTGGGCCACCCTCTGGCCACCTCATCTAGTTATTTTGAGAGATAAGCCACAGGTTGTAATACGGGCCCCATCATCTGCTCTAACACCCCAAGAGCAGTTCCTGTCCTTCCAGAAACATAGAGTCTAAAAGGCTTCTCCAGGTTGGGGAGGCCTAAAGCTGGGGCTGTAGTGATGGACTCTTTTAGGGCATTAAAGGCCACCTTGCAGGTCTCATGCCAGTCGAGTGGCTCTTCCTCTTTCCCCCTTAAATTTTCATATAGGGGTCTGGCCAGATTGCCATAATTAGGAATCCAGATCCTGCAAAACCCGGTCCTTCCTAAAAATCCCCTAAGCTGTTGTTTTGTTTGGGGGTACGGGGTATTTAAGATGAGGGATCTCCCCTCGGGGTCAGGCATTCTTTTTCTCTCCGTAATTATAAATCCAAGGTATTTTACTTGGGTTAAGCTAATCTGAGCTTACTTGGGGGATACTCGATAACCCTTTTCATACAGGAAAGTTAGCGTTTTAAATAGTGTCCATTTGAGAGCTGGTAAAATCTGGCCTAGCTATGAGCAAGTCATCCACATACTGTATTAGACTACTGTTTGTTAAAGTTAATTCCCTTAGTTCTCTCCCCGAGGAAGTCCCGAAGATATGAGGGCTGTCCCTAAACCCTTGGGGTAGTCGAGTCCAAGTGAGAGCTCTATGGTCTCTCTTGATTCCAAGTCCCGCCACTCAAAAGCAAAGAGTTTTTGGGATTCAGGATGGAGAGGAATGCAGAAGAAAGCAAGTTGAAGGTCCAAGACTGAGAAATACTTGGCATTTCCTGGGACTTGGGATAGGAGGGTATATGGGTTTGGGACTATGGGGTGGATGGGAACCACAGCTTCATTAACAGCTCTTAGATCCTGGACGAATCGGTAAGATCCATCTGGTTTTTGAACGGGCAAGATTGGGGTGTTGCAGGGGGACTCACAGCTGATTCGAGTTCCAGTATCTCGGTATTTGTTAACTAATGGTCTAAGACCCTCAAGAGCTACTGGTTTTAAGGGATATTGTCTTTTCCAGGGCTAGGGAGCATTTGGTCTCAGAGAAATCTTTACTGGTGGAACATTTATGGCTAAACCAGGGCTGGAGACATCCCACACCTGGGGATTGACCTCATCTAGACAAGGGACAGACTCCTCCTTTTCTACCTCTGACTGTAAATATTCAGACATAGGCAAAGAAAATTATCGACTTCTACCTTTGTGTCCCCAAGTCACTCTGGTTTGGAGGCGAATGTATTATCCTCACCGTGGAAAATTTGGAAGCTGTTAACATGAAAAATTTAAAGAGTCACGCAGAGGCTAGTCACTCTAAGCTAACCCCTAAGACATTTATTGACTGATTTCTAGCTTCTTTCCTTTAACCTTTTTCATCTACAGTAATCCTGTGTGTTCCTTTTAGTTAGGGATTCATTTTTAGACTATCCTGACTCTTCCACTACCTTCCAATTTTGGGTCTGATTCACTTACAGATGTGCCAAGTGCTTCCTGAATACTATAGAACATATTTTATGTTTAAAATACTTCCATGCTTATGTAGTGAGTCAATGATTTTAAGTTTATTTGTTACACATTTCAATGTAAAAGTCAATGTGTGAAATAACATATTCACGACTTCGAAAAGTTGGCTTTTTTTTGCTGTGTGTTTGAACTCCTCACCCGACCAAAGCTCATGGAGAGGTCTATTGTTTTTCTAAAATGGTTATAGTGTTGTTTATTTTCTGGTAATTGAATTAGGGTGTGAGTTGCAAAGCTTGTGTTTCTGTTCACTTCATTCCATCTGTTCGGGTTTCTTTCTCTCTCCTGAGTCAGAGAGTAACTTCCCATTGGTTGTCCAGTTACCAAGGTTGGTGTTCATGCATCCGTGCTGGTCTCTCCATACATGTCCGGGTGTCCTGTGAAACACTAAGCTTAATTTATTTGGAAATGACCTAGCTGTTCAATACACTGTCATCACTCAGTTGAGCAGAGGGAGAGAAATTCAAGTGACAAAACTCCAGAGAAGCTAGTGTCAGAGCGCCCCGGCGTGGCATGCGTGCAGGGGGTTGGGGGGAGGGGTGCGGGGAGCGGAGCGCGGAGATCTCAGGTGTCCTCCCACCCTGGGCCTCTCCAGGCTCGCCGCTGCTCAGTGGCCTCCCCCCGCCCCCATCGCTTTGGCTGCTGAGGGCCGGGTGGTCTCTGCAGCTGCCCGGCATCCTGCCCGAGGCCCCCCCTGCCCACACGCTGTCTTCCAGTCTCTCTCTGAACCCTCGACTCTTTCTGCCTCTGTCTCACCTGGCTTGGGTGCGTGCGAGTGCCTGTCCGTGTGCCTGGCTTTCACTCGTCCGCTCTCTCAGGAAGGTACTGTGCTGGGCCCGTGGCGTGGGGGCAGGGCGGGCCTCGGTTTGGGGACAGGGAGGGGCTGAGGCACTCCAGGGCGTTTGCACAGCCGGCAGGATGGGCGCCTGGGGCCCCGGCTGGGCTGCCCCTAAGCCCGCAGGAGGCTCCGGGGACCGCGGCCCCGGGCCGACGCCCCGCTCGTCCGGAGCCACGTGACCCTGAGCAGCGAACGGGATGGTGGGGGCCGGGGGGTGGGGGGCCACCGAGACGTCCTCCCCGCTCAAGCCACCCCCCTCCCCAACCGCCGCCAGAGATCCCGCAGCCTCGCCAGGCCGCTCGGGGTCCGGGAAGCGCCCCGGGCCGGGCCAGGCGCATGCTGGCCGGGGGTGGCGTCGGCTGGTCTCCCAGCTGCAGGGCCTGTCCCGGTTTTTCCCATCAGTTTCAACAGTGACGGTCACCCCACATTGTCAGTCGTCTAGATTTCTCACTGACACCCCTGTTAGGGAGTGGCTTTTTAGAGAGATAGGGAAGGTCACTTGGGGGATGTTAGTCATGAGAGAAAATAAGGGCTCAGGTGGGATTGCAGATGTCATCCAGGGGGTAAATAGAGACAGTTGTTGCTGGTACCAAGACATGAAGTTTTTTGTCCCCCTTTTCCCAAAAGGCCATATTACGACCACATGGGGGCGCTGAGTAACAGCCCATAGCTCGGCTGGAAGGGTGGGCCTTTGATAGTGATACCCTGGGATGGGTTGGACATACCCCCAACCTTTGTCATTAATGCAGATGCAGCCCGGGCTGCTTAGGTTGAGTTGAGAAGCAGTGTGGTTTGCAAGTGAACATGCCTCGTTTAGGGAGAGATCAATAGCCATACAGGGAGATATGATTAGAAAGAGGAAGAACATCATATGATGCATTTTACTTATCTGAGGCAGGATTGATGGGGTTCTGCTTGAACAAGAGCCTGAGATCTTCAACAGGTTCACAGGAATAGCTGTCCTCTGGCTTTGGAGTCTCAGTTTCTGTCTCCCCCTCCTGTAGGCCATAGGGTTTTATTCTAGAATTGTGGACCCAGGCAGATAGACCCTTCACTTTTACAGCAGTTGAAGTCACTAGAACAACCTGATATGGCCCTGTCCATTTCTCGGACAGCTGGTTTGGACTCCCTTTTTCTTGCCAGGTCTTTACTGATACTTGATCCCCTGGCTTTACCTGGGGATTTTTCAAGTCTTCCTGTGGTTTGTTCTCCATACCGTTGGAGTTCTTGCTGAAACCTTCCCAGGTCAATTATATGTTTTAAGAGTGTATTGGCATCCTCGTCAAGAAACAAATCAGAAGTTCAGAATGGTCGTCCATACATCATTTCATAAGGACTTAACAATAGTGGCCGTTTGGGGGATGTCCGTATCCTCATGAGGGCTATGGGCAGCATATGTGTCCACTTATTATGTGTTTCTGACATAGCTTAGCCAGAGCCCTTTTAAGAGTCTGGTTGGCTCTCTCTACCTTTCCTGAAGCTTGAGGCCTCCAGGATGAGCGGAGCTGGTATTTTATGCCTAAGCATGCGGCTAGGTTCTGGGGTATCGTGGCTGTAAGTGAGGGCCTGTTGTCACTCTGAAGTGACCGAGGCAGCCCAAACCTAGGCACTATCTCCTTCAGCAGAGCTTTACAGACTTCTGTAGCTCTCTCAGTCTCAGTAGGGAACGCTTCGGTCCATCCTGTGAATGTGTCAATAAAGACTAGCAAGTAAGAAAACCCTTGGGTCTTGGGCATGGCTGTAAATTCTACTTGCCAGTCCTCTCCTGGGTATGATCCCCGATGTTGGACAGGTGTAATTAGAGGAGGTCTGGTTTTTGGGTTATTTTTTAGACAGGTGTCACAATTTTGTGTGACCTGTTTAACAACCTTAGCTAACTGAGGATGGGAGAGAATAGGCTTAAGCAAGATTTCTAGATTATCTTTTCCAAAATGGGCGCTCTTATGTAAGGAGTTAGTAATGTTTTGAACCTGAGAATCAGGGAGTATTATTCGGGCCTGATCAGGCTGAAACCACCCATGTGACCCAATCTCCCAGCCCCGCTCAGCATATCGGGAATGTCCCCCTGGGGTAAAATCTGGAGTCAGGGTTTCCTTGGGGAAAAGGGGGCAGATAGCAGTGGCAGAGGTAGCTTCCCCGGCAGCTCGTCCTGCCTCTTGATCAGCTTTCCTATTTCCCTGAGCCTCTTTTTCTTGCCCCTTTTTGTGACTCTTGCAGTGGATGACAGCTAATTTTGCAGGAAGTTTGACTGCCTCCAGGAGCCTGAGAATGAGCTCTTTGTGTTTAATAGCAGAGCTTCGGGCACTGAGCATCCCTCTTTCTTTCCAAATTGCTGCACGGGCATGCAGAATGAGGAAAGCATACTTAGAGTCCATACACACATTAATCCTCTTTCCTTCTCCTAACTCCAAAGCTCTTGTCAGGGCAAAAAGTTCAGCTTTCTGGGCTGAGGTGTCTGGGGGAAGAGACCCACTTTCCTTAGTTTCTTCCAGGCTCGCTACAGCATATCCTGCTTTCCTCTCTCCCTTTTCTACAAAACTGCTGCCATCTGTGTGCCAGTTTTCCTCTGGGTCAGATAAAGGTGTCTCTGATAGGTCCCGGCGAGAAGAGTATAACTCGTCTGTGATTTGTATGCATTGGTGATCCAGAGGGGAGGTAGGGGGATCTGGCAGTAAGGTTGCTGGATTTAAAGTCTGGCAGACCCTCAACTTTATTTCTGGAGTGTCAAGGAGGAGGGCTTGGTATTGGGTGATCCTTCCCCCTGTCATCCACCTGTCCCCTTTCGTTTCCAAGACTGCTTGCACCCGGTGAGGCGTATACACTGTAGTGGGCTGACCCAGGGTCAGCTTAGATGCCTCCTTAACCATAAGAGCAGTGGCTGCTACTGCCCGGAGGCAAGTGGGCCACCCTCTGGCCACCTCATCTAGTTATTTTGAGAGATAAGCCACAGGTTGTAATACGGGCCCCATCATCTGCTCTAACACCCCAAGAGCAGTTCCTGTCCTTCCAGAAACATAGAGTCTAAAAGGCTTCTCCAGGTTGGGGAGGCCTAAAGCTGGGGCTGTAGTGATGGACTCTTTTAGGGCATTAAAGGCCACCTTGCAGGTCTCATGCCAGTCGAGTGGCTCTTCCTCTTTCCCCCTTAAATTTTCATATAGGGGTCTGGCCAGATTGCCATAATTAGGAATCCAGATCCTGCAAAACCCGGTCCTTCCTAAAAATCCCCTAAGCTGTTGTTTTGTTTGGGGGTACGGGGTATTTAAGATGAGGGATCTCCCCTCGGGGTCAGGCATTCTTTTTCTCTCCGTAATTATAAATCCAAGGTATTTTACTTGGGTTAAGCTAATCTGAGCTTACTTGGGGGATACTCGATAACCCTTTTCATACAGGAAAGTTAGCGTTTTAAATAGTGTCCATTTGAGAGCTGGTAAAATCTGGCCTAGCTATGAGCAAGTCATCCACATACTGTATTAGACTACTGTTTGTTAAAGTTAATTCCCTTAGTTCTCTCCCCGAGGAAGTCCCGAAGATATGAGGGCTGTCCCTAAACCCTTGGGGTAGTCGAGTCCAAGTGAGAGCTCTATGGTCTCTCTTGATTCCAAGTCCCGCCACTCAAAAGCAAAGAGTTTTTGGGATTCAGGATGGAGAGGAATGCAGAAGAAAGCAAGTTGAAGGTCCAAGACTGAGAAATACTTGGCATTTCCTGGGACTTGGGATAGGAGGGTATATGGGTTTGGGACTATGGGGTGGATGGGAACCACAGCTTCATTAACAGCTCTTAGATCCTGGACGAATCGGTAAGATCCATCTGGTTTTTGAACGGGCAAGATTGGGGTGTTGCAGGGGGACTCACAGCTGATTCGAGTTCCAGTATCTCGGTATTTGTTAACTAATGGTCTAAGACCCTCAAGAGCTATTGGTTTTAAGGGATATTGTCTTTTCCAGGGCTAGGGAGCATTTGGTCTCAGAGAAATCTTTACTGGTGGAACATTTATGGCTAAACCAGGGCTGGAGACATCCCACACCTGGGGATTGACCTCATCTAGACAAGGGACAGACTCCTCCTTTTCTACCTCTGACTGTAAATATTCAGACATAAGCAAAGAAAATTATCGACTTCTACCTTTGTGTCCCCAAGTCACTCTGGTTTGGAGGCGAATGTATTATCCTCACCATGGAAAATTTGGAAGCTGTTAACATGAAAAATTTAAAGAGTCACGCAGAGGCTAGTCACTCTAAGCTAACCCCTAAGACATTTATTGACTGATTTCTAGCTTCTTTCCTTTAACCTTTTTCATCTACAGTAATCCTGTGTGTTCCTCTTAGTTAGGGATTCATTTTTAGACTATCCTGACTCTTCCACTACGTTCCAGTTTTGGGTCTGATTCACTTACAGATGTGCCAAGTGCTTCCTGAATACTATAGAACATATTTTATGTTTAAAATACTTCCATGCTTATGTAGTGAGTCAATGATTTTAAGTTTATTTGTTACACATTTCAATGTAAAAGTCAATGTGTGAACTAACATATTCACGACTTGGAAAAGTTGGCTTTTTTTTGCTGTGTGTTTGAACTCCTCACCCGACCAAAGCTCATGGAGAGGTCTATTGTTTTTCTAAAATGGTTATAGTGTTGTTTATATTCTGGTAATTGAATTAGGGTGTGAGTTGCAAAGCTTGTTTTTCTGTTCATTTCATTCCATCTGTTCGGGTTTCTTTCTCTCTCCTGAGTCAGAGAGTAACTTCCCATTGGTTGTCCAGTTACCAAGGTTGGTGTCCATGCATCCGTGCTGGTCTCTCCATACATGTCCGGGTGTCCTGTGAAACACTAAGCTTAATTTATTTGGAAATGACCTAGCTGTTCAATACACTGTCATCACTCAGTTGAGCAGAGGGAGAGAAATTCAAGTGACAAAACTCCAGAGAAGCTAGTGTCAGAGCGCCCCGGCGTGGCATGCGTGCAGGGGGTTGGGGGGAGGGGGGCGGGGAGCGGAGCGCGGAGATCTCAGGTGTCCTCCCACCCTGGGCCTCTCCAGGCTCGCCGCTGCTCAGTGGCCTCCCCCCGCCCCCATCGCTTTGGCTGCTGAGGGCCGGGTGGTCTCTGCAGCTGCCCGGCATCCTGCCCGAGGCCCCCCCTGCCCACACGCTGTCTTCCAGTCTCTCTCTGAACCCTCGACTCTTTCTGCCTCTGTCTCACCTGGCTTGGGTGCGTGCGAGTGCCTGTCCGTGTGCCTGGCTGTCACTCGTCCGCTCTCTCAGGAAGGACCTGTGCTGGGCCCGTGGCGTGGGGGCAGGGCGGGCCTCGGTTTGGGGACAGGGAGGGGCTGAGGCACTCCAGGGCGTTTGCACAGCCGGCAGGATGGGCGTCTGGGGCCCCGGCTGGGCTGCCCCTAAGCCCGCAGGAGGCTCCGGGGACCGCGGCCCCGGGCCGACGCCCCGCTCGTCCGGAGCCACGTGACCCTGAGCAGCGAACGGGATGGTGGGGGGCGGGGGGTGGGGGGCCACCGAGACGTCCTCCCCGCTCAAGCCACCCCCCTCCCCAACCGCCGCCAGAGATCCCGCAGCCTCGCCAGGCCGCTCGGGGTCCGGGAAGCGCCCCGGGCCGGGCCAGGCGCATGCTGGCCGGGGGTGGCGTCGGCTGGTCTCCCAGCTGCAGGGCCTGTCCCGGTTTTTCCCATCAGTTTCAACAGTGACGGTCACCCCACATTGTCAGTCGTCTAGATTTCTCACTGACACCCCTGTTAGGGAGTGGCTTTTTAGAGAGATAGGGAAGGTCACTTGGGGGATGTTAGTCATGAGAGAAAATAAGGGCTCAGGTGGGATTGCAGATGTCATCCAGGGGGTAAATAGAGACAGTTGTTGCTGGTACCAAGACATGAAGTTTTTTGTCCCCCTTTTCCCAAAAGGCCATATTACGACCACATGGGGGCGCTGAGTAACAGCCCATAGCTCGGCTGGAAGGGTGGGCCTTTGATAGTGATACCCTGGGATGGGTTGGACATACTCCCAACCTTTGTCATTAATGCAGATGCAGCCCGGGCTGCTTAGGTTAAGTTGAGAAGCAGTGTGGTTTGCAAGTGAACATGCCTCGTTTAGGGAGAGATCAATAGCCATACAGGGAGATATGATTAGAAAGAGGAAGAACATCATATGATGCATTTTACTTATCTGAGGCAGGATTGATGGGGTTCTGCTTGAACAAGAGCCTGAGATCTTCAACAGGTTCACAGGAATAGCTGTCCTCTGGCTTTGGAGTCTCAGTTTCTGTCTCCCCCTCCTGTAGGCCATAGGGTTTTATTCTAGAATTGTGGACCCAGGCAGATAGACCCTTCACTTTTACAGCAGTTGAAGTCACTAGAACAACCTGATATGGCCCTGTCCATTTCTCGGACAGCTGGTTTGGACTCCCTTTTTCTTGCCAGGTCTTTACTGATACTTGATCCCCTGGCTTTACCTGGGGATTTTTCAAGTCTTCCTGTGGTTTGTTCTCCATACCGTTGGAGTTCTTGCTGAAACCTTCCCAGGTCAATTATATGTTGTAAGAGTGTATTGGCATCCTCGTCAAGAAACAAATCAGAAGTTCAGAATGGTCGTCCATACATCATTTCATAAGGACTTAACAATAGTGGCCGTTTGGGGGATGTCCGTATCCTCATGAGGGCTATGGGCAGCATATGTGTCCACTTATTATGTGTTTCTGACATAGCTTAGCCAGAGCCCTTTTAAGAGTCTGGTTGACTCTCTCTACCTTTCCTGAAGCTTGAGGCCTCCAGGATGAGCGGAGCTGGTAGTTTATGCCTAAGCATGCGGCTAGGTTCTGGGGTATCGTGGCTGTAAGTGAGGGCCTGTTGTCACTCTGAAGTGACCGAGGCAGCCCAAACCTAGGCACTATCTCCTTCAGCAGAGCTTTACAGACTTCTGTAGCTCTCTCAGTCTCAGTAGGGAACGCTTCGGTCCATCCTGTGAATGTGTCAATAAAGACTAGCAAGTAAGAAAACCCTTGGGTCTTGGGCATGGCTGTAAATTCTACTTGCCAGTCCTCTCCTGGGTATGATCCCCGATGTTGGACAGGTGTAATTAGAGGAGGTCTGGTTTTTGGGTTATTTTTTAGACAGGTGTCACAATTTTGTGTGACCTGTTTAACAACCTTAGCTAACTGACGATGGGAGAGAATAGGCTTAAGCAAGATTTCTAGATTATCTTTTCCAAAATGGGCGCTCTTATGTAAGGAGTTAGTAATGTTTTAAACCTGAGAATCAGGGAGTATTATTCGGGCCTGATCAGGCTGAAACCACCCATGTGACCCAATCTCCCAGCCCCGCTCAGCATATTGGGAATGTCCCCCTGGGGTAAAATCTGGAGTCAGGGTTTCCTTGGGGAAAAGGGGGCAGATAGCAGTGGCAGAGGTAGCTTCCCCGGCAGCTCGTCCTGCCTCTTGATCAGCTTTCCTATTTCCCTGAGCCTCTTTTTCTTGCCCCTTTTGGTGACTCTTGCAGTGGATGACAGCTAATTTTGCAGGAAGTTTGACTGCCTCCAGGAGCCTGAGAATGAGCTCTTTGTGTTTAATAGCAGAGCTTCGGGCACTGAGCATCCCTCTTTCTTTCCAAATTGCTGCACGGGCATGCAGAATGAGGAAAGCATACTTAGAGTCCATACACACATTAATCCTCTTTCCTTCTCCTAACTCCAAAGCTCTTGTCAGGGCAAAAAGTTCAGCTTTCTGGGCTGAGGTGTCTGGGGGAAGAGACCCACTTTCCTTAGTTTCTTCCAGGCTCGCTACAGCATATCCTGCTTTCCTCTCTCCCTTTTCTACAAAACTGCTGCCATCTGTGTGCCAGTTTTCCTCTGGGTCAGATAAAGGTGTCTCTGATAGGTCCCGGCGAGAAGAGTATAACTCGTCTGTGATTTGTATGCATTGGTGATCCAGAGGGGAGGTAGGGGGATCTGGCAGTAAGGTTGCTGGATTTAAAGTCTGGCAGACCC
The DNA here is from genome assembly GCF_963930625.1 of Muntiacus reevesi. NCBI lineage: Eukaryota > Metazoa > Chordata > Mammalia > Artiodactyla > Cervidae > Muntiacus > Muntiacus reevesi. The sequence goes on from NW_027077841.1 coordinate 44,580, forward strand.
TCAACTTTATTTCTGGAGTGTCAAGGAGGAGGGCTTGGTATTGGGTGATCCTTCCCCCTGTCATCCACCTGTCCCCTTTCGTTTCCAAGACTGCTTGCACCCGGTGAGGCGTATACACTGTAGTGGGCTGACCCAGGGTCAGCTTAGATGCCTCCTTAACCATAAGAGCAGTGGCTGCTACTGCCCGGAGGCAAGTGGGCCACCCTCTGGCCACCTCATCTAGTTATTTTGAGAGATAAGCCACAGGTTGTAATACGGGCCCCATCATCTGCTCTAACACCCCAAGAGCAGTTCCTGTCCTTCCAGAAACATAGAGTCTAAAAGGCTTCTCCAGGTTGGGGAGGCCTAAAGCTGGGGCTGTAGTGATGGACTCTTTTAGGGCATTAAAGGCCACCTTGCAGGTCTCATGCCAGTCGAGTGGCTCTTCCTCTTTCCCCCTTAAATTTTCATATAGGGGTCTGGCCAGATTGCCATAATTAGGAATCCAGATCCTGCAAAACCCGGTCCTTCCTAAAAATCCCCTAAGCTGTTGTTTTGTTTGGGGGTACGGGGTATTTAAGATGAGGGATCTCCCCTCGGGGTCAGGCATTCTTTTTCTCTCCGTAATTATAAATCCAAGGTATTTTACTTGGGTTAAGCTAATCTGAGCTTACTTGGGGGATACTCGATAACCCTTTTCATACAGGAAAGTTAGCGTTTTAAATAGTGTCCATTTGAGAGCTGGTAAAATCTGGCCTAGCTATGAGCAAGTCATCCACATACTGTATTAGACTACTGTTTGTTAAAGTTAATTCCCTTAGTTCTCTCCCCGAGGAAGTCCCGAAGATATGAGGGCTGTCCCTAAACCCTTGGGGTAGTCGAGTCCAAGTGAGAGCTCTATGGTCTCTCTTGATTCCAAGTCCCGCCACTCAAAAGCAAAGAGTTTTTGGGATTCAGGATGGAGAGGAATGCAGAAGAAAGCAAGTTGAAGGTCCAAGACTGAGAAATACTTGGCATTTCCTGGGACTTGGGATAGGAGGGTATATGGGTTTGGGACTATGGGGTGGATGGGAACCACAGCTTCATTAACAGCTCTTAGATCCTGGACGAATCGGTAAGATCCATCTGGTTTTTGAACGGGCAAGATTGGGGTGTTGCAGGGGGACTCACAGCTGATTCGAGTTCCAGTATCTCGGTATTTGTTAACTAATGGTCTAAGACCCTCAAGAGCTACTGGTTTTAAGGGATATTGTCTTTTCCAGGGCTAGGGAGCATTTGGTCTCAGAGAAATCTTTACTGGTGGAACATTTATGGCTAAACCAGGGCTGGAGACATCCCACACCTGGGGATTGACCTCATCTAGACAAGGGACAGACTCCTCCTTTTCTACCTCTGACTGTAAATATTCAGACATAGGCAAAGAAAATTATCGACTTCTACCTTTGTGTCCCCAAGTCACTCTGGTTTGGAGGCGAATGTATTATCCTCACCATGGAAAATTTGGAAGCTGTTAACATGAAAAATTTAAAGAGTCACGCAGAGGCTAGTCACTCTAAGCTAACCCCTAAGACATTTATTGACTGATTTCTAGCTTCTTTCCTTTAACCTTTTTCATCTACAGTAATCCTGTGTGTTCCTCTTAGTTAGGGATTCATTTTTAGACTATCCTGACTCTTCCACTACGTTCCAGTTTTGGGTCTGATTCACTTACAGATGTGCCAAGTGCTTCCTGAATACTATAGAACATATTTTATGTTTAAAATACTTCCATGCTTATGTAGTGAGTCAATGATTTTAAGTTTATTTGTTACACATTTCAATGTAAAAGTCAATGTGTGAACTAACATATTCACGACTTGGAAAAGTTGGCTTTTTTTTGCTGTGTGTTTGAACTCCTCACCCGACCAAAGCTCATGGAGAGGTCTATTGTTTTTCTAAAATGGTTATAGTGTTGTTTATATTCTGGTAATTGAATTAGGGTGTGAGTTGCAAAGCTTGTGTTTCTGTTCATTTCATTCCATCTGTTCGGGTTTCTTTCTCTCTCCTGAGTCAGAGAGTAACTTCCCATTGGTTGTCCAGTTACCAAGGTTGGTATCCATGCATCCGTGCTGGTCTCTCCATACATGTCCGGGTGTCCTGTGAAACACTAAGCTTAATTTATTTGGAAATGACCTAGCTGTTCAATACACTGTCATCACTCAGTTGAGCAGAGGGAGAGAAATTCAAGTGACAAAACTCCAGAGAAGCTAGTGTCAGAGCGCCCCGGCGTGGCATGCGTGCAGGGGGTTGGGGGGAGGGGGGCGGGGAGCGGAGCGCGGAGATCTCAGGTGTCCTCCCACCCTGGGCCTCTCCAGGCTCGCCGCTGCTCAGTGGCCTCCCCCCGCCCCCATCGCTTTGGCTGCTGAGGGCCGGGTGGTCTCTGCAGCTGCCCGGCATCCTGCCCGAGGCCCCCCCTGCCCACACGCTGTCTTCCAGTCTCTCTCTGAACCCTCGACTCTTTCTGCCTCTGTCTCACCTGGCTTGGGTGCGTGCGAGTGCCTGTCCGTGTGCCTGGCTGTCACTCGTCCGCTCTCTCAGGAAGGTCCTGTGCTGGGCCCGTGGCGTGGGGGCAGGGCGGGCCTCGGTTTGGGAACAGGGAGGGGCTGAGGCACTCCAGGGCGTTTGCACAGCCGGCAGGATGGGCGCCTGGGGCCCCGGCTGGGCTGCCCCTAAGCCCGCAGGAGGCTCCGGGGACCGCGGCCCCGGGCCGACGCCCCGCTCGTCCGGAGCCACGTGACCCTGAGCAGCGAACGGGATGGTGGGGGCGGGGGGTGGGGGGCCACCGAGACGTCCTCCCCGCTCAAGCCACCCCCCTCCCCAACCGCCGCCAGAGATCCCGCAGCCTCGCCAGGCCGCTCGGGGTCCGGGAAGCGTCCCGGGCCGGGCCAGGCGCATGCTGGCCGGGGGTGGCGTCGGCTGGTCTCCCAGCTGCAGGGCCTGTCCCGGTTTTTCCCATCAGTTTCAACAGTGACGGTCACCCCACATTGTGAGTCGTCTAGATTTCTCACTGACACCCCTGTTAGGGAGTGGCTTTTTAGAGAGATAGGGAAGGTCACTTGGGGGATGTTAGTCATGAGAGAAAATAAGGGCTCAGGTGGGATTGCAGATGTCATCCAGGGGGTAAATAGAGACAGTTGTTGCTGGTACCAAGACATGAAGTTTTTTGTCCCCCTTTTCCCAAAAGGCCATATTACGACCACATGGGGGCGCTGAGTAACAGCCCATAGCTCGGCTGGAAGGGTGGGCCTTTGATAGTGATACCCTGGGATGGGTTGGACATACCCCCAACCTTTGTCATTAATGCAGATGCAGCCCGGGCTGCTTAGGTTGAGTTGAGAAGCAGTGTGGTTTGCAAGTGAACATGCCTCGTTTAGGGAGAGATCAATAGCCATACAGGGAGATATGATTAGAAAGAGGAAGAACATCATATGATGCATTTTACTTATCTGAGGCAGGATTGATGGGGTTCTACTTGAACAAGAGCCTGAGATCTTCAACAGGTTCACAGGAATAGCTGTCCTCTGGCTTTGGAGTCTCAGTTTCTGTCTCCCCCTCCTGTAGGCCATAGGGTTTTATTCTAGAATTGTGGACCCAGGCAGATAGACCCTTCACTTTTACAGCAGTTGAAGTCACTAGAACAACCTGATATGGCCCTGTCCATTTCTCGGACAGCTGGTTTGGACTCCCTTTTTCTTGCCAGGTCTTTACTGATACTTGATCCCCTGGCTTTACCTGGGGATTTTTCAAGTCTTCCTGTGGTTTGTTCTCCATACCGTTGGAGTTCTTGCTGAAACCTTCCCAGGTCAATTATATGTTGTAAGAGTGTATTGGCATCCTCGTCAAGAAACAAATCAGAAGTTCAGAATGGTCGTCCATACATCATTTCATAAGGACTTAACAATAGTGGCCGTTTGGGGGATGTCCGTATCCTCATGAGGGCTATGGGCAGCATATGTGTCCACTTATTATGTGTTTCTGACATAGCTTAGCCAGAGCCCTTTTAAGAGTCTGGTTGGCTCTCTCTACCTTTCCTGAAGCTTGAGGCCTCCAGGATGAGCGGAGCTGGTATTTTATGCCTAAGCATGCGGCTAGGTTCTGGGGTATCGTGGCTGTAAGTGAGGGCCTGTTGTCACTCTGAAGTGACCGAGGCAGCCCAAACCTAGGCACTATCTCCTTCAGCAGAGCTTTACAGACTTCTGTAGCTCTCTCAGTCTCAGTAGGGAACGCTTCGATCCATCCTGTGAATGTGTCAATAAAGACTAGCAAGTAAGAAAACCCTTGGGTCTTGGGCATGTCTGTAAATTCTACTTGCCAGTCCGCTCCTGGGTATGATCCCCGATGTTGGACAGGTGTAATTAGAGGAGGTCTGGTTTTTGGGTTATTTTTTAGACAGGTGTCACAATTTTGTGTGACCTGTTTAACAACCTTAGCTAACTGAGGATGGGAGAGAATAGGCTTAAGCAAGATTTCTAGATTATCTTTTCCAAATTGGGCGCTCTTATGTAAGGAGTTAGTAATGTTTTGAACCTGAGAATCAGGGAGTATTATTCGGGCCTGATCAGGCTGAAACCACCCATGTGACCCAATCTCCCAGCCCCGCTCAGCATATCGGGAATGTCCCCCTGGGGTAAAATCTGGAGTCAGGGTTTCCTTGGGGAAAAGGGGGCAGATAGCAGTGGCAGAGGTAGCTTCCCCGGCAGCTCGTCCTACCTCTTGATCAGCTTTCCTATTTCCCTGAGCCTCTTTTTCTTGCCCCTTTTGGTGACTCTTGCAGTGGATGACAGCTAATTTTGCAGGAAGTTTGACTGCCTCCAGGAGCCTGAGAATGAGCTCTTTGTGTTTAATAGCAGAGCATCGGGCACTGAGCATCCCTCTTTCTTTCCAAATTGCTGCACGGGCATGCAGAATGAGGAAAGCATACTTAGAGTCCATACACACATTAATCCTCTTTCCTTCTCCTAACTCCAAAGCTCTTGTCAGGGCAAAAAGTTCAGCTTTCTGGGCTGAGGTGTCTGGGGGAGGAGACCCACTTTCCTTAGTTTCTTCCAGGCTCGCTACAGCATATCCTGCTTTCCTCTCTCCCTTTTCTACAAAACTGCTGCCATCTGTGTGCCAGTTTTCCTCTGGGTCAGATAAAGGTGTCTCTGATAGGTCCCGGCGAGAAGAGTATAACTCGTCTGTGATTTGTATGCATTGGTGATCCAGAGGGGAGGTAGGGGGATCTGGCAGTAAGGTTGCTGGATTTAAAGTCTGGCAGACCCTCAACTGTATTTCTGGAGTGTCAAGGAGGAGGGCTTGGTATTGGGTGATCCTTCCCCCTGTCATCCACCTGTCCCCTTTCGTTTCCAAGACTGCTTGCACCCGGTGAGGCGTATACACTGTAGTGGGCTGACCCAGGGTCAGCTTAGATGCCTCCTTAACCATAAGAGCAGTGGCTGCTACTGCCCGGAGGCAAGTGGGCCACCCTCTGGCCACCTCATCTAGTTATTTTGAGAGATAAGCCACAGGTTGTAATACGGGCCCCATCATCTGCTCTAACACCCCAAGAGCAGTTCCTGTCCTTCCAGAAACATAGAGTCTAAAAGGCTTCTCCAGGTTGGGGAGGCCTAAAGCTGGGGCTGTAGTAATGGACTCTTTTAGGGCATTAAAGGCCACCTTGCAGGTCTCATGCCAGTCGAGTGGCTCTTCCTCTTTCCCCCTTAAATTTTCATATAGGGGTCTGGCCAGATTGCCATAATTAGGAGTCCAGATCCTGCAAAACCCGGTCCTTCCTAAAAATCCCCTAAGCTGTTGTTTTGTTTGGGGGTACGGGGTATTTAAGATGAGGGATCTCCCCTCGGGGTCAGGCATTCTTTTTCTCTCCGTAATTATAAATCCAAGGTATTTTACTTGGGTTAAGCTAATCTGAGCTTACTTGGGGGATACTCGATAACCCTTTTCATACAGGAAAGTTAGCGTTTTAAATAGTGTCCATTTGAGAGCTGGTAAAATCTGGCCTAGCTATGAGCAAGTCATCCACATACTGTATTAGACTACTGTTTGTTAAAGTTAATTCCCTTAGTTCTCTCCCCGAGGAAGTCCCGAAGATATGAGGGCTGTCCCTAAACCCTTGGGGTAGTCGATTCCAATTGAGAGCTCTATGGTCTCTCTTGATTCCAAGTCCCGCCACTCAAAAGCAAAGAGTTTTTGGGATTCAGGATGGAGAGGAATGCAGAAGAAAGCAAGTTGAAGGTCCAAGACTGAGAAATACTTGGCATTTCCTGGGACTTGGGATAGGAGGGTATATGGGTTTGGGACTATGGGGTGGATGGGAACCACAGCTTCATTAACAGCTCTTAGATCCTGGACGAATCGGTAAGATCCATCTGGTTTTTGAACGGGCAAGATTGGGGTGTTGCAGGGGGACTCACAGCTGATTCGAGTTCCAGTATCTCGGTATTTGTTAACTAATGGTCTAAGACCCTCAAGAGCTACTGGTTTTAAGGGATATTGTCTTTTCCAGGGCTAGGGAGCATTTGGTCTCAGAGAAATCTTTACTGGTGGAACATTTATGGCTAAACCAGGGCTGGAGACATCCCACACCTGGGGATTGACCTCATCTAGACAAGGGACAGACTCCTCCTTTTCTACCTCTGACTGTAAATATTCAGACATAGGCAAAGAAAATTATCGACTTCTACCTTTGTGTCCCCAAGTCACTCTGGTTTGGAGGCGAATGTATTATCCTCACCATGGAAAATTTGGAAGCTGTTAACATGAAAAATTTAAAGAGTCACGCAGAGGCTAGTCACTCTAAGCTAACCCCTAAGACATTTATTGACTGATTTCTAGCTTCTTTCCTTTAACCTTTTTCATCTACAGTAATCCTGTGTGTTCCTTTTAGTTAGGGATTCATTTTTAGACTATCCTGACTCTTCCACTACCTTCCAGTTTTGGGTCTGATTCACTTACAGATGTGCCAAGTGCTTCCTGAATACTATAGAACATATTTTATGTTTAAAATACTTCCATGCTTATGTAGTGAGTCAATGATTTTAAGTTTATTTGTTACACATTTCAATGTAAAAGTCAATGTGTGAACTAACATATTCACGACTTGGAAAAGTTGGCTTTTTTTTGCTGTGTGTTTGAACTCCTCACCCGACCAAAGCTCATGGAGAGGTCTATTGTTTTTCTAAAATGGTTATAGTGTTGTTTATTTTCTGGTAATTGAATTAGGGTGTGAGTTGCAAAGCTTGTGTTTCTGTTCACTTCATTCCATCTGTTCGGGTTTCTTTCTCTCTCCTGAGTCAGAGAGTAACTTCCCATTGGTTGTCCAGTTACCAAGGTTGGTGTTCATGCATCCGTGCTGGTCTCTCCATACATGTCCGGGTGTCCTGTGAAACACTAAGCTTAATTTATTTGGAAATGACCTAGCTGTTCAATACACTGTCATCACTCAGTTGAGCAGAGGGAGAGAAATTCAAGTGACAAAACTCCAGAGAAGCTAGTGTCAGAGCGCCCCGGCGTGGCATGCGTGCAGGGGGTTGGGGGGAAGGGTGCGGGGAGCGGAGCGCGGAGATCTCAGGTGTCCTCCCACCCTGGGCCTCTCCAGGCTCGCCGCTGCTCAGTGGCCTCCCCCCGCCCCCATCGCTTTGGCTGCTGAGGGCCGGGTGGTCTCTGCAGCTGCCCGGCATCCTGCCCGAGGCCCCCCCTGCCCACACGCTGTCTTCCAGTCTCTCTCTGAACCCTCGACTCTTTCTGCCTCTGTCTCACCTGGCTTGGGTGCGTGCGAGTGCCTGTCCGTGTGCCTGGCTTTCACTCGTCCGCTCTCTCAGGAAGGTCCTGTGCTGGGCCCGTGGCGTGGGGGCAGGGCGGGCCTCGGTTTGGGGACAGGGAGGGGCTGAGGCACTCCAGGGCGTTTGCACAGCCGGCAGGATGGGCGCCTGGGGCCCCGGCTGGGCTGCCCCTAAGCCCGCAGGAGGCTCCGGGGACCGCGGCCCCGGGCCGACGCCCCGCTCGTCCGGAGCCACGTGACCCTGAGCAGCGAACGGGATGGTGGGGGCCGGGGGGTGGGGGGCCACCGAGACGTCCTCCCCGCTCAAGCCACCCCCCTCCCCAACCGCCGCCAGAGATCCCGCAGCCTCGCCAGGCCGCTCGGGGTCCGGGAAGCGCCCCGGGCCGGGCCAGGCGCATGCTGGCCGGGGGTGGCGTCGGCTGGTCTCCCAGCTGCAGGGCCTGTCCCGGTTTTTCCCATCAGTTTCAACAGTGACGGTCACCCCACATTGTGAGTCGTCTAGATTTCTCACTGACACCCCTGTTAGGGAGTGGCTTTTTAGAGAGATAGGGAAGGTCACTTGGGGGATGTTAGTCATGAGAGAAAATAAGGGCTCAGGTGGGATTGCAGATGTCATCCAGGGGGTAAATAGAGACAGTTGTTGCTGGTACCAAGACATGAAGTTTTTTGTCCCCCTTTTCCCAAAAGGCCATATTACGACCACATGGGGGCGCTGAGTAACAGCCCATAGCTCGGCTGGAAGGGTGGGCCTTTGATAGTGATACCCTGGGATGGGTTGGACATACCCCCAACCTTTGTCATTAATGCAGATGCAGCCCGGGCTGCTTAGGTTGAGTTGAGAAGCAGTGTGGTTTGCAAGTGAACATGCCTCGTTTAGGGAGAGATCAATAGCCATACAGGGAGATATGATTAGAAAGAGGAAGAACATCATATGATGCATTTTACTTATCTGAGGCAGGATTGATGGGGTTCTGCTTGAACAAGAGCCTGAGATCTTCAACAGGTTCACAGGAATAGCTGTCCTCTGGCTTTGGAGTCTCAGTTTCTGTCTCCCCCTCCTGTAGGCCATAGGGTTTTATTCTAGAATTGTGGACCCAGGCAGATAGACCCTTCACTTTTACAGCAGTTGAAGTCACTAGAACAACCTGATATGGCCCTGTCCATTTCTCGGACAGCTGGTTTGGACTCCCTTTTTCTTGCCAGGTCTTTACTGATACTTGATCCCCTGGCTTTACCTGGGGATTTTTCAAGTCTTCCTGTGGTTTGTTCTCCATACCGTTGGAGTTCTTGCTGAAACCTTCCCAGGTCAATTATATGTTTTAAGAGTGTATTGGCATCCTCGTCAAGAAACAAATCAGAAGTTCAGAATGGTCGTCCATACATCATTTCATAAGGACTTAACAATAGTGGCCGTTTGGGGGATGTCCGTATCCTCATGAGGGCTATGGGCAGCATATGTGTCCACTTATTATGTGTTTCTGACATAGCTTAGCCAGAGCCCTTTTAAGAGTCTGGTTGGCTCTCTCTACCTTTCCTGAAGCTTGAGGCCTCCAGGATGAGCGGAGCTGGTATTTTATGCCTAAGCATGCGGCTAGGTTCTGGGGTATCGTGGCTGTAAGTGAGGGCCTGTTGTCACTCTGAAGTGACCGAGGCAGCCCAAACCTAGGCACTATCTCCTTCAGCAGAGCTTTACAGACTTCTGTAGCTCTCTCAGTCTCAGTAGGGAACGCTTCGGTCCATCCTGTGAATGTGTCAATAAAGACTAGCAAGTAAGAAAACCCTTGGGTCTTGGGCATGGCTGTAAATTCTACTTGCCAGTCCTCTCCTGGGTATGATCCCCGATGTTGGACAGGTGTAATTAGAGGAGGTCTGGTTTTTGGGTTATTTTTTAGACAGGTGTCACAATTTTGTGTGACCTGTTTAACAACCTTAGCTAACTGAGGATGGGAGAGAATAGGCTTAAGCAAGATTTCTAGATTATCTTTTCCAAAATGGGCGCTCTTATGTAAGGAGTTAGTAATGTTTTGAACCTGAGAATCAGGGAGTATTATTCGGGCCTGATCAGGCTGAAACCACCCATGTGACCCAATCTCCCAGCCCCGCTCAGCATATCGGGAATGTCCCCCTGGGGTAAAATCTGGAGTCAGGGTTTCCTTGGGGAAAAGGGGGCAGATAGCAGTGGCAGAGGTAGCTTCCCCGGCAGCTCGTCCTGCCTCTTGATCAGCTTTCCTATTTCCCTGAGCCTCTTTTTCTTGCCCCTTTTGGTGACTCTTGCAGTGGATGACAGCTAATTTTGCAGGAAGTTTGACTGCCTCCAGGAGCCTGAGAATGAGCTCTTTGTGTTTAATAGCAGAGCTTCGGGCACTGAGCATCCCTCTTTCTTTCCAAATTGCTGCACGGGCATGCAGAATGAGGAAAGCATACTTAGAGTCCATACACACATTAATCCTCTTTCCTTCTCCTAACTCCAAAGCTCTTGTCAGGGCAAAAAGTTCAGCTTTCTGGGCTGAGGTGTCTGGGGGAAGAGACCCACTTTCCTTAGTTTCTTCCAGGCTCGCTACAGCATATCCTGCTTTCCTCTCTCCCTTTTCTACAAAACTGCTGCCATCTGTGTGCCAGTTTTCCTCTGGGTCAGATAAAGGTGTCTCTGATAGGTCCCGGCGAGAAGAGTATAACTCGTCTGTGATTTGTATGCATTGGTGATCCAGAGGGGAGGTAGGGGGATCTGGCAGTAAGGTTGCTGGATTTAAAGTCTGGCAGACCCTCAACTTTATTTCTGGAGTGTCAAGGAGGAGGGCTTGGTATTGGGTGATCCTTCCCCCTGTCATCCACCTGTCCCCTTTCGTTTCCAAGACTGCTTGCACCCGGTGAGGCGTATACACTGTAGTGGGCTGACCCAGGGTCAGCTTAGATGCCTCCTTAACCATAAGAGCAGTGGCTGCTACTGCCCGGAGGCAAGTGGGCCACCCTCTGGCCACCTCATCTAGTTATTTTGAGAGATAAGCCACAGGTTGTAATACGGGCCCCATCATCTGCTCTAACACCCCAAGAGCAGTTCCTGTCCTTCCAGAAACATAGAGTCTAAAAGGCTTCTCCAGGTTGGGGAGGCCTAAAGCTGGGGCTGTAGTGATGGACTCTTTTAGGGCATTAAAGGCCACCTTGCAGGTCTCATGCCAGTCGAGTGGCTCTTCCTCTTTCCCCCTTAAATTTTCATATAGGGGTCTGGCCAGATTGCCATAATTAGGAATCCAGATCCTGCAAAACCCGGTCCTTCCTAAAAATCCCCTAAGCTGTTGTTTTGTTTGGGGGTACGGGGTATTTAAGATGAGGGATCTCCCCTCGGGGTCAGGCATTCTTTTTCTCTCCGTAATTATAAATCCAAGGTATTTTACTTGGGTTAAGCTAATCTGAGCTTACTTGGGGGATACTCGATAACCCTTTTCATACAGGAAAGTTAGCGTTTTAAATAGTGTCCATTTGAGAGCTGGTAAAATCTGGCCTAGCTATGAGCAAGTCATCCACATACTGTATTAGACTACTGTTTGTTAAAGTTAATTCCCTTAGTTCTCTCCCCGAGGAAGTCCCGAAGATATGAGGGCTGTCCCTAAACCCTTGGGGTAGTCGAGTCCAAGTGAGAGCTCTATGGTCTCTCTTGATTCCAAGTCCCGCCACTCAAAAGCAAAGAGTTTTTGGGATTCAGGATGGAGAGGAATGCAGAAGAAAGCAAGTTGAAGGTCCAAGACTGAGAAATACTTGGCATTTCCTGGGACTTGGGATAGGAGGGTATATGGGTTTGGGACTATGGGGTGGATGGGAACCACAGCTTCATTAACAGCTCTTAGATCCTGGACGAATCGGTAAGATCCATCTGGTTTTTGAACGGGCAAGATTGGGGTGTTGCAGGGGGACTCACAGCTGATTCGAGTTCCAGTATCTCGGTATTTGTTAACTAATGGTCTAAGACCCTCAAGAGCTATTGGTTTTAAGGGATATTGTCTTTTCCAGGGCTAGGGAGCATTTGGTCTCAGAGAAATCTTTACTGGTGGAACATTTATGGCTAAACCAGGGCTGGAGACATCCCACACCTGGGGATTGACCTCATCTAGACAAGGGACAGACTCCTCCTTTTCTACCTCTGACTGTAAATATTCAGACATAAGCAAAGAAAATTATCGACTTCTACCTTTGTGTCCCCAAGTCACTCTGGTTTGGAGGCGAATGTATTATCCTCACCATGGAAAATTTGGAAGCTGTTAACATGAAAAATTTAAAGAGTCACGCAGAGGCTAGTCACTCTAAGCTAACCCCTAAGACATTTATTGACTGATTTCTAGCTTCTTTCCTTTAACCTTTTTCATCTACAGTAATCCTGTGTGTTCCTCTTAGTTAGGGATTCATTTTTAGACTATCCTGACTCTTCCACTACGTTCCAGTTTTGGGTCTGATTCACTTACAGATGTGCCAAGTGCTTCCTGAATACTATAGAACATATTTTATGTTTAAAATACTTCCATGCTTATGTAGTGAGTCAATGATTTTAAGTTTATTTGTTACACATTTCAATGTAAAAGTCAATGTGTGAACTAACATATTCACGACTTGGAAAAGTTGGCTTTTTTTTGCTGTGTGTTTGAACTCCTCACCCGACCAAAGCTCATGGAGAGGTCTATTGTTTTTCTAAAATGGTTATAGTGTTGTTTATATTCTGGTAATTGAATTAGGGTGTGAGTTGCAAAGCTTGTTTTTCTGTTCATTTCATTCCATCTGTTCGGGTTTCTTTCTCTCTCCTGAGTCAGAGAGTAACTTCCCATTGGTTGTCCAGTTACCAAGGTTGGTATCCATGCATCCGTGCTGGTCTCTCCATACATGTCCGGGTGTCCTGTGAAACACTAAGCTTAATTTATTTGGAAATGACCTAGCTGTTCAATACACTGTCATCACTCAGTTGAGCAGAGGGAGAGAAATTCAAGTGACAAAACTCCAGAGAAGCTAGTGTCAGAGCGCCCCGGCGTGGCATGCGTGCAGGGGGTTGGGGGGAGGGGGGCGGGGAGCGGAGCGCGGAGATCTCAGGTGTCCTCCCACCCTGGGCCTCTCCAGGCTCGCCGCTGCTCAGTGGCCTCCCCCCGCCCCCATCGCTTTGGCTGCTGAGGGCCGGGTGGTCTCTGCAGCTGCCCGGCATCCTGCCCGAGGCCCCCCCTGCCCACACGCTGTCTTCCAGTCTCTCTCTGAACCCTCGACTCTTTCTGCCTCTGTCTCACCTGGCTTGGGTGCGTGCGAGTGCCTGTCCGTGTGCCTGGCTGTCACTCGTCCGCTCTCTCAGGAAGGTCCTGTGCTGGGCCCGTGGCGTGGGGGCAGGGCGGGCCTCGGTTTGGGGACAGGGAGGGGCTGAGGCACTCCAGGGCGTTTGCACAGCCGGCAGGATGGGCGTCTGGGGCCCCGGCTGGGCTGCCCCTAAGCCCGCAGGAGGCTCCGGGGACCGCGGCCCCGGGCCGACGCCCCGCTCGTCCGGAGCCACGTGACCCTGAGCAGCGAACGGGATGGTGGGGGGCGGGGGGTGGGGGGCCACCGAGACGTCCTCCCTGCTCAAGCCACCCCCCTCCCCAACCGCCGCCAGAGATCCCGCAGCCTCGCCAGGCCGCTCGGTGTCCGGGAAGCGCCCCGGGCCGGGCCAGGCGCATGCTGGCCAGGGGTGGCGTCGGCTGGTCTCCCAGCTGCAGGGCCTGTCCCGGTTTTTCCCATCAGTTTCAACAGTGACGGTCACCCCACATTGTGAGTCGTCTAGATTTCTCACTGACACCCCTGTTAGGGAGTGGCTTTTTAGAGAGATAGGGAAGGTCACTTGGGGGATGTTAGTCATGAGAGAAAATAAGGGCTCAGGTGGGATTGCAGATGTCATCCAGGGGGTAAATAGAGACAGTTGTTGCTGGTACCAAGACATGAAGTTTTTTGTCCCCCTTTTCCCAAAAGGCCATATTACGACCACATGGGGGCGCTGAGTAACAGCCCATAGCTCGGCTGGAAGGGTGGGCCTTTGATAGTGATACCCTGGGATGGGTTGGACATACCCCCAACCTTTGTCATTAATGCAGATGCAGCCCGGGCTGCTTAGGTTGAGTTGAGAAGCAGTGTGGTTTGCAAGTGAACATGCCTCGTTTAGGGAGAGATCAATAGCCATACAGGGAGATATGATTAGAAAGAGGAAGAACATCATATGATGCATTTTACTTATCTGAGGCAGGATTGATGGGGTTCTGCTTGAACAAGAGCCTGAGATCTTCAACAGGTTCACAGGAATAGCTGTCCTCTGGCTTTGGAGTCTCAGTTTCTGTCTCCCCCTCCTGTAGGCCATAGGGTTTTATTCTAGAATTGTGGACCCAGGCAGATAGACCCTTCACTTTTACAGCAGTTGAAGTCACTAGAACAACCTGATATGGCCCTGTCCATTTCTCGGACAGCTGGTTTGGACTCCCTTTTTCTTGCCAGGTCTTTACTGATACTTGATCCCCTGGCTTTACCTGGGGATTTTTCAAGTCTTCCTGTGGTTTGTTCTCCATACCGTTGGAGTTCTTGCTGAAACCTTCCCAGGTCAATTATATGTTTTAAGAGTGTATTGGCATCCTCGTCAAGAAACAAATCAGAAGTTCAGAATGGTCGTCCATACATCATTTCATAAGGACTTAACAATAGTGGCCGTTTGGGGGATGTCCGTATCCTCATGAGGGCTATGGGCAGCATATGTGTCCACTTATTATGTGTTTCTGACATAGCTTAGCCAGAGCCCTTTTAAGAGTCTGGTTGGCTCTCTCTACCTTTCCTGAAGCTTGAGGCCTCCAGGATGAGCGGAGCTGGTATTTTATGCCTAAGCATGCGGCTAGGTTCTGGGGTATCGTGGCTGTAAGTGAGGGCCTGTTGTCACTCTGAAGTGACCGAGGCAGCCCAAACCTAGGCACTATCTCCTTCAGCAGAGCTTTACAGACTTCTGTAGCTCTCTCAGTCTCAGTAGGGAACGCTTCGGTCCATCCTGTGAATGTGTCAATAAAGACTAGCAAGTAAGAAAACCCTTGGGTCTTGGGCATGGCTGTAAATTCTACTTGCCAGTCCTCTCCTGGGTATGATCCCCGATGTTGGACAGGTGTAATTAGAGGAGGTCTGGTTTTTGGGTTATTTTTTAGACAGGTGTCACAATTTTGTGTGACCTGTTTAACAACCTTAGCTAACTGAGGATGGGAGAGAATAGGCTTAAGCAAGATTTCTAGATTATCTTTTCCAAAATGGGCGCTCTTATGTAAGGAGTTAGTAATGTTTTGAACCTGAGAATCAGGGAGTATTATTCGGGCCTGATCAGGCTGAAACCACCCATGTGACCCAATCTCCCAGCCCCGCTCAGCATATCGGGAATGTCCCCCTGGGGTAAAATCTGGAGTCAGGGTTTCCTTGGGGAAAAGGGGGCAGATAGCAGTGGCAGAGGTAGCTTCCCCGGCAGCTCGTCCTGCCTCTTGATCAGCTTTCCTATTTCCCTGAGCCTCTTTTTCTTGCCCCTTTTGGTGACTCTTGCAGTGGATGACAGCTAATTTTGCAGGAAGTTTGACTGCCTCCAGGAGCCTGAGAATGAGCTCTTTGTGTTTAATAGCAGAGCTTCGGGCACTGAGCATCCCTCTTTCTTTCCAAATTGCTGCACGGGCATGCAGAATGAGGAAAGCATACTTAGAGTCCATACACACATTAATCCTCTTTCCTTCTCCTAACTCCAAAGCTCTTGTCAGGGCAAAAAGTTCAGCTTTCTGGGCTGAGGTGTCTGGGGGAAGAGACCCACTTTCCTTAGTTTCTTCCAGGCTCGCTACAGCATATCCTGCTTTCCTCTCTCCCTTTTCTACAAAACTGCTGCCATCTGTGTGCCAGTTTTCCTCTGGGTCAGATAAAGGTGTCTCTGATAGGTCCCGGCGAGAAGAGTATAACTCGTCTGTGATTTGTATGCATTGGTGATCCAGAGGGGAGGTAGGGGGATCTGGCAGTAAGGTTGCTGGATTTAAAGTCTGGCAGACCCTCAACTTTATTTCTGGAGTGTCAAGGAGGAGGGCTTGGTATTGGGTGATCCTTCCCCCTGTCATCCACCTGTCCCCTTTCGTTTCCAAGACTGCTTGCACCCGGTGAGGCGTATACACTGTAGTGGGCTGACCCAGGGTCAGCTTAGATGCCTCCTTAACCATAAGAGCAGTGGCTGCTACTGCCCGGAGGCAAGTGGGCCACCCTCTGGCCACCTCATCTAGTTATTTTGAGAGATAAGCCACAGGTTGTAATACGGGCCCCATCATCTGCTCTAACACCCCAAGAGCAGTTCCTGTCCTTCCAGAAACATAGAGTCTAAAAGGCTTCTCCAGGTTGGGGAGGCCTAAAGCTGGGGCTGTAGTGATGGACTCTTTTAGGGCATTAAAGGCCACCTTGCAGGTCTCATGCCAGTCGAGTGGCTCTTCCTCTTTCCCCCTTAAATTTTCATATAGGGGTCTGGCCAGATTGCCATAATTAGGAATCCAGATCCTGCAAAACCCGGTCCTTCCTAAAAATCCCCTAAGCTGTTGTTTTGTTTGGGGGTACGGGGTATTTAAGATGAGGGATCTCCCCTCGGGGTCAGGCATTCTTTTTCTCTCCGTAATTATAAATCCAAGGTATTTTACTTGGGTTAAGCTAATCTGAGCTTACTTGGGGGATACTCGATAACCCTTTTCATACAGGAAAGTTAGCGTTTTAAATAGTGTCCATTTGAGAGCTGGTAAAATCTGGCCTAGCTATGAGCAAGTCATCCACATACTGTATTAGACTACTGTTTGTTAAAGTTAATTCCCTTAGTTCTCTCCCCGAGGAAGTCCCGAAGATATGAGGGCTGTCCCTAAACCCTTGGGGTAGTCGAGTCCAAGTGAGAGCTCTATGGTCTCTCTTGATTCCAAGTCCCGCCACTCAAAAGCAAAGAGTTTTTGGGATTCAGGATGGAGAGGAATGCAGAAGAAAGCAAGTTGAAGGTCCAAGACTGAGAAATACTTGGCATTTCCTGGGACTTGGGATAGGAGGGTATATGGGTTTGGGACTATGGGGTGGATGGGAACCACAGCTTCATTAACAGCTCTTAGATCCTGGACGAATCGGTAAGATCCATCTGGTTTTTGAACGGGCAAGATTGGGGTGTTGCAGGGGGACTCACAGCTGATTCGAGTTCCAGTATCTCGGTATTTGTTAACTAATGGTCTAAGACCCTCAAGAGCTATTGGTTTTAAGGGATATTGTCTTTTCCAGGGCTAGGGAGCATTTGGTCTCAGAGAAATCTTTACTGGTGGAACATTTATGGCTAAACCAGGGCTGGAGACATCCCACACCTGGGGATTGACCTCATCTAGACAAGGGACAGACTCCTCCTTTTCTACCTCTGACTGTAAATATTCAGACATAAGCAAAGAAAATTATCGACTTCTACCTTTGTGTCCCCAAGTCACTCTGGTTTGGAGGCGAATGTATTATCCTCACCATGGAAAATTTGGAAGCTGTTAACATGAAAAATTTAAAGAGTCACGCAGAGGCTAGTCACTCTAAGCTAACCCCTAAGACATTTATTGACTGATTTCTAGCTTCTTTCCTTTAACCTTTTTCATCTACAGTAATCCTGTGTGTTCCTCTTAGTTAGGGATTCATTTTTAGACTATCCTGACTCTTCCACTACGTTCCAGTTTTGGGTCTGATTCACTTACAGATGTGCCAAGTGCTTCCTGAATACTATAGAACATATTTTATGTTTAAAATACTTCCATGCTTATGTAGTGAGTCAATGATTTTAAGTTTATTTGTTACACATTTCAATGTAAAAGTCAATGTGTGAACTAACATATTCACGACTTGGAAAAGTTGGCTTTTTTTTGCTGTGTGTTTGAACTCCTCACCCGACCAAAGCTCATGGAGAGGTCTATTGTTTTTCTAAAATGGTTATAGTGTTGTTTATATTCTGGTAATTGAATTAGGGTGTGAGTTGCAAAGCTTGTTTTTCTGTTCATTTCATTCCATCTGTTCGGGTTTCTTTCTCTCTCCTGAGTCAGAGAGTAACTTCCCATTGGTTGTCCAGTTACCAAGGTTGGTATCCATGCATCCGTGCTGGTCTCTCCATACATGTCCGGGTGTCCTGTGAAACACTAAGCTTAATTTATTTGGAAATGACCTAGCTGTTCAATACACTGTCATCACTCAGTTGAGCAGAGGGAGAGAAATTCAAGTGACAAAACTCCAGAGAAGCTAGTGTCAGAGCGCCCCGGCGTGGCATGCGTGCAGGGGGTTGGGGGGAGGGGGGCGGGGAGCGGAGCGCGGAGATCTCAGGTGTCCTCCCACCCTGGGCCTCTCCAGGCTCGCCGCTGCTCAGTGGCCTCCCCCCGCCCCCATCGCTTTGGCTGCTGAGGGCCGGGTGGTCTCTGCAGCTGCCCGGCATCCTGCCCGAGGCCCCCCCTGCCCACACGCTGTCTTCCAGTCTCTCTCTGAACCCTCGACTCTTTCTGCCTCTGTCTCACCTGGCTTGGGTGCGTGCGAGTGCCTGTCCGTGTGCCTGGCTGTCACTCGTCCGCTCTCTCAGGAAGGTCCTGTGCTGGGCCCGTGGCGTGGGGGCAGGGCGGGCCTCGGTTTGGGGACAGGGAGGGGCTGAGGCACTCCAGGGCGTTTGCACAGCCGGCAGGATGGGCGTCTGGGGCCCCGGCTGGGCTGCCCCTAAGCCCGCAGGAGGCTCCGGGGACCGCGGCCCCGGGCCGACGCCCCGCTCGTCCGGAGCCACGTGACCCTGAGCAGCGAACGGGATGGTGGGGGGCGGGGGGTGGGGGGCCACCGAGACGTCCTCCCTGCTCAAGCCACCCCCCTCCCCAACCGCCGCCAGAGATCCCGCAGCCTCGCCAGGCCGCTCGGTGTCCGGGAAGCGCCCCGGGCCGGGCCAGGCGCATGCTGGCCAGGGGTGGCGTCGGCTGGTCTCCCAGCTGCAGGGCCTGTCCCGGTTTTTCCCATCAGTTTCAACAGTGACGGTCACCCCACATTGTGAGTCGTCTAGATTTCTCACTGACACCCCTGTTAGGGAGTGGCTTTTTAGAGAGATAGGGAAGGTCACTTGGGGGATGTTAGTCATGAGAGAAAATAAGGGCTCAGGTGGGATTGCAGATGTCATCCAGGGGGTAAATAGAGACAGTTGTTGCTGGTACCAAGACATGAAGTTTTTTGTCCCCCTTTTCCCAAAAGGCCATATTACGACCACATGGGGGCGCTGAGTAACAGCCCATAGCTCGGCTGGAAGGGTGGGCCTTTGATAGTGATACCCTGGGATGGGTTGGACATACCCCCAACCTTTGTCATTAATGCAGATGCAGCCCGGGCTGCTTAGGTTGAGTTGAGAAGCAGTGTGGTTTGCAAGTGAACATGCCTCGTTTAGGGAGAGATCAATAGCCATACAGGGAGATATGATTAGAAAGAGGAAGAACATCATATGATGCATTTTACTTATCTGAGGCAGGATTGATGGGGTTCTGCTTGAACAAGAGCCTGAGATCTTCAACAGGTTCACAGGAATAGCTGTCCTCTGGCTTTGGAGTCTCAGTTTCTGTCTCCCCCTCCTGTAGGCCATAGGGTTTTATTCTAGAATTGTGGACCCAGGCAGATAGACCCTTCACTTTTACAGCAGTTGAAGTCACTAGAACAACCTGATATGGCCCTGTCCATTTCTCGGACAGCTGGTTTGGACTCCCTTTTTCTTGCCAGGTCTTTACTGATACTTGATCCCCTGGCTTTACCTGGGGATTTTTCAAGTCTTCCTGTGGTTTGTTCTCCATACCGTTGGAGTTCTTGCTGAAACCTTCCCAGGTCAATTATATGTTTTAAGAGTGTATTGGCATCCTCGTCAAGAAACAAATCAGAAGTTCAGAATGGTCGTCCATACATCATTTCATAAGGACTTAACAATAGTGGCCGTTTGGGGGATGTCCGTATCCTCATGAGGGCTATGGGCAGCATATGTGTCCACTTATTATGTGTTTCTGACATAGCTTAGCCAGAGCCCTTTTAAGAGTCTGGTTGGCTCTCTCTACCTTTCCTGAAGCTTGAGGCCTCCAGGATGAGCGGAGCTGGTATTTTATGCCTAAGCATGCGGCTAGGTTCTGGGGTATCGTGGCTGTAAGTGAGGGCCTGTTGTCACTCTGAAGTGACCGAGGCAGCCCAAACCTAGGCACTATCTCCTTCAGCAGAGCTTTACAGACTTCTGTAGCTCTCTCAGTCTCAGTAGGGAACGCTTCGGTCCATCCTGTGAATGTGTCAATAAAGACTAGCAAGTAAGAAAACCCTTGGGTCTTGGGCATGGCTGTAAATTCTACTTGCCAGTCCTCTCCTGGGTATGATCCCCGATGTTGGACAGGTGTAATTAGAGGAGGTCTGGTTTTTGGGTTATTTTTTAGACAGGTGTCACAATTTTGTGTGACCTGTTTAACAACCTTAGCTAACTGAGGATGGGAGAGAATAGGCTTAAGCAAGATTTCTAGATTATCTTTTCCAAAATGGGCGCTCTTATGTAAGGAGTTAGTAATGTTTTAAACCTGAGAATCAGGGAGTATTATTCGGGCCTGATCAGGCTGAAACCACCCATGTGACCCAATCTCCCAGCCCCGCTCAGCATATCGGGAATGTCCCCCTGGGGTAAAATCTGGAGTCAGGGTTTCCTTGGGGAAAAGGGGGCAGATAGCAGTGGCAGAGGTAGCTTCCCCGGCAGCTCGTCCTGCCTCTTGATCAGCTTTCCTATTTCCCTGAGCCTCTTTTTCTTGCCCCTTTTTGTGACTCTTGCAGTGGATGACAGCTAATTTTGCAGGAAGTTTGACTGCCTCCAGGAGCCTGAGAATGAGCTCTTTGTGTTTAATAGCAGAGCTTCGGGCACTGAGCATCCCTCTTTCTTTCCAAATTGCTGCACGGGCATGCAGAATGAGGAAAGCATACTTAGAGTCCATACACACATTAATCCTCTTTCCTTCTCCTAACTCCAAAGCTCTTGTCAGGGCAAAAAGTTCAGCTTTCTGGGCTGAGGTGTCTGGGGGAAGAGACCCACTTTCCTTAGTTTCTTCCAGGCTC
Source organism: Muntiacus reevesi (assembly GCF_963930625.1). Lineage (NCBI taxonomy): Eukaryota > Metazoa > Chordata > Mammalia > Artiodactyla > Cervidae > Muntiacus > Muntiacus reevesi. The sequence continues at coordinate 65,491 of NW_027077841.1, forward strand.
GCTACAGCATATCCTGCTTTCCTCTCTCCCTTTTCTACAAAACTGCTGCCATCTGTGTGCCAGTTTTCCTCTGGGTCAGATAAAGGTGTCTCTGATAGGTCCCGGCGAGAAGAGTATAACTCGTCTGTGATTTGTATGCATTGGTGATCCAGAGGGGAGGTAGGGGGATCTGGCAGTAAGGTTGCTGGATTTAAAGTCTGGCAGACCCTCAACTTTATTTCTGGAGTGTCAAGGAGGAGGGCTTGGTATTGGGTGATCCTTCCCCCTGTCATCCACCTGTCCCCTTTCGTTTCCAAGACTGCTTGCACCCGGTGAGGCGTATACACTGTAGTGGGCTGACCCAGGGTCAGCTTAGATGCCTCCTTAACCATAAGAGCAGTGGCTGCTACTGCCCGGAGGCAAGTGGGCCACCCTCTGGCCACCTCATCTAGTTATTTTGAGAGATAAGCCACAGGTTGTAATACGGGCCCCATCATCTGCTCTAACACCCCAAGAGCAGTTCCTGTCCTTCCAGAAACATAGAGTCTAAAAGGCTTCTCCAGGTTGGGGAGGCCTAAAGCTGGGGCTGTAGTGATGGACTCTTTTAGGGCATTAAAGGCCACCTTGCAGGTCTCATGCCAGTCGAGTGGCTCTTCCTCTTTCCCCCTTAAATTTTCATATAGGGGTCTGGCCAGATTGCCATAATTAGGAATCCAGATCCTGCAAAACCCGGTCCTTCCTAAAAATCCCCTAAGCTGTTGTTTTGTTTGGGGGTACGGGGTATTTAAGATGAGGGATCTCCCCTCGGGGTCAGGCATTCTTTTTCTCTCCGTAATTATAAATCCAAGGTATTTTACTTGGGTTAAGCTAATCTGAGCTTACTTGGGGGATACTCGATAACCCTTTTCATACAGGAAAGTTAGCGTTTTAAATAGTGTCCATTTGAGAGCTGGTAAAATCTGGCCTAGCTATGAGCAAGTCATCCACATACTGTATTAGACTACTGTTTGTTAAAGTTAATTCCCTTAGTTCTCTCCCCGAGGAAGTCCCGAAGATATGAGGGCTGTCCCTAAACCCTTGGGGTAGTCGAGTCCAAGTGAGAGCTCTATGGTCTCTCTTGATTCCAAGTCCCGCCACTCAAAAGCAAAGAGTTTTTGGGATTCAGGATGGAGAGGAATGCAGAAGAAAGCAAGTTGAAGGTCCAAGACTGAGAAATACTTGGCATTTCCTGGGACTTGGGATAGGAGGGTATATGGGTTTGGGACTATGGGGTGGATGGGAACCACAGCTTCATTAACAGCTCTTAGATCCTGGACGAATCGGTAAGATCCATCTGGTTTTTGAACGGGCAAGATTGGGGTGTTGCAGGGGGACTCACAGCTGATTCGAGTTCCAGTATCTCGGTATTTGTTAACTAATGGTCTAAGACCCTCAAGAGCTACTGGTTTTAAGGGATATTGTCTTTTCCAGGGCTAGGGAGCATTTGGTCTCAGAGAAATCTTTACTGGTGGAACATTTATGGCTAAACCAGGGCTGGAGACATCCCACACCTGGGGATTGACCTCATCTAGACAAGGGACAGACTCCTCCTTTTCTACCTCTGACTGTAAATATTCAGACATAGGCAAAGAAACTTATCGACTTCTACCTTTGTGTCCCCAAGTCACTCTGGTTTGGAGGCGAATGTATTATCCTCACCATGGAAAATTTGGAAGCTGTTAACATGAAAAATTTAAAGAGTCACGCAGAGGCTAGTCACTCTAAGCTAACCCCTAAGACATTTATTGACTGATTTCTAGCTTCTTTCCTTTAACCTTTTTCATCTACAGTAATCCTGTGTGTTCCTCTTAGTTAGGGATTCATTTTTAGACTATCCTGACTCTTCCACTACGTTCCAGTTTTGGGTCTGATTCACTTACAGATGTGCCAAGTGCTTCCTGAATACTATAGAACATATTTTATGTTTAAAATACTTCCATGCTTATGTAGTGAGTCAATGATTTTAAGTTTATTTGTTACACATTTCAATGTAAAAGTCAATGTGTGAACTAACATATTCACGACTTGGAAAAGTTGGCTTTTTTTTGCTGTGTGTTTGAACTCCTCACCCGACCAAAGCTCATGGAGAGGTCTATTGTTTTTCTAAAATGGTTATAGTGTTGTTTATATTCTGGTAATTGAATTAGGGTGTGAGTTGCAAAGCTTGTGTTTCTGTTCATTTCATTCCATCTGTTCGGGTTTCTTTCTCTCTCCTGAGTCAGAGAGTAACTTCCCATTGGTTGTCCAGTTACCAAGGTTGGTATCCATGCATCCGTGCTGGTCTCTCCATACATGTCCGGGTGTCCTGTGAAACACTAAGCTTAATTTATTTGGAAATGACCTAGCTGTTCAATACACTGTCATCACTCAGTTGAGCAGAGGGAGAGAAATTCAAGTGACAAAACTCCAGAGAAGCTAGTGTCAGAGCGCCCCGGCGTGGCATGCGTGCAGGGGGTTGGGGGGAGGGGGGCGGGGAGCGGAGCGCGGAGATCTCAGGTGTCCTCCCACCCTGGGCCTCTCCAGGCTCGCCGCTGCTCAGTGGCCTCCCCCCGCCCCCATCGCTTTGGCTGCTGAGGGCCGGGTGGTCTCTGCAGCTGCCCGGCATCCTGCCCGAGGCCCCCCCTGCCCACACGCTGTCTTCCAGTCTCTCTCTGAACCCTCGACTCTTCCTGCCTCTGTCTCACCTGGCTTGGGTGCGTGCGAGTGCCTGTCCGTGTGCCTGGCTGTCACTCGTCCGCTCTCTCAGGAAGGTCCTGTGCTGGGCCCGTGGCGTGGGGGCAGGGCGGGCCTCGGTTTGGGAACAGGGAGGGGCTGAGGCACTCCAGGGCGTTTGCACAGCCGGCAGGATGGGCGCCTGGGGCCCCGGCTGGGCTGCCCCTAAGCCCGCAGGAGGCTCCGGGGACCGCGGCCCCGGGCCGATGCCCCGCTCGTCCGGAGCCACGTGACCCTGAGCAGCGAACGGGATGGTGGGGGCGGGGGGTGGGGGGCCACCGAGACGTCCTCCCGGCTCAAGCCACCCCCCTCCCCAACCGCCGCCAGAGATCCCGCAGCCTCGCCAGGCCGCTCGGGGTCCGGGAAGCGTCCCGGGCCAGGCCAGGCGCATGCTGGCCTGGGGTGGCGTCGGCTGGTCTCCCAGCTGCAGGGCCTGTCCCGGTTTTTCCCATCAGTTTCAACAGTGACGGTCACCCCACATTGTGAGTCGTCTAGATTTCTCACTGACACCCCTGTTAGGGAGTGGCTTTTTAGAGAGATAGGGAAGGTCACTTGGGGGATGTTAGTCATGAGAGAAAATAAGGGCTCAGGTGGGATTGCAGATGTCATCCAGGGGGTAAATAGAGACAGTTGTTGCTGGTACCAAGACATGAAGTTTTTTGTCCCCCTTTTCCCAAAAGGCCATATTACGACCACATGGGGGCGCTGAGTAACAGCCCATAGCTCGGCTGGAAGGGTGGGCCTTTGATAGTGATACCCTGGGATGGGTTGGACATACCCCCAACCTTTGTCATTAATGCAGATGCAGCCCGGGCTGCTTAGGTTGAGTTGAGAAGCAGTGTGGTTTGCAAGTGAACATGCCTCGTTTAGGGAGAGATCAATAGCCATACAGGGAGATATGATTAGAAAGAGGAAGAACATCATATGATGCATTTTACTTATCTGAGGCAGGATTGATGGGGTTCTACTTGAACAAGAGCCTGAGATCTTCAACAGGTTCACAGGAATAGCTGTCCTCTGGCTTTGGAGTCTCAGTTTCTGTCTCCCCCTCCTGTAGGCCATAGGGTTTTATTCTAGAATTGTGGACCCAGGCAGATAGACCCTTCACTTTTACAGCAGTTGAAGTCACTAGAACAACCTGATATGGCCCTGTCCATTTCTCGGACAGCTGGTTTGGACTCCCTTTTTCTTGCCAGGTCTTTACTGATACTTGATCCCCTGGCTTTACCTGGGGATTTTTCAAGTCTTCCTGTGGTTTGTTCTCCATACCGTTGGAGTTCTTGCTGAAACCTTCCCAGGTCAATTATATGTTTTAAGAGTGTATTGGCATCCTCGTCAAGAAACAAATCAGAAGTTCAGAATGGTCGTCCATACATCATTTCATAAGGACTTAACAATAGTGGCCGTTTGGGGGATGTCCGTATCCTCATGAGGGCTATGGGCAGCATATGTGTCCACTTATTATGTGTTTCTGACATAGCTTAGCCAGAGCCCTTTTAAGAGTCTGGTTGGCTCTCTCTACCTTTCCTGAAGCTTGAGGCCTCCAGGATGAGCGGAGCTGGTATTTTATGCCTAAGCATGCGGCTAGGTTCTGGGGTATCGTGGCTGTAAGTGAGGGCCTGTTGTCACTCTGAAGTGACCGAGGCAGCCCAAACCTAGGCACTATCTCCTTCAGCAGAGCTTTACAGACTTCTGTAGCTCTCTCAGTCTCAGTAGGGAACGCTTCGATCCATCCTGTGAATGTGTCAATAAAGACTAGCAAGTAAGAAAACCCTTGGGTCTTGGGCATGTCTGTAAATTCTACTTGCCAGTCCGCTACTGGGTATGATCCCCGATGTTGGACAGGTGTAATTAGAGGAGGTCTGGTTTTTGGGTTATTTTTTAGACAGGTGTCACAATTTTGTGTGACCTGTTTAACAACCTTAGCTAACTGAGGATGGGAGAGAATAGGCTTAAGCAAGATTTCTAGATTATCTTTTCCAAAATGGGCGCTCTTATGTAAGGAGTTAGTAATGTTTTGAACCTGAGAATCAGGGAGTATTATTCGGGCCTGATCAGGCTGAAAACACCCATGTGACCCAATCTCCCAGCCCCGCTCAGCATATCGGGAATGTCCCCCTGGGGTAAAATCTGGAGTCAGGGTTTCCTTGGGGAAAAGGGGGCAGATAGCAGTGGCAGAGGTAGCTTCCCCGGCAGCTCGTCCTGCCTCTTGATCAGCTTTCCTATTTCCCTGAGCCTCTTTTTCTTGCCCCTTTTGGTGACTCTTGCAGTGGATGACAGCTAATTTTGCAGGAAGTTTGACTGCCTCCAGGAGCCTGAGAATGAGCTCTTTGTGTTTAATAGCAGAGCTTCGGGCACTGAGCATCCCTCTTTCTTTCCAAATTGCTGCACGGGCATGCAGAATGAGGAAAGCATACTTAGAGTCCATACACACATTAATCCTCTTTCCTTCTCCTAACTCCAAAGCTCTTGTCAGGGCAAAAAGTTCAGCTTTCTGGGCTGAGGTGTCTGGGGGAGGAGACCCACTTTCCTTAGTTTCTTCCAGGCTCGCTACAGCATATCCTGCTTTCCTCTCTCCCTTTTCTACAAAACTGCTGCCATCTGTGTGCCAGTTTTCCTCTGGGTCAGATAAAGGTGTCTCTGATAGGTCCCGGCGAGAAGAGTATAACTCGTCTGTGATTTGTATGCATTGGTGATCCAGAGGGGAGGTAGGGGGATCTGGCAGTAAGGTTGCTGGATTTAAAGTCTGGCAGACCCTCAACTTTATTTCTGGAGTGTCAAGGAGGAGGGCTTGGTATTGGGTGATCCTTCCCCCTGTCATCCACCTGTCCCCTTTCGTTTCCAAGACTGCTTGCACCCGGTGAGGCGTATACACTGTAGTGGGCTGACCCAGGGTCAGCTTAGATGCCTCCTTAACCATAAGAGCAGTGGCTGCTACTGCCCGGAGGCAAGTGGGCCACCCTCTGGCCACCTCATCTAGTTATTTTGAGAGATAAGCCACAGGTTGTAATACGGGCCCCATCATCTGCTCTAACACCCCAAGAGCAGTTCCTGTCCTTCCAGAAACATAGAGTCTAAAAGGCTTCTCCAGGTTGGGGAGGCCTAAAGCTGGGGCTGTAGTGATGGACTCTTTTAGGGCATTAAAGGCCACCTTGCAGGTCTCATGCCAGTCGAGTGGCTCTTCCTCTTTCCCCCTTAAATTTTCATATAGGGGTCTGGCCAGATTGCCATAATTAGGAATCCAGATCCTGCAAAACCCGGTCCTTCCTAAAAATCCCCTAAGCTGTTGTTTTGTTTGGGGGTACGGGGTATTTAAGATGAGGGATCTCCCCTCGGGGTCAGGCATTCTTTTTCTCTCCGTAATTATAAATCCAAGGTATTTTACTTGGGTTAAGCTAATCTGAGCTTACTTGGGGGATACTCGATAACCCTTTTCATACAGGAAAGTTAGCGTTTTAAATAGTGTCCATTTGAGAGCTGGTAAAATCTGGCCTAGCTATGAGCAAGTCATCCACATACTGTATTAGACTACTGTTTGTTAAAGTTAATTCCCTTAGTTCTCTCCCCGAGGAAGTCCCGAAGATATGAGGGCTGTCCCTAAACCCTTGGGGTAGTCGAGTCCAAGTGAGAGCTCTATGGTCTCTCTTGATTCCAAGTCCCGCCACTCAAAAGCAAAGAGTTTTTGGGATTCAGGATGGAGAGGAATGCAGAAGAAAGCAAGTTGAAGGTCCAAGACTGAGAAATACTTGGCATTTCCTGGGACTTGGGATAGGAGGGTATATGGGTTTGGGACTATGGGGTGGATGGGAACCACAGCTTCATTAACAGCTCTTAGATCCTGGACGAATCGGTAAGATCCATCTGGTTTTTGAACGGGCAAGATTGGGGTGTTGCAGGGGGACTCACAGCTGATTCGAGTTCCAGTATCTCGGTATTTGTTAACTAATGGTCTAAGACCCTCAAGAGCTACTGGTTTTAAGGGATATTGTCTTTTCCAGGGCTAGGGAGCATTTGGTCTCAGAGAAATCTTTACTGGTGGAACATTTATGGCTAAACCAGGGCTGGAGACATCCCACACCTGGGGATTGACCTCATCTAGACAAGGGACAGACTCCTCCTTTTCTACCTCTGACTGTAAATATTCAGACATAGGCAAAGAAACTTATCGACTTCTACCTTTGTGTCCCCAAGTCACTCTGGTTTGGAGGCGAATGTATTATCCTCACCATGGAAAATTTGGAAGCTGTTAACATGAAAAATTTAAAGAGTCACGCAGAGGCTAGTCACTCTAAGCTAACCCCTAAGACATTTATTGACTGATTTCTAGCTTCTTTCCTTTAACCTTTTTCATCTACAGTAATCCTGTGTGTTCCTCTTAGTTAGGGATTCATTTTTAGACTATCCTGACTCTTCCACTACGTTCCAGTTTTGGGTCTGATTCACTTACAGATGTGCCAAGTGCTTCCTGAATACTATAGAACATATTTTATGTTTAAAATACTTCCATGCTTATGTAGTGAGTCAATGATTTTAAGTTTATTTGTTACACATTTCAATGTAAAAGTCAATGTGTGAACTAACATATTCACGACTTGGAAAAGTTGGCTTTTTTTTGCTGTGTGTTTGAACTCCTCACCCGACCAAAGCTCATGGAGAGGTCTATTGTTTTTCTAAAATGGTTATAGTGTTGTTTATATTCTGGTAATTGAATTAGGGTGTGAGTTGCAAAGCTTGTGTTTCTGTTCATTTCATTCCATCTGTTCGGGTTTCTTTCTCTCTCCTGAGTCAGAGAGTAACTTCCCATTGGTTGTCCAGTTACCAAGGTTGGTATCCATGCATCCGTGCTGGTCTCTCCATACATGTCCGGGTGTCCTGTGAAACACTAAGCTTAATTTATTTGGAAATGACCTAGCTGTTCAATACACTGTCATCACTCAGTTGAGCAGAGGGAGAGAAATTCAAGTGACAAAACTCCAGAGAAGCTAGTGTCAGAGCGCCCCGGCGTGGCATGCGTGCAGGGGGTTGGGGGGAGGGGGGCGGGGAGCGGAGCGCGGAGATCTCAGGTGTCCTCCCACCCTGGGCCTCTCCAGGCTCGCCGCTGCTCAGTGGCCTCCCCCCGCCCCCATCGCTTTGGCTGCTGAGGGCCGGGTGGTCTCTGCAGCTGCCCGGCATCCTGCCCGAGGCCCCCCCTGCCCACACGCTGTCTTCCAGTCTCTCTCTGAACCCTCGACTCTTTCTGCCTCTGTCTCACCTGGCTTGGGTGCGTGCGAGTGCCTGTCCGTGTGCCTGGCTGTCACTCGTCCGCTCTCTCAGGAAGGTCCTGTGCTGGGCCCGTGGCGTGGGGGCAGGGCGGGCCTCGGTTTGGGAACAGGGAGGGGCTGAGGCACTCCAGGGCGTTTGCACAGCCGGCAGGATGGGCGCCTGGGGCCCCGGCTGCGCTGCCCCTAAGCCCGCAGGAGGCTCCGGGGACCGCGGCCCCGGGCCGACGCCCCGCTCGTCCGGAGCCACGTGACCCTGAGCAGCGAACGGGATGGTGGGGGCGGGGGGTGGGGGGCCACCGAGACGTCCTCCCGGCTCAAGCCACCCCCCTCCCCAACCGCCGCCAGAGATCCCGCAGCCTCGCCAGGCCGCTCGGGGTCCGGGAAGCGTCCCGGGCCAGGCCAGGCGCATGCTGGCCTGGGGTGGCGTCGGCTGGTCTCCCAGCTGCAGGGCCTGTCCCGGTTTTTCCCATCAGTTTCAACAGTGACGGTCACCCCACATTGTGAGTCGTCTAGATTTCTCACTGACACCCCTGTTAGGGAGTGGCTTTTTAGAGAGATAGGGAAGGTCACTTGGGGGATGTTAGTCATGAGAGAAAATAAGGGCTCAGGTGGGATTTCAGATGTCATCCAGGGGGTAAATAGAGACAGTTGTTGCTGGTACCAAGACATGAAGTTTTTTGTCCCCCTTTTCCCAAAAGGCCATATTACGACCACATGGGGGCGCTGAGTAACAGCCCATAGCTCGGCTGGAAGGGTGGGCCTTTGATAGTGATACCCTGGGATGGGTTGGACATACCCCCAACCTTTGTCATTAATGCAGATGCAGCCCGGGCTGCTTAGGTTGAGTTGAGAAGCAGTGTGGTTTGCAAGTGAACATGCCTCGTTTAGGGAGAGATCAATAGCCATACAGGGAGATATGATTAGAAAGAGGAAGAACATCATATGATGCATTTTACTTATCTGAGGCAGGATTGATGGGGTTCTACTTGAACAAGAGCCTGAGATCTTCAACAGGTTCACAGGAATAGCTGTCCTCTGGCTTTGGAGTCTCAGTTTCTGTCTCCCCCTCCTGTAGGCCATAGGGTTTTATTCTAGAATTGTGGACCCAGGCAGATAGACCCTTCACTTTTACAGCAGTTGAAGTCACTAGAACAACCTGATATGGCCCTGTCCATTTCTCGGACAGCTGGTTTGGACTCCCTTTTTCTTGCCAGGTCTTTACTGATACTTGATCCCCTGGCTTTACCTGGGGATTTTTCAAGTCTTCCTGTGGTTTGTTCTCCATACCGTTGGAGTTCTTGCTGAAACCTTCCCAGGTCAATTATATGTTTTAAGAGTGTATTGGCATCCTCGTCAAGAAACAAATCAGAAGTTCAGAATGGTCGTCCATACATCATTTCATAAGGACTTAACAATAGTGGCCGTTTGGGGGATGTCCGTATCCTCATGAGGGCTATGGGCAGCATATGTGTCCACTTATTATGTGTTTCTGACATAGCTTAGCCAGAGCCCTTTTAAGAGTCTGGTTGGCTCTCTCTACCTTTCCTGAAGCTTGAGGCCTCCAGGATGAGCGGAGCTGGTATTTTATGCCTAAGCATGCGGCTAGGTTCTGGGGTATCGTGGCTGTAAGTGAGGGCCTGTTGTCACTCTGAAGTGACCGAGGCAGCCCAAACCTAGGCACTATCTCCTTCAGCAGAGCTTTACAGACTTCTGTAGCTCTCTCAGTCTCAGTAGGGAACGCTTCGATCCATCCTGTGAATGTGTCAATAAAGACTAGCAAGTAAGAAAACCCTTGGGTCTTGGGCATGTCTGTAAATTCTACTTGCCAGTCCGCTACTGGGTATGATCCCCGATGTTGGACAGGTGTAATTAGAGGAGGTCTGGTTTTTGGGTTATTTTTTAGACAGGTGTCACAATTTTGTGTGACCTGTTTAACAACCTTAGCTAACTGAGGATGGGAGAGAATAGGCTTAAGCAAGATTTCTAGATTATCTTTTCCAAAATGGGCGCTCTTATGTAAGGAGTTAGTAATGTTTTGAACCTGAGAATCAGGGAGTATTATTCGGGCCTGATCAGGCTGAAACCACCCATGTGACCCAATCTCCCAGCCCCGCTCAGCATATCGGGAATGTCCCCCTGGGGTAAAATCTGGAGTCAGGGTTTCCTTGGGGAAAAGGGGGCAGATAGCAGTGGCAGAGGTAGCTTCCCCGGCAGCTCGTCCTGCCTCTTGATCAGCTTTCCTATTTCCCTGAGCCTCTTTTTCTTGCCCCTTTTGGTGACTCTTGCAGTGGATGACAGCTAATTTTGCAGGAAGTTTGACTGCCTCCAGGAGCCTGAGAATGAGCTCTTTGTGTTTAATAGCAGAGCTTCGGGCACTGAGCATCCCTCTTTCTTTCCAAATTGCTGCACGGGCATGCAGAATGAGGAAAGCATACTTAGAGTCCATACACACATTAATCCTCTTTCCTTCTCCTAACTCCAAAGCTCTTGTCAGGGCAAAAAGTTCAGCTTTCTGGGCTGAGGTGTCTGGGGGAGGAGACCCACTTTCCTTAGTTTCTTCCAGGCTCGCTACAGCATATCCTGCTTTCCTCTCTCCCTTTTCTACAAAACTGCTGCCATCTGTGTGCCAGTTTTCCTCTGGGTCAGATAAAGGTGTCTCTGATAGGTCCCGGCGAGAAGAGTATAACTCGTCTGTGATTTGTATGCATTGGTGATCCAGAGGGGAGGTAGGGGGATCTGGCAGTAAGGTTGCTGGATTTAAAGTCTGGCAGACCCTCAACTTTATTTCTGGAGTGTCAAGGAGGAGGGCTTGGTATTGGGTGATCCTTCCCCCTGTCATCCACCTGTCCCCTTTCGTTTCCAAGACTGCTTGCACCCGGTGAGGCGTATACACTGTAGTGGGCTGACCCAGGGTCAGCTTAGATGCCTCCTTAACCATAAGAGCAGTGGCTGCTACTGCCCGGAGGCAAGTGGGCCACCCTCTGGCCACCTCATCTAGTTATTTTGAGAGATAAGCCACAGGTTGTAATACGGGCCGCATCATCTGCTCTAACACCCCAAGAGCAGTTCCTGTCCTTCCAGAAACATAGAGTCTAAAAGGCTTCTCCAGGTTGGGGAGGCCTAAAGCTGGGGCTGTAGTGATGGACTCTTTTAGGGCATTAAAGGCCACCTTGCAGGTCTCACGCCAGTCGAGTGGCTCTTCCTCTTTCCCCCTTAAATTTTCATATAGGGGTCTGGCCAGATTGCCATAATTAGGAGTCCAGATCCTGCAAAACCCGGTCCTTCCTAAAAATCCCCTAAGCTGTTGTTTTGTTTGGGGGTACGGGGTATTTAAGATGAGGGATCTCCCCTCGGGGTCAGGCATTCTTTTTCTCTCCGTAATTATAAATCCAAGGTATTTTACTTGGGTTAAGCTAATCTGAGCTTACTTGGGGGATACTCGATAACCCTTTTCATACAGGAAAGTTAGCGTTTTAAATAGTGTCCATTTGAGAGCTGGTAAAATCTGGCCTAGCTATGAGCAAGTCATCCACATACTGTATTAGACTACTGTTTGTTAAAGTTAATTCCCTTAGTTCTCTCCCCGAGGAAGTCCCGAAGTTATGAGGGCTGTCCCCAAACCCTTGGGGTAGTCGATTCCAATTGAGAGCTCTATGGTCTCTCTTGATTCCAAGTCCCGCCACTCAAAAGCAAAGAGTTTTTGGGATTCAGGATGGAGAGGAATGCAGAAGAAAGCAAGTTGAAGGTCCAAGACTGAGAAATACTTGGCATTTCCTGGGACTTGGGATAGGAGGGTATATGGGTTTGGGACTATGGGGTGGATGGGAACCACAGCTTCATTAACAGCTCTTAGATCCTGGACGAATCGGTAAGATCCATCTGGTTTTTGAACGGGCAAGATTGGGGTGTTGCAGGGGGACTCACAGCTGATTCGAGTTCCAGTATCTCGGTATTTGTTAACTAATGGTCTAAGACCCTCAAGAGCTACTGGTTTTAAGGGATATTGTCTTTTCCAGGGCTAGGGAGCATTTGGTCTCAGAGAAATCTTTACTGGTGGAACATTTATGGCTAAACCAGGGCTGGAGACATCCCACACCTGGGGATTGACCTCATCTAGACAAGGGACAGACTCCTCCTTTTCTACCTCTGACTGTAAATATTCAGACATAGGCAAAGAAACTTATCGACTTCTACCTTTGTGTCCCCAAGTCACTCTGGTTTGGAGGCGAATGTATTATCCTCACCATGGAAAATTTGGAAGCTGTTAACATGAAAAATTTAAAGAGTCACGCAGAGGCTAGTCACTCTAAGCTAACCCCTAAGACATTTATTGACTGATTTCTAGCTTCTTTCCTTTAACCTTTTTCATCTACAGTAATCCTGTGTGTTCCTCTTAGTTAGGGATTCATTTTTAGACTATCCTGACTCTTCCACTAAGTTCCAGTTTTGGGTCTGATTCACTTACAGATGTGCCAAGTGCTTCCTGAATACTATAGAACATATTTTATGTTTAAAATACTTCCATGCTTATGTAGTGAGTCAATGATTTTAAGTTTATTTGTTACACATTTCAATGTAAAAGTCAATGTGTGAACTAACATATTCACGACTTGGAAAAGTTGGCTTTTTTTTGCTGTGTGTTTGAACTCCTCACCCGACCAAAGCTCATGGAGAGGTCTATTGTTTTTCTAAAATGGTTATAGTGTTGTTTATATTCTGGTAATTGAATTAGGGTGTGAGTTGCAAAGCTTGTGTTTCTGTTCATTTCATTCCATCTGTTCGGGTTTCTTTCTCTCTCCTGAGTCAGAGAGTAACTTCCCATTGGTTGTCCAGTTACCAAGGTTGGTGTCCATGCATCCGTGCTGGTCTCTCCATACATGTCCGGGTGTCCTGTGAAACACTAAGCTTAATTTATTTGGAAATGACCTAGCTGTTCAATACACTGTCATCACTCAGTTGAGCAGAGGGAGAGAAATTCAAGTGACAAAACTCCAGAGAAGCTAGTGTCAGAGCGCCCCGGCGTGGCATGCGTGCAGGGGGTTGGGGGGAGGGGGGCGGGGAGCGGAGCGCGGAGATCTCAGGTGTCCTCCCACCCTGGGCCTCTCCAGGCTCGCCGCTGCTCAGTGGCCTCCCCCCGCCCCCATCGCTTTGGCTGCTGAGGGCCGGGTGGTCTCTGCAGCTGCCCGGCATCCTGCCCGAGGCCCCCCCTGCCCACACGCTGTCTTCCAGTCTCTCTCTGAACCCTCGACTCTTTCTGCCTCTGTCTCACCTGGCTTGGGTGCGTGCGAGTGCCTGTCCGTGTGCCTGGCTGTCACTCGTCCGCTCTCTCAGGAAGGTCCTGTGCTGGGCCCGTGGCGTGGGGGCAGGGCGGGCCTCGGTTTGGGAACAGGGAGGGGCTGAGGCACTCCAGGGCGTTTGCACAGCCGGCAGGATGGGCGCCTGGGGCCCCGGCTGGGCTGCCCCTAAGCCCGCAGGAGGCTCCGGGGACCGCGGCCCCGGGCCGACGCCCCGCTCGTCCGGAGCCACGTGACCCTGAGCAGCGAACGGGATGGTGGGGGCGGGGGGTGGGGGGCCACCGAGACGTCCTCCCCGCTCAAGCCACCCCCCTCCCCAACCGCCGCCAGAGATCCCGCAGCCTCGCCAGGCCGCTCGGGGTCCGGGAAGCGCCCCGGGCCGGGCCAGGCGCATGCTGGCCGGGGGTGGCGTCGGCTGGTCTCCCAGCTGCAGGGCCTGTCCCGGTTTTTCCCATCAGTTTCAACAGTGACGGTCACCCCACATTGTGAGTCGTCTAGATTTCTCACTGACACCCCTGTTAGGGAGTGGCTTTTTAGAGAGATAGGGAAGGTCACTTGGGGGATGTTAGTCATGAGAGAAAATAAGGGCTCAGGTGGGATTGCAGATGTCATCCAGGGGGTAAATAGAGACAGTTGTTGCTGGTACCAAGACATGAAGTTTTTTGTCCCCCTTTTCCCAAAAGGCCATATTACGACCACATGGGGGCGCTGAGTAACAGCCCATAGCTCGGCTGGAAGGGTGGGCCTTTGATAGTGATACCCTGGGATGGGTTGGACATACCCCCAACCTTTGTCATTAATGCAGATGCAGCCCGGGCTGCTTAGGTTGAGTTGAGAAGCAGTGTGGTTTGCAAGTGAACATGCCTCGTTTAGGGAGAGATCAATAGCCATACAGGGAGATATGATTAGAAAGAGGAAGAACATCATATGATGCATTTTACTTATCTGAGGCAGGATTGATGGGGTTCTGCTTGAACAAGAGCCTGAGATCTTCAACAGGTTCACAGGAATAGCTGTCCTCTGGCTTTGGAGTCTCAGTTTCTGTCTCCCCCTCCTGTAGGCCATAGGGTTTTATTATAGAATTGTGGACCCAGGCAGATAGACCCTTCACTTTTACAGCAGTTGAAGTCACTAGAACAACCTGATATGGCCCTGTCCATTTCTCGGACAGCTGGTTTGGACTCCCTTTTTCTTGCCAGGTCTTTACTGATACTTGATCCCCTGGCTTTACCTGGGGATTTTTCAAGTCTTCCTGTGGTTTGTTCTCCATACCGTTGGAGTTCTTGCTGAAACCTTCCCAGGTCAATTATATGTTGTAAGAGTGTATTGGCATCCTCGTCAAGAAACAAATCAGAAGTTCAGAATGGTCGTCCATACATCATTTCATAAGGACTTAACAATAGTGGCCGTTTGGGGGATGTCCGTAGCCTCATGAGGGCTATGGGCAGCATATGTGTCCACTTATTATGTGTTTCTGACATAGCTTAGCCAGAGCCCTTTTAAGAGTCTGGTTGGCTCTCTCTACCTTTCCTGAAGCTTGAGGCCTCCAGGATGAGCGGAGCTGGTATTTTATGCCTAAGCATGCGGCTAGGTTCTGGGGTATCGTGGCTGTAAGTGAGGGCCTGTTGTCACTCTGAAGTGACCGAGGCAGCCCAAACCTAGGCACTATCTCCTTCAGCAGAGCTTTACAGACTTCTGTAGCTCTCTCAGTCTCAGTAGGGAACGCTTCGATCCATCCTGTGAATGTGTCAATAAAGACTAGCAAGTAAGAAAACCCTTGGGTCTTGGGCATGGCTGTAAATTCTACTTGCCAGTCCGCTCCTGGGTATGATCCCCGATGTTGGACAGGTGTAATTAGAGGAGGTCTGGTTTTTGGGTTATTTTTTAGACAGGTGTCACAATTTTGTGTGACCTGTTTAACAACCTTAGCTAACTGAGGATGGGAGAGAATAGGCTTAAGCAAGATTTCTAGATTATCTTTTCCAAAATGGGCGCTCTTATGTAAGGAGTTAGTAATGTTTTGAACCTGAGAATCAGGGAGTATTATTCGGGCCTGATCCGGCTGAAACCACCCATGTGACCCAATCTCCCAGCCCCGCTCAGCATATCGGGAATGTCCCCCTGGGGTAAAATCTGGAGTCAGGGTTTCCTTGGGGAAAAGGGGGCAGATAGCAGTGGCAGAGGTAGCTTCCCCGGCAGCTCGTCCTGCCTCTTGATCAGCTTTCCTATTTCCCTGAGCCTCTTTTTCTTGCCCCTTTTGGTGACTCTTGCAGTGGATGACAGCTAATTTTGCAGGAAGTTTGACTGCCTCCAGGAGCCTGAGAATGAGCTCTTTGTGTTTAATAGCAGAGCTTCGGGCACTGAGCATCCCTCTTTCTTTCCAAATTGCTGCACGGGCATGCAGAATGAGGAAAGCATACTTAGAGTCCATACACACATTAATCCTCTTTCCTTCTCCTAACTCCAAAGCTCTTGTCAGGGCAAAAAGTTCAGCTTTCTGGGCTGAGGTGTCTGGGGGAAGAGACCCACTTTCCTTAGTTTCTTCCAGGCTCGCTACAGCATATCCTGCTTTCCTCTCTCCCTTTTCTACAAAACTGCTGCCATCTGTGTGCCAGTTTTCCTCTGGGTCAGATAAAGGTGTCTCTGATAGGTCCCGGCGAGAAGAGTATAACTCGTCTGTGATTTGTATGCATTGGTGATCCAGAGGGGAGGTAGGGGGATCTGGCAGTAAGGTTGCTGGATTTAAAGTCTGGCAGACCCTCAACTTTATTTCTGGAGTGTCAAGGAGGAGGGCTTGGTTTTGGGTGATCCGTCCCCCTGTCATCCACCTGTCCCCTTTCGTTTCCAAGACTGCTTGCACCCGGTGAGGCGTATACACTGTAGTGGGCTGACCCAGGGTCAGCTTAGATGCCTCCTTAACCATAAGAGCAGTGGCTGCTACTGCCCGGAGGCAAGTGGGCCACCCTCTGGCCACCTCATCTAGTTATTTTGAGAGATAAGCCACAGGTTGTAATACGGGCCCCATCATCTGCTCTAACACCCCAAGAGCAGTTCCTGTCCTTCCAGAAACATAGAGTCTAAAAGGCTTCTCCAGGTTGGGGAGGCCTAAAGCTGGGGCTGTAGTGATGGACTCTTTTAGGGCATTAAAGGCCACCTTGCAGGTCTCATGCCAGTCGAGTGGCTCTTCCTCTTTCCCCCTTAAATTTTCATATAGGGGTCTGGCCAGGTTGCCATAATTAGGAATCCAGATCCTGCAAAACCCGGTCCTTCCTAAAAATCCCCTAAGCTGTTGTTTTGTTTGGGGGTACGGGGTATTTAAGATGAGGGATCTCCCCTCGGGGTCAGGCATTCTTTTTCTCTCCGTAATTATAAATCCAAGGTATTTTACTTGGGTTAAGCTAATCTGAGCTTACTTGGGGGATACTCGATAACCCTTTTCATACAGGAAAGTTAGCGTTTTAAATAGTGTCCATTTGAGAGCTGGTAAAATCTGGCCTAGCTATGAGCAAGTCATCCACATACTGTATTAGACTACTGTTTGTTAAAGTTAATTCCCTTAGTTCTCTCCCCGAGGAAGTCCCGAAGATATGAGGGCTGTCCCCAAACCCTTGGGGTAGTCGAGTCCAATTGAGAGCTCTATGGTCTCTCTTGATTCCAAGTCCCGCCACTCAAAAGCAAAGAGTTTTTGGGATTCAGGATGGAGAGGAATGCAGAAGAAAGCAAGTTGAAGGTCCAAGACTGAGAAATACTTGGCATTTCCTGGGACTTGGGATAGGAGGGTATATGGGTTTGGGACTATGGGGTGGATGGGAACCACAGCTTCATTAACAGCTCTTAGATCCTGGACGAATCGGTAAGATCCATCTGGTTTTTGAACGGGCAAGATTGGGGTGTTGCAGGGGGACTCACAGCTGATTCGAGTTCCAGGATCTCGGTATTTGTTAACTAATGGTTTAAGACCCTCAAGAGCTACTGGTTTTAAGGGATATTGTCTTTTCCAGGGCTAGGGAGCATTTGGTCTCAGAGAAATCTTTACTGGTGGAACGTTTATGGCTAAACCAGGGCTGGAGACATCCCACACCTGGAGATTGACCTCATCTAGACAAGGGACAGACTCCTCCTTTTCTACCTCTGACTGTAAATATTCAGACATAGGCAAAGAAAATTATCGACTTCTACCTTTGTTTCCCCAAGTCACTCTGGTTTGGAGGCGAATGTATTATCCTCACCATGGAAAATTTGGAAGCTGTTAACATGAAAAATTTAAAGAGTCACGCAGAGGCTAGTCACTCTAAGCTAACCCCTAAGACATTTATTGACTGATTTCTAGCTTCTTTCCTTTAACCTTTTTCATCTACAGTAATCCTGTGTGTTCCTTTTAGTTAGGGATTCATTTTTAGACTATCCTGACTCTTCCACTACGTTCCAGTTTTGGGTCTGATTCACTTACAGATGTGCCAAGTGCTTCCTGAATACTATAGAACATATTTTATGTTTAAAATACTTCCATGCTTATGTAGTGAGTCAATGATTTTAAGTTTATTTGTTACACATTTCAATGTAAAAGTCAATGTGTGAACTAACATATTCACGACTTGGAAAAGTTGGCTTTTTTTTGCTGTGTGTTTGAACTCCTCACCCGACCAAAGCTCATGGAGAGGTCTATTGTTTTTCTAAAATGGTTATAGTGTTGTTTATTTTCTGGTAATTGAATTAGGGTGTGAGTTGCAAAGCTTGTGTTTCTGTTCATTTCATTCCATCTGTTCGGGTTTCTTTCTCTCTCCTGAGTCAGAGAGTAACTTCCCATTGGTTGTCCAGTTACCAAGGTTGGTGTCCATGCATCCGTGCTGGTCTCTCCATACATGTCCGGGTGTCCTGTGAAACACTAAGCTTAATTTATTTGGAAAAGACCTAGCTGTTCAATACACTGTCATCACTCAGTTGAGCAGAGGGAGAGAAATTCAAGTGACAAAACTCCAGAGAAGCTAGTGTCAGAGCGCCCCGGCGTGGCATGCGTGCAGGGGGTTGGGGGGAGGGGGGCGGGGAGCGGAGCGCGGAGATCTCAGGTGTCCTCCCACCCTGGGCCTCTCCAGGCTCGCCGCTGCTCAGTGGCCTCCCCCCGCCCCCATCGCTTTGGCTGCTGAGGGCCGGGTGGTCTCTGCAGCTGCCCGGCATCCTGCCCGAGGCCCCCCCTGCCCACACGCTGTCTTCCAGTCTCTCTCTGAACCCTCGACTCTTTCTGCCTCTGTCTCACCTGGCTTGGGTGCGTGCGAGTGACTCTCCGTGTGCCTGGGTGTCACTCGTCCGCTCTCTCAGGAAGGTCCTGTGCTGGGCCCGTGGCGTGGGGGCAGGGCGGGCCTCGGTTTGGGGAAAGGGAGGGGCTGAGGCACTCCAGGGCGTTTGCACAGCCGGCAGGATGGGCGCCTGGGGCCCCGGCTGGGCTGCCCCTAAGCCCGCAGGAGGCTCCGGGGACCGCGGCCCCGGGCCGACGCCCCGCTCGTCCGGAGCCACGTGACCCTGAGCAGCGAACGGGATGGTGGGGGGCGGGGGGTGGGGGGCCACCGAGACGTCCTCCCCGCTCAAGCCACCCCCCTCCCCAACCGCCGCCAGAGATCCCGCAGCCTCGCCAGGCCGCTCGGGGTCCGGGAAGCGCCCCGGGCCGGGCCAGGCGCATGCTGGCCGGGGTTGGCGTCGGCTGGTCTCCCAGCTGCAGGGCCTGTCCCGGTTTTTCCCATCAGTTTCAACAGTGACGGTCACCCCACATTGTGAGTCGTCTAGATTTCTCACTGACACCCCTGTTAGGGAGTGGCTTTTTAGAGAGATAGGGAAGGTCACTTGGGGGATGTTAGTCATGAGAGAAAATAAGGGCTCAGGTGGGATTGCAGATGTCATCCAGGGGGTAAATAGAGACAGTTGTTGCTGGTACCAAGACATGAAGTTTTTTGTCCCCCTTTTCCCAAAAGGCCATATTACAAACACATGGGGGCGCTGAGTAACAGCCCATAGCTCGGCTGGAAGGGTGGGCCTTTGATAGTGATACCCTGGGATGGGTTGGACATACCCCCAACCTTTGTCATTAATGCAGATGCAGCCCGGGCTGCTTAGGTTGAGTTGAGAAGCAGTGTGGTTTGCAAGTGAACATGCCTCGTTTAGGGAGAGATCAATAGCCATACAGGGAGATATGATTAGAAAGAGGAAGAACATCATATGATGCATTTTACTTATCTGAGGCAGGATTGATGGGGTTCTGCTTGAACAAGAGCCTGAGATCTTCAACAGGTTCACAGGAATAGCTGTCCTCTGGCTTTGGAGTCTCAGTTTCTGTCTCCCCCTCCTGTAGGCCATAGGGTTTTATTCTAGAATTGTGGACCCAGGCAGATAGACCCTTCACTTTTACAGCAGTTGAAGTCACTAGAACAACCTGATATGGCCCTGTCCATTTCTCGGACAGCTGGTTTGGACTCCCTTTTTCTTGCCAGGTCTTTACTGATACTTGATCCCCTGGCTTTACCTGGGGATTTTTCAAGTCTTCCTGTGGTTTGTTCTCCATACCGTTGGAGTTCTTGCTGAAACCTTCCCAGGTCAATTATATGTTTTAAGAGTGTATTGGCATCCTCGTCAAGAAACAAATCAGAAGTTCAGAATGGTCGTCCATACATCATTTCATAAGGACTTAACAATAGTGGCCGTTTGGGGGATGTCCGTATCCTCATGAGGGCTATGGGCAGCATATGTGTCCACTTATTATGTGTTTCTGACATAGCTTAGCCAGAGCCCTTTTAAGAGTCTGGTTGGCTCTCTCTACCTTTCCTGAAGCTTGAGGCCTCCAGGATGAGCGGAGCTGGTATTTTATGCCTAAGCATGCGGCTAGGTTCTGGGGTATCGTGGCTGTAAGTGAGGGCCTGTTGTCACTCTGAAGTGACCGAGGCAGCCCAAACCTAGGCACTATCTCCTTCAGCAGAGCTTTACAGACTTCTGTAGCTCTCTCAGTCTCAGTAGGGAACGCTTCGATCCATCCTGTGAATGTGTCAATAAAGACTAGCAAGTAAGAAAACCCTTGGGTCTTGGGCATGGCTGTAAATTCTACTTGCCAGTCCGCTCCTGGGTATGATCCCCGATGTTGGACAGGTGTAAATAGATGAGGTCTGGTTTTTGGGTTATTTTTTAGACAGGTGTCACAATTTTGTGTGACCTGTTTAACAACCTTAGCTAACTGAGGATGGGAGAGAATAGGCTTAAGCAAGATTTCTAGATTATCTTTTCCAAAATGGGCGCTCTTATGTAAGGAGTTAGTAATGTTTTGAACCTGAGAATCAGGGAGTATTATTCGGGCCTGATCAGGCTGAAACCACCCATGTGACCCAATCTCCCAGCCCCGCTCAGCATATCGGGAATGTCCCCCTGGGGTAAAATCTGGAGTCAGGGTTTCCTTGGGGAAAAGGGGGCAGATAGCAGTGGCAGAGGTAGCTTCCCCGGCAGCTCGTCCTGCCTCTTGATCAGCTTTCCTATTTCCCTGAGCCTCTTTTTCTTGCCCCTTTTGGTGACTCTTGCAGTGGATGACAGCTAATTTTGCAGGAAGTTTGACTGCCTCCAGGAGCCTGAGAATGAGCTCTTTGTGTTTAATAGCAGAGCTTCGGGCACTGAGCATCCCTCTTTCTTTCCAAATTGCTGCACGGGCATGCAGAATGAGGAAAGCATACTTAGAGTCCATACACACATTAATCCTCTTTCCTTCTCCTAACTCCAAAGCTCTTGTCAGGGCAAAAAGTTCAGCTTTCTGGGCTGAGGTGTCTGGGGGAAGAGACCCACTTTCCTTAGTTTCTTCCAGGCTCGCTACAGCATATCCTGCTTTCCTCTCTCCCTTTTCTACAAAACTGCTGCCATCTGTGTGCCAGTTTTCCTCTGGGTCAGATAAAGGTGTCTCTGATAGGTCCCGGCGAGAAGAGTATAACTCGTCTGTGATTTGTATGCATTGGTGATCCAGAGGGGAGGTAGGGGGATCTGGCAGTAAGGTTGCTGGATTTAAAGTCTGGCAGACCCTCAACTTTATTTCTGGAGTGTCAAGGAGGAGGGCTTGGTTTTGGGTGATCCTTCCCCCTGTCATCCACCTGTCCCCTTTCGTTTCCAAGACTGCTTGCACCCGGTGAGGCGTATACACTGTAGTGGGCTGACCCAGGGTCAGCTTAGATGCCTCCTTAACCATAAGAGCAGTGGCTGCTACTGCCCGGTGGCAAGTGGGCCACCCTCTGGCCACCTCATCTAGTTATTTTGAGAGATAAGCCACAGGTTGTAATACGGGCCCCATCATCTGCTCTAACACTCCAAGAGCAGTTCCTGTCCTTCCAGAAACATAGAGTCTAAAAGGCTTCTCCAGGTTGGGGAGGCCTAAAGCTGGGGCTGTAGTGATGGACTCTTTTAGGGCATTAAAGGCCACCTTGCAGGTCTCATGCCAGTCGAGTGGCTCTTCCTCTTTCCCCCTTAAATTTTCATATAGGGGTCTGGCCAGATTGCCATAATTAGGAATCCAGATCCTGCAAAACCCGGTCCTTCCTAAAAATCCCCTAAGCTGTTGTTTTGTTTGGGGGTACGGGGTATTTAAGATGAGGGATCTCCCCTCGGGGTCAGGCATTCTTTTTCTCTCCGTAATTATAAATCCAAGGTATTTTACTTGGGTTAAGCTAATCTGAGCTTACTTGGGGGATACTCGATAACCCTTTTCATACAGGAAAGTTAGCGTTTTAAATAGTGTCCATTTGAGAGCTGGTAAAATCTGGCCTAGCTATGAGCAAGTCATCCACATACTGTATTAGACTACTGTTTGTTAAAGTTAATTCCCTTAGTTCTCTCCCCGAGGAAGTCCCGAAGATATGAGGGCTGTCCCCAAACCCTTGGGGTAGTCGAGTCCAATTGAGAGCTCTATGGTCTCTCTTGATTCCAAGTCCCGCCACTCAAAAGCAAAGAGTTTTTGGGATTCAGGATGGAGAGGAATGCAGAAGAAAGCAAGTTGAAGGTCCAAGACTGAGAAATACTTGGCATTTCCTGGGACTTGGGATAGGAGGGTATATGGGTTTGGGACTATGGGGTGGATGGGAACCACAGCTTCATTAACAGCTCTTAGATCCTGGACGAATCGGTAAGATCCATCTGGTTTTTGAACGGGCAAGATTGGGGTGTTGCAGGGGGACTCACAGCTGATTCGAGTTCCAGGATTTCGGTATTTGTTAACTAATGGTTTAAGACCCTCAAGAGCTACTGGTTTTAAGGGATATTGTCTTTTCCAGGGCTAGGGAGCATTTGGTCTCAGAGAAATCTTTACTGGTGGAACATTTATGGCTAAACCAGGGCTGGAGACATCCCACACCTGGAGATTGACCTCATCTAGACAAGGGACAGACTCCTCCTTTTCTACCTCTGACTGTAAATATTCAGACATAGGCAAAGAAAATTATCGACTTCTACCTTTGTTTCCCCAAGTCACTCTGGTTTGGAGGCGAATGTATTATCCTCACCATGGAAAATTTGGAAGCTGTTAACATGAAAAATTTAAAGAGTCACGCAGAGGCTAGTCACTCTAAGCTAACCCCTAAGACATTTATTGACTGATTTCTAGCTTCTTTCCTTTAACCTTTTTCATCTACAGTAATCCTGTGTGTTCCTTTTAGTTAGGGATTCATTTTTAGACTATCCTGACTCTTCCACTACGTTCCAGTTTTGGGTCTGATTCACTTACAGATGTGCCAAGTGCTTCCTGAATACTATAGAACATATTTTATGTTTAAAATACTTCCATGCTTATGTAGTGAGTCAATGATTTTAAGTTTATTTGTTACACATTTCAATGTAAAAGTCAATGTGTGAACTAACATATTCACGACTTGGAAAAGTTGGCTTTTTTTTGCTGTGTGTTTGAACTCCTCACCCGACCAAAGCTCATGGAGAGGTCTATTGTTTTTCTAAAATGGTTATAGTGTTGTTTATTTTCTGGTAATTGAATTAGGGTGTGAGTTGCAAAGCTTGTGTTTCTGTTCATTTCATTCCATCTGTTCGGGTTTCTTTCTCTCTCCTGAGTCAGAGAGTAACTTCCCATTGGTTGTCCAGTTACCAAGGTTGGTGTCCATGCATCCGTGCTGGTCTCTCCATACATGTCCGGGTGTCCTGTGAAACACTAAACTTAATTTATTTGGAAAAGACCTAGCTGTTCAATACACTGTCATCACTCAGTTGAGCAGAGGGAGAGAAATTCAAGTGACAAAACTCCAGAGAAGCTAGTGTCAGAGCGCCCCGGCGTGGCATGCGTGCAGGGGGTTGGGGGGAGGGGGGCGGGGAGCGGAGCGCGGAGATCTCAGGTGTCCTCCCACCCTGGGCCTCTCCAGGCTCGCCGCTGCTCAGTGGCCTCCCCCCGCCCCCATCGCTTTGGCTGCTGAGGGCCGGGTGGTCTCTGCAGCTGCCCGGCATCCTGCCCGAGGCCCCCCCTGCCCACACGCTGTCTTCCAGTCTCTCTCTGAACCCTCGACTCTTTCTGCCTCTGTCTCACCTGGCTTGGGTGCGTGCGAGTGCCTCTCCGTGTGCCTGGGTGTCACTCGTCCGCTCTCTCAGGAAGGTCCTGTGCTGGGCCCGTGGCGTGGGGGCAGGGCGGGCCTCGGTTTGGGGACAGGGAGGGGCTGAGGCACTCCAGGGCGTTTGCACAGCCGGCAGGATGGGCGCCTGGGGCCCCGGCTGGGCTGCCCCTAAGCCCGCAGGAGGCTCCGGGGACCGCGGCCCCGGGCCGACGCCCCGCTCGTCCGGAGCCACGTGACCCTGAGCAGCGAACGGGATGGTGGGGGGCGGGGGGTGGGGGGCCACCGAGACGTCCTCCCCGCTCAAGCCACCCCCCTCCCCAACCGCCGCCAGAGATCCCGCAGCCTCGCCAGGCCGCTCGGGGTCCGGGAAGCGCCCCGGGCCGGGCCAGGCGCATGCTGGCCGGGGGTGGCGTCGGCTGGTCTCCCAGCTGCAGGGCCTGTCCCGGTTTTTCCCATCAGTTTCAACAGTGACGGTCACCCCACATTGTGAGTCGTCTAGATTTCTCACTGACACCCCTGTTAGGGAGTGGCTTTTTAGAGAGATAGGGAAGGTCACTTGGGGGATGTTAGTCATGAGAGAAAATAAGGGCTCAGGTGGGATTGCAGATGTCATCCAGGGGGTAAATAGAGACAGTTGTTGCTGGTACCAAGACATGAAGTTTTTTGTCCCCCTTTTCCCAAAAGACCATATTACGACCACATGGGGGCGCTGAGTAACAGCCCATAGCTCGGCTGGAAGGGTGGGCCTTTGATAGTGATACCCTGGGATGGGTTGGACATACCCCCAACCTTTGTCATTAATGCAGATGCAGCCCGGGCTGCTTAGGTTGAGTTGAGAAGCAGTGTGGTTTGCAAGTGAACATGCCTCGTTTAGGGAGAGATCAATAGCCATACAGGGAGATATGATTAGAAAGAGGAAGAACATCATATGATGCATTTTACTTATCTGAGGCAGGATTGATGGGGTTCTGCTTGAACAAGAGCCTGAGATCTTCAACAGGTTCACAGGAATAGCTGTCCTCTGGCTTTGGAGTCTCAGTTTCTGTCTCCCCCTCCTGTAGGCCATAGGGTTTTATTCTAGAATTGTGGACCCAGGCAGATAGACCCTTCACTTTTACAGCAGTTGAAGTCACTAGAACAACCTGATATGGCCCTGTCCATTTCTCAGACAGCTGGTTTGGACTCCCTTTTTCTTGCCAGGTCTTTACTGATACTTGATCCCCTGGCTTTACCTGGGGATTTTTCAAGTCTTCCTGTGGTTTGTTCTCCATACCGTTGGAGTTCTTGCTGAAACCTTCCCAGGTCAATTATATGTTTTAAGAGTGTATTGGCATCCTCGTCAAGAAACAAATCAGAAGTTCAGAATGGTCGTCCATACATCATTTCATAAGGACTTAACAATAGTGGCCGTTTGGGGGATGTCCGTATCCTCATGAGGGCTATGGGCAGCATATGTGTCCACTTATTATGTGTTTCTGACATAGCTTAGCCAGAGCCCTTTTAAGAGTCTGGTTGGCTCTCTCTACCTTTCCTGAAGCTTGAGGCCTCCAGGATGAGCGGAGCTGGTATTTTATGCCTAAGCATGCGGCTAGGTTCTGGGGTATCGTGGCTGTAAGTGAGGGCCTGTTGTCACTCTGAAGTGACCGAGGCAGCCCAAACCTAGGCACTATCTCCTTCAGCAGAGCTTTACAGACTTCTGTAGCTCTCTCAGTCTCAGTAGGGAACGCTTCGATCCATCCTGTGAATGTGTCAATAAAGACTAGCAAGTAAGAAAACCCTTGGGTCTTGGGCATGGCTGTAAATTCTACTTGCCAGTCCGCTCCTGGGTATGATCCCCGATGTTGGACAGGTGTAAATAGATGAGGTCTGGTTTTTGGGTTATTTTTTAGACAGGTGTCACAATTTTGTGTGACCTGTTTAACAACCTTAGCTAACTGAGGATGGGAGAGAATAGGCTTAAGCAAGATTTCTAGATTATCTTTTCCAAAATGGGCGCTCTTATGTAAGGAGTTAGTAATGTTTTGAACCTGAGAATCAGGGAGTATTATTCGGGCCTGATCAGGCTGAAACCACCCATGTGACCCAATCTCCCAGCCCCGCTCAGCATATCGGGAATGTCCCCCTGGGGTAAAATCTGGAGTCAGGGTTTCCTTGGGGAAAAGGGGGCAGATAGCAGTGGCAGAGGTAGCTTCCCCGGCAGCTCGTCCTGCCTCTTGATCAGCTTTCCTATTTCCCTGAGCCTCTTTTTCTTGCCCCTTTTGGTGACTCTTGCAGTGGATGACAGCTAATTTTGCAGGAAGTTTGACTGCCTCCAGGAGCCTGAGAATGAGCTCTTTGTGTTTAATAGCAGAGCTTCGGGCACTGAGCATCCCTCTTTCTTTCCAAATTGCTGCACGGGCATGCAGAATGAGGAAAGCATACTTAGAGTCCATACACACATTAATCCTCTTTCCTTCTCCTAACTCCAAAGCTCTTGTCAGGGCAAAAAGTTCAGCTTTCTGGGCTGAGGTGTCTGGGGGAAGAGACCCACTTTCCTTAGTTTCTTCCAGGCTCGCTACAGCATATCCTGCTTTCCTCTCTCCCTTTTCTACAAAACTGCTGCCATCTGTGTGCCAGTTTTCCTCTGGGTCAGATAAAGGTGTCTCTGATAGGTCCCGGCGAGAAGAGTATAACTCGTCTGTGATTTGTATGCATTGGTGATCCAGAGGGGAGGTAGGGGGATCTGGCAGTAAGGTTGCTGGATTTAAAGTCTGGCAGACCCTCAACTTTATTTCTGGAGTGTCAAGGAGGAGGGCTTGGTATTGGGTGATCCTTCCCCCTGTCATCCACCTGTCCCCTTTCGTTTCCAAGACTGCTTGCACCCGGTGAGGCGTATACACTGTAGTGGGCTGACCCAGGGTCAGCTTAGATGCCTCCTTAACCATAAGAGCAGTGGCTGCTACTGCCCGGAGGCAAGTGGGCCACCCTCTGGCCACCTCATCTAGTTATTTTGAGAGATAAGCCACAGGTTGTAATACGGGCCCCATCATCTGCTCTAACACCCCAAGAGCAGTTCCTGTCCTTCCAGAAACATAGAGTCTAAAAGGCTTCTCCAGGTTGGGGAGGCCTAAAGCTGGGGCTGTAGTGATGGACTCTTTTAGGGCATTAAAGGACACCTTGCAGGTCTCATGCCAGTCGAGTGGCTCTTCCTCTTTCCCCCTTAAATTTTCATATAGGGGTCTGGCCAGATTGCCATAATTAGGAATCCAGATCCTGCAAAACCCGGTCCTTCCTAAAAATCCCCTAAGCTGTTGTTTTGTTTGGGGGTACGGGGTATTTAAGATGAGGGATCTCCCCTCGGGGTCAGGCATTCTTTTTCTCTCCGTAATTATAAATCCAAGGTATTTTACTTGGGTTAAGCTAATCTGAGCTTACTTGGGGGATACTCGATAACCCTTTTCATACAGGAAAGTTAGCGTTTTAAATAGTGTCCATTTGAGAGCTGGTAAAATCTGGCCTAGCTATGAGCAAGTCATCCACATACTGTATTAGACTACTGTTTGTTAAAGTTAATTCCCTTAGTTCTCTCCCCGAGGAAGTCCCGAAGATATGAGGGCTGTCCCCAAACCCTTGGGGTAGTCGAGTCCAATTGAGAGCTCTATGGTCTCTCTTGATTCCAAGTCCCGCCACTCAAAAGCAAAGAGTTTTTGGGATTCAGGATGGAGAGGAATGCAGAAGAAAGCAAGTTGAAGGTCCAAGACTGAGAAATACTTGGCATTTCCTGGGACTTGGGATAGGAGGGTATATGGGTTTGGGACTATGGGGTGGATGGGAACCACAGCTTCATTAACAGCTCTTAGATCCTGGACGAATCGGTAAGATCCATCTGGTTTTTGAACGGGCAAGATTGGGGTGTTGCAGGGGGACTCACAGCTGATTCGAGTTCCAGTATCTCGGTATTTGTTAACTAATGGTCTAAGACCCTCAAGAGCTATTGGTTTTAAGGGATATTGTCTTTTCCAGGGCTAGGGAGCATTTGGTCTCAGAGAAATCTTTACTGGTGGAACATTTATGGCTAAACCAGGGCTGGAGACATCCCACACCTGGGGATTGACCTCATCTAGACAAGGGACAGACTCCTCCTTTTCTACCTCTGACTGTAAATATTCAGACATAGGCAAAGAAAATTATCGACTTCTACCTTTGTGTCCCCAAGTCACTCTGGTTTGGAGGCGAATGTATTATCCTCACCATGGAACATTTGGAAGCTGTTAACATGAAAATTTTAAAGAGTCACGCAGAGGCTAGTCACTCTAAGCTAACCCCTAAGACATTTATTGACTGATTTCTAGCTTCTTTCCTTTAACCTTTTTCATCTACAGTAATCCTGTGTGTTCCTTTTAGTTAGGGATTCATTTTTAGACTATCCTGACTCTTCCACTACCTTCCAGTTTTGGGTCTGATTCACTTACAGATGTGCCAAGTGCTTCCTGAATACTATAGAACATATTTTATGTTTAAAATACTTCCATGCTTATGTAGTGAGTCAATGATTTTAAGTTTATTTGTTACACATTTCAATGTAAAAGTCAATGTGTGAACTAACATATTCACGACTTGGAAAAGTTGGCTTTTTTTTGCTGTGTGTTTGAACTCCTCACCCGACCAAAGCTCATGGAGAGGTCTATTGTTTTTCTAAAATGGTTATAGTGTTGTTTATTTTCTGGTAATTGAATTAGGGTGTGAGTTGCAAAGCTTGTGTTTCTGTTCATTTCATTCCATCTGTTCGGGTTTCTTTCTCTCTCCTGAGTCAGAGAGTAACTTCCCATTGGTTGTCCAGTTACCAAGGTTGGTGTCCATGCATCCGTGCTGGTCTCTCCATACATGTCCGGGTGTCCTGTGAAACACTAAGCTTAATTTATTTGGAAAAGACCTAGCTGTTCAATACACTGTCATCACTCAGTTGAGCAGAGGGAGAGAAATTCAAGTGACAAAACTCCAGAGAAGCTAGTGTCAGAGCGCCCCGGCGTGGCATGCGTGCAGGGGGTTGGGGGGAGGGGGGCGGGGAGCGGAGCGCGGAGATCTCAGGTGTCCTCCCACCCTGGGCCTCTCCAGGCTCGCCGCTGCTCAGTGGCCTCCCCCCGCCCCCATCGCTTTGGCTGCTGAGGGCCGGGTGGTCTCTGCAGCTGCCCGGCATCCTGCCCGAGGCCCCCCCTGCCCACACGCTGTCTTCCAGTCTCTCTCTGAACCCTCGACTCTTTCTGCCTCTGTCTCACCTGGCTTGGGTGCGTGCGAGTGCCTGTCCGTGTGCCTGGCTGTCACTCGTCCGCTCTCTCAGGAAGGTCCTGTGCTGGGCCCGTGGCGTGGGGGCAGGGCGGGCCTCGGTTTGGGGACAGGGAGGGGCTGAGGCACTCCAGGGCGTTTGCACAGCCGGCAGGATGGGCGCCTGGGGCCCCGGCTGGGCTGCCCCTAAGCCCGCAGGAGGCTCCGGGGACCGCGGCCCCGGGCCGACGCCCCGCTCGTCCGGAGCCACGTGACCCTGAGCAGCGAACGGGATGGTGGGGGGCGGGGGGTGTGGGGCCACCGAGACGTCCTCCCCGCTCAAGCCACCCCCCTCCCCAACCGCCGCCAGAGATCCCGCAGCCTCGCCAGGCAGCTCGGGGTCCGGGAAGCGCCCCGGGCCGGGCCAGGCGCATGCTGGCCGGGGGTGGCGTCGGCTGGTCTCCCAGCTGCAGGGCCTGTCCCGGTTTTTCCCATCAGTTTCAACAGTGACGGTCACCCCACATTGTGAGTCGTCTAGATTTCTCACTGACACCCCTGTTAGGGAGTGGCTTTTTAGAGAGATAGGGAAGGTCACTTGGGGGATGTTAGTCATGAGAGAAAATAAGGGCTCAGGTGGGATTGCAGATGTCATCCAGGGGGTAAATAGAGACAGTTGTTGCTGGTACCAAGACATGAAGTTTTTTGTCCCCCTTTTCCCAAAAGGCCATATTACGACCACATGGGGGCGCTGAGTAACAGCCCATAGCTCGGCTGGAAGGGTGGGCCTTTGATATTGATACCCTGGGATGGGTTGGACATACCCCCAACCTTTGTCATTAATGCAGATGCAGCCCGGGCTGCTTAGGTTGAGTTGAGAAGCAGTGTGGTTTGCAAGTGAACATGCCTCGTTGAGGGAGAGATCAATAGCCATACAGGGAGATATGATTAGAAAGAGGAAGAACATCATATGATGCATTTTACTTATCTGCGGCAGGATTGATGGGGTTCTGCTTGAACAAGAGCCTGAGATCTTCAACAGGTTCACAGGAATAGCTGTCCTCTGGCTTTGGAGTCTCAGTTTCTGTCTCCCCCTCCTGTAGGCCATAGGGTTTTATTCTAGAATTGTGGACCCAGGCAGATAGACCCTTCACTTTTACAGCAGTTGAAGTCACTAGAACAACCTGATATGGCCCTGTCCATTTCTCGGACAGCTGGTTTGGACTCCCTTTTTCTTGCCAGGTCTTTACTGATACTTGATCCCCTGGCTTTACCTGGGGATTTTTCAAGTCTTCCTGTGGTTTGTTCTCCATACCGTTGGAGTTCTTGCTGAAACCTTCCCAGGTCAATTATATGTTTTAAGAGTGTATTGGCATCCTCGTCAAGAAACAAATCAGAAGTTCAGAATGGTCGTCCATACATCATTTCATAAGGACTTAACAATAGTGGCCGTTTGGGGGATGTCCGTATCCTCATGAGGGCTATGGGCAGCATATGTGTCCACTTATTATGTGTTTCTGACATAGCTTAGCCAGAGCCCTTTTAAGAGTCTGGTTGGCTCTCTCTACCTTTCCTGAAGCTTGAGGCCTCCAGGATGAGCGGAGCTGGTATTTTATGCCTAAGCATGCGGCTAGGTTCTGGGGTATCGTGGCTGTAAGTGAGGGCCTGTTGTCACTCTGAAGTGACCGAGGCAGCCCAAACCTAGGCACTATCTCCTTCAGCAGAGCTTTACAGACTTCTGTAGCTCTCTCAGTCTCAGTAGGGAACGCTTCGATCCATCCTGTGAATGTGTCAATAAAGACTAGCAAGTAAGAAAACCCTTGGGTCTTGGGCATGGCTGTAAATTCTACTTGCCAGTCCGCTCCTGGGTATGATCCCCGATGTTGGACAGGTGTAAATAGATGAGGTCTGGTTTTTGGGTTATTTTTTAGACAGGTGTCACAATTTTGTGTGACCTGTTTAACAACCTTAGCTAACTGAGGATGGGAGAGAATAGGCTTAAGCAAGATTTCTAGATTATCTTTTCCAAAATGGGCGCTCTTATGTAAGGAGTTAGTAATGTTTTGAACCTGAGAATCAGGGAGTATTATTCGGGCCTGATCAGGCTGAAACCACCCATGTGACCCAATCTCCCAGCCCCGCTCAGCATATCGGGAATGTCCCCCTGGGGTAAAATCTGGAGTCAGGGTTTCCTTGGGGAAAAGGGGGCAGATAGCAGTGGCAGAGGTAGCTTCCCCGGCAGCTCGTCCTGCCTCTTGATCAGCTTTCCTATTTCCCTGAGCCTCTTTTTCTTGCCCCTTTTGGTGACTCTTGCAGTGGATGACAGCTAATTTTGCAGGAAGTTTGACTGCCTCCAGGAGCCTGAGAATGAGCTCTTTGTGTTTAATAGCAGAGCTTCGGGCACTGAGCATCCCTCTTTCTTTCCAAATTGCTGCACGGGCATGCAGAATGAGGAAAGCATACTTAGAGTCCATACACACATTAATCCTCTTTCCTTCTCCTAACTCCAAAGCTCTTGTCAGGGCAAAAAGTTCAGCTTTCTGGGCTGAGGTGTCTGGGGGAAGAGACCCACTTTCCTTAGTTTCTTCCAGGCTCGCTACAGCATATCCTGCTTTCCTCTCTCCCTTTTCTACAAAACTGCTGCCATCTGTGTGCCAGTTTTCCTCTGGGTCAGATAAAGGTGTCTCTGATAGGTCCCGGCGAGAAGAGTATAACTCGTCTGTGATTTGTATGCATTGGTGATCCAGAGGGGAGGTAGGGGGATCTGGCAGTAAGGTTGCTGGATTTAAAGTCTGGCAGACCCTCAACTTTATTTCTGGAGTGTCAAGGAGGAGGGCTTGGTATTGGGTGATCCTTCCCCCTGTCATCCACCTGTCCCCTTTCGTTTCCAAGACTGCTTGCACCCGGTGAGGCGTATACACTGTAGTGGGCTGACCCAGGGTCAGCTTAGATGCCTCCTTAACCATAAGAGCAGTGGCTGCTACTGCCCGGAGGCAAGTGGGCCACCCTCTGGCCACCTCATCTAGTTATTTTGAGAGATAAGCCACAGGTTGTAATACGGGCCCCATCATCTGCTCTAACACCCCAAGAGCAGTTCCTGTCCTTCCAGAAACATAGAGTCTAAAAGGCTTCTCCAGGTTGGGGAGGCCTAAAGCTGGGGCTGTAGTGATGGACTCTTTTAGGGCATTAAAGGCCACCTTGCAGGTCTCATGCCAGTCGAGTGGCTCTTCCTCTTTCCCCCTTAAATTTTCATATAGGGGTCTGGCCAGATTGCCATAATTAGGAATCCAGATCCTGCAAAACCCGGTCCTTCCTAAAAATCCCCTAAGCTGTTGTTTTGTTTGGGGGTACGGGGTATTTAAGATGAGGGATCTCCCCTCGGGGTCAGGCATTCTTTTTCTCTCCGTAATTATAAATCCAAGGTATTTTACTTGGGTTAAGCTAATCTGAGCTTACTTGGGGGATACTCGATAACCCTTTTCATACAGGAAAGTTAGCGTTTTAAATAGTGTCCATTTGAGAGCTGGTAAAATCTGGCCTAGCTATGAGCAAGTCATCCACATACTGTATTAGACTACTGTTTGTTAAAGTTAATTCCCTTAGTTCTCTCCCCGAGGAAGTCCCGAAGATATGAGGGCTGTCCCCAAACCCTTGGGGTAGTCGAGTCCAATTGAGAGCTCTATGGTCTCTCTTGATTCCAAGTCCCGCCACTCAAAAGCAAAGAGTTTTTGGGATTCAGGATGGAGAGGAATGCAGAAGAAAGCAAGTTGAAGGTCCAAGACTGAGAAATACTTGGCATTTCCTGGGACTTGGGATAGGAGGGTATATGGGTTTGGGACTATGGGGTGGATGGGAACCACAGCTTCATTAACAGCTCTTAGATCCTGGACGAATCGGTAAGATGCATCTGGTTTTTGAACGGGCAAGATTGGGGTGTTGCAGGGGGACTCACAGCTGATTCGAGTTCCAGTATCTCGGTATTTGTTAACTAATGGTCTAAGACCCTCAAGAGCTACTGGTTTTAAGGGATATTGTCTTTTCCAGGGCTAGGGAGCATTTGGTCTCAGAGAAATCTTTACTGGTGGAACATTTATGGCTAAACCAGGGCTGGAGACATCCCACACCTGGGGATTGACCTCATCTAGACAAGGGACAGACTCCTCCTTTTCTACCTCTGACTGTAAATATTCAGACATAGGCAAAGAAAATTATCGACTTCTACCTTTGTGTCCCCAAGTCACTCTGGTTTGGAGGCGAATGTATTATCCTCACCATGGAACATTTGGAAGCTGTTAACATGAAAAATTTAAAGAGTCACGCAGAGGCTAGTCACTCTAAGCTAACCCCTAAGACATTTATTGACTGATTTCTAGCTTCTTTCCTTTAACCTTTTTCATCTACAGTAATCCTGTGTGTTCCTTTTAGTTAGGGATTCATTTTTAGACTATCCTGACTCTTCCACTACGTTCCAGTTTTGGGTCTGATTCACTTACAGATGTGCCAAGTGCTTCCTGAATACTATAGAACATATTTTATGTTTAAAATACTTCCATGCTTATGTAGTGAGTCAATGATTTTAAGTTTATTTGTTACACATTTCAATGTAAAAGTCAATGTGTGAACTAACATATTCACGACTTGGAAAAGTTGGCTTTTTTTTGCTGTGTGTTTGAACTCCTCACCCGACCAAAGCTCATGGAGAGGTCTATTGTTTTTCTAAAATGGTTATAGTGTTGTTTATTTTCTGGTAATTGAATTAGGGTGTGAGTTGCAAAGCTTGTGTTTCTGTTCATTTCATTCCATCTGTTCGGGTTTCTTTCTCTCTCCTGAGTCAGAGAGTAACTTCCCATTGGTTGTCCAGTTACCAAGGTTGGTGTCCATGCATCCGTGCTGGTCTCTCCATACATGTCCGGGTGTCCTGTGAAACACTAAGCTTAATTTATTTGGAAAAGACCTAGCTGTTCAATACACTGTCATCACTCAGTTGAGCAGAGGGAGAGAAATTCAAGTGACAAAACTCCAGAGAAGCTAGTGTCAGAGCGCCCCGGCGTGGCATGCGTGCAGGGGGTTGGGGGGAGGGGGGCGGGGAGCGGAGCGCGGAGATCTCAGGTGTCCTCCCACCCTGGGCCTCTCCAGGCTCGCCGCTGCTCAGTGGCCTCCCCCCGCCCCCATCGCTTTGGCTGCTGAGGGCCGGGTGGTCTCTGCAGCTGCCCGGCATCCTGCCCGAGGCCCCCCCTGCCCACACGCTGTCTTCCAGTCTCTCTCTGAACCCTCGACTCTTTCTGCCTCTGTCTCACCTGGCTTGGGTGCGTGCGAGTGCCTGTCCGTGTGCCTGGCTGTCACTCGTCCGCTCTCTCAGGAAGGTCCTGTGCTGGGCCCGTGGCGTGGGGGCAGGGCGGGCCTCGGTTTGGGGACAGGGAGGGGCTGAGGCACTCCAGGGCGTTTGCACAGCCGGCAGGATGGGCGCCTGGGGCCCCGGCTGGGCTGCCCCTAAGCCCGCAGGAGGCTCCGGGGACCGCGGCCCCGGGCCGACGCCCCGCTCGTCCGGAGCCACGTGACCCTGAGCAGCGAACGGGATGGTGGGGGGCGGGGGGTGTGGGGCCACCGAGACGTCCTCCCCGCTCAAGCCACCCCCCTCCCCAACCGCCGCCAGAGATCCCGCAGCCTCGCCAGGCAGCTCGGGGTCCGGGAAGCGCCCCGGGCCGGGCCAGGCGCATGCTGGCCGGGGGTGGCGTCGGCTGGTCTCCCAGCTGCAGGGCCTGTCCCGGTTTTTCCCATCAGTTTCAACAGTGACGGTCACCCCACATTGTGAGTCGTCTAGATTTCTCACTGACACCCCTGTTAGGGAGTGGCTTTTTAGAGAGATAGGGAAGGTCACTTGGGGGATGTTAGTCATGAGAGAAAATAAGGGCTCAGGTGGGATTGCAGATGTCATCCAGGGGGTAAATAGAGACAGTTGTTGCTGGTACCAAGACATGAAGTTTTTTGTCCCCCTTTTCCCAAAAGGCCATATTACGACCACATGGGGGCGCTGAGTAACAGCCCATAGCTCGGCTGGAAGGGTGGGCCTTTGATATTGATACCCTGGGATGGGTTGGACATACCCCCAACCTTTGTCATTAATGCAGATGCAGCCCGGGCTGCTTAGGTTGAGTTGAGAAGCAGTGTGGTTTGCAAGTGAACATGCCTCGTTGAGGGAGAGATCAATAGCCATACAGGGAGATATGATTAGAAAGAGGAAGAACATCATATGATGCATTTTACTTATCTGCGGCAGGATTGATGGGGTTCTGCTTGAACAAGAGCCTGAGATCTTCAACAGGTTCACAGGAATAGCTGTCCTCTGGCTTTGGAGTCTCAGTTTCTGTCTCCCCCTCCTGTAGGCCATAGGGTTTTATTCTAGAATTGTGGACCCAGGCAGATAGACCCTTCACTTTTACAGCAGTTGAAGTCACTAGAACAACCTGATATGGCCCTGTCCATTTCTCGGACAGCTGGTTTGGACTCCCTTTTTCTTGCCAGGTCTTTACTGATACTTGATCCCCTGGCTTTACCTGGGGATTTTTCAAGTCTTCCTGTGGTTTGTTCTCCATACCGTTGGAGTTCTTGCTGAAACCTTCCCAGGTCAATTATATGTTTTAAGAGTGTATTGGCATCCTCGTCAAGAAACAAATCAGAAGTTCAGAATGGTCGTCCATACATCATTTCATAAGGACTTAACAATAGTGGCCGTTTGGGGGATGTCCGTATCCTCATGAGGGCTATGGGCAGCATATGTGTCCACTTATTATGTGTTTCTGACATAGCTTAGCCAGAGCCCTTTTAAGAGTCTGGTTGGCTCTCTCTACCTTTCCTGAAGCTTGAGGCCTCCAGGATGAGCGGAGCTGGTATTTTATGCCTAAGCATGCGGCTAGGTTCTGGGGTATCGTGGCTGTAAGTGAGGGCCTGTTGTCACTCTGAAGTGACCGAGGCAGCCCAAACCTAGGCACTATCTCCTTCAGCAGAGCTTTACAGACTTCTGTAGCTCTCTCAGTCTCAGTAGGGAACGCTTCGATCCATCCTGTGAATGTGTCAATAAAGACTAGCAAGTAAGAAACCCCTTGGGTCTTGGGCATGGCTCTAAATTCTACTTGCCAGTCCGCACCTGGGTATGATCCCCGATGTTGGACAGGTGTAAATAGATGAGGTCTGGTTTTTGGGTTATTTTTTAGACAGGTGTCACAATTTTGTGTGACCTGTTTAACAACCTTAGCTAACTGAGGATGGGAGAGAATAGGCTTAAGCAAGATTTCTAGATTATCTTTTCCAAAATGGGCGCTCTTATGTAAGGAGTTAGTAATGTTTTGAACCTGAGAATCAGGGAGTATTATTCGGGCCTGATCAGGCTGAAACCACCCATGTGACCCAATCTACCAGCCCCGCTCAGCATATCGGGAATGTCCCCCTGGGGTAAAATCTGGAGTCAGGGTTTCCTTGGGGAAAAGGGGGCAGATAGCAGTGGCAGAGGTAGCTTCCCCGGCAGCTCGTCCTGCCTCTTGATCAGCTTTCCTATTTCCCTGAGCCTCTTTTTCTTGCCCCTTTTGGTGACTCTTGCAGTGGATGACAGCTAATTTTGCAGGAAGTTTGACTGCCTCCAGGAGCCTGAGAATGAGCTCTTTGTGTTTAATAGCAGAGCTTCGGGCACTGAGCATCCCTCTTTCTTTCCAAATTGCTGCACGGGCATGCAGAATGAGGAAAGCATACTTAGAGTCCATACACACATTAATCCTCTTTCCTTCTCCTAACTCCAAAGCTCTTGTCAGGGCAAAAAGTTCAGCTTTCTGGGCTGAGGTGTCTGGGGGAAGAGACCCACTTTCCTTAGTTTCTTCCAGGCTCGCTACAGCATATCCTGCTTTCCTCTCTCCCTTTTCTACAAAACTGCTGCCATCTGTGTGCCAGTTTTCCTCTGGGTCAGATAAAGGTGTCTCTGATAGGTCCCGGCGAGAAGAGTATAACTCGTCTGTGATTTGTATGCATTGGTGATCCAGAGGGGAGGTAGGGGGATCTGGCAGTAAGGTTGCTGGATTTAAAGTCTGGCAGACCCTCAACTTTATTTCTGGAGTGTCAAGGAGGAGGGCTTGGTATTGGGTGATCCTTCCCCCTGTCATCCACCTGTCCCCTTTCGTTTCCAAGACTGCTTGCACCCGGTGAGGCGTATACACTGTAGTGGGCTGACCCAGGGTCAGCTTAGATGCCTCCTTAACCATAAGAGCAGTGGCTGCTACTGCCCGGAGGCA
The DNA here is from genome assembly GCF_963930625.1 of Muntiacus reevesi. NCBI lineage: Eukaryota > Metazoa > Chordata > Mammalia > Artiodactyla > Cervidae > Muntiacus > Muntiacus reevesi. The sequence goes on from NW_027077841.1 coordinate 102,849, forward strand.
AGTGGGCCACCCTCTGGCCACCTCATCTAGTTATTTTGAGAGATAAGCCACAGGTTGTAATACGGGCCCCATCATCTGCTCTAACACCCCAAGAGCAGTTCCTGTCCTTCCAGAAACATAGAGTCTAAAAGGCTTCTCCAGGTTGGGGAGGCCTAAAGCTGGGGCTGTAGTGATGGACTCTTTTAGGGCATTAAAGGACACCTTGCAGGTCTCATGCCAGTCGAGTGGCTCTTCCTCTTTCCCCCTTAAATTTTCATATAGGGGTCTGGCCAGATTGCCATAATTAGGAATCCAGATCCTGCAAAACCCGGTCCTTCCTAAAAATCCCCTAAGCTGTTGTTTTGTTTGGGGGTACGGGGTATTTAAGATGAGGGATCTCCCCTCGGGGTCAGGCATTCTTTTTCTCTCCGTAATTATAAATCCAAGGTATTTTACTTGGGTTAAGCTAATCTGAGCTTACTTGGGGGATACTCGATAACCCTTTTCATACAGGAAAGTTAGCGTTTTAAATAGTGTCCATTTGAGAGCTGGTAAAATCTGGCCTAGCTATGAGCAAGTCATCCACATACTGTATTAGACTACTGTTTGTTAAAGTTAATTCCCTTAGTTCTCTCCCCGAGGAAGTCCCGAAGATATGAGGGCTGTCCCCAAACCCTTGGGGTAGTCGAGTCCAATTGAGAGCTCTATGGTCTCTCTTGATTCCAAGTCCCGCCACTCAAAAGCAAAGAGTTTTTGGGATTCAGGATGGAGAGGAATGCAGAAGAAAGCAAGTTGAAGGTCCAAGACTGAGAAATACTTGGCATTTCCTGGGACTTGGGATAGGAGGGTATATGGGTTTGGGACTATGGGGTGGATGGGAACCACAGCTTCATTAACAGCTCTTAGATCCTGGACGAATCGGTAAGATGCATCTGGTTTTTGAACGGGCAAGATTGGGGTGTTGCAGGGGGACTCACAGCTGATTCGAGTTCCAGTATCTCGGTATTTGTTAACTAATGGTCTAAGACCCTCAAGAGCTACTGGTTTTAAGGGATATTGTCTTTTCCAGGGCTAGGGAGCATTTGGTCTCAGAGAAATCTTTACTGGTGGAACATTTATGGCTAAACCAGGGCTGGAGACATCCCACACCTGGGGATTGACCTCATCTAGACAAGGGACAGACTCCTCCTTTTCTACCTCTGACTGTAAATATTCAGACATAGGCAAAGAAAATTATCGACTTCTACCTTTGTGTCCCCAAGTCACTCTGGTTTGGAGGCGAATGTATTATCCTCACCATGGAAAATTTGGAAGCTGTTAACATGAAAAATTTAAAGAGTCACGCAGAGGCTAGTCACTCTAAGCTAACCCCTAAGACATTTATTGACTGATTTCTAGCTTCTTTCCTTTAACCTTTTTCATCTACAGTAATCCTGTGTGTTCCTTTTAGTTAGGGATTCATTTTTAGACTATCCTGACTCTTCCACTACGTTCCAGTTTTGGGTCTGATTCACTTACAGATGTGCCAAGTGCTTCCTGAATACTATAGAACATATTTTATGTTTAAAATACTTCCATGCTTATGTAGTGAGTCAATGATTTTAAGTTTATTTGTTACACATTTCAATGTAAAAGTCAATGTGTGAACTAACATATTCACGACTTGGAAAAGTTGGCTTTTTTTTGCTGTGTGTTTGAACTCCTCACCCGACCAAAGCTCATGGAGAGGTCTATTGTTTTTCTAAAATGGTTATAGTGTTGTTTATTTTCTGGTAATTGAATTAGGGTGTGAGTTGCAAAGCTTGTGTTTCTGTTCATTTCATTCCATCTGTTCGGGTTTCTTTCTCTCTCCTGAGTCAGAGAGTAACTTCCCATTGGTTGTCCAGTTACCAAGGTTGGTGTCCATGCATCCGTGCTGGTCTCTCCATACATGTCCGGGTGTCCTGTGAAACACTAAGCTTAATTTATTTGGAAAAGACCTAGCTGTTCAATACACTGTCATCACTCAGTTGAGCAGAGGGAGAGAAATTCAAGTGACAAAACTCCAGAGAAGCTAGTGTCAGAGCGCCCCGGCGTGGCATGCGTGCAGGGGGTTGGGGGGAGGGGGGCGGGGAGCGGAGCGCGGAGATCTCAGGTGTCCTCCCACCCTGGGCCTCTCCAGGCTCGCCGCTGCTCAGTGGCCTCCCCCCGCCCCCATCGCTTTGGCTGCTGAGGGCCGGGTGGTCTCTGCAGCTGCCCGGCATCCTGCCCGAGGCCCCCCCTGCCCACACGCTGTCTTCCAGTCTCTCTCTGAACCCTCGACTCTTTCTGCCTCTGTCTCACCTGGCTTGGGTGCGTGCGAGTGCCTGTCCGTGTGCCTGGCTGTCACTCGTCCGCTCTCTCAGGAAGGTCCTGTGCTGGGCCCGTGGCGTGGGGGCAGGGCGGGCCTCGGTTTGGGGACAGGGAGGGGCTGAGGCACTCCAGGGCGTTTGCACAGCCGGCAGGATGGGCGCCTGGGGCCCCGGCTGGGCTGCCCCTAAGCCCGCAGGAGGCTCCGGGGACCGCGGCCCCGGGCCGACGCCCCGCTCGTCCGGAGCCACGTGACCCTGAGCAGCGAACGGGATGGTGGGGGGCGGGGGGTGGGGGGCCACCGAGACGTCCTCCCCGCTCAAGCCACCCCCCTCCCCAACCGCCGCCAGAGATCCCGCAGCCTCGCCAGGCAGCTCGGGATCCGGGAAGCGCCCCGGGCCGGGCCAGGCGCATGCTGGCCGGGGTTGGCGTCGGCTGGTCTCCCAGCTGCAGGGCCTGTCCCGGTTTTTCCCATCAGTTTCAACAGTGACGGTCACCCCACATTGTGAGTCGTCTAGATTTCTCACTGACACCCCTGTTAGGGAGTGGCTTTTTAGAGAGATAGGGAAGGTCACTTGGGGGATGTTAGTCATGAGAGAAAATAAGGGCTCAGGTGGGATTGCAGATGTCATCCAGGGGGTAAATAGAGACAGTTGTTGCTGGTACCAAGACATGAAGTTTTTTGTCCCCCTTTTCCCAAAAGGCCATATTACGACCACATGGGGGCGCTGAGTAACAGCCCATAGCTCGGCTGGAAGGGTGGGCCTTTGATATTGATACCCTGGGATGGGTTGGACATACCCCCAACCTTTGTCATTAATGCAGATGCAGCCCGGGCTGCTTAGGTTGAGTTGAGAAGCAGTGTGGTTTGCAAGTGAACATGCCTCGTTGAGGGAGAGATCAATAGCCATACAGGGAGTTATGATTAGAAAGAGGAAGAACATCATATGATGCATTTTACTTATCTGCGGCAGGATTGATGGGGTTCTGCTTGAACAAGAGCCTGAGATCTTCAACAGGTTCACAGGAATAGCTGTCCTCTGGCTTTGGAGTCTCAGTTTCTGTCTCCCCCTCCTGTAGGCCATAGGGTTTTATTCTAGAATTGTGGACCCAGGCAGATAGACCCTTCACTTTTACAGCAGTTGAAGTCACTAGAACAACCTGATATGGCCCTGTCCATTTCTCGGACAGCTGGTTTGGACTCCCTTTTTCTTGCCAGGTCTTTACTGATACTTGATCCCCTGGCTTTACCTGGGGATTTTTCAAGTCTTCCTGTGGTTTGTTCTCCATACCGTTGGAGTTCTTGCTGAAACCTTCCCAGGTCAATTATATGTTTTAAGAGTGTATTGGCATCCTCGTCAAGAAACAAATCAGAAGTTCAGAATGGTCGTCCATACATCATTTCATAAGGACTTAACAATAGTGGCCGTTTGGGGGATGTCCGTATCCTCATGAGGGCTATGGGCAGCATATGTGTCCACTTATTATGTGTTTCTGACATAGCTTAGCCAGAGCCCTTTTAAGAGTCTGGTTGGCTCTCTCTACCTTTCCTGAAGCTTGAGGCCTCCAGGATGAGCGGAGCTGGTATTTTATGCCTAAGCATGCGGCTAGGTTCTGGGGTATCGTGGCTGTAAGTGAGGGCCTGTTGTCACTCTGAAGTGACCGAGGCAGCCCAAACCTAGGCACTATCTCCTTCAGCAGAGCTTTACAGACTTCTGTAGCTCTCTCAGTCTCAGTAGGGAACGCTTCGATCCATCCTGTGAATGTGTCAATAAAGACTAGCAAGTAAGAAAACCCTTGGGTCTTGGGCATGGCTGTAAATTCTACTTGCCAGTCCGCTCCCGGGTATGATCCCCGATGTTGGACAGGTGTAATTAGAGGAGGTCTGGTTTTTGGGTTATTTTTTAGACAGGTGTCACAATTTTGTGTGACCTGTTTAACAACCTTAGCTAACTGAGGATGGGAGAGAATAGGCTTAAGCAAGATTTCTAGATTATCTTTTCCAAAATGGGCGCTCTTATGTAAGGAGTTAGTAATGTTTTGAACCTGAGAATCAGGGAGTATTATTCGGGCCTGATCAGGCTGAAACCACCCATGTGACCCAATCTCCCAGCCCCGCTCAGCATATCGGGAATGTCCCCCTGGGGTAAAATCTGGAGTCAGGGTTTCCTTGGGGAAAAGGGGGCAGATAGCAGTGGCAGAGGTAGCTTCCCCGGCAGCTCGTCCTGCCTCTTGATCAGCTTTCCTATTTCCCTGAGCCTCTTTTTCTTGCCCCTTTTGGTGACTCTTGCAGTGGATGACAGCTAATTTTGCAGGAAGTTTGACTGCCTTCAGGAGCCTGAGAATGAGCTCTTTGTGTTTAATAGCAGAGCTTCGGGCACTGAGCATCCCTCTTTCTTTCCAAATTGCTGCACGGGCATGCAGAATGAGGAAAGCATACTTAGAGTCCATACACACATTAATCCTCTTTCCTTCTCCTAACTCCAAAGCTCTTGTCAGGGCAAAAAGTTCAGCTTTCTGGGCTGAGGTGTCTGGGGGAAGAGACCCACTTTCCTTAGTTTCTTCCAGGCTCGCTACAGCATATCCTGCTTTCCTCTCTCCCTTTTCTACAAAACTGCTGCCATCTGTGTGCCAGTTTTCCTCTGGGTCAGATAAAGGTGTCTCTGATAGGTCCCGGCGAGAAGAGTATAACTCGTCTGTGATTTGTATGCATTGGTGATCCAGAGGGGAGGTAGGGGGATCTGGCAGTAAGGTTGCTGGATTTAAAGTCTGGTAGACACTCAACTTTATTTCTGGAGTGTCAAGGAGGAGGGCTTGGTATTGGGTGATCCTTCCCCCTGTCATCCACCTGTCCCCTTTCGTTTCCAAGACTGCTTGCACCCGGTGAGGCGTATACACTGTAGTGGGCTGACCCAGGGTCAGCTTAGATGCCTCCTTAACCATAAGAGCAGTGGCTGCTACTGCCCGGAGGCAAGTGGGCCACCCTCTGGCCACCTCATCTAGTTATTTTGAGAGATAAGCCACAGGTTGTAATACGGGCCCCATCATCTGCTCTAACACCCCAAGAGCAGTTCCTGTCCTTCCAGAAACATAGAGTCTAAAAGGCTTCTCCAGGTTGGGGAGGCCTAAAGCTGGGGCTGTAGTGATGGACTCTTTTAGGGCATTAAAGGCCACCTTGCAGGTCTCATGCCAGTCGAGTGGCTCTTCCTCTTTCCCCCTTAAATTTTCATATAGGGGTCTGGCCAGATTGCCATAATTAGGAATCCAGATCCTGCAAAACCCGGTCCTTCCTAAAAATCCCCTAAGCTGTTGTTTTGTTTGGGGGTACGGGGTATTTAAGATGAGGGATCTCCCCTCGGGGTCAGGCATTCTTTTTCTCTCCATAATTATAAATCCAAGGTATTTTACTTGGGTTAAGCTAATCTGAGCTTACTTGGGGGATACTCGATAACCCTTTTCATACAGGAAAGTTAGCGTTTTAAATAGTGTCCATTTGAGAGCTGGTAAAATCTGGCCTAGCTATGAGCAAGTCATCCACATACTGTATTAGACTACTGTTTGTTAAAGTTAATTCCCTTAGTTCTCTCCCCGAGGAAGTCCCGAAGATATGAGGGCTGTCCCCAAACCCTTGGGGTAGTCGAGTCCAATTGAGAGCTCTATGGTCTCTCTTGATTCCAAGTCCCGCCACTCAAAAGCAAAGAGTTTTTGGGATTCAGGATGGAGAGGAATGCAGAAGAAAGCAAGTTGAAGGTCCAAGACTGAGAAATACTTGGCATTTCCTGGGACTTGGGATAGGAGGGTATATGGGTTTGGGACTATGGGGTGGATGGGAACCACAGCTTCATTAACAGCTCTTAGATCCTGGACGAATCGGTAAGATCCATCTGGTTTTTGAACGGGCAAGATTGGGGTGTTGCAGGGGGACTCACAGCTGATTCGAGTTCCAGGATCTCGGTATTTGTTAACTAATGGTCTAAGACCCTCAAGAGCTACTGGTTTTAAGGGATATTGTCTTTTCCAGGGCTAGGGAGCATTTGGTCTCAGAGAAATCTTTACTGGTGGAACATTTATGGCTAAACCAGGGCTGGAGACATCCCACACCTGGAGATTGACCTCATCTAGACAAGGGACAGACTCCTCCTTTTCTACCTCTGACTGTAAATATTCAGACATAGGCAAAGAAAATTATCGACTTCTACCTTTGTTTCCCCAAGTCACTCTGGTTTGGAGGCGAATGTATTATCCTCACCATGGAAAATTTGGAAGCTGTTAACATGAAAAATTTAAAGAGTCACGCAGAGGCTAGTCACTCTATGCTAACCCCTAAGACATTTATTGACTGATTTCTAGCTTCTTTCCTTTAACCTTTTTCATCTACAGTAATCCTGTGTGTTCCTTTTAGTTAGGGATTCATTTTTAGACTATCCTGACTCTTCCACTACGTTCCAGTTTTGGGTCTGATTCACTTACAGATGTGCCAAGTGCTTCCTGAATACTATAGAACATATTTTATGTTTAAAATACTTCCATGCTTATGTAGTGAGTCAATGATTTTAAGTTTATTTGTTACACATTTCAATGTAAAAGTCAATGTGTGAACTAACATATTCACGACTTGGAAAAGTTGGCTTTTTTTTGCTGTGTGTTTGAACTCCTCACCCGACCAAAGCTCATGGAGAGGTCTATTGTTTTTCTAAAATGGTTATAGTGTTGTTTATTTTCTGGTAATTGAATTAGGGTGTGAGTTGCAAAGCTTGTGTTTCTGTTCATTTCATTCCATCTGTTCGGGTTTCTTTCTCTCTCCTGAGTCAGAGAGTAACTTCCCATTGGTTGTCCAGTTACCAAGGTTGGTGTCCATGCATCCGTGCTGGTCTCTCCATACATGTCCGGGTGTCCTGTGAAACACTAAGCTTAATTTATTTGGAAAAGACCTAGCTGTTCAATACACTGTCATCACTCAGTTGAGCAGAGGGAGAGAAATTCAAGTGACAAAACTCCAGAGAAGCTAGTGTCAGAGCGCCCCGGCGTGGCATGCGTGCAGGGGGTTGGGGGGAGGGGGGCGGGGAGCGGAGCGCGGAGATCTCAGGTGTCCTCCCACCCTGGGCCTCTCCAGGCTCGCCGCTGCTCAGTGGCCTCCCCCCGCCCCCATCGCTTTGGCTGCTGAGGGCCGGGTGGTCTCTGCAGCTGCCCGGCATCCTGCCCGAGGCCCCCCCTGCCCACACGCTGTCTTCCAGTCTCTCTCTGAACCCTCGACTCTTTCTGCCTCTGTCTCACCTGGCTTGGGTGCGTGCGAGTGCCTCTCCGTGTGCCTGGGTGTCACTCGTCCGCTCTCTCAGGAAGGTCCTGTGCTGGGCCCGTGGCGTGGGGGCAGGGCGGGCCTCGGTTTGGGGACAGGGAGGGGCTGAGGCACTCCAGGGCGTTTGCACAGCCGGCAGGATGGGCGCCTGGGGCCCCGGCTGGGCTGCCCCTAAGCCCGCAGGAGGCTCCGGGGACCGCGGCCCCGGGCCGACGCCCCGCTCGTCCGGAGCCACGTGACCCTGAGCAGCGAACGGGATGGTGGGGGGCGGGGGGTGGGGGGCCACCGAGACGTCCTCCCCGCTCAAGCCACCCCCCTCCCCAACCGCCGCCAGAGATCCCGCAGCCTCGCCAGGCCGCTCGGGGTCCGGGAAGCGCCCCGGGCCGGGCCAGGCGCATGCTGGCCGGGGGTGGCGTCGGCTGGTCTCCCAGCTGCAGGGCCTGTCCCGGTTTTTCCCATCAGTTTCAACAGTGACGGTCACCCCACATTGTCAGTCGTCTAGATTTCTCACTGACACCCCTGTTAGGGAGTGGCTTTTTAGAGAGATAGGGAAGGTCACTTGGGGGATGTTAGTCATGAGAGAAAATAAGGGCTCAGGTGGGATTGCAGATGTCATCCAGGGGGTAAATAGAGACAGTTGTTGCTGGTACCAAGACATGAAGTTTTTTGTCCCCCTTTTCCCAAAAGGCCATATTACGACCACATGGGGGCGCTGAGTAACAGCCCATAGCTCGGCTGGAAGGGTGGGCCTTTGATAGTGATACCCTGGGATGGGTTGGACATACCCCCAACCTTTGTCATTAATGCAGATGCAGCCCGGGCTGCTTAGGTTGAGTTGAGAAGCAGTGTGGTTTGCAAGTGAACATGCCTCGTTTAGGGAGAGATCAATAGCCATACAGGGAGATATGATTAGAAAGAGGAAGAACATCATATGATGCATTTTACTTATCTGAGGCAGGATTGATGGGGTTCTGCTTGAACAAGAGCCTGAGATCTTCAACAGGTTCACAGGAATAGCTGTCCTCTGGCTTTGGAGTCTCAGTTTCTGTCTCCCCCTCCTGTAGGCCATAGGGTTTTATTCTAGAATTGTGGACCCAGGCAGATAGACCCTTCACTTTTACAGCAGTTGAAGTCACTAGAACAACCTGATATGGCCCTGTCCATTTCTCGGACAGCTGGTTTGGACTCCCTTTTTCTTGCCAGGTCTTTACTGATACTTGATCCCCTGGCTTTACCTGGGGATTTTTCAAGTCTTCCTGTGGTTTGTTCTCCATACCGTTGGAGTTCTTGCTGAAACCTTCCCAGGTCAATTATATGTTTTAAGAGTGTATTGGCATCCTCGTCAAGAAACAAATCAGAAGTTCAGAATGGTCGTCCATACATCATTTCATAAGGACTTAACAATAGTGGCCGTTTGGGGGATGTCCGTATCCTCATGAGGGCTATGGGCAGCATATGTGTCCACTTATTATGTGTTTCTGACATAGCTTAGCCAGAGCCCTTTTAAGAGTCTGGTTGGCTCTCTCTACCTTTCCTGAAGCTTGAGGCCTCCAGGATGAGCGGAGCTGGTATTTTATGCCTAAGCATGCGGCTAGGTTCTGGGGTATCGTGGCTGTAAGTGAGGGCCTGTTGTCACTCTGAAGTGACCGAGGCAGCCCAAACCTAGGCACTATCTCCTTCAGCAGAGCTTTACAGACTTCTGTAGCTCTCTCAGTCTCAGTAGGGAACGCTTCGATCCATCCTGTGAATGTGTCAATAAAGACTAGCAAGTAAGAAAACCCTTGGGTCTTGGGCATGGCTGTAAATTCTACTTGCCAGTCCGCTCCTGGGTATGATCCCCGATGTTGGACAGGTGTAATTAGAGGAGGTCTGGTTTTTGGGATATTTTTTAGAGAGGTGTCACAATTTTGTGTGACCTGTTTAACAACCTTAGCTAACTGAGGATGGGAGAGAATAGGCTTAAGCAAGATTTCTAGATTATCTTTTCCAAAATGGGCGCTCTTATGTAAGGAGTTAGTAATGTTTTGAACCTGAGAATCAGGGAGTATTATTCGGGCCTGATCAGGCTGAAACCACCCATGTGACCCAATCTCCCAGCCCCGCTCAGCATATCGGGAATGTCCCCCTGGGGTAAAATCTGGAGTCAGGGTTTCCTTGGGGAAAAGGGGGCAGATAGCAGTGGCAGAGGTAGCTTCCCCGGCAGCTCGTCCTGCCTCTTGATCAGCTTTCCTATTTCCCTGAGCCTCTTTTTCTTGCCCCTTTTGGTGACTCTTGCAGTGGATGACAGCTAATTTTGCAGGAAGTTTGACTGCCTCCAGGAGCCTGAGAATGAGCTCTTTGTGTTTAATAGCAGAGCTTCGGGCACTGAGCATCCCTCTTTCTTTCCAAATTGCTGCACGGGCATGCAGAATGAGGAAAGCATACTTAGAGTCCATACACACATTAATCCTCTTTCCTTCTCCTAACTCCAAAGCTCTTGTCAGGGCAAAAAGTTCAGCTTTCTGGGCTGAGGTGTCTGGGGGAAGAGACCCACTTTCCTTAGTTTCTTCCAGGCTCGCTACAGCATATCCTGCTTTCCTCTCTCCCTTTTCTACAAAACTGCTGCCATCTGTGTGCCAGTTTTCCTCTGGGTCAGATAAAGGTGTCTCTGATAGGTCCCGGCGAGAAGAGTATAACTCGTCTGTGATTTGTATGCATTGGTGATCCAGAGGGGAGGTAGGGGGATCTGGCAGTAAGGTTGCTGGATTTAAAGTCTGGCAGACCCTCAACTTTATTTCTGGAGTGTCAAGGAGGAGGGCTTGGTATTGGGTGATCCTTCCCCCTGTCATCCACCTGTCCCCTTTCGTTTCCAAGACTGCTTGCACCCGGTGAGGCGTATACACTGTAGTGGGCTGACCCAGGGTCAGCTTAGATGCCTCCTTAACCATAAGAGCAGTGGCTGCTACTGCCCGGAGGCAAGTGGGCCACCCTCTGGCCACCTCATCTAGTTATTTTGAGAGATAAGCCACAGGTTGTAATACGGGCCCCATCATCTGCTCTAACACCCCAAGAGCAGTTCCTGTCCTTCCAGAAACATAGAGTCTAAAAGGCTTCTCCAGGTTGGGGAGGCCTAAAGCTGGGGCTGTAGTGATGGACTCTTTTAGGGCATTAAAGGACACCTTGCAGGTCTCATGCCAGTCGAGTGGCTCTTCCTCTTTCCCCCTTAAATTTTCATATAGGGGTCTGGCCAGATTGCCATAATTAGGAATCCAGATCCTGCAAAACCCGGTCCTTCCTAAAAATCCCCTAAGCTGTTGTTTTGTTTGGGGGTACGGGGTATTTAAGATGAGGGATCTCCCCTCGGGGTCAGGCATTCTTTTTCTCTCCGTAATTATAAATCCAAGGTATTTTACTTGGGTTAAGCTAATCTGAGCTTACTTGGGGGATACTCGATAACCCTTTTCATACAGGAAAGTTAGCGTTTTAAATAGTGTCCATTTGAGAGCTGGTAAAATCTGGCCTAGCTATGAGCAAGTCATCCACATACTGTATTAGACTACTGTTTGTTAAAGTTAATTCCCTTAGTTCTCTCCCCGAGGAAGTCCCGAAGATATGAGGGCTGTCCCCAAACCCTTGGGGTAGTCGAGTCCAATTGAGAACTCTATGGTCTCTCTTGATTCCAAGTCCCGCCACTCAAAAGCAAAGAGTTTTTGGGATTCAGGATGGAGAGGAATGCAGAAGAAAGCAAGTTGAAGGTCCAAGACTGAGAAATACTTGGCATTTCCTGGGACTTGGGATAGGAGGGTATATGGGTTTGGGACTATGGGGTGGATGGGAACCACAGCTTCATTAACAGCTCTTAGATCCTGGACGAATCGGTAAGATCCATCTGGTTTTTGAACGGGCAAGATTGGGGTGTTGCAGGGGGACTCACAGCTGATTCGAGTTCCAGTATCTCGGTATTTGTTAACTAATGGTCTAAGACCCTCAAGAGCTACTGGTTTTAAGGGATATTGTCTTTTCCAGGGCTAGGGAGCATTTGGTCTCAGAGAAATCTTTACTGGTGGAACATTTATGGCTAAACCAGGGCTGGAGACATCCCACACCTGGGGATTGACCTCATCTAGACAAGGGACAGACTCCTCCTTTTCTACCTCTGCCTGTAAATATTCAGACATAGGCAAAGAAAATTATCGACTTCTACCTTTGTGTCCCCAAGTCACTCTGGTTTGGAGGCGAATGTATTATCCTCACCATGGAAAATTTGGAAGCTGTTAACATGAAAAATTTAAAGAGTCACGCAGAGGCAAGTCACTCTAAGCTAACCCCTAAGACATTTATTGACTGATTTCTAGCTTCTTTCCTTTAACCTTTTTCATCTACAGTAATCCTGTGTGTTCCTTTTAGTTAGGGATTCATTTTTAGACTATCCTGACTCTTCCACTACCTTCCAGTTTTGGGTCTGATTCACTTACAGATGTGCCAAGTGCTTCCTGAATACTATAGAACATATTTTATGTTTAAAATACTTCCATGCTTATGTAGTGAGTCAATGATTTTAAGTTTATTTGTTACACATTTCAATGTAAAAGTCAATGTGTGAACTAACATATTCACGACTTGGAAAAGTTGGCTTTTTTTTGCTGTGTGTTTGAACTCCTCACCCGACCAAAGCTCATGGAGAGGTCTATTGTTTTTCTAAAATGGTTATAGTGTTGTTTATTTTCTGGTAATTGAATTAGGGTGTGAGTTGCAAAGCTTGTGTTTCTGTTCATTTCATTCCATCTGTTCGGGTTTCTTTTTCTCTCCTGAGTCAGAGAGTATCTTCCCATTGGTTGTCCAGTTACCAAGGTTGGTGTCCATGCATCCGTGCTGGTCTCTCCATACATGTCCGGGTGTCCTGTGAAACACTAAGCTTAATTTATTTGGAAATGACCTAGCTGTTCAATACACTGTCATCACTCAGTTGAGCAGAGGGAGAGAAATTCAAGTGACAAAACTCCAGAGAAGCTAGTGTCAGAGCGCCCCGGCGTGGCATGCGTGCAGGGGGTTGGGGGGAGGGGGGCGGGGAGCGGAGCGCGGAGATCTCAGGTGTCCTCCCACCCTGGGCCTCTCCAGGCTCGCCGCTGCTCAGTGGCCTCCCCCCGCCCCCATCGCTTTGGCTGCTGAGGGCCGGGTGGTCTCTGCAGCTGCCCGGCATCCTGCCCGAGGCCCCCCTTGCCCACACGCTGTCTTCCAGTCTCTCTCTGAACCCTCGACTCTTTCTGCCTCTGTCTCACCTGGCTTGGGTGCGTGCGAGTGCCTCTCCGTGTGCCTGGCTGTCACTCGTCCGCTCTCTCAGGAAGGTCCTGTGCTGGGCCCGTGGCGTGGGGGCAGGGCGGGCCTCGGTTTGGGGACAGGGAGGGGCTGAGGCACTCCAGGGCGTTTGCACAGCCGGCATGATGGGCGCCTGGGGCCCCGGCTGGGCTGCCCCTAAGCCCGCAGGAGGCTCCGGGGACCGCGGCCCCGGGCCGACGCCCCGCTCGTCCGGAGCCACGTGACCCTGTGCAGCGAACGGGATTGTGGGGGCGGGGGGTGGGGGGCCACCGAGACGTCCTCCCCGCTCAAGCCACCCCCCTCCCCAACCGCCGCCAGAGATCCCGCAGCCTCGCCAGGCCGCTCGGGGTCCGGGAAGCGCCCCGGGCCGGGCCAGGCGCATGCTGGCCGGGGGTGGCGTCGGCTGGTCTCCCAGCTGCAGGGCCTGTCCCGGTTTTTCCCATCAGTTTCAACAGTGACGGTCACCCCACATTGTGAGTCGTCTAGATTTCTCACTGACACCCCTGTTAGGGAGTGGCTTTTTAGAGAGATAGGGAAGGTCACTTGGGGGATGTTAGTCATGAGAGAAAATAAGGGCTCAGGTGGGATTGCAGATGTCATCCAGGGGGTAAATAGAGACAGTTGTTGCTGGTACCAAGACATGAAGTTTTTTGTCCCCCTTTTCCCAAAAGGCCATATTACGACCACATGGGGGCGCTGAGTAACAGCCCATAGCTCGGCTGGAAGGGTGGGCCTTTGATAGTGATACCCTGGGATGGGTTGGACATACCCCCAACCTTTGTCATTAATGCAGATGCAGCCCGGGCTGCTTAGGTTGAGTTGAGAAGCAGTGTGGTTTGCAAGTGAACATGCCTCGTTTAGGGAGAGATCAATAGCCATACAGGGAGATATGATTAGAAAGAGGAAGAACATCATATGATGCATTTTACTTATCTGAGGCAGGATTGATGGGGTTCTGCTTGAACAAGAGCCTGAGATCTTCAACAGGTTCACAGGAATAGCTGTCCTCTGGCTTTGGAGTCTCAGTTTCTGTCTCCCCCTCCTGTAGGCCATAGGGTTTTATTCTAGAATTGTGGACCCAGGCAGATAGACCCTTCACTTTTACAGCAGTTGAAGTCACTAGAACAACCTGATATGGCCCTGTCCATTTCTCGGACAGCTGGTTTGGACTCCCTTTTTCTTGCCAGGTCTTTACTGATACTTGATCCCCTGGCTTTACCTGGGGATTTTTCAAGTCTTCCTGTGGTTTGTTCTCCATACCGTTGGAGTTCTTGCTGAAACCTTCCCAGGTCAATTATATGTTTTAAGAGTGTATTGGCATCCTCGTCAAGAAACAAATCAGAAGTTCAGAATGGTCGTCCATACATCATTTCATAAGGACTTAACAATAGTGGCCGTTTGGGGGATGTCCGTATCCTCATGAGGGCTATGGGCAGCATATGTGTCCACTTATTATGTGTTTCTGACATAGCTTAGCCAGAGCCCTTTTAAGAGTCTGGTTGGCTCTCTCTACCTTTCCTGAAGCTTGAGGCCTCCAGGATGAGCGGAGCTGGTATTTTATGCCTAAGCATGCGGCTAGGTTCTGGGGTATCGTGGCTGTAAGTGAGGGCCTGTTGTCACTCTGAAGTGACCGAGGCAGCCCAAATCTAGGCACTATCTCCTTCAGCAGAGCTTTACAGACTTCTGTAGCTCTCTCAGTCTCAGTAGGGAACGCTTCGATCCATCCTGTGAATGTGTCAATAAAGACTAGCAAGTAAGAAAACCCTTGGGTCTTGGGCATGGCTGTAAATTCTACTTGCCAGTCCGCTCCTGGGTATGATCCCCGATGTTGGACAGGTGTAATTAGAGGAGGTCTGGTTTTTGGGTTATTTTTTAGACAGGTGTCACAATTTTGTGTGACCTGTTTAACAACCTTAGCTAACTGAGGATGGGAGAGAATAGGCTTAAGCAAGATTTCTAGATTATCTTTTCCAAAATGGGCGCTCTTATGTAAGGAGTTAGTAATGTTTTGAACCTGAGAATCAGGGAGTATTATTCGGGCCTGATCAGGCTGAAACCACCCATGTGACCCAATCTCCCAGCCCCGCTCAGCATATCGGGAATGTCCCCCTGGGGTAAAATCTGGAGTCAGGGTTTCCTTGGGGAAAAGGGGGCAGATAGCAGTGGCAGAGGTAGCTTCCCCGGCAGCTCGTCCTGCCTCTTGATCAGCTTTCCTATTTCCCTGAGCCTCTTTTTCTTGCCCCTTTTGGTGACTCTTGCAGTGGATGACAGCTAATTTTGCAGGAAGTTTGACTGCCTCCAGGAGCCTGAGAATGAGCTCTTTGTGTTTAATAGCAGAGCTTCGGGCACTGAGCATCCCTCTTTCTTTCCAAATTGCTGCACGGGCATGCAGAATGAGGAAAGCATACTTAGAGTCCATACACACATTAATCCTCTTTCCTTCTCCTAACTCCAAAGCTCTTGTCAGGGCAAAAAGTTCAGCTTTCTGGGCTGAGGTGTCTGGGGGAAGAGACCCACTTTCCTTAGTTTCTTCCAGGCTCGCTACAGCATATCCTGCTTTCCTCTCTCCCTTTTCTACAAAACTGCTGCCATCTGTGTGCCAGTTTTCCTCTGGGTCAGATAAAGGTGTCTCTGATAGGTCCCGGCGAGAAGAGTATAACTCGTCTGTGATTTGTATGCATTGGTGATCCAGAGGGGAGGTAGGGGGATCTGGCAGTAAGGTTGCTGGATTTAAAGTCTGGCAGACCCTCAACTTTATTTCTGGAGTGTCAAGGAGGAGGGCTTGGTATTGGGTGATCCTTCCCCCTGTCATCCACCTGTCCCCTTTCGTTTCCAAGACTGCTTGCACCCGGTGAGGCGTATACATTGTAGTGGGCTGACCCAGGGTCAGATTAGATGCCTCCTTAACCATAAGAGCAGTGGCTGCTACTGCCCGGAGGCAAGTGGGCCACCCTCTGGCCACCTCATCTAGTTATTTTGAGAGATAAGCCACAGGTTGTAATACGGGCCCCATCATCTGCTCTAACACCCCAAGAGCAGTTCCTGTCCTTCCAGAAACATAGAGTCTAAAAGGCTTCTCCAGGTTGGGGAGGCCTAAATCTGGGGCTGTAGTGATGGACTCTTTTAGGGCATTAAAGGCCACCTTGCAGGTCTCATGCCAGTCGA
This sequence comes from Muntiacus reevesi, assembly GCF_963930625.1. Classification (NCBI taxonomy): domain Eukaryota; kingdom Metazoa; phylum Chordata; class Mammalia; order Artiodactyla; family Cervidae; genus Muntiacus; species Muntiacus reevesi. Next base: position 118,912 of record NW_027077841.1, read on the forward strand.
GTGGCTCTTCCTCTTTCCCCCTTAAATTTTCATATAGGGGTCTGGCCAGATTGCCATAATTAGGAATCCAGATCCTGCAAAACCCGGTCCTTCCTAAAAATCCCCTAAGCTGTTGTTTTGTTTGGGGGTACGGGGTATTTAAGATGAGGGATCTCCCCTCGGGGTCAGGCATTCTTTTTCTCTCCGTAATTATAAATCCAAGGTATTTTACTTGGGTTAAGCTAATCTGAGCTTACTTGGGGGATACTCGATAACCCTTTTCATACAGGAAAGTTAGCGTTTTAAATAGTGTCCATTTGAGAGCTGGTAAAATCTGGCCTAGCTATGAGCAAGTCATCCACATACTGTATTAGACTACTGTTTGTTAAAGTTAATTCCCTTAGTTCTCTCCCCGAGGAAGTCCCGAAGATATGAGGGCTGTCCCCAAACCCTTGGGGTAGTCGAGTCCAATTGAGAGCTCTATGGTCTCTCTTGATTCCAAGTCCCGCCACTCAAAAGCAAAGAGTTTTTGGGATTCAGGATGGAGAGGAATGCAGAAGAAAGCAAGTTGAAGGTCCAAGACTGAGAAATACTTGGCATTTCCTGGGACTTGGGATAGGAGGGTATATGGGTTTGGGACTATGGGGTGGATGGGAACCACAGCTTCATTAACAGCTCTTAGATCCTGGACGAATCGGTAAGATCCATCTGGTTTTTGAACGGGCAAGATTGGGGTGTTGCAGGGGGACTCACAGCTGATTCGAGTTCCAGTATCTCGGTATTTGTTAACTAATGGTCTAAGACCCTCAAGAGCTACTGGTTTTAAGGGATATTGTCTTTTCCAGGGCTAGGGAGCATTTGGTCTCAGAGAAATCTTTACTGGTGGAACATTTATGGCTAAACCAGGGCTGGAGACATCGCACACCTGGGGATTGACCTCATCTAGACAAGGGACAGACTCCTCCTTTTCTACCTCTGACTGTAAATATTCAGACATAGGCAAAGAAAATTATCGACTTCTACCTTTGTGTCCCCAAGTCACTCTGGTTTGGAGGCGAATGTATTATCCTCACCATGGAAAATTTGGAAGCTGTTAACATGAAAAATTTAAAGAGTCACGCAGAGGCTAGTCACTCTAAGCTAACCCCTAAGACATTTATTGACTGATTTCTAGCTTCTTTCCTTTAACCTTTTTCATCTACAGTAATCCTGTGTGTTCCTTTTAGTTAGGGATTCATTTTTAGACTATCCTGACTCTTCCACTACCTTCCAGTTTTGGGTCTGATTCACTTACAGATGTGCCAAGTGCTTCCTGAATACTATAGAACATATTTTATGTTTAAAATACTTCCATGCTTATGTAGTGAGTCAATGATTTTAAGTTTATTTGTTACACATTTCAATGTAAAAGTCAATGTGTGAACTAACATATTCACGACTTGGAAAAGTTGGCTTTTTTTTGCTGTGTGTTTGAACTCCTCACCCGACCAAAGCTCATGGAGAGGTCTATTGTTTTTCTAAAATGGTTATAGTGTTGTTTATTTTCTGGTAATTGAATTAGGGTGTGTGTTGCAAAGCTTGTGTTTCTGTTCATTTCATTCCATCTGTTCGGGTTTCTTTCTCTCTCCTGAGTCAGAGAGTAACTTCCCATTGGTTGTCCAGTTACCAAGGTTGGTGTCCATGCATCCGTGCTGGTCTCTCCATACATGTCCGGGTGTCCTGTGAAACACTAAGCTTAATTTATTTGGAAATGACCTAGCTGTTCAATACACTGTCATCACTCAGTTGAGCAGAGGGAGAGAAATTCAAGTGACAAAACTCCAGAGAAGCTAGTGTCAGAGCGCCCCGGCGTGGCATGCGTGCAGGGGGTTGGGGGGAGGGGGGCGGGGAGCGGAGCGCGGAGATCTCAGGTGTCCTCCCACCCTGGGCCTCTCCAGGCTCGCCGCTGCTCAGTGGCCTCCCCCCGCCCCCATCGCTTTGGCTGCTGAGGGCCGGGTGGTCTCTGCAGCTGCCCGGCATCCTGCCCGAGGCCCCCCCTGCCCACACGCTGTCTTCCAGTCTCTCTCTGAACCCTCGACTCTTTGTGCCTCTGTCTCACCTGGCTTGGGTGCGTGCGAGTGCCTGTCCGTGTGCCTGGCTGTCACTCGTCCGCTCTCTCAGGAAGGTCCTGTGCTGGGCCCGTGGCGTGGGGGCAGGGCGGGCCTCGGTTTGGGGACAGGGAGGGGCTGAGGCACTCCAGGGCGTTTGCACAGCCGGCAGGATGGGCGCCTGGGGCCCCGGCTGGGATGCCCCTAAGCCCGCAGGAGGCTCCGGGGACCGCGGCCCCGGGCCGACGCCCCGCTCGTCCGGAGCCACGTGACCCTGAGCAGCGAACGGGATGGTGGGGGGCGGGGGGTGGGGGGCCACCGAGACGTCCTCCCCGCTCAAGCCACCCCCCTCCCCAACCGCCGCCAGAGATCCCGCAGCCTCGCCAGGCCGCTCGGGGTCCGGGAAGCGCCCCGGGCCGGGCCAGGCGCATGCTGGCCGGGGGTGGCGTCGGCTGGTCTCCCAGCTGCAGGGCCTGTCCCGGTTTTTCCCATCAGTTTCAACAGTGACGGTCACCCCACATTGTGAGTCGTCTAGATTTCTCACTGACACCACTGTTAGGGAGTGGCTTTTTAGAGAGATAGGGAAGGTCACTTGGGGGATGTTAGTCATGAGAGAAAATAAGGGCTCAGGTGGGATTGCAGATGTCATCCAGGGGGTAAATAGAGACAGTTGTTGCTGGTACCAAGACATGAAGTTTTTTGTCCCCCTTTTCCCAAAAGGCCATATTACGACCACATGGGGGCGCTGAGTAACAGCCCATAGCTCGGCTGGAAGGGTGGGCCTTTGATATTGATACCCTGGGATGGGTTGGACATACCCCCAACCTTTGTCATTAATGCAGATGCAGCCCGGGCTGCTTAGGTTGAGTTGAGAAGCAGTGTGGTTTGCAAGTGAACATGCCTCGTTTAGGGAGAGATCAATAGCCATACAGGGAGATATGATTAGAAAGAGGAAGAACATCATATGATGCATTTTACTTATCTGAGGCAGGATTGATGGGGTTCTGCTTGAACAAGAGCCTGAGATCTTCAACAGGTTCACAGGAATAGCTGTCCTCTGGCTTTGGAGTCTCAGTTTCTGTCTCCCCCTCCTGTAGGCCATAGGGTTTTATTCTAGAATTGTGGACCCAGGCAGATAGACCCTTCACTTTTACAGCAGTTGAAGTCACTAGAACAACCTGATATGGCCCTGTCCATTTCTCGGACAGCTGGTTTGGACTCCCTTTTTCTTGCCAGGTCTTTACTGATACTTGATCCCCTGGCTTTACCTGGGGATTTTTCAAGTCTTCCTGTGGTTTGTTCTCCATACCGTTGGAGTTCTTGCTGAAACCTTCCCAGGTCAATTATATGTTTTAAGAGTGTATTGGCATCCTCGTCAAGAAACAAATCAGAAGTTCAGAATGGTCGTCCATACATCATTTCATAAGGACTTAACAATAGTGGCCGTTTGGGGGATGTCCGTATCCTCATGAGGGCTATGGGCAGCATATGTGTCCACTTATTATGTGTTTCTGACATAGCTTAGCCAGAGCCCTTTTAAGAGTCTGGTTGGCTCTCTCTACCTTTCCTGAAGCTTGAGGCCTCCAGGATGAGCGGAGCTGGTATTTTATGCCTAAGCATGCGGCTAGGTTCTGGGGTATCGTGGCTGTAAGTGAGGGCCTGTTGTCACTCTGAAGTGACCGAGGCAGCCCAAACCTAGGCACTATCTCCTTCAGCAGAGCTTTACAGACTTCTGTAGCTCTCTCAGTCTCAGTAGGGAACGCTTCGATCCATCCTGTGAATGTGTCAATAAAGACTAGCAAGTAAGAAAACCCTTGGGTCTTGGGCATGGCTGTAAATTCTACTTGCCAGTCCGCTCCTGGGTATGATCCCCGATGTTGGACAGGTGTAATTAGAGGAGGTCTGGTTTTTGGGTTATTTTTTAGACAGGTGTCACAATTTTGTGTGACCTGTTTAACAACCTTAGTTAACTGAGGATGGGAGAGAATAGGCTTAAGCAAGATTTCTAGATTATCTTTTCCAAAATGGGCGCTCTTATGTAAGGAGTTAGTAATGTTTTGAACCTGAGAATCAGGGAGTATTATTCGGGCCTGATCAGGCTGAAACCACCCATGTGACCCAATCTCCCAGCCCCGCTCAGCATATCGGGAATGTCCCCCTGGGGTAAAATCTGGAGTCAGGGTTTCCTTGGGGAAAAGGGGGCAGATAGCAGTGGCAGAGGTAGCTTCCCCGGCAGCTCGTCCTGCCTCTTGATCAGCTTTCCTATTTCCCTGAGCCTCTTTTTCTTGCCCCTTTTGGTGACTCTTGCAGTGGATGACAGCTAATTTTGCAGGAAGTTTGACTGCCTCCAGGAGCCTGAGAATGAGCTCTTTGTGTTTAATAGCAGAGCTTCGGGCACTGAGCATCCCTCTTTCTTTCCAAATTGCTGCACGGGCATGCAGAATGAGGAAAGCATACTTAGAGTCCATACACACATTAATCCTCTTTCCTTCTCCTAACTCCAAAGCTCTTGTCAGGGCAAAAAGTTCAGCTTTCTGGGCTGAGGTGTCTGGGGGAAGAGACCCACTTTCCTTAGTTTCTTCCAGGCTCGCTACAGCATATCCTGCTTTCCTCTCTCCCTTTTCTACAAAACTGCTGCCATCTGTGTGCCAGTTTTCCTCTGGGTCAGATAAAGGTGTCTCTGATAGGTCCCGGCGAGAAGAGTATAACTCGTCTGTGATTTGTATGCATTGGTGATCCAGAGGGGAGGTAGGGGGATCTGGCAGTAAGGTTGCTGGATTTAAAGTCTGGCAGACCCTCAACTTTATTTCTGGAGTGTCAAGGAGGAGGGCTTGGTATTGGGTGATCCTTCCCCCTGTCATCCACCTGTCCCCTTTCGTTTCCAAGACTGCTTGCACCCGGTGAGGCGTATACATTGTAGTGGGCTGACCCAGGGTCAGATTAGATGCCTCCTTAACCATAAGAGCAGTGGCTGCTACTGCCCGGAGGCAAGTGGGCCACCCTCTGGCCACCTCATCTAGTTATTTTGAGAGATAAGCCACAGGTTGTAATACGGGCCCCATCATCTGCTCTAACACCCCAAGAGCAGTTCCTGTCCTTCCAGAAACATAGAGTCTAAAAGGCTTCTCCAGGTTGGGGAGGCCTAAATCTGGGGCTGTAGTGATGGACTCTTTTAGGGCATTAAAGGCCACCTTGCAGGTCTCATGCCAGTCGAGTGGCTCTTCCTCTTTCCCCCTTAAATTTTCATATAGGGGTCTGGCCAGATTGCCATAATTAGGAATCCAGATCCTGCAAAACCCGGTCCTTCCTAAAAATCCCCTAAGCTGTTGTTTTGTTTGGGGGTACGGGGTATTTAAGATGAGGGATCTCCCCTCGGGGTCAGGCATTCTTTTTCTCTCCGTAATTATAAATCCAAGGTATTTTACTTGGGTTAAGCTAATCTGAGCTTACTTGGGTGATACTCGATAACCCTTTTCATACAGGAAAGTTAGCGTTTTAAATAGTGTCCATTTGAGAGCTGGTAAAATCTGGCCTAGCTATGAGCAAGTCATCCACATACTGTATTAGACTACTGTTTGTTAAAGTTAATTCCCTTAGTTCTCTCCCCGAGGAAGTCCCGAAGATATGAGGGCTGTCCCCAAACCCTTGGGGTAGTCGAGTCCAATTGAGAGCTCTATGGTCTCTCTTGATTCCAAGTCCCGCCACTCAAAAGCAAAGAGTTTTTGGGATTCAGGATGGAGAGGAATGCAGAAGAAAGCAAGTTGAAGGTCCAAGACTGAGAAATACTTGGCATTTCCTGGGACTTGGGATAGGAGGGTATATGGGTTTGGGACTATGGGGTGGATGGGAACCACAGCTTCATTAACAGCTCTTAGATCCTGGATGAATCGGTAAGATCCATCTGGTTTTTGAACGGGCAAGATTGGGGTGTTGCAGGGGGACTCACAGCTGATTCGAGTTCCAGTATCTCGGTATTTGTTAACTAATGGTCTAAGACCCTCAAGAGCTACTGGTTTTAAGGGATATTGTCTTTTCCAGGGCTAGGGAGCATTTGGTCTCAGAGAAATCTTTACTGGTGGAACATTTATGGCTAAACCAGGGCTGGAGACATCCCACACCTGGGGATTGACCTCATCTAGACAAGGGACAGACTCCTCCTTTTCTACCTCTGACTGTAAATATTCAGACATAGGCAAAGAAAATTATCGACTTCTACCTTTGTGTCCCCAAGTCACTCTGGTTTGGAGGCGAATGTATTATCCTCACCATGGAAAATTTGGAAGCTGTTAACATGAAAAATTTAAAGAGTCACGCAGAGGCTAGTCACTCTAAGCTAACCCCTAAGACATTTATTGACTGATTTCTAGCTTCTTTCCTTTAACCTTTTTCATCTACAGTAATCCTGTGTGTTCCTTTTAGTTAGGGATTCATTTTTAGACTATCCTGACTCTTCCACTACCTTCCAGTTTTGGGTCTGATTCACTTACAGATGTGCCAAGTGCTTCCTGAATACTATAGAACATATTTTATGTTTAAAATACTTCCATGCTTATGTAGTGAGTCAATGATTTTAAGTTTATTTGTTACACATTTCAATGTAAAAGTCAATGTGTGAACTAACATATTCACGACTTGGAAAAGTTGGCTTTTTTTTGCTGTGTGTTTGAACTCCTCACCCGACCAAAGCTCATGGAGAGGTCTATTGTTTTTCTAAAATGGTTATAGTGTTGTTTATTTTCTGGTAATTGAATTAGGGTGTGAGTTGCAAAGCTTGTGTTTCTGTTCATTTCATTCCATCTGTTCGGGTTTCTTTCTCTCTCCTGAGTCAGAGAGTAACTTCCCATTGGTTGTCCAGTTACCAAGGTTGGTGTCCATGCATCCGTGCTGGTCTCTCCATACATGTCCGGGTGTCCTGTGAAACACTAAGCTTAATTTATTTGGAAATGACCTAGCTGTTCAATACACTGTCATCACTCAGTTGAGCAGAGGGAGAGAAATTCAAGTGACAAAACTCCAGAGAAGCTAGTGTCAGAGCGCCCCGGCGTGGCATGCGTGCAGGGGGTTGGGGGGAGGGGGGCGGGGAGCGGAGCGCGGAGATCTCAGGTGTCCTCCCACCCTGGGCCTCTCCAGGCTCGCCGCTGCTCAGTGGCCTCCCCCCGCCCCCATCGCTTTGGCTGCTGAGGGCCGGGTGGTCTCTGCAGCTGCCCGGCATCCTGCCCGAGGCCCCCCCTGCCCACACGCTGTCTTCCAGTCTCTCTCTGAACCCTCGACTCTTTCTGCCTCTGTCTCACCTGGCTTGGGTGCGTGCGAGTGCCTGTCCGTGTGCCTGGCTGTCACTCGTCCGCTCTCTCAGGAAGGTCCTGTGCTGGGCCCGTGGCGTGGGGGCAGGGCGGGCCTCGGTTTGGGGACAGGGAGGGGCTGAGGCACTCCAGGGCGTTTGCACAGCTGGCAGGATGGGCGCCTGGGGCCCCGGCTGGGATGCCCCTAAGCCCGCAGGAGGCTCCGGGGACCGCGGCCCCGGGCCGACGCCCCGCTCGTCCGGAGCCACGTGACCCTGAGCAGCGAACGGGATGGTGGGGGGCGGGGGGTGGGGAGCCACCGAGACGTCCTCCCCGCTCAAGCCACCCCCCTCCCCAACCGCCGCCAGAGATCCCGCAGCCTCGCCAGGCCGCTCGGGGTCCGGGAAGCGCCCCGGGCCGGGCCAGGCGCATGCTGGCCGGGGGTGGCGTCGGCTGGTCTCCCAGCTGCAGGGCCTGTCCCGGTTTTTCCCATCAGTTTCAACAGTGACGGTCACCCCACATTGTGAGTCGTCTAGATTTCTCACTGACACCACTGTTAGGGAGTGGCTTTTTAGAGAGATAGGGAAGGTCACTTGGGGGATGTTAGTCATGAGAGAAAATAAGGGCTCAGGTGGGATTGCAGATGTCATCCAGGGGGTAAATAGAGACAGTTGTTGCTGGTACCAAGACATGAAGTTTTTTGTCCCCCTTTTCCCAAAAGGCCATATTACGACCACATGGGGGCGCTGAGTAACAGCCCATAGCTCGGCTGGAAGGGTGGGCCTTTGATATTGATACCCTGGGATGGGTTGGACATACCCCCAAACTTTGTCATTAATGCAGATGCAGCCCGGGCTGCTTAGGTTGAGTTGAGAAGCAGTGTGGTTTGCAAGTGAACATGCCTCGTTTAGGGAGAGATCAATAGCCATACAGGGAGATATGATTAGAAAGAGGAAGAACATCATATGATGCATTTTACTTATCTGAGGCAGGATTGATGGGGTTCTGCTTGAACAAGAGCCTGAGATCTTCAACAGGTTCACAGGAATAGCTGTCCTCTGGCTTTGGAGTCTCAGTTTCTGTCTCCCCCTCCTGTAGGCCATAGGGTTTTATTCTAGAATTGTGGACCCAGGCAGATAGACCCTTCACTTTTACAGCAGTTGAAGTCACTAGAACAACCTGATATGGCCCTGTCCATTTCTCGGACAGCTGGTTTGGACTCCCTTTTTCTTGCCAGGTCTTTACTGATACTTGATCCCCTGGCTTTACCTGGGGATTTTTCAAGTCTTCCTGTGGTTTGTTCTCCATACCGTTGGAGTTCTTGCTGAAACCTTCCCAGGTCAATTATATGTTTTAAGAGTGTATTGGCATCCTCGTCAAGAAACAAATCAGAAGTTCAGAATGGTCGTCCATACATCATTTCATAAGGACTTAACAATAGTGGCCGTTTGGGGGATGTCCGTATCCTCATGAGGGCTATGGGCAGCATATGTGTCCACTTATTATGTGTTTCTGACATAGCTTAGCCAGAGCCCTTTTAAGAGTCTGGTTGGCTCTCTCTACCTTTCCTGAAGCTTGAGGCCTCCAGGATGAGCGGAGCTGGTATTTTATGCCTAAGCATGCGGCTAGGTTCTGGGGTATCGTGGCTGTAAGTGAGGGCCTGTTGTCACTCTGAAGTGACCGAGGCAGCCCAAACCTAGGCACTATCTCCTTCAGCAGAGCTTTACAGACTTCTGTAGCTCTCTCAGTCTCAGTAGGGAACGCTTCGATCCATCCTGTGAATGTGTCAATAAAGACTAGCAAGTAAGAAAACCCTTGGGTCTTGGGCATGGCTGTAAATTCTACTTGCCAGTCCGCTCCTGGGTATGATCCCCGATGTTGGACAGGTGTAATTAGAGGAGGTCTGGTTTTTGGGTTATTTTTTAGACAGGTGTCACAATTTTGTGTGACCTGTTTAACAACCTTAGTTAACTGAGGATGGGAGAGAATAGGCTTAAGCAAGATTTCTAGATTATCTTTTCCAAAATGGGCGCTCTTATGTAAGGAGTTAGTAATGTTTTGAACCTGAGAATCAGGGAGTATTATTCGGGCCTGATCAGGCTGAAACCACCCATGTGACCCAATCTCCCAGCCCCGCTCAGCATATCGGGAATGTCCCCCTGGGGTAAAATCTGGAGTCAGGGTTTCCTTGGGGAAAAGGGGGCAGATAGCAGTGGCAGAGGTAGCTTCCCCGGCAGCTCATCCTGCCTCTTGATCAGCTTTCCTATTTCCCTGAGCCTCTTTTTCTTGCCCCTTTTGGTGACTCTTGCAGTGGATGACAGCTAATTTTGCAGGAAGTTTGACTGCCTCCAGGAGCCTGAGAATGAGCTCTTTGTGTTTAATAGCAGAGCTTTGGGCACTGAGCATCCCTCTTTCTTTCCAAATTGCTGCACGGGCATGCAGAATGAGGAAAGCATACTTAGAGTCCATACACACATTAATCCTCTTTCCTTCTCCTAACTCCAAAGCTCTTGTCAGGGCAAAAAGTTCAGCTTTCTGGGCTGAGGTGTCTGGGGGAAGAGACCCACTTTCCTTAGTTTCTTCCAGGCTCGCTACAGCATATCCTGCTTTCCTCTCTCCCTTTTCTACAAAACTGCTGCCATCTGTGTGCCAGTTTTCCTCTGGGTCAGATAAAGGTGTCTCTGATAGGTCCCGGCGAGAAGAGTATAACTCGTCTGTGATTTGTATGCATTGGTGATCCAGAGGGGAGGTAGGGGGATCTGGCAGTAAGGTTGCTGGATTTAAAGTCTGGCAGACCCTCAACTTTATTTCTGGAGTGTCAAGGAGGAGGGCTTGGTATTGGGTGATCCTTCCCCCTGTCATCCACCTGTCCCCTTTCGTTTTCAAGACTGCTTGCACCCGGTGAGGCGTATACACTGTAGTGGGCTGACCCAGGGTCAGCTTAGATGCCTCCTTAACCATAAGAGCAGTGGCTGCTACTGCCCGGAGGCAAGTGGGCCACCCTCTGGCCACCTCATCTAGTTATTTTGAGAGATAAGCCACAGGTTGTAATACGGGCCCCATCATCTGCCCTAACACCCCAAGAGCAGTTCGTGTCCTTCCAGAAACATAGAGTCTAAAAGGCTTCTCCAGGTTGGGGAGGCCTAAAGCTGGGGCTGTAGTGATGGACTCTTTTAGGGCATTAAAGGCCACCTTGCAGGTCTCATGCCAGTCGAGTGGCTCTTCCTCTTTCCCCCTTAAATTTTCATATAGGGGTCTGGCCAGATTGCCATAATTAGGAATCCAGATCCTACAAAACCCGGTCCTTCCTAAAAATCCCCTAAGGTGTTGTTTTGTTTGGGGGTACGGGGTATTTAAGATGAGGGATCTCCCCTCGGGGTCAGGCATTCTTTTTCTCTCCGTAATTATAAATCCAAGGTATTTTACTTGGGTTAAGCTAATCTGAGCTTACTTGGGGGATACTCGATAACCCTTTTCATACAGGAAAGTTAGCGTTTTAAATAGTGTCCATTTGAGAGCTGGTAAAATCTGGCCTAGCTATGAGCAAGTCATCCACATACTGTATTAGACTACTGTTTGTTAAAGTTAATTCCCTTAGTTCTCTCCCCGAGGAAGTCCCGAAGATATGAGGGCTGTCCCCAAACCCTTGGGGTAGTCGAGTCCAATTGAGAGCTCTATGGTCTCTCTTGATTCCAAGTCCCGCCACTCAAAAGCAAAGAGTTTTTGGGATTCAGGATGGAGAGGAATGCAGAAGAAAGCAAGTTGAAGGTCCAAGACTGAGAAATACTTGGCATTTCCTGGGACTTGGGATAGGAGGGTATATGGGTTTGGGACTATGGGGTGGATGGGAACCACAGCTTCATTAACAGCTCTTAGATCCTGGACGAATCGGTAAGATCCATCTGGTTTTTGAACGGGCAAGATTGGGGTGTTGCAGGGGGACTCACAGCTGATTCGAGTTCCAGTATCTCGGTATTTGTTAACTAATGGTCTAAGACCCTCAAGAGCTACTGGTTTTAAGGGATATTGTCTTTTCCAGGGCTAGGGAGCATTTGGTCTCAGAGAAATCTTTACTGGTGGAACATTTATGGCTAAACCAGGGCTGGAGACATCCCACACCTGGGGATTGACCTCATCTAGACAAGGGACAGACTCCTCCTTTTCTACCTCTGACTGTAAATATTCAGACATAGGCAAAGAAAATTATCGACTTCTACCTTTGTGTCCCCAAGTCACTCTGGTTTGGAGGCGAATGTATTATCCTCACCATGGAACATTTGGAAGCTGTTAACATGAAAAATTTAAAGAGTCACGCAGAGGCTAGTCACTCTAAGCTAACCCCTAAGACATTTATTGACTGATTTCTAGCTTCTTTCCTTTAACCTTTTTCATCTACAGTAATCCTGTGTGTTCCTTTTAGTTAGGGATTCATTTTTAGACTATCCTGACTCTTCCACTACCTTCTAGTTTTGGGTCTGATTCACTTACAGATGTGCCAAGTGCTTCCTGAATACTATAGAACATATTTTATGTTTAAAATACTTCCATGCTTATGTAGTGAGTCAATGATTTTAAGTTTATTTGTTACACATTTCAATGTAAAAGTCAATGTGTGAACTAACATATTCACGACTTGGAAAAGTTGGCTTTTTTTTGCTGTGTGTTTGAACTCCTCACCCGACCAAAGCTCATGGAGAGGTCTATTGTTTTTCTAAAATGGTTATAGTGTTGTTTATTTTCTGGTAATTGAATTAGGGTGTGAGTTGCAAAGCTTGTGTTTCTGTTCATTTCATTCCATCTGTTCGGGTTTCTTTCTCTCTCCTGAGTCAGAGAGTAACTTCCCATTGGTTGTCCAGTTACCAAGGTTGGTGTCCATGCATCCGTGCTGGTCTCTCCATACATGTCCGGGTGTCCTGTGAAACACTAAGCTTAATTTATTTGGAAATGACCTAGCTGTTCAATACACTGTCATCACTCAGTTGAGCAGAGGGAGAGAAATTCAAGTGACAAAACTCCAGAGAAGCTAGTGTCAGAGCGCCCCGGCGTGGCATGCGTGCAGGGGGTTGGGGGGAGGGGGGCGGGGAGCGGAGCGCGGAGATCTCAGGTGTCCTCCCACCCTGGGCCTCTCCAGGCTCGCCGCTGCTCAGTGGCCTCCCCCCGCCCCCATCGCTTTGGCTGCTGAGGGCCGGGTGGTCTCTGCAGCTGCCCGGCATCCTGCCCGAGGCCCCCCCTGCCCACACGCTGTCTTCCAGTCTCTCTCTGAACCCTCGACTCTTTCTGCCTCTGTCTCACCTGGCTTGGGTGCGTGCGAGTGCCTGTCCGTGTGCCTGGCTGTCACTCGTCCGCTCTCTCAGGAAGGTCCTGTGCTGGGCCCGTGGCGTGGGGGCAGGGCGGGCCTCGGTTTGGGGACAGGGAGGGGCTGAGGCACTCCAGGGCGTTTGCACAGCCGGCAGGATGGGCGCCTGGGGCCCCGGCTGGGCTGCCCCTAAGCCCGCAGGAGGCTCCGGGGACCGCGGCCCCGGGCCGACGCCCCGCTCGTCCGGAGCCACGTGACCCTGAGCAGCGAACGGGATGGTGGGGGGCGGGGGGTGGGGGGCCACCGAGACGTCCTCCCCGCTCAAGCCACCCCCCTCCCCAACCGCCGCCAGAGATCCCGCAGCCTCGCCAGGCCGCTCGGGGTCCGGGAAGCGCCCCGGGCCGGGCCAGGCGCATGCTGGCCGGGGGTGGCGTCGGCTGGTCTCCCAGCTGCAGGGCCTGTCCCGGTTTTTCCCATCAGTTTCAACAGTGACGGTCACCCCACATTGTGAGTCGTCTAGATTTCTCACTGACACCCCTGTTAGGGAGTGGCTTTTTAGAGAGATAGGGAAGGTCACTTGGGGGATGTTAGTCATGAGAGAAAATAAGGGCTCAGGTGGGATTGCAGATGTCATCCAGGGGGTAAATAGAGACAGTTGTTGCTGGTACCAAGACATGAAGTTTTTTGTCCCCCTTTTCCCAAAAGGCCATATTACGACCACATGGGGGCGCTGAGTAACAGCCCATAGCTCGGCTGGAAGGGTGGGCCTTTGATATTGATACCCTGGGATGGGTTGGACATACCCCCAACCTTTGTCATTAATGCAGATGCAGCCCGGGCTGCTTAGGTTGAGTTGAGAAGCAGTGTGGTTTGCAAGTGAACATGCCTCGTTTAGGGAGAGATCAATAGCCATACAGGGAGATATGATTAGAAAGAGGAAGAACATCATATGATGCATTTTACTTATCTGAGGCAGGATTGATGGGGTTCTGCTTGAACAAGAGCCTGAGATCTTCAACAGGTTCACAGGAATAGCTGTCCTCTGGCTTTGGAGTCTCAGTTTCTGTCTCCCCCTCCTGTAGGCCATAGGGTTTTATTCTAGAATTGTGGACCCAGGCAGATAGACCCTTCACTTTTACAGCAGTTGAAGACACTAGAACAACCTGATATGGCCCTGTCCATTTCTCGGACAGCTGGTTTGGACTCCCTTTTTCTTGCCAGGTCTTTACTGATACTTGATCCCCTGGCTTTACCTGGGGATTTTTCAAGTCTTCCTGTGGTTTGTTCTCCATACCGTTGGAGTTCTTGCTGAAACCTTCCCAGGTCAATTATATGTTGTAAGAGTGTATTGGCATCCTCGTCAAGAAACAAATCAGAAGTTCAGAATGGTCGTCCATACATCATTTCATAAGGACTTAACAATAGTGGCCGTTTGGGGGATGTCCGTATCCTCATGAGGGCTATGGGCAGCATATGTGTCCACTTATTATGTGTTTCTGACATAGCTTAGCCAGAGCCCTTTTAAGAGTCTGGTTGGCTCTCTCTACCTTTCCTGAAGCTTGAGGCCTCCAGGATGAGCGGAGCTGGTATTTTATGCCTAAGCATGCGGCTAGGTTCTGGGGTATCGTGGCTGTAAGTGAGGGCCTGTTGTCACTCTGAAGTGACCGAGGCAGCCCAAACCTAGGCACTATCTCCTTCAGCAGAGCTTTACAGACTTCTGTAGCTCTCTCAGTCTCAATAGGGAACGCTTCGATCCATCCTGTGAATGTGTCAATAAAGACTAGCAAGTAAGAAAACCCTTGGGTCTTGGGCATGGCTGTAAATTCTACTTGCCAGTCCGCTCCTGGGTATGATCCCCGATGTTGGACAGGTGTAATTAGAGGAGGTCTGGTTTTTGGGTTATTTTTTAGACAGGTGTCACAATTTTGTGTGACCTGTTTAACAACCTTAGCTAACTGAGGATGGGAGAGAATAGGCTTAAGCAAGATTTCTAGATTATCTTTTCCAAAATGGGCGCTCTTATGTAAGGAGTTAGTAATGTTTTGAACCTGAGAATCAGGGAGTATTATTCGGGCCTGATCAGGCTGAAACCACCCATGTGACCCAATCTCCCAGCCCCGCTCAGCATATCGGGAATGTCCCCCTGGGGTAAAATCTGGAGTCAGGGTTTCCTTGGGGAAAAGGGGGCAGATAGCAGTGGCAGAGGTAGCTTCCCCGGCAGCTCGTCCTGCCTCTTGATCAGCTTTCCTATTTCCCTGAGCCTCTTTTTCTTGCCCCTTTTGGTGACTCTTGCAGTGGATGACAGCTAATTTTGCAGGAAGTTTGACTGCCTCCAGGAGCCTGAGAATGAGCTCTTTGTGTTTAATAGCAGAGCTTCGGGCACTGAGCATCCCTCTTTCTTTCCAAATTGCTGCACGGGCATGCAGAATGAGGAAAGCATACTTAGAGTCCATACACACATTAATCCTCTTTCCTTCTCCTAACTCCAAAGCTCTTGTCAGGGCAAAAAGTTCAGCTTTCTGGGCTGAGGTGTCTGGGGGAAGAGACCCACTTTCCTTAGTTTCTTCCAGGCTCGCTACAGCATATCCTGCTTTCCTCTCTCCCTTTTCTACAAAACTGCTGCCATCTGTGTGCCAGTTTTCCTCTGGGTCAGATAAAGGTGTCTCTGATAGGTCCCGGCGAGAAGAGTATAACTCGTCTGTGATTTGTATGCATTGGTGATCCAGAGGGGAGGTAGGGGGATCTGGCAGTAAGGTTGCTGGATTTAAAGTCTGGCAGACCCTCAACTTTATTTCTGGAGTGTCAAGGAGGAGGGCTTGGTATTGGGTGATCCTTCCCCCTGTCATCCACCTGTCCCCTTTCGTTTCCAAGACTGCTTGCACCCGGTGAGGCGTATACACTGTAGTGGGCTGACCCAGGGTCAGCTTAGATGCCTCCTTAACCATAAGAGCAGTGGCTGCTACTGCCCGGAGGCAAGTGGGCCACCCTCTGGCCACCTCATCTAGTTATTTTGAGAGATAAGCCACAGGTTGTAATACGGGCCCCATCATCTGCTCTAACACCCCAAGAGCAGTTCCTGTCCTTCCAGAAACATAGAGTCTAAAAGGCTTCTCCAGGTTGGGGAGGCCTAAAGCTGGGGCTGTAGTGATGGACTCTTTTAGGGCATTAAAGGCCACCTTGCAGGTCTCATGCCAGTCGAGTGGCTCTTCCTCTTTCCCCCTTAAATTTTCATATAGGGGTCTGGCCAGATTGCCATAATTAGGAATCCAGATCCTGCAAAACCCGGTCCTTCCTAAAAATCCCCTAAGCTGTTGTTTTGTTTGGGGGTACGGGGTATTTAAGATGAGGGATCTCCCCTCGGGGTCAGGCATTCTTTTTCTCTCCGTAATTATAAATCCAAGGTATTTTACTTGGGTTAAGCTAATCTGAGCTTACTTGGGGGATACTCGATAACTCTTTTCATACAGGAAAGTTAGCGTTTTAAATAGTGTCCATTTGAGAGCTGGTAAAATCTGGCCTAGCTATGAGCAAGTCATCCACATACTGTATTAGACTACTGTTTGTTAAAGTTAATTCCCTTAGTTCTCTCCCCGAGGAAGTCCCGAAGATATGAGGGCTGTCCCCAAACCCTTGGGGTAGTCGAGTCCAATTGAGAGCTCTATGGTCTCTCCTGATTCCAAGTCCCGCCACTCAAAAGCAAAGAGTTTTTGGGATTCAGGATGGAGAGGAATGCAGAAGAAAGCAAGTTGAAGGTCCAAGACTGAGAAATACTTGGCATTTCCTGGGACTTGGGATAGGAGGGTATATGGGTTTGGGACTATGGGGTGGATGGGAACCACAGCTTCATTAACAGCTCTTAGATCCTGGACGAATCGGTAAGATCCATCTGGTTTTTGAACGGGCAAGATTGGGGTGTTGCAGGGGGACTCACAGCTGATTCGAGTTCCAGTATCTCGGTATTTGTTAACTAATGGTCTAAGACCCTCAAGAGCTACTGGTTTTAAGGGATATTGTCTTTTCCAGGGCTAGGGAGCATTTGGTCTCAGAGAAATCTTTACTGGTGGAACATTTATGGCTAAACCAGGGCTGGAGACATCCCACACCTGGGGATTGACCTCATCTAGACAAGGGACAGACTCCTCCTTTTCTACCTCTGACTGTAAATATTCAGACATAGGCAAAGAAAATTATCGACTTCTACCTTTGTGTCCCCAAGTCACTCTGGTTTGGAGGCGAATGTATTATCCTCAACATGGAAAATTTGGAAGCTGTTAACATGAAAAATTTAAAGAGTCACGCAGAGGCTAGTCACTCTAAGCTAACCCCTAAGACATTTATTGACTGATTTCTAGCTTCTTTCCTTTAACCTTTTTCATCTACAGTAATCCTGTGTGTTCCTTTTAGTTAGGGATTCATTTTTAGACTATCCTGACTCTTCCACTACCTTCCAGTTTTGGGTCTGATTCACTTACAGATGTGCCAAGTGCTTCCTGAATACTATAGAACATATTTTATGTTTAAAATTCTTCCATGCTCATGTAGTGAGTCAATGATTTTAAGTTTATTTGTTACACATTTCAATGTAAAAGTCAATGTGTGAACTAACATATTCACGACTTGGAAAAGTTGGCTTTTTTTTGCTGTGTGTTTGAACTCCTGACCCGACCAAAGCTCATGGAGAGGTCTATTGTTTTTCTAAAATGGTTATAGTGTTGTTTATTTTCTGGTAATTGAATTAGGGTGTGAGTTGCAAAGCCTGTGTTTCTGTTCATTTCATTCCATCTGTTCGGGTTTCTTTCTCTCTCCTGAGTCAGAGAGTAACTTCCCATTGGTTGTCCAGTTACCAAGGTTGGTGTCCATGCATCCGTGCTGGTCTCTCCATACATGTCCGGGTGTCCTGTGAAACACTAAGCTTAATTTATTTGGAAATGACCTAGCTGTTCAATACACTGTCATCACTCAGTTGAGCAGAGGGAGAGAAATTCAAGTGACAAAACTCCAGAGAAGCTAGTGTCAGAGCGCCCCGGCGTGGCATGCGTGCAGGGGGTTGGGGGGAGGGGGGCGGGGAGCAGAGCGCGGAGATCTCAGGTGTCCTCCCACCCTGGGCCTCTCCAGGCTCGCCGCTGCTCAGTGGCCTCCCCCCGCCCCCATCGCTTTGGCTGCTGAGGGCCGGGTGGTCTCTGCAGCTGCCCGGCATCCTGCCCGAGGCCCCCCCTGCCCACACGCTGTCTTCCAGTCTCTCTCTGAACCCTCGACTCTTTCTGCCTCTGTCTCACCTGGCTTGGGTGCGTGCGAGTGCCTGTCCGTGTGCCTGGCTGTCACTCGTCCGCTCTCTCAGGAAGGTCCTGTGCTGGGCCCGTGGCGTGGGGGCAGGGCGGGCCTCGGTTTGGGGACAGGGAGGGGCTGAGGCACTCCAGGGCGTTTGCACAGCCGGCAGGATGGGCGCCTGGGGCCCCGGCTGGGCTGCCCCTAAGCCCGCAGGAGGCTCCGGGGACCGCGGCCCCGGGCCGACGCCCCGCTCGTCCGGAGCCACGTGACCCTGAGCAGCGAACGGGATGGTGGGGGGCGGGGGGTGGGGGGCCACCGAGACGTCCTCCCCGCTCAAGCCACCCCCCTCCCCAACCGCCGCCAGAGATCCCGCAGCCTCGCCAGGCCGCTCGGGGTCCGGGAAGCGCCCCGGGCCGGGCCAGGCGCATGCTGGCCGGGGGTGGCGTCGGCTGGTCTCCCAGCTGCAGGGCCTGTCCCGGTTTTTCCCATCAGTTTCAACAGTGACGGTCACCCCACATTGTGTGTCGTCTAGATTTCTCACTGACACCCCTGTTAGGAAGTGGCTTTTTAGAGAGATAGGGAAGGTCACTTGGGGGATGTTAGTCATGAGAGAAAATAAGGGCTCAGGTAGGATTGCAGATGTCATCCAGGGGGTAAATAGAGACAGTTGTTGCTGGTACCAAGACATGAAGTTTTTTGTCCCCCTTTTCCCAAAAGGCCATATTACGACCACATGGGGGCGCTGAGTAACAGCCCATAGCTCGGCTGGAAGGGTGGGCCTTTGATAGTGATACCCTGGGATGGGTTGGACATACCCCCAACCTTTGTCATTAATGCAGATGCAGCCCGGGCTGCTTAGGTTGAGTTGAGAAGCAGTGTGGTTTGCAAGTGAACATGCCTCGTTTAGGGAGAGATCAATAGCCATACAGGGAGATATGATTAGAAAGAGGAAGAACTTCATATGATGCATTTTACTTATCTGAGGCAGGTTTGATGGGGTTCTGCTTGAACAAGAGCCTGAGATCTTCAACAGGTTCACAGGAATAGCTGTCCTCTGGCTTTGGAGTCTCAGTTTCTGTCTCCCCCTCCTGTAGGCCATAGGGTTTTATTCTAGAATTGTGGACCCAGGCAGATAGACCCTTCACTTTTACAGCAGTTGAAGTCACTAGAACAACCTGATATGGCCCTGTCCATTTCTCGGACAGCTGGTTTGGACTCCCTTTTTCTTGCCAGGTCTTTACTGATACTTGATCCCCTGGCTTTACCTGGGGATTTTTCAAGTCTTCCTGTGGTTTGTTCTACATACCGTTGGAGTTCTTGCTGAAACCTTCCCAGGTCCATTATATGTTGTAAGAGTGTATTGGCATCCTCGTCAAGAAACAAATCAGAAGTTCAGAATGGTCGTCCATACATCATTTCATAAGGACTTAACAATAGTGGCCGTTTGGGGGATGTCCGTATCCTCATGAGGGCTATGGGCAGCATATGTGTCCACTTATTATGTGTTTCTGACATAGCTTAGCCAGAGCCCTTTTAAGAGTCTGGTTGGCTCTCTCTACCTTTCCTGAAGCTTGAGGCCTCCAGGATGAGCGGAGCTGGTATTTTATGCCTAAGCATGCGGCTAGGTTCTGGGGTATCGTGGCTGTAAGTGAGGGCCTGTTGTCACTCTGAAGTGACCGAGGCAGCCCAAACCTAGGCACTATCTCCTTCAGCAGAGCTTTACAGACTTCTGTAGCTCTCTCAGTCTCAGTAGGGAACGCTTCGATCCATCCTGTGAATGTGTCAATAAAGACTAGCAAGTAAGAAAACCCTTGGGTCTTGGGCATGGCTGTAAATTCTACTTGCCAGTCCGCTCCTGGGTATGATCCCCGATGTTGGACAGGTGTAATTAGAGGAGGTCTGGTTTTTGGGTTATTTTTTAGACAGGTGTCACAATTTTGTGTGACCTGTTTAACAACCTTAGCTAACTGAGGATGGGAGAGAATAGGCTTAAGCAAGATTTCTAGATTATCTTTTCCAAAATGGGCGCTCTTATGTAAGGAGTTAGTAATGTTTTGAACCTGAGAATCAGGGAGTATTATTCGGGCCTGATCAGGCTGAAACCACCCATGTGACCCAATCTCCCAGCCCCGCTCAGCATATCGGGAATGTCCCCCTGGGGTAAAATCTGGAGTCAGGGTTTCCTTGGGGAAAAGGGGGCAGATAGCAGTGGCAGAGGTAGCTTCCCCGGCAGCTCGTCCTGCCTCTTGATCAGCTTTCCTATTTCCCTGAGCCTCTTTTTCTTGCCCCTTTTGGTGACTCTTGCAGTGGATGACAGCTAATTTTGCAGGAAGTTTGACTGCCTCCAGGAGCCTGAGAATGAGCTCTTTGTGTTTAATAGCAGAGCTTCGGGCACTGAGCATCCCTCTTTCTTTCCAAATTGCTGCACGGGCATGCAGAATGAGGAAAGCATACTTAGAGTCCATACACACATTAATCCTCTTTCCTTCTCCTAACTCCAAAGCTCTTGTCAGGGCAAAAAGTTCAGCTTTCTGGGCTGAGGTGTCTGGGGGAAGAGACCCACTTTCCTTAGTTTCTTCCAGGCTCGCTACAGCATACCCTGCTTTCCTCTCTCCCTTTTCTACAAAACTGCTGCCATCTGTGTGCCAGTTTTCCTCTGGGTCAGATAAAGGTGTCTCTGATAGGTCCCGGCGAGAAGAGTATAACTCGTCTGTGATTTGTATGCATTGGTGATCCAGAGGGGAGGTAGGGGGATCTGGCAGTAAGGTTGCTGGATTTAAAGTCTGGCAGACCCTCAACTTTATTTCTGGAGTGTCAAGGAGGAGGGCTTGGTATTGGGTGATCCTTCCCCCTGTCACCCACCTGTCCCCTTTCGTTTCCAAGACTGCTTGCACCCGGTGAGGCGTATACACTGTAGTGGGCTGACCCAGGGTCAGCTTAGATGCCTCCTTAACCATAAGAGCAGTGGCTGCTACTGCCCGGAGGCAAGTGGGCCACCCTCTGGCCACCTCATCTAGTTATTTTGAGAGATAAGCCACAGGTTGTAATACGGGCCCCATCATCTGCTCTAACACCCCAAGAGCAGTTCCTGTCCTTCCAGAAACATAGAGTCTAAAAGGCTTCTCCAGGTTGGGGAGGCCTAAAGCTGGGGCTGTAGTGATGGACTCTTTTAGGGCATTAAAGGCCACCTTGCAGGTCTCATGCCAGTCGAGTGGCTCTTCCTCTTTCCCCCTTAAATTTTCATATAGGGGTCTGGCCAGATTGCCATAATTAGGAATCCAGATCCTGCAAAACCCGGTCCTTCCTAAAAATCCCCTAAGCTGTTGTTTTGTTTGGGGGTACGGGGTATTTAAGATGAGAGATCTCCCCTCGGGGTCAGGCATTCTTTTTCTCTCCGTAATTATAAATCCAAGGTATTTTACTTGGGTTAAGCTAATCTGAGCTTACTTGGGGGATACTCGATAACCCTTTTCATACAGGAAAGTTAGCGTTTTAAATAGTGTCCATTTGAGAGCTGGTAAAATCTGGCCTAGCTATGAGCAAGTCATCCACATACTGTATTAGACTACTGTTTGTTAAAGTTAATTCCCTTAGTTCTCTCCCCGAGGAAGTCCCGAAGATATGAGGGCTGTCCCCAAACCCTTGGGGTAGTCGAGTCCAATTGAGAGCTCTATGGTCTCTCTTGATTCCAAGTCCCGCCACTCAAAAGCAAAGAGTTTTTGGGATTCAGGATGGAGAGGAATGCAGAAGAAAGCAAGTTGAAGGTCCAAGACTGAGAAATACTTGGCATTTCCTGGGACTTGGGATAGGAGGGTATATGGGTTTGGGACTATGGGGTGGATGGGAACCACAGCTTCATTAACAGCTCTTAGATCCTGGACGAATCGGTAAGATCCATCTGGTTTTTGAACGGGCAAGATTGGGGTGTTGCAGGGGGACTCACAGCTGATTCGAGTTCCAGTATCTCGGTATTTGTTAACTAATGGTCTAAGACCCTCAAGAGCTACTGGTTTTAAGGGATATTGTCTTTTCCAGGGCTAGGGAGCATTTGGTCTCAGAGAAATCTTTACTGGTGGAACATTTATGGCTAAACCAGGGCTGGAGACATCCCACACCTGGGGATTGACCTCATCTAGACAAGGGACAGACTCCTCCTTTTCTACCTCTGACTGTAAATATTCAGACATAGGCAAAGAAAATTATCGACTTCTACCTTTGTGTCCCCAAGTCACTCTGGTTTGGAGGCGAATGTATTATCCTCACCATGGAAAATTTGGAAGCTGTTAACATGAAAAATTTAAAGAGTCACGCAGAGGCTAGTCACTCTAAGCTAACCCCTAAGACATTTATTGACTGATTTCTAGCTTCTTTCCTTTAACCTTTTTCATCTACAGTAATCCTGTGTGTTCCTTTTAGTTAGGGATTCATTTTTAGACTATCCTGACTCTTCCACTACCTTCCAGTTTTGGGTCTGATTCACTTACAGATGTGCCAAGTGCTTCCTGAATACTATAGAACATATTTTATGTTTAAAATACTTCCATGCTTATGTAGTGAGTCAATGATTTTAAGTTTATTTGTTACACATTTCAATGTAAAAGTCAATGTGTGAACTAACATATTCACGACTTGGAAAAGTTGGCTTTTCTTTGCTGTGTGTTTGAACTCCTCACCCGACCAAAGCTCATGGAGAGGTCTATTGTTTTTCTAAAATGGTTATAGTGTTGTTTATTTTCTGGTAATTGAATTAGGGTGTGAGTTGCAAAGCTTGTGTTTCTGTTCATTTCATTCCATCTGTTCGGGTTTCTTTCTCTCTCCTGAGTCAGAGAGTAACTTCCCATTGGTTGTCCAGTTACCAAGGTTGGTGTCCATGCATCCGTGCTGGTCTCTCCATACATGTCCGGGTGTCCTGTGAAACACTAAGCTTAATTTATTTGGAAATGACCTAGCTGTTCAATACACTGTCATCACTCAGTTGAGCAGAGGGAGAGAAATTCAAGTGACAAAACTCCAGAGAAGCTAGTGTCAGAGCGCCCCGGCGTGGCATGCGTGCAGGGGGTTGGGGGGAGGGGGGCGGGGAGCGGAGCGCGGAGATCTCAGGTGTCCTCCCACCCTGGGCCTCTCCAGGCTCGCCGCTGCTCAGTGGCCTCCCCCCGCCCCCATCGCTTTGGCTGCTGAGGGCCGGGTGGTCTCTGCAGCTGCCCGGCATCCTGCCCGAGGCCCCCCCTGCCCACACGCTGTTTTCCAGTCTCTCTCTGTACCCTCGACTCTTTCTGTCTCTGTCTCACCTGGCGTGGGTGCGTGCGAGTGCCTGTCCGTGTGCCTGGCTGTCACTCGTCCGCTCTCTCAGGAAGGTCCTGTGCTGGGCCCGTGGCGTGGGGGCAGGGCGGGCCTCGGTTTGGGGACAGGGAGGGGCTGAGGCACTCCAGGGCGTTTGCACAGCCGGCAGGATGGGCGCCTGGGGCCCCGGCTGGGCTGCCCCTAAGCCCGCAGGAGGCTCCGGGGACCGCGGCCCCGGGCCGACGCCCCGCTCGTCCGGAGCCACGTGACCCTGAGCAGCGAACGGGATGGTGGGGGGCGGGGGGTGGGGGGCCACCGAGACGTCCTCCCCGCTCAAGCCACCCCCCTCCCCAACCGCCGCCAGAGATCCCGCAGCCTCGCCAGGCCGCTCGGGGTCCGGGAAGCGCCCCGGGCCGGGCCAGGCGCATGCTGGCCGGGGGTGGCGTCGGCTGGTCTCCCAGCTGCAGGGCCTGTCCCGGTTTTTCCCATCAGTTTCAACAGTGACGGTCACCCCACATTGTGAGTCGTCTAGATTTCTCACTGACACCCCTGTTAGGGAGTGGCTTTTTAGAGAGATAGGGAAGGTCACTTGGGGGATGTTAGTCATGAGAGAAAATAAGGGCTCAGGTGGGATTGCAGATGTCATCCAGGGGGTAAATAGAGACAGTTGTTGCTGGTACCAAGACATGAAGTTTTTTGTCCCCCTTTTCCCAAAAGGCCATATTACGACCACATGGGGGCGCTGAGTAACAGCCCATAGCTCGGCTGGAAGGGTGGGCCTTTGATAGTGATACCCTGGGATGGGTTGGACATACCCCCAACCTTTGTCATCAATGCAGATGCAGCCCGGGCTGCTTAGGTTAAGTTGAGAAGCAGTGTGGTTTGCAAGTGAACATGCCTCGTTTAGGGAGAGATCAATAGCAATACAGGAAGATATGATTAGAAAGAGGAAGAACATCATATGATGCATTTTACTTATCTGAGTCAGGTTTGATGGGGTTCTGCTTGAACAAGAGCCTGAGATCTTCAACAGGTTCACAGGAATAGCTGTCCTCTGGCTTTGGAGTCTCAGTTTCTGTCTCCCCCTCCTGTAGGCCATAGGGTTTTATTCTAGAATTGTGGACCCAGGCAGATAGACCCTTCACTTTTACAGCAGTTGAAGTCACTAGATCAACCTGATATGGCCCTGTCCATTTCTCAGACAGCTGGTTTGGACTCCCTTTTTCTTGCCAGGTCTTTACTGATACTTGATCCCCTGGCTTTACCTGGGGATTTTTCAAGTCTTCCTGTGGTTTGTTCTCCATACCGTTGGAGTTCTTGCTGAAACCTTCCCAGGTCAATTATATGTTTTAAGAGTGTATTGGCATCCTCGTCAAGAAACAAATCAGAAGTTCAGAATGGTCGTCCATACATCATTTCATAAGGACTTAACAATAGTGGCCGTTTGGGGGATGTCCGTATCCTCATGAGGGCTATGGGCAGCATATGTGTCCACTTATTATGTGTTTCTGACATAGCTTAGCCAGAGCCCTTTTAAGAGTCTGGTTGGCTCTCTCTACCTTTCCTGAAGCTTGAGGCCTCCAGGATGAGCGGAGCTGGTATTTTATGCCTAAGCATGCGGCTAGGTTCTGGGGTATCGTGGCTGTAAGTGAGGGCCTGTTGTCACTCTGAAGTGACCGAGGCAGCCCAAACCTAGGCACTATCTCCTTCAGCAGAGCTTTACAGACTTCTGTAGCTCTCTCAGTCTCAGTAGGGAACGCTTCGATCCATCCTGTGAATGTGTCAATAAAGACTAGCAAGTAAGAAAACCCTTGGGTCTTGGGCATGGCTGTAAATTCTACTTGCCAGTCCGCTCCTGGGTATGATCCCCGATGTTGGACAGGTGTAATTAGAGGAGGTCTGGTTTTTGGGTTATTTTTTAGACAGGTGTCACAATTTTGTGTGACCTGTTTAACAACCTTAGCTAACTGAGGATGGGAGAGAATAGGCTTAAGCAAGATTTCTAGATTATCTTTTCCAAAATGGGTGCTCTTATGTAAGGAGTTAGTAATGTTTTAAACCTGAGAATCAGGGAGTATTATTCGGGCCTGATCAGGCTGAAACCACCCATGTGACCCAATCTCCCAGCCCCGCTCAGCATATTGGGAATGTCCCCCTGGGGTAAAATCTGGAGTCAGGGTTTCCTTGGGGAAAAGGGGGCAGATAGCAGTGGCAGAGGTAGCTTCCCCGGCAGCTCGTCCTGCCTCTTGATCAGCTTTCCTATTTCCCTGAGCCTCTTTTTCTTGCCCCTTTTGGTGACTCTTGCAGTGGATGACAGCTAATTTTGCAGGAAGTTTGACTGCCTCCAGGAGCCTGAGAATGAGCTCTTTGTGTTTAATAGCAGAGCTTCGGGCACTGAGCATCCCTCTTTCATTCCAAATTGCTGCACGGGCATGCAGAATGAGGAAAGCATACTTAGAGTCCATACACACATTAATCCTCTTTCCTTCTCCTAACTCCAAAGCTCTTGTCAGTGCAAAAAGTTCAGCTTTCTGGGCTGAGGTGTCTGGGGGAAGAGACCCACTTTCCTTAGTTTCTTCCAGGCTTGCTACAGCATATCCTGCTTTCCTCTCTCCCTTTTCTACAAAACTGCTGCCATCTGTGTGCCAGTTTTCCTCTGGGTCAGATAAAGGTGTCTCTGATAGGTCCCGGCGAGAAGAGTATAACTCGTCTGTGATTTGTATGCATTGGTGATCCAGAGGGGAGGTAGGGGGATCTGGCAGTAAGGTTGCTGGATTTAAAGTCTGGCAGACCCTCAACTTTATTTCTGGAGTGTCAAGGAGGAGGGCTTGGTATTGGGTGATCCTTCCCCCTGTCACCCACCTGTCCCCTTTCGTTTCCAAGACTGCTTGCACCCGGTGAGGCGTATACACTGTAGTGGGCTGACCCAGGGTCAGCTTAGATGCCTCCTTAACCATAAGAGCAGTGGCTGCTACTGCCCGGAGGCAAGTGGGCAACCCTCTGGCCACCTCATCTAGTTATTTTGAGAGATAAGCCACAGGTTGTAATACGGGCCCCATCATCTGCTCTAACACCCCAAGAGCAGTTCCTGTCCTTCCAGAAACATAGAGTCTAAAAGGCTTCTCCAGGTTGGGGAGGCCTAAAGCTGGGGCTGTAGTGATGGACTCTTTTAGGGCATTAAAGGCCACCTTGCAGGTCTCATGCCAGTCGAGTGGCTCTTCCTCTTTCCCCCTTAAATTTTCATATAGGGGTCTGGCCAGATTGCCATAATTAGGAATCCAGATCCTGCAAAACCCGGTCCTTCCTAAAAATCCCCTAAGCTGTTGTTTTGTTTGGGGGTACGGGGTATTTAAGATGAGGGATCTCCCCTCGGGGTCAGGCATTCTTTTTCTCTCCGTAATTATAAATCCAAGGTATTTTACTTGGGTTAAGCTAATCTGAGCTTACTTGGGGGATACTCGATAACCCTTTTCATACAGGAAAGTTAGCGTTTTAAATAGTGTCCATTTGAGAGCTGGTAAAATCTGGCCTAGCTATGAGCAAGTCATCCACATACTGTATTAGACTACTGTTTGTTAAAGTTAATTCCCTTAGTTCTCTCCCCGAGGAAGTCCCGAAGATATGAGGGCTGTCCCCAAACCCTTGGGGTAGTCGAGTCCAATTGAGAGCTCTATGGTCTCTCTTGATTCCAAGTCCCGCCACTCAAAAGCAAAGAGTTTTTGGGATTCAGGATGGAGAGGAATGCAGAAGAAAGCAAGTTGAAGGTCCAAGACTGAGAAATACTTGGCATTTCCTGGGACTTGGGATAGGAGGGTATATGGGTTTGGGACTATGGGGTGGATGGGAACCACAGCTTCATTA
This sequence comes from Muntiacus reevesi, assembly GCF_963930625.1. NCBI lineage: Eukaryota > Metazoa > Chordata > Mammalia > Artiodactyla > Cervidae > Muntiacus > Muntiacus reevesi. The sequence continues at coordinate 145,962 of NW_027077841.1, forward strand.
ACAGCTCTTAGATCCTGGACGAATCGGTAAGATCCATCTGGTTTTTGAACGGGCAAGATTGGGGTGTTGCAGGGGGACTCACAGCTGATTCGAGTTCCAGTATCTCGGTATTTGTTAACTAATGGTCTAAGACCCTCAAGAGCTACTGGTTTTAAGGGATATTGTCTTTTCCAGGGCTAGGGAGCATTTGGTCTCAGAGAAATCTTTACTGGTGGAACATTTATGGCTAAACCAGGGCTGGAGACATCCCACACCTGGGGATTGACCTCATCTAGACAAGGGACAGACTCCTCCTTTTCTACCTCTGACTGTAAATATTCAGACATAGGCAAAGAAAATTATCGACTTCTACCTTTGTGTCCCCAAGTCACTCTGGTTTGGAGGCGAATGTATTATCCTCACCATGGAAAATTTGGAAGCTGTTAACATGAAAAATTTAAAGAGTCACGCAGAGGCTAGTCACTCTAAGCTAACCCCTAAGACATTTATTGACTGATTTCTAGCTTCTTTCCTTTAACCTTTTTCATCTACAGTAATCCTGTGTGTTCCTTTTAGTTAGGGATTCATTTTTAGACTATCCTGACTCTTCCACTACCTTCCAGTTTTGGGTCTGATTCACTTACAGATGTGCCAAGTGCTTCCTGAATACTATAGAACATATTTTATGTTTAAAATACTTCCATGCTTATGTAGTGAGTCAATGATTTTAAGTTTATTTGTTACACATTTCAATGTAAAAGTCAATGTGTGAACTAACATATTCACGACTTGGAAAAGTTGGCTTTTTTTTGCTGTGTGTTTGAACTCCTCACCCGACCAAAGCTCATGGAGAGGTCTATAGATTTTCTAAAATGGTTATAGTGTTGTTTATTTTCTGGTAATTGAATTAGGGTGTGAGTTGCAAAGCTTGTGTTTCTGTTCATTTCATTCCATCTGTTCGGGTTTCTTTCTCTCTCCTGAGTCAGAGAGTAACTTCCCATTGGTTGTCCAGTTACCAAGGTTGGTGTCCATGCATCCGTGCTGGTCTCTCCATACATGTCCGGGTGTCCTGTGAAACACTAAGCTTAATTTATTTGGAAATGACCTAGCTGTTCAATACACTGTCATCACTCAGTTGAGCAGAGGGAGAGAAATTCAAGTGACAAAACTCCAGAGAAGCTAGTGTCAGAGCGCCCCGGCGTGGCATGCGTGCAGGGGGTTGGGGGGAGGGGGGTGGGGAGCGGAGCGCGGAGATCTCAGGTGTCCTCCCACCCTGGGCCTCTCCAGGCTCGCCGCTGCTCAGTGGCCTCCCCCCGCCCCCATCGCTTTGGCTGCTGAGGGCCGCGTGGTCTCTGCAGCTGCCCGGCATCCTGCCCGAGGCCGCCCCTGCCCACACGATGTCTTCCAGTCTCTCTCCGAACCCTCGACTCTTTCTGCCTCTGTCTCACCTGGCTTGGGTGCGTGCGAGTGCCTGTCCGTGTGCCTGGCTGTCACTCGTCCGCTCTCTCAGGATGGTCCTGTGCTGGGCCCGTGGCGTGGGGGCAGGGCGGGCCTCGGTTTGGGGACAGGGAGGGGCTGAGGCACTCCCGGGCGTTTGCACAGCCGGCAGGATGGGCGCCTGGGGCCCCGGCTGGGCTGCCCCTAAGCCCGCAGGAGGCTCCAGGCACCGCGGCCCGGGGCCGACGCCCCGCTCGTCTGGAGCCACGTGACCCTGAGCAGCGAACGGGATGGTGGGGGGCGGGGGGTGTTGGGCCACCGAGATGTCCTCCCCGCTCAAGCCACCCCCCTCCCCAACCACCGCCAGAGATCCCGCAGCCTCGCCAGGCCGCTCGGGGTCCGGGAAGCGCCCCGGGCCGGGCCAGGCGCATGCTGGCCGGGGGTGGCGTCGGCTGGTCTCCCAGCTGCAGGGCCTGTCCCGGTTTTTCCCATCAGTTTCAACAGTGACGGTCACCCCACATTGTGAGTCGTCTAGATTTCTCACTGACACCCCTGTTAGGGAGTGGCTTTTTAGAGAGATAGGGAAGGTCACTTGGGGGATGTTAGTCATGAGAGAAAATAAGGGCTCAGGTGGGATTGCAGATGTCATCCAGGGGGTAAATAGAGACAGTTGTTGCTGGTACCAAGACATGAAGTTTTTTGTCCCCCTTTTCCCAAAAGGCCATATTACGACCACATGGGAGCGCTGAGTAATAGCCCATAGCTCGGCTGGAAGGGTGGGCCTTTGATATTGATACCCTGGGATGGGTTGGACATACCCCCAACCTTTGTCATTAATGCAGATGCAGCCCGGGCTGCTTAGGTTGAGTTGAGAAGCAGTGTGGTTTGCAAGTGAACATGCCTCGTTTAGGGAGAGATCAATAGCCATACAGGGAGATATGATTAGAAAGAGGAAGAACATCATATGATGCATTTTACTTATCTGAGGCAGGATTGATGGGGTTCTGCTTGAACAAGAGCCTGAGATCTTCAACAGGTTCACAGGAATAGCTGTCCTCTGGCTTTGGAGTCTCAGTTTCTGTCTCCCCCTCCTGTAGGCCATAGGGTTTTATTCTAGAATTGTGGACCCAGGCAGATAGACCCTTCACTTTTACAGCAGTTGAAGTCACTAGAACAACCTGATATGGCCCTGTCCATTTCTCGGACAGCTGGTTTGGACTCCCATTTTCTTGCCAGGTCTTTACTGATACTTGATCCCCTGGCTTTACCTGGGGATTTTTCAAGTCTTCCTGTGGTTTGTTCTCCATACCGTTGGAGTTCTTGCTGAAACCTTCCCAGGTCAATTATATGTTTTAAGAGTGTATTGGCATCCTCGTCAAGAAACAAATCAGAAGTTCAGAATGGTCGTCCATACATCATTTCATAAGGACTTAACAATAGTGGCCGTTTGGGGGATATCCGTAGCCTCATGAGGGCTTTGGGCAGCATATGTGTCCACTTTTTATGTGTTTCTGACATAGCTTAGCCAGAGCCCTTTTAAGAGTCTGGTTGGCTCTCTCTACCTTTCCTGAAGCTTGAGGCCTCCAGGATGAGCGGAGCTGGTATTTTATGCCTAAGCATGCGGCTAGGTTCTGGGGTATCGTGGCTGTAAGTGAGGGCCTGTTGTCACTCTGAAGTGACCGAGGCATCCCAAACCTAGGCACTATCTCCTTCAGCAGAGCTTTACAGACTTCTGTAGCTCTCTCTGTCTCAGTAGGGAACGCTTCGATCCATCCTGTGAATGTATCAATAAAGACTAGCAAGTAAGAAAACCCTTGGGTCTTGGGCATGGCTGTAAATTCTACTTGCCAGTCCGCTCCTGGGTATGATCCCCGATGTTGGACAGGTGTAATTAGAGGAGGTCTGGTTTTTGGGTTATTTTTTAGACAGGTGTCACAATTTTGTGTGACCTGTTTAACAACCTTAGCTAACTGAGGATGGGAGAGAATAGGCTTAAGCAAGATTTCTAGATTATCTTTTCCAAAATGGGCGCTCTTATGTAAGGAGTTAGTAATGTTTTAAACCTGAGAATCAGGGAGTATTATTCGGGCCTGATCAGGCTGAAACCACCCATGTGACCCAATCTCCCAGCCCCGCTCAGCATATCGGGAATGTCCCCCTGGGTTAAAATCTGGAGTCAGGGTTTCCTTGGGGAAAAGGGGGCAGATAGCAGTGGCAGAGGTAGCTTCCCCGGCAGCTCGTCCTGCCTCTTGATCAGCTTTCCTATTTCCCTGAGCCTCTTTTTCTTGCCCCTTTTGGTGACTCTTGCAGTGGATGAGAGCTAATTTTGCAGGAAGTTTGACTGCCTCCAGGAGCCTGAGAATGAGCTCTTTGTGTTTAATAGCAGAGCTTCGGGCACTGAGCATCCCTCTTTCTTTCCAAATTGCTGCACGGGCATGCAGAATGAGGAAAGCATACTTAGACTCCATACACATATTAATCCTCTTTCCTTCTCCTAACTCCAAAGCTCTTGTCAGGGCAAAAAGTTCAGCTTTCTGGGCTGAGGTGTCTGGGGGAAGAGACCCACTTTCCTTAGTTTCTTCCAGGCTCGCTTCAGCATATCCTGCTTTCCTCTCTCCCTTTTCTACAAAACTGCTGCCATCTGTGTGCCAGTTTTCCTCTGGGTCAGATAAAGGTGTCTCTGATAGGTCCCGGCGAGAAGAGTATAACTCGTCTGTGATTTGTATGCATTGGTGATCCAGAGGGGAGGTAGGGGGATCTGGCAGTAAGGTTGCTGGATTTAAAGTCTGGCAGACCCTCAACTTTATTTCTGGAGTGTCAAGGAGGAGGGCTTGGTATTGGGTGATCCTTCCCCTTGTCATCCACCTGTCCCCTTTCGTTTCCAAGACTGCTTGCACCCGGTGAGGCGTATACACTGTAGTGGGCTGACCCAGGGTCAGCTTAGATGCCTCCTTAACCATAAGAGCAGTGGCTGCTACTGTCCGGAGGCAAGTGGGCCACCCTCTGGCCACCTCATCTAGTTATTTTGAGAGATAAGCCACAGGTTGTTATACGGGCCCCATCATCTGCTCTAACACCCCAAGAGCAGTTCCTGTCCTTCCAGAAACATAGAGTCTAAAAGGCTTCTCCAGGCTGCAGAGGCCTAAAGATGGGGCTGTAGTGATGGACTCTTTTAGGGCATTAAAGGCCACCTTGCAGGTCTCATGCCAGTCGAGTGGCTCTTCCTCTTTCCCCCTTAAATTTTCATATAGGGGTCTGGCCAGATTGCCATAATTAGGAATCCAGATCCTGCAAAACCCGGTCCTTCCTAAAAATCCCCTAAGCTGTTGTTTTGTTTGGGGGTACGGGGTATTTAAGATGAGGGATCTCCCCTCGGGGTCAGGCATTCTTTTTCTCTCCGTAATTATAAATCCAAGGTATTTTACTTGGGTTAAGCTAATCTGAGCTTACTTGGGGGATACTCGATAACCCTTTTCATACAGGAAAGTTAGCGTTTTAAATAGTGTCCATTTGAGAGCTGGTAAAATCTGGCCTAGCTATGAGCAAGTCATCCACATACTGTATTAGACTACTGTTTGTTAAAGGTAATTCCCTTAGTTCTTTCCACGAGGAAGTCCCGAAGATATGAGGGCTGTCCCTAAACCCTTGGGGTAGTCGAGTCCAATTGAGAGCTCTATGGTGTCTCTTGATTCCAAGTCCCGCCACTCAAAAGCAAAGAGTTTTTGGGATTCAGGATGGAGAGGAATGCAGAAGAAAGCAAGTTGAAGGTCCAAGACTGAGAAATACTTGGCATTTCCTGGGACTTGGGATAGGAGGGTATATGGGTTTGGGACTATGGGGTGGATGGGAACCACAGCTTCATTAACAGCTCTTAGATCCTGGACGAATCGGTAAGATCCATCTGGTTTTTGAACGGGCATGATTGGCGTGTTGCAGGGGGACTCACAGCTGATTCGAGTTCCAGTATCTCGGTATTTGTTAACTAATGGTCTAAGACCCTCAAGAGCTTCTGGTTTTAAGGGATATTGTCTTTTCCAGGGCTAGGGAGCATTTGGTCTCAGAGAAATCTTTACTGGTGGAACATTTATGGCTAAACCAGGGCTGGAGACATCCCACACCTGGGGATTGACCTCATCTCGACAAGGGACAGACTCCTCCTTTTCTACCTCTGACTGTAAATATTCAGACATAGGCAAAGAAAATTATCGACTTCTACCTTTGTGTCCCCAAGTCACTCTGGTTTGGAGGCGAATGTATTATCCTCACCATGGAAAATTTGGAAGCTGTTAACATGAAAAATTTAAAGAGTCACGCAGAGGCTAGTCACTCTAAGCTAACCCCTAAGACCTTTATGACTGATTTCTAGCTTCTTTCCTTTAAACTTTTTCATCTACAGTAATCCTGTGTGTTCCTTTTAGTTAGGGATTCATTTTTAGACTATCCTGACTCTTCCACTACGTTCCAGTTTTGGGTCTGATTCACTTACAGATGTGCCAAGTGCTTCCTGAATACTATAGAACATATTTTATGTTTAAAATACTTCCATGCTTATGTAGTGAGTCAATGATTTTAAGTTTATTTGTTACACATTTCAATGTAAAAGTCAATGTGTGAACTAACATATTCACGACTTGGAAAAGTTGGCTTTTTTTTTGTTGTGTGTTTGAACTCCTCACCCGACCAAAGCTCATGGAGAGGTCTATTGTTTTTCTAAAATGGTTATAGTGTTGTTTATTTTCTGGTAATTGAATTAGGGTCTGAGTTGCAAAGCTTGTGTTTCTGTTCATTTCATTCCATCTGTTCGGGTTTCTTTCTCTCTCCTGAGTCAGAGAGTAACTTCCCATTGGTTGTCCAGTTACCAAGGTTGGTGTCCATGCATCCGTGCTGGTCTCTCCATACATGTCCGGGTGTCCTGTGAAACACTAAGCTTAATTTATTTGGAAATGACCTAGCTGTTCAATACACTGTCATCACTCAGTTGAGCAGAGGGAGAGAAATTCAAGTGACAAAACTCCAGAGAAGCTAGTGTCAGAGCGCCCCGGCGTGGCATGCGTGCAGGGGGTTGGGGGGAGGGGGGCGGGGAGCGGAGCGCGGAGATCTCAGGTGTTCTCCCACCCTGGGCCTCTCCAGGCTCGCCGCTGCTCAGTGGCCTCCCCCCGCCCCCATCGCTTTGGCTGCTGAGGGCCGGGTGGTCTCTGCAGCTGCCCGGCATCCTGCCCGAGGCCCCCCCTGCCCACACGATGTCTTCCAGTCTCTCTCCGAACCCTCGACTCTTTCTGCCTCTGTCTCACCTGGCTTGGGTGCGTGCGAGTGCCTGTCCGTGTGCCTGGCTGTCACTCGTCCGCTCTCTCAGGAAGGTCCTGTGCTGGGCCCGTGGCGTGGGGGCAGGGCGGGCCTCGCTTTGGGGACAGGGAGGGGCTGAGGCACTCCAGGGCGTTTGCACAGCCGGCAGGATGGGCGCCTGGGGCCCCGGCTGGGCTGCCCCTAAGCCCGCAGGAGGCTCCGGGGAACGCGGCCCCGGGCCGACGCCCCGCTCGTCTGGAGCCACGTGACCCTGAGCAGCGAACGGGATGGTGGGGGGCGGGGGGTGGGGGGCCACCGAGATGTCCTCCCCGCTCAAGCCACCCCCCTCCCCAACCGCCGCCAGAGATCCCGCAGCCTCGCCAGGCCGCTCGGGGTCCGGGAAGCGCCCCGGGCCGGGCCAGGCGCATGCTGGCCGGGGGTGGCGTCGGCTGGTCTCCCAGCTGCAGGGCCTGTCCCGGTTTTTCCCATCAGTTTCAACAGTGACGGTCACCCCACATTGTGAGTCGTCTAGATTTCTCACTGACACCCCTGTTAGGGAGTGGCTTTTTAGAGAGATAGGGAAGGTCACTTGGGGGATGTTAGTCATGAGAGAAAATAAGGGCTCAGGTGGGATTGCAGATGTCATCCAGGGGGTAAATAGAGACAGTTGTTGCTGGTACCAAGACATGAAGTTTTTTGTCCCCCTTTTCCCAAAAGGCCATATTACAACCACATGGGGGCGCTGAGTAACAGCCCATAGCTCGGCTGGAAGGGTGGGCCTTTGATAGTGATACCCTGGGATGGGTTGGACATACCCCCAACCTTTGTCATTAATGCAGATGCAGCCCGGGCTGCTTAGGTTGAGTTGAGAAGCAGTGTGGTTTGCAAGTGAACATGCCTCGTTTAGGGAGAGATCAATAGCCATACAGGGAGATATGATTAGAAAGAGGAAGAACATCATATGATGCATTTTACTTATCTGAGGCAGGATTGATGGGGTTCTGCTTGAACAAGAGCCTGAGATCTTCAACAGGTTCACAGGAATAGCTGTCCTCTGGCTTTGGAGTCTCAGTTTCTGTCTCCCCCTCCTGTAGGCCATAGGGTTTTATTCTAGAATTTTGGACCCAGGCAGATAGACCCTTCACTTTTACAGCAGTTGAAGTCACTAGAACAACCTGATATGGCCCTGTCCATTTCTCGGACAGCTGGTTTGGACTCCCTTTTTCTTGCCAGGTCTTTACTGATACTTGATCCCCTCGCTTTACCTGGGGATTTTTCAAGTCTTCCTGTGGTTTGCTCTCCATACCGTTGGAGTTCTTGCTGAAACCTTCCCAGGTCAATTATATGTTGTAAGAGTGTATTGGCATCCTCGTCAAGAAACAAATCAGAAGTTCAGAATGGTCGTCCATACATCATTTCATAAGGACTTAACAATAGTGGCCGTTTGGGGGATGTCCGTATCCTCATGAGGGCTATGGGCAGCATATGTGTCCACTTATTATGTGTTTCTGACATAGCTTAGCTAGAGCCCTTTTAAGAGTCTGGTTGGCTCTCTCTACCTTTCCTGAAGCTTGAGGCCTCCAGGATGAGCGGAGCTGGTATTTTATGCCTAAGCATGCGGCTAGGTTCTGGGGTATCGTGGCTGTAAGTGAGGGCCTGTTGTCACTCTGAAGTGACCGAGGCAGCCCAAACCTAGGCACTATCTCCTTCAGCAGAGCTTTACAGACTTCTGTAGCTCTCTCAGTCTCAGTAGGGAACGCTTCGATCCATCCTGTGAATGTGTCAATAAAGACTAGCAAGTAAGAAAACCCTTGGGTCTTGGGCATGGCTGTAAATTCTACTTGCCAGTCCACTCCTGGGTATGATCCCCGATGTTGGACAGGTGTAATTAGAGGAGGTCTGGTTTTTGGGTTATTTTTTAGACAGGTGTCACAATTTTGTGTGACCTGTTTAACAACCTTAGCTAACTGAGGATGGGAGAGAATAGGCTTAAGCAAGATTTCTAGATTATCTTTTCCAAAATGGGCGCTCTTATGTAAGGAGTTAGTAATGTTTTAAACCTGAGAATCAGGGAGTATTATTCGGGCCTGATCAGGCTGAAACCACCCATGTGACCCAATCTCCCAGCCCCGCTCAGCATATCGGGAATGTCCCCCTGGGGTAAAATCTGGAGTCAGGGTTTCCTTGGGGAAAAGGGGGCAGATAGCAGTGGCAGAGGTAGCTTCCCCGGCAGCTCGTCCTGCCTCTTGATCAGCTTTCCTATTTCCCTGAGCCTCTTTTTCTTGCCCCTTTTGGTGACTCTTGCAGTGGATGACAGCTAATTTTGCAGGAAGTTTGACTCCCTCCAGGAGCCTGAGAATGAGCTCTTTGTGTTTAATAGCAGAGCTTCGGGCACTGAGCATCCCTCTTTCTTTCCAAATTGCTGCACGGGCATGCAGAATGAGGAAAGCATACTTAGAGTCCATACACACATTAATCCTCTTTCCTTCTCCTAACTCCAAAGCTCTTGTCAGGGCAAAAAGTTCAGCTTTCTGGGCTGAGGTGTCTGGGGGAAGAGACCCACTTTCCTTAGTTTCTTCCAGGCTCGCTACAGCATATCCTGCTTTCCTCTCTCCCTTTTCTACAAAACTGCTGCCATCTGTGTGCCAGTTTTCCTCTGGGTCAGATAAAGGTGTCTCTGATAGGTCCCGGCGAGAAGAGTATAACTCGTCTGTGATTTGTATGCATTGGTGATCCAGAGGGGAGGTAGGGGGATCTGGCAGTAAGGTTGCTGGATTTAAAGTCTGGCAGACCCTCAACTTTATTTCTGGAGTGTCAAGGAGGAGGGCTTGGTATTGAGTGATCCTTCCCCCTGTCATCCACCTGTCCACTTTCGTTTCCAAGACTGCTTGCACCCGGTGAGGCGTATACACTGTAGTGGGCTGACCCAGGGTCAGATTAGATGCCTCCTTAACCATAAGAGCAGTGGCTGCTACTGCCCGGAGGCAAGTGGGCCACCCTCTGGCCACCTCATCTAGTTATTTTGAGAGATAAGCCACAGGTTGTAATACGGGCCCCATCATCTGCTCTAACACCCCAAGAGCAGTTCCTGTCCTTCCAGAAACATAGAGTCTAAAAGGCTTCTCCAGGTTGGGGAGGCCTAAAGCTGGGGCTGTAGTGATGGACTCTTTTAGGGCATTAAAGGCCACCTTGCAGGTCTCATGCCAGTCGAGTGGCTCTTCCTCTTTCCCCCTTAAATTTTCATATAGGGGTCTGGCCAGATTGCCATAATTAGGAATCCAGATCCTGCAAAACCCGGTCCTTCCTAAAAATCCCCTAAGCTGTTGTTTTGTTTGGGGGTACGGGGTATTTAAGATGAGGGATCTCCCCTCGGGGTCAGGCATTCTTTTTCTCTCCGTAATTATAAATCCAAGGTATTTTACTTGGGTTAAGATAATCTGAGCTTACTTGGGGGATACTCGATAACCCTTTTCATATAGGAAAGTTAGCGTTTTAAATAGTGTCCATTTGAGAGCTGGAAAATTCTGGCCTAGCTATGAGCAAGTCATCCACATACTGTATTAGACTACTGTTTGTTAAAATTAATTCCCTTAGTTCTCTCCCCGAGGAAGTCCCGAAGATATGAGGGCTGTCCCTAAACCCTTGGGGTAGTCGAGTCCAATTGAGAGCTCTATGGTCTCTCTTGATTCCAAGTCCCGCCACTCAAAAGCAAGGAGTTTTTGGGATTCAGGATGGAGAGGAATGCAGAAGAAAGCAAGTTGAAGGTCCAAGACTGAGAAATACTTGGCATTTCCTGGGACTTGGGATAGGGGGGTATATGGGTTTGGGACTATGGGGTGGATGGGAACCACAGCTTCATTAACAGCTCTTAGATCCTGGACGAATCGGTAAGATCCATCTGGTTTTTGAACGGGCAAGATTGGGGTGTTGCAGGGGGACTCACAGCTGATTCGAGTTCCAGTATCTCGGTATTTGTTAACTAATGGTCTAAGACCCTCAAGAGCTACTGGTTTTAAGGGATATTGTCTTTTCCAGGGCTAGGGAGCATTTGGTCTCAGAGAAATCTTTACTGGTGGAACATTTATGGCTAAACCAGGGCTGGAGACATCCCACACCTGGGGATTGACCTCATCTAGACAAGGGACAGACTCCTCCTTTTCTACCTCTGACTGTAAATATTCAGACATAGGCAAAGAAAATTATCGACTTCTACCTTTGTGTCCCCAAGTCACTCTGGTTTGGAGGCGAATGTATTATCCTCACCATGGAAAATTTGGAAGCTGTTAACATGAAAAATTTAAAGAGTCACGCAGAGGCTAGTCACTCTAAGCTAACCCCTAAGACATTTATTGACTGATTTCTAGCTTCTTTCCTTTAACCTTTTTCATCTACAGTAATCCTGTGTGTTCCTTTTAGCTAGGGATTCATTTTTAGACTATCCTGACTCTTCCACTACGTTCCAGTTTTGGGTCTGATTCACTTACAGATGTGCCAAGTGCTTCCTGAATACTATAGAACATATTTTATGTTTAAAATACTTCCATGCTTATGTAGTGAGTCAATGATTTTAAGTTTATTTGTTACACATTTCAATGTAAAAGTCAATGTGTGAACTAACATATTCACGACTTGGAAAAGTTGGCTTTTTTTTTGCTGTGTGTTTGAACTCCTCACCCGACCAAAGCTCATGGAGAGGTCTATTGTTTTTCTAAAATGGTTATAGTGTTGTTTATTTTCTGGTAATTGAATTAGGGTGTGAGTTGCAAAGCTTGTGTTTCTGTTCATTTCATTCCATCTGTTCGGGTTTCTTTCTCTCTCCTGAGTCAGAGAGTAACTTCCCATTGGTTGTCCAGTTACCAAGGTTGGTGTCCATGCATCCGTGCTGGTCTCTCCATACATGTCCGGGTGTCCTGTGAAACACTAAGCTTAATTTATTTGGAAATGACCTAGCTGTTCAATACCCTGTCATCACTCAGTTGAGCAGAGGGAGAGAAATTCAAGTGACAAAACTCCAGAGAAGCTAGTGTCAGAGCGCCCCGGCGTGGCATGCGTGCAGGGGGTTGTGGGGAGGGGGGCGGGGAGCGGAGCGCGGAGATCTCAGGTGTCCTCCCACCCTGGGCCTCTCCAGGTTCGCCGCTGCTCAGTGGCCTCCCCCCGCCCCCATCGCTTTGGCTGCTGAGGGCCGGGTGGTCTCTGCAGCTGCCCGGCATCCTGCCCGAGGCCCCCCCTGCCCACACGATGTCTTCCAGTCTCTCTCCGAACCCTCGACTCTTTCTGCCTCTGTCTCACCTGGCTTGGGTGCGTGCGAGTGCCTGTCCGTGTGCCTGGCTGTCACTCGTCAGCTCTCTCAGGAAGGTCTTGTGCTGGGCCCGTGGCGTGGGGGCAGGGCGGGCCACGGTTTGGGGACAGGGAGGGGCTGAGGCACTCCAGGGCGTTTGCACAGTCGGCAGGATGGGCGCCTGGGGCCCCGGCTGGGCTGCCCCTAAGCCCGCAGGAGGCTCCGGGGACCGCGGCCCCGGGCCGACGCCCCGCTCGTCTGGAGCCGCGTGACCCTGAGCAGCGAACGGGATGGTGGGGGGCGGGGGGTGGGGGGCCACCGAGACGTCCTCCCCGCTCAAGCCACCCCCCTCCCCAACCGCCGCCAGAGATCCCGCAGCCTCGCCAGGCCGCTCGGGGTCCGGGAAGCGCCCCGGGCCGGGCCAGGCACATGCTGGCCGGGGGTGGCTTCGGCTGGTCTCCCAGCTGCAGGGCCTGTCCCGGTTTTTCCCATCAGTTTCAACAGTGACGGTCACCCCACATTGTGAGTCGTCTAGATTTCTCACTGACACCCCTGTTAGGGAGTGGCTTTTTAGAGAGATAGGGAAGGTCACTTGGGGGATGTTAGTCATGAGAGAATGTAAGGGCTCAGGTGGGATTGCAGATGTCATCCAGGGGGTAAATAGAGACAGTTGTTGCTGGTACCAAGACATGAAGTTTTTTGTCCCCCTTTTCCCAAAAGGCCATATTACAACCACATGGGGGCTCTGAGTAACAGCCCATAGCTCGGCTGGAAGGGTGGGCCTTTGATAGTGATACCCTGGGATGGGTTGGACATACCCCCAACCTTTGTCATTAATGCAGATGCAGCCCGGGCTGCTTAGGTTGAGTTGAGAAGCAGTGTGGTTTGCAAGTGAACATGCCTCGTTTAGGGATAGATCAATAGCCATACAGGGAGATATGATTAGAAAGAGGAAGAACATCATATGATGCATTTAACTTATCTGAGGCAGGATTGATGGGGTTCTGCTTGAACAAGAGCCTGAGATCTTCAACAGGTTCACAGGAATAGCTGTCCTCTGGCTTTGGAGTCTCAGTTTCTGTCTCCCCCTCCTGTAGGCCATAGGGTTTTATTCTAGAATTGTGGACCCAGGCAGATAGACCCTTCACTTTTACAGCAGTTGAAGTCACTAGAACAACCTGATATGGCCCTGTCCATTTCTCGGACAGCTGGTTTGGACTCCCTTTTTCTTGCCAGGTCTTTACTGATACTTGATCCCCTGGCTTTACCTGGGGATTTTTCAAGTCTTCCTGTGGTTTGTTCTCCATACCGTTGGAGTTCTTGCTGAAACCTTCCCAGGTCAATTATATGTTTTAAGAGTGTATTGGCATCCTCGTCAAGAAACAAATCAGAAGTTCAGAATGGTAGTCCATACATCATTTCATAAGGACTTAACAATAGTGGCCGTTTGGGGGATGTCCGTATCCTCATGAGGGCTATGGGCAGCATATGTGTCCACTTTTTATGTGTTTCTGACATAGCTTAGCCAGAGCCCTTTTAAGAGTCTGGTTAGCTCTCTCTACCTTTCCTGAAGCTTGAGGCCTCCAGGATGAGCGGAGCTGGTATTTTATGCCTAAGCATGCGGCTAGGTTCTGGGGTATCGTGGCTGTAAGTGAGGGCCTGTTGTCACTCTGAAGTGACCGCGGCAGCCCAAACCTAGGCACTCTCTCCTTCAGCAGAGCTTTACAGACTTCTGTAGCTCTCTCTGTCTCAGTAGGGAACGCTTCGATCCATCCTGTGAATGTGTCAATAAAGACTAGCAAGTAAGAAAACCCTTGGGTCTTGGGCATGGCTGTAAATTCTACTTGCCAGTCCGCTCCTGGGTATGATCCCCGATGTTGGACAGGTGTAATTAGAGGAGGTCTGGTTTTTGGGTTATTTTTTAGACAGGTGTCACAATTTTGTGTGACCTGTTTAACAACCTTAGCTAACTGAGGATGGGAGAGAATAGGCTTAAGCAAGATTTCTAGATTATCTTTTCCAAAATGGGCGCTCTTATGTAAGGAGTTAGTAATGTTTTAAACCTGAGAATCAGGGAGTATTATTCGGGCCTGATCAGGCTGAAACCACCCATGTGACCCAATCTCCCAGCCCCGCTCAGCATATCGGGAATGTCCCCCTGGGGTAAAATCTGGAGTCAGGGTTTCCTTGGGGAAAAGGGGGCAGATAGCAGTGGCAGAGGTAGCTTCCCCGGCAGCTCGTCCTGCCTCTTGATCAGCTTTCCTCTTTCCCTGAGCCTCTTTTTCTTGCCCCTTTTGGTGACTCTTGCAGTGGATGACAGCTAATTTTGCAGGAAGTTTGACTGCCTCCAGGAGCCTGAGAATGAGCTCTTTGTGTTTAATAGCAGAGCTTCGGGCACTGAGCATCCCTCTTTCTTTCCAAATTGCTGCACGGGCATGCAGAATGAGGAAAGCATACTTAGAGTCCATACACACATTAATCCTCTTTCCTTCTCCTAACTCCAAAGCTCTTGTCAGGGCAAAAAGTTCAGCTTTCTGGGCTGAGGTGTCTGGGGGAAGAGACCCACTTTCCTTAGTTTCTTCCAGGCTCGCTACAGCATATCCTGCTTTCCTCTCTCCCTTTTCTACAAAACTGCTGCCATCTGTGTGCCAGTTTTCCTCTGGGTCAGATAAAGGTGTCTCTGATAGGTCCCGGCGAGAAGAGTATAACTCGTCTGTGATTTGTATGCATTGGTGATCCAGAGGGGAGGTAGGGGGATCTGGCAGTAAGGTTGCTGGATTTAAAGTCTGGCAGACCCTCAACATTATTTCTGGAGTGTCAAGGAGGAGGGCTTGGTATTGGGTGATCCTTCCCCCTGTCATCCACCTGTCCCCTTTCGTTTCCAAGACTGCTTGCACCCGGTGAGGCGTATACACTGTAGTGGGCTGACCCAGGGTCAGATTAGATGCCTCCTTAACCATAAGAGCAGTGGCTGCTACTGCCCGGAGGCAAGTGGGCCACCCTCTGGCCACCTCATCTAGTTATTTTGAGAGATAAGCCACAGGTTGTAATACGGGCCCCATCATCTGCTCTAACAACCCAAAAGCAGTTCCTGTCCTTCCAGAAACATAGAGTCTAGAAGGCTTCTCCAGGTTGGGGAGGCCTAAAGCTGGGGCTGTAGTGATGGACTCTTTTAGGGCATTAAAGGCCACCTTGCAGGTCTCATGCCAGTCGAGTGGCTCTTCCACTTTCCCCCTTAAATTTTCATATAGGGGTCTGGCCAGATTGCCATAATTAGGAATCCAGATCCTGCAAAACCCGGTCCTTCCTAAAAATCCCCTAAGCTGTTGTTTTGTTTGGGGGTACGGGGTATTTAAGATGAGGGATCTCCCCTCGGGGTCAGGCATTCTTTTTCTCTCCGTAATTATAAATCCAAGGTATTTTACTTGAGTTAAGCTAATCTGAGCTTACTTGGGGGATACTCGATAACCCTTTTCGTATAGGAAAGTTAGCGTTTTAAATAGTGTCCATTTGAGAGCTGGAAAAATCTGGCCTAGCTATGAGCAAGTCATCCACATACTGTATTAGACTACTGTTTGTTAAAGTTAATTCCCTTAGTTCTCTCCCCGAGGAAGTCCCGAAGATATGAGGGCTGTCCCTAAACCCTTGGGGTAGTCGAGTCCAATTGAGAGCTCTATGGTCTCTCTTGATTCCAAGTCCCGCCACTCAAAAGCAAAGAGTTTTTGGGATTCAGGATGGAGAGGAATGCAGAAGAAAGCAAGTTGAAGGTCCAAGACTGAGAAATACTTGGCATTTCCTGGGACTTGGGATAGGAGGGTATATGGGTTTGGGACTATGGGGTGGATGGGAACCACAGCTTCATTAACAGCTCTTAGATCCTGGACGAATCGGTAAGATCCATCTGGTTTTTGAACGGGCATGATTGGGGTGTTGCAGGGGGACTCACAGCTGATTCGAGTTCCAGTATCTCGGTATTTGTTAACTAATGGTCTAAGACCCTCAAGAGCTACTGGTATTAAGGGATATTGTCTTTTCCAGGGCTAGGGAGCATTTGGTCTCAGAGAAATCTTTACTGGTGGAACATTTATGGCTAAACCAGGGCTGGAGACATCCCACACTTGGGGATTGACCTCATCTAGACAAGGGACAGACTCCTCCTTTTCTACCTCTGACTGTAAATATTCAGATATAGGCAAAGAAAATTATCGACTTCTACCTTTGTGTCCCCAAGTCACTCTGGTTTGGAGGCGAATGTATTATCCTCACCATGGAAAATTTGGAAGCTGTTAACATGAAAAATTTAAAGAGTCACGCAGAGGCTAGTCACTCTAAGCTAACCCCTAAGACATTTATTGACTGATTTCTAGCTTCTTTCCTTTAACCTTTTTCATCTACAGTAATCCTGTGTGTTCCTTTTAGCTAGGGATTCATTTTTAGACTATCCTGACTCTTCCACTACGTTCCAGTTTTGGGTCTGATTCACTTACAGATGTGCCAAGTGCTTCCTGAATACTATAGAACATATTTTATGTTTAAAATACTTCCATGCTTATGTAGTGAGTCAATGATTTTAAGTTTATTTGTTACACATTTCAATGTAAAAGTCAATGTGTGAACTAACATATTCACGACTTGGAAAAGTTGGCTTTTTTTTTGCTGTGTGTTTGAACTCCTCACCCGACCAAAGCTCATGGAGAGGACTATAGTTTTTCTAAAATGGTTATAGTGTTGTTTATTTTCTGGTAATTGAATTAGGGTGTGAGTTGCAAAGCTTGTGTTTCTGTTCATTTCATTCCATCTGTTCGGGTTTCTTTCTCTCTCCTGAGTCAGAGAGTAACTTCCCATTGGTTGTCCAGTTACCAAGGTTGGTGTCCATGCATCCGTGCTGGTCTCTCCATACATGTCCGGGTGTCCTGTGAAACACTAAGCTTAATTTATTTGGAAATGACCTAGCTGTTCAATACACTGTCATCACTCAGTTGAGCAGAGGGAGAGAAATTCAAGTGACAAAACTCCAGAGAAGCTAGTGTCAGAGCGCCCCGGCGTGGCATGCGTGCAGGGGGTTGGGGGGAGGGGGGCGGGGAGCGGAGCGCGGAGATCTCAGGTGTCCTCCCACCCTGGGCCTCTCCAGGCTCGCCGCTGCTCAGTGGCCTCCCCCCGCCCCCATCGATTTGGCTGCTGAGGGCCGGGTGGTCTCTGCAGCTGCCCGGCATCCTGCCCGAGGCCCCCCCTGCCCACACGATGTCTTCCAGTCTCTCTCCGAACCCTCGAATCTTTCTGCCTCTGTCTCACCTGGCTTGGGTGCGTGCGAGTGCCTGTCCGTGTGCCTGGCTGTCACTCGTCCGCTCTCTCAGGAAGGTCCTGTGCTGGGCCCGTGGCGTGGGGGCAGGGCGGGCCTCGGTTTGGGGACAGGGAGGGGCTGAGGCACTCCAGGGCGTTTGCACAGCCGGCAGGATGGGCGCCTGGGGCCCCGGCTGGGCTGCCCCTAAGCCCGCAGGAGGCTCCGGGGACTACGGCCCCGGGCCGACGCCCCGCTCGTCTGGAGCCACGTGACCCTGAGCAGCGAACGGGATGGTGGGGGGCGGGGGGTGGGGGGCCACCGAGACGTCCTCCCCGCTCAAGCCACCCCCCTCCCCAACCGCCGCCAGAGATCCCTCAGCCCCGCCAGGCCGCTCGGGGTCCAGGAAGCGCCCCGGGCCGGGCCAGGCACATGCTGGCCGGGGGTGGCGTCGGCTGGTCTCCCAGCTGCAGGGCCTGTCCCGGTTTTTCCCATCAGTTTCAACAGTGACGGTCACCCCACATTGTGAGTCGTCTAGATTTCTCACTGACACCCCTGTTAGGGAGTGGTTTTTTAGAGAGATAGGGAAGGTCACTTGGGGGATGTTAGTCATGAGAGAAAATAAGGGCTCAGGTGGGATTGCAGATGTCATCCAGGGGGTAAATAGAGACAGTTGTTGCTGGTACCAAGACATGAAGTTTTTTGTCCCCCTTTTCCCAAAAGGCCATATTACGACCACATGGGGGCGCTGAGTAATAGCCCATAGCTCGGCTGGAACGGTGGGCCTTTGATAGTGATACCCTGGGATGGGTTGGACATACCCCCAACCTTTGTCATTAATGCAGATGCAGCCCGGGCTGCTTAGGTTGAGTTGAGAAGCAGTGTGGTTTGCAAGTGAACATGCCTCGTTTAGGGAGAGATCAATAGCCATACAGGGAGATATGATTAGAAAGAGGAAGAACATCATATGATGCATTTTACTTATCTGAGGCAGGATTGATGGGGTTCTGCTTGAACAAGAGCCTGAGATCTTCAACAGGTTCACAGGAATAGCTGTCCTCTGGCTTTGGAGTCTCAGTTTCTGTCTCCCCCTCCTGTAGGCCATAGGGTTTTATTCTAGAATTGGGGACCCAGGCAGATAGACCCTTCACTTTTACAGCAGTTGAAGTCACTAGAACAACCTGATATGGCCCTGTCCATTTCTCGGACAGCTGGTTTGGACTCCCTTTTTCTTGCCAGGTCTTTACTGATACTTGATCCCCTGGCTTTACCTGGGGATTTTTCAAGTTTTCCTGTGGTTTGTTCTCCATACCGTTGGAGTTCTTGCTGAAACCTTCCCAGGTCAATTATATGTTGTAAGAGTGTATTGGCATCCTCGTCAAGAAACAAATCAGAAGTTCAGAATGGTCGTCCATACATCATTTCATAAGGACTTAACAATAGTGGCCGTTTGGGGGATGTCCGTATCCTCATGAGGGCTATGGGCAGCATATGTGTCCACTTTTTATGTGTTTCTGACATAGCTTAGCCAGAGCCCTTTTAAGAGTCTGGTTAGCTCTCTCTACCTTTCCTGAAGCTTGAGGCCTCCAGGATGAGCGGAGCTGGTATTTTATGCCTAAGCATGCGGCTAGGTTCTGGGGTATCGTGGCTGTAAGTGAGGGCCTGTTGTCACTCTGAAGTGACCGAGGCAGCCCAAACCTAGGCACTCTCTCCTTCAGCAGAGCTTTACAGACTTCTGTAGCTCTCTCTGTCTCAGTAGGGAACGCTTCGATCCATCCTGTGAATGTGTCAATAAAGACTAGCAAGTAAGAAAACCCTTGGGTCTTGGGCATGGCTGTAAATTCTACTTGCCAGTCCGCTCCTGGGTATGATCCCCGATGTTGGACAGGTGTAATTAGAGGAGGTCTGGTTTTTGGGTTATTTTTTAGACAGGTGTCACAATTTTGTGTGACCTGTTTAACAACCTTAGCTAACTGAGGATGGGAGAGAATAGGCTTAAGCAAGATTTCTAGATTATCTTTTCCAAAATGGGCGCTCTTATGTAAGGAGTTAGTAATGTTTTAAACCTGAGAATCAGGGAGTATTATTCGGGCCTGATCAGGCTGAAACCACCCATGTGACCCAATCTCCCAGCCCCGCTCAGCATATCGGGAATGTCCCCCTGGGGTAAAATCTGGAGTCAGGGTTTCCTTGGGGAAAAGGGGGCAGATAGCAGTGGCAGAGGTAGCTTCCCCGGCAGCTCGTCCTGCCTCTTGATCAGCTTTCCTATTTCCCTGAGCCTCTTTTTCTTGCCCCTTTTGGTGACTCTTGCAGTGGATGACAGCTAATTTTGCAGGAAGTTTGACTGCCTCCAGGAGCCTGAGAATGAGCTCTTTGTGTTTAATAGCAGAGCTTCGGGCACTGAGCATCCCTCTTTCTTTCCAAATTGCTGCACGGGCATGCAGAATGAGGAAAGCATACTTAGAGTCCATACACACATTAATCCTCTTTCCTTCTCCTAACTCCAAAGCTCTTGTCAGGGCAAAAAGTTCAGCTTTCTGGGCTGAGGTGTCTGGGGGAAGAGACCCACTTTCCTTAGTTTCTTCCAGGCTCGCTACAGCATATCCTGCTTTCCTCTCTCCCTTTTCTACAAAACTGCTGCCATCTGTGTGCCAGTTTTCCTCTGGGTCAGATAAAGGTGTCTCTGATAGGTCCCGGCGAGAAGAGTATAACTCGTCTGTGATTTGTATGCATTGGTGATCCAGAGGGGAGGTAGGGGGATCTGGCAGTAAGGTTGCTGGATTTAAAGTCTGGCAGACCCTCAACTTTATTTCTGGAGTGTCAAGGAGGAGGGCTTGGTATTGGGTGATCCTTCCCCCTGTCATCCACCTGTCCCCTTTCGTTTCCAAGACTGCTTGCACCCGGTGAGGCGTATACACTGTAGTGGGCTGACCCAGGGTCAGATTAGATGCCTCCTTAACCATAAGAGCAGTGGCTGCTACTGCCCGGAGGCAAGTGGGCCACCCTCTGGCCACCTCATCTAGTTATTTTGAGAGATAAGCCACAGGTTGTAATACGGGCCCCATCATCTGCTCTAACAACCCAAAAGCAGTTCCTGTCCTTCCAGAAACATAGAGTCTAAAAGGCTTCTCCATGTTGGGGAGGCCTAAAGCTGGGGCTGTAGTGATGGACTCTTTTAGGGCATTAAAGGCCACCTTGCAGGTCTCATGCCAGTCGAGTGGCTCTTCCACTTTCCCCCTTAAATTTTCATATAGGGGTCTGGCCAGATTGCCATAATTAGGAATCCAGATCCTGCAAAACCCGGTCCTTCCTAAAAATCCCCTAAGCTGTTGTTTTGTTTGGGGGTACGGGGTATTTAAGATGAGGGATCTCCCCTCGGGGTCAGGCATTCTTTTTCTCTCCGTAATTATAAATCCAAGGTATTTTACTTGGGTTAAGCTAATCTGAGCTTACTTGGGGGATACTCGATAACCCTTTTCGTATAGGAAAGTTAGCGTTTTAAATAGTGTCCATTTGAGAGCTGGAAAAATCTGGCCTAGCTATGAGCAAGTCATCCACATACTGTATTAGACTACTGTTTGTTAAAGTTAATTCCCTTAGTTCTCTCCCCGAGGAAGTCCCGAAGATATGAGGGCTGTCCCTAAACCCTTGGGGTAGTCGAGTCCAATTGAGAGCTCTATGGTCTCTCTTGATTCCAAGTCCCGCCACTCAAAAGCAAAGAGTTTTTGGGATTCAGGATGGAGAGGAATGCAGAAGAAAGCAAGTTGAAGGTCCAAGACTGAGAAATACTTGGCATTTCCTGGGACTTGGGATAGGAGGGTATATGGGTTTGGGACTATGGGGTGGATGGGAACCACAGCTTCATTAACAGCTCTTAGATCCTGGACGAATCGGTAAGATCCATCTGGTTTTTGAACGGGCATGATTGGGGTGTTGCAGGGGGACTCACAGCTGATTCGAGTTCCAGTATCTCGGTATTTGTTAACTAATGGTCTAAGACCCTCAAGAGCTACTGGTTTTAAGGGATATTGTCTTTTCCAGGGCTAGGGAGCATTTGGTCTCAGAGAAATCTTTACTGGTGGAACATTTATGGCTAAACCAGGGCTGGAGACATCCCACACCTGGGGATTGACCTCATCTAGACAAGGGACAGACTCCTCCTTTTCTACCTCTGACTGTAAATATTCAGACATAGGCAAAGAAAATTATCGACTTCTACCTTTGTGTCCCCAAGTCACTCTGGTTTGGAGGCGAATGTATTATCCTCACCATGGAAAATTTGGAAGCTGTTAACATGAAAAATTTAAAGAGTCACGCAGAGGCTAGTCACTCTAAGCTAACCCCTAAGACATTTATTGACTGATTTCTAGCTTCTTTCCTTTAACCTTTTTCATCTACAGTAATCCTGTGTGTTCCTTTTAGCTAGGGATTCATTTTTAGACTATCCTGACTCTTCCACTACGTTCCAGTTTTGGGTCTGATTCACTTACAGATGTGCCAAGTGCTTCCTGAATACTATAGAACATATTTTATGTTTTAAATACTTCCATGCTTATGTAGTGAGTCAATGATTTTAAGTTTATTTGTTACACATTTCAATGTAAAAGTCAATGTGTGAACTAACATATTCACGACTTGGAAAAGTTGGCTTTTTTTTTGCTGTGTGTTTGAACTCCTCACCCGACCAAAGCTCATGGAGAGGTCTATAGTTTTTCTAAAATAGTTATAGTGTTGTTTATTTTCTGGTAATTGAATTAGGGTGTGAGTTGCAAAGCTTGTGTTTCTGTTCATTTCATTCCATCTGTTCGGGTTTCTTTCTCTCTCCTGAGTCAGAGAGTAACTTCCCATTGGTTGTCCAGTTACCAAGGTTGGTGTCCATGCATCCGTGCTGGTCTCTCCATACATGTCCGGGTGTCCTGTGAAACACTAAGCTTAATTTATTTGGAAATGACCTAGCTGTTCAATACACTGTCATCACTCAGTTGAGCAGAGGGAGAGAAATTCAAGTGACAAAACTCCAGAGAAGCTAGTGTCAGAGCGCCCCGGCGTGGCATGCATGCAGGGGGTTGGGGGGAGGGGGGCGGGGAGCGGAGCGCGGAGATCTCAGGTGTCCTCCCACCCTGGGCCTCTCCAGGCTCGCCGCTGCTCAGTGGCCTCCCCCCGCCCCCATCGATTTGGCTGCTGAGGGCCGGGTGGTCTCTGCAGCTGCCCGGCATCCTGCCCGAGGCCCCCCCTGCCCACACGATGTCTTCCAGTCTCTCTCCGAACCCTCGACTCTTTCTGCCTCTGTCTCACCTGGCTTGGGTGCGTGCGAGTGCCTGTCCGTGTGCCTGGCTGTCACTCGTCCGCTCTCTCAGGAAGGTCCTGTGCTGGGCCCCTGGCGTGGGGGCAGGGCGGGCCTCGGTTTGGGGACAGGGAGGGGCTGAGGCACTCCAGGGCGTTTGCACAGCCGGCAGGATGGGCGCCTGGGGCCCCGGCTGGGCTGCCCCTAAGCCCGCAGGAGGCTCCGGGGACTACGGCCCCGGGCCGACGCCCCGCTCGTCTGGAGCCACGTGACCCTGAGCAGCGAACGGGATGGTGGGGGGCGGGGGGTGGGGGGCCACCGAGACGTCCTCCCCGCTCAAGCCACCCCCCTCCCCAACCACCGCCAGAGATCCCGCAGCCTCGCCAGGCCGCTCGGGGTCCGGGAAGCGCCCCGGGCCGGGCCAGGCACATGCTGGCCGGGGGTGGCGTCGGCTGGTCTCCCAGCTGCAGGGCCTGTCCCGGTTTTTCCCATCAGTTTCAACAGTGACGGTCACCCCACATTGTGAGTCGTCTAGATTTCTCACTGACACCCCTGTTAGGGAGTGGCTTTTTAGAGAGATAGGGAAGGTCACTTGGGGGATGTTAGTCATGAGAGAAAATAAGGGCTCAGGTGGGATTGCAGATGTCATCCAGGGGGTAAATAGAGACAGTTGTTGCTGGTACCAAGACATGAAGTTTTTTGTCCCCCTTTTCCCAAAAGGCCATATTACAAACACATGGGGGCGCTGAGTAACAGCCCATAGCTCGGCTGGAAGGGTGGGCCTTTGATAGTGATACCCTGGGATGGGTTGGACATACCCCCAACCTTTGTCATTAATGCAGATGCAGCCCGGGCTGCTTAGGTTGAGTTGAGAAGCAGTGTGGTTTGCAAGTGAACATGCCTCGTTTAGGGAGAGATCAGTAGCCATACAGGGAGATATGATTAGAAAGAGGAAGAACATCATATGATGCATTTTACTTATCTGAGGCAGGATTGATGGGGTTCTGCTTGAACAAGAGCCTGAGATCTTCAACAGGTTCACAGGAATAGCTGTCCTCTGGCTTTGGAGTCTCAGTTTCTGTCTCCCCCTCCTGTAGGCCATAGGGTTTTATTCTAGAATTGTGGACCCAGGCAGATAGACCCTTCACTTTTACAGCAGTTGAAGTCACTAGAACAACCTGATATGGCCCTGTCCATTTCTCGGACAGCTGGTTTGGACTCCCATTTTCTTGCCAGGTCTTTACTGATACTTGATCCCCTGGCTTTACCTGGGGATTTTTCAAGTCTTCCTGTGGTTTGTTCTCCATACCGTTGGAGTTCTTGCTGAAACCTTCCCAGGTCAATTATATGTTTTAAGAGTGTATTGGCATCCTCGTCAAGAAACAAATCAGAAGTTCAGAATGGTCGTCCATACATCATTTCA
This sequence comes from Muntiacus reevesi, assembly GCF_963930625.1. Classification (NCBI taxonomy): domain Eukaryota; kingdom Metazoa; phylum Chordata; class Mammalia; order Artiodactyla; family Cervidae; genus Muntiacus; species Muntiacus reevesi. The sequence continues at coordinate 169,924 of NW_027077841.1, forward strand.
TAAGGACTTAACAATAGTGGCCGTTTGGGGGATTTACGTAGCCTCATGAGGGCTATGGGCAGCATATGTGTCCACTTATTATGTGTTTCTGACATAGCTTAGCCAGAGCCCTTTTAAGAGTCTGGTTGGCTCTCTCTACCTTTCCTGAAGCTTGAGGCCTCCAGGATGAGCGGAGCTGGTATTTTATGCCTAAGCATGCGGCTAGGTTCTGGGGTATCGTGGCTGTAAGTGAGGGCCTGTTGTCACTCTGAAGTGACCGCGGCAGCCCAAACCTAGGCACTATCTCCTTCAGCAGAGTTTACAGACTTCTGTAGCTCTCTCTGTCTCAGTAGGGAACGCTTCGATCCATCCTGTGAATGTGTCAATAAAGACTAGCAAGTAAGAAAACCCTTGGGTCTTGGGCATGGCTGTAAATTCTACTTGCCAGTCCGCTCCTGGGTATGATCCCCGATGTTGGACAGGTGTAATTAGAGGAGGTCTGGTTTTTGGGTTATTTTTTAGACAGGTGTCACAATTTTGTGTGACCTGTTTAACAACCTTAGCTAACTGAGGATGGGAGAGAATAGGCTTAAGCAAGATTTCTAGATTATCTTTTCCAAAATGGGCGCTCTTATGTAAGGAGTTAGTAATGTTTTAAACCTGAGAATCAGGGAGTATTATTCGGGCCTGATCAGGCTGAAACCACCCATGTGACCCAATCTCCCAGCCCCGCTCAGCATATCGGGAATGTCCCCCTGGGGTAAAATCTGGAGTCAGGGTTTCCTTGGGGAAAAGGGGGCAGATAGCAGTGGCAGAGGTAGCTTCCCCGGCAGCTCGTCCTGCCTCTTGATCAGCTTTCCTATTTCCCTGAGCCTCTTTTTCTTCCCCCTTTTGGTGACTCTTGCAGTGGATGACAGCTAATTTTGCAGGAAGTTTGACTGCCTCCAGGAGCCTGAGAATGAGCTCTTTGTGTTTAATAGCAGAGCTTCGGGCACTGAGCATCCCTCTTTCTTTCCAAATTGCTGCACGGGCATGCAGAATGAGGAAAGCATACTTAGAGTCCATACACACATTAATCCTCTTTCCTTCTCCTAACTCCAAAGCTCTTGTCAGGGCAAAAAGTTCAGCTTTCTGGGCTGAGGTGTCTGGGGGAAGAGACCCACTTTCCTTAGTTTCTTCCAGGCTCGCTACAGCATATCCTGCTTTCCTCTCTCCCTTTTCTACAAAACTGCTGCCATCTGTGTGCCAGTTTTCCTCTGGGTCAGATAAAGGTGTCTCTGATAGGTCCCGGCGAGAAGAGTATAACTCGTCTGTGATTTGTATGCATTGGTGATCCAGAGGGGAGGTAGGGGGATCTGGCAGTAAGGTTGCTGGATTTAAAGTCTGGCAGACCCTCAACTTTATTTCTGGAGTGTCAAGGAGGAGGGCTTGGTATTGGGTGATCCTTCCCCCTGTCATCCACCTGTCCCCTTTCGTTTCCAAGACTGCTTGCACCCGGTGAGGCGTATACACTGTAGTGGGCTGACCCAGGGTCAGATTAGATGCCTCCTTAACCATAAGAGCAGTGGCTGCTACTGCCCGGAGGCAAGTGGGCCACCCTCTGGCCACCTCATCTAGTTATTTTGAGAGATAAGCCACAGGTTGTAATACGGGCCCCATCATCTGCTCTAACAACCCAAAAGCAGTTCCTGTCCTTCCAGAAACATAGAGTCTAAAAGGCTTCTCCATGTTGGGGAGGCCTAAAGCTGGGGCTGTAGTGATGGACTCTTTTAGGGCATTAAAGGCCACCTTGCAGGTCTCATGCCAGTCGAGTGGCTCTTCCACTTTCCCCCTTAAATTTTCATATAGGGGTCTGGCCAGATTGCCATAATTAGGAATCCAGATCCTGCAAAACCCGGTCCTTCCTAAAAATCCCCTAAGCTGTTGTTTTGTTTGGGGGTACGGGGTATTTAAGATGAGGGATCTCCCCTCGGGGTCAGGCATTCTTTTTCTCTCCGTAATTATAAATCCAAGGTATTTTACTTGGGTTAAGCTAATCTGAGCTTACTTGGGGGATACTCGATAACCCTTTTCGTATAGGAAAGTTAGCGTTTTAAATAGTGTCCATTTGAGAGCTGGAAAAATCTGGCCTAGCTATGAGCAAGTCATCCACATACTGTATTAGACTACTGTTTGTTAAAGTTAATTCCCTTAGTTCTCTCCCCGAGGAAGTCCCGAAGATATGAGGGCTGTCCCTAAACCCTTGGGGTAGTCGAGTCCAATTGAGAGCTCTATGGTCTCTCTTGATTCCAAGTCCCGCCACTCAAAAGCAAAGAGTTTTTGGGATTCAGGATGGAGAGGAATGCAGAAGAAAGCAAGTTGAAGGTCCAAGACTGAGAAATACTTGGCATTTCCTGGGACTTGGGATAGGAGGGTATATGGGTTTGGGACTATGGGGTGGATGGGAACCACAGCTTCATTAACAGCTCTTAGATCCTGGACGAATCGGTAAGATCCATCTGGTTTTTGAACGGGCATGATTGGGGTGTTGCAGGGGGACTCACAGCTGATTCGAGTTCCAGTATCTCGGTATTTGTTAACTAATGGTCTAAGACCCTCAAGAGCTACTGGTTTTAAGGGATATTGTCTTTTCCAGGGCTAGGGAGCATTTGGTCTCAGAGAAATCTTTACTGGTGGAACATTTATGGCTAAACCAGGGCTGGAGACATCCCACACCTGGGGATTGACCTCATCTAGACAAGGGACAGACTCCTCCTTTTCTACCTCTGACTGTAAATATTCAGACATAGGCAAAGAAAATTATCGACTTCTACCTTTGTGTCCCCAAGTCACTCTGGTTTGGAGGCGAATGTATTATCCTCACCATGGAAAATTTGGAAGCTGTTAACATGAAAAATTTAAAGAGTCACGCAGAGGCTAGTCACTCTAAGCTAACCCCTAAGACATTTATTGACTGATTTCTAGCTTCTTTCCTTTAACCTTTTTCATCTACAGTAATCCTGTGTGTTCCTTTTAGCTAGGGATTCATTTTTAGACTATCCTGACTCTTCCACTACGTTCCAGTTTTGGGTCTGATTCACTTACAGATGTGCCAAGTGCTTCCTGAATACTATAGAACATATTTTATGTTTTAAATACTTCCATGCTTATGTAGTGAGTCAATGATTTTAAGTTTATTTGTTACACATTTCAATGTAAAAGTCAATGTGTGAACTAACATATTCACGACTTGGAAAAGTTGGCTTTTTTTTTGCTGTGTGTTTGAACTCCTCACCCGACCAAAGCTCATGGAGAGGTCTATAGTTTTTCTAAAATGGTTATAGTGTTGTTTATTTTCTGGTAATTGAATTAGGGTGTGAGTTGCAAAGCTTGTGTTTCTGTTCATTTCATTCCATCTGTTCGGGTTTCTTTCTCTCTCCTGAGTCAGAGAGTAACTTCCCATTGGTTGTCCAGTTACCAAGGTTGGTGTCCATGCATCCGTGCTGGTCTCTCCATACATGTCCGGGTGTCCTGTGAAACACTAAGCTTAATTTATTTGGAAATGACCTAGCTGTTCAATACACTGTCATCACTCAGTTGAGCAGAGGGAGAGAAATTCAAGTGACAAAACTCCAGAGAAGCTAGTGTCAGAGCGCCCCGGCGTGGCATGCATGCAGGGGGTTGGGGGGAGGGGTGCGGGGAGCGGAGCGCGGAGATCTCAGGTGTCCTCCCACCCTGGGCCTCTCCAGGCTCGCCGCTGCTCAGTGGCCTCCCCCCGCCCCCATCGATTTGGCTGCTGAGGGCCGGGTGGTCTCTGCAGCTGCCCGGCATCCTGCCCGAGGCCCCCCCTGCCCACACGATGTCTTCCAGTCTCTCTCCGAACCCTCGACTCTTTCTGCCTCTGTCTCACCTGGCTTGGGTGCGTGCGAGTGCCTGTCCGTGTGCCTGGCTGTCACTCGTCCGCTCTCTCAGGAAGGTCCTGTGCTGGGCCCGTGGCGTGGGGGCAGGGCGGGCCTCGGTTTGGGGACAGGGAGGGGCTGAGGCACTCCAGGGCGTTTGCACAGCCGGCAGGATGGGCGCCTGGGGCCCCGGCTGGGCTGCCCCTAAGCCCGCAGGAGGCTCCGGGGACTACGGCCCCGGGCCGACACCCCGCTCGTCTGGAGCCACGTGACCCTGAGCAGCGAACGGGATGGTGGGGGGCGGGGGGTGGGGGGCCACCGAGACGTCCTCCCCGCTCAAGCCACCCCCCTCCCCAACCACCGCCAGAGATCCCGCAGCCTCGCCAGGCCGCTCGGGGTCCGGGAAGCGCCCCGGGCCGGGCCAGGCACATGCTGGCCGGGGGTGGCGTCGGCTGGTCTCCCAGCTGCAGGGCCTGTCCCGGTTTTTCCCATCAGTTTCAACAGTGACGGTCACCCCACATTGTGAGTCGTCTAGATTTCTCACTGACACCCCTGTTAGGGAGTGGCTTTTTAGAGAGATAGGGAAGGTCACTTGGGGGATGTTAGTCATGAGAGAAAATAAGGGCTCAGGTGGGATTGCAGATGTCATCCAGGGGGTAAATAGAGACAGTTGTTGCTGGTACCAAGACATGAAGTTTTTTGTCCCCCTTTTCCCAAAAGGCCATATTACAAACACATGGGGGCGCTGAGTAACAGCCCATAGCTCGGCTGGAAGGGTGGGCCTTTGATAGTGATACCCTGGGATGGGTTGGACATACCCCCAACCTTTGTCATTAATGCAGATGCAGCCCGGGCTGCTTAGGTTGAGTTGAGAAGCAGTGTGGTTTGCAAGTGAACATGCCTCGTTTAGGGAGAGATCAGTAGCCATACAGGGAGATATGATTAGAAAGAGGAAGAACATCATATGATGCATTTTACTTATCTGAGGCAGGATTGATGGGGTTCTGCTTGAACAAGAGCCTGAGATCTTCAACAGGTTCACAGGAATAGCTGTCCTCTGGCTTTGGAGTCTCAGTTTCTGTCTCCCCCTCCTGTAGGCCATAGGGTTTTATTCTAGAATTGTGGACCCAGGCAGATAGACCCTTCACTTTTACAGCAGTTGAAGTCACTAGAACAACCTGATATGGCCCTGTCCATTTCTCGGACAGCTGGTTTGGACTCCCATTTTCTTGCCAGGTCTTTACTGATACTTGATCCCCTGGCTTTACCTGGGGATTTTTCAAGTCTTCCTGTGGTTTGTTCTCCATACCGTTGGAGTTCTTGCTGAAACCTTCCCAGGTCAATTATATGTTTTAAGAGTGTATTGGCATCCTCGTCAAGAAACAAATCAGAAGTTCAGAATGGTCGTCCATACATCATTTCATAAGGACTTAACAATAGTGGCCGTTTGGGGGATGTACGTAGCCTCATGAGGGCTATGGGCAGCATATGTGTCCACTTATTATGTGTTTCTGACATAGCTTAGCCAGAGCCCTTTTAAGAGTCTGGTTGGCTCTCTCTACCTTTCCTGAAGCTTGAGGCCTCCAGGATGAGCGGAGCTGGTATTTTATGCCTAAGCATGCGGCTAGGTTCTGGGGTATCGTGGCTGTAAGTGAGGGCCTGTTGTCACTCTGAAGTGACCGCGGCAGCCCAAACCTAGGCACTATCTCCTTCAGCAGAGTTTACAGACTTCTGTAGCTCTCTCTGTCTCAGTAGGGAACGCTTCGATCCATCCTGTGAATGTGTCAATAAAGACTAGCAAGTAAGAAAACCCTTGGGTCTTGGGCATGGCTGTAAATTCTACTTGCCAGTCCGCTCCTGGGTATGATCCCCGATGTTGGACAGGTGTAATTAGAGGAGGTCTGGTTTTTGGGTTATTTTTTAGACAGGTGTCACAATTTTGTGTGACCTGTTTAACAACCTTAGCTAACTGAGGATGGGAGAGAATAGGCTTAAGCAAGATTTCTAGATTATCTTTTCCAAAATGGGCGCTCTTATGTAAGGAGTTAGTAATGTTTTAAACCTGAGAATCAGGGAGTATTATTCGGGCCTGATCAGGCTGAAACCACCCATGTGACCCAATCTCCCAGCCCCGCTCAGCATATCGGGAATGTCCCCCTGGGGTAAAATCTGGAGTCAGGGTTTCCTTGGGGAAAAGGGGGCAGATAGCAGTGGCAGAGGTAGCTTCCCCGGCAGCTTGTCCTGCCTCTTGATCAGCTTTCCTATTTCCCTGAGCCTCTTTTTCTTCCCCCTTTTGGTGACTCTTGCAGTGGATGACAGCTAATTTTGCAGGAAGTTTGACTGCCTCCAGGAGCCTGAGAATGAGCTCTTTGTGTTTAATAGCAGAGCTTCGGGCACTGAGCATCCCTCTTTCTTTCCAAATTGCTGCACGGGCATGCAGAATGAGGAAAGCATACTTAGAGTCCATACACACATTAATCCTCTTTCCTTCTCCTAACTCCAAAGCTCTTGTCAGGGCAAAAAGTTCAGCTTTCTGGGCTGAGGTGTCTGGGGGAAGAGACCCACTTTCCTTAGTTTCTTCCAGGCTCGCTACAGCATATCCTGCTTTCCTCTCTCCCTTTTCTACAAAACTGCTGCCATCTGTGTGCCAGTTTTCCTCTGGGTCAGATAAAGGTGTCTCTGATAGGTCCCGGCGAGAAGAGTATAACTCGTCTGTGATTTGTATGCATTGGTGATCCAGAGGGGAGGTAGGGGGATCTGGCAGTAAGGTTGCTGGATTTAAAGTTTGGCAGACCCTCAACTTTATTTCTGGAGTGTCAAGGAGGAGGGCTTGGTATTGGGTGATCCTTCCCCCTGTCATCCACCTGTCCCCTTTCGTTTCCAAGACTGCTTGCACCCGGTGAGGCGTATACACTGTAGTGGGCTGACCCAGGGTCAGCTTAGATGCCTCCTTAACTATAAGTGCAGTGGCTGCTACTGCCCGGAGGCAAGTGGGCCACCCTCTGGCCACCTCATCTAGTTATTTTGAGAGATAAGCCACAGGTTGTAATACGGGCCCCATCATCTGCTCTAACACCCCAAGAGCAGTTCCTGTCCTTCCAGAAACATAGAGTCTAAAAGGCTTCTCCAGGTTGGGGAGGCCTAAAGCTGGGACTGTAGTGATGGACTCTTTTAGGGCCTTAAAGGCCACCTTGCAGGTCTCATGCCAGTCGAGTGGCTCTTCCTCTTTCCCCCTTAAATTTTCATATAGGGGTCTGGCCAGATTGCCATAATTAGGAATCCAGATCCTGCAAAACCCCGTCCTTCCTAAAAATCCCCTAAGCTGTTGTTTTGTTTGGGGGTACGGGGTATTTAAGATGAGGGATCTCCCCTCGGGGTCAGGCATTCTTTTTCTCTCCGTAATTATAAATCCAAGGTATTTTACTTGGGTTAAGCTAATCTGAGCTTACTTGGGGGATACTCGATAACCCTTTTCATACAGGAAAGTTAGCGTTTTAAATAGTGTCCATTTGAGAGCTGGTAAAATCTGGCCTAGCTATGAGCAAGTCATCCACATACTGTATTAGACTACTGTTTGTTAAAGTTAATTCCCTTAGTTCTCTCCCCGAGGAAGTCCCGAAGATATGAGGGCTGTCCCTAAACCCTTGGGGTAGTCGAGTCCAAGTGAGAGCTCTATGGTCTCTCTTGATTCCAAGTCCCGCCACTCAAAAGCAAAGAGTTTTTGGGATTCAGGATGGAGAGGAATGCAGAAGAAAGCAAGTTGAAGGTCCAAGACTGAGAAATACTTGGCATTTCCTGGGACTTGGGATAGGAGTGTATATGGGTTTGGGACTATGGGGTGGATGGGAACCACAGCTTCATTAACAGCTCTTAGATCCTGGACGAATCGGTAAGATCCATCTGGTTTTTGAACGGGCAAGATTGGGGTGTTGCAGGGGGACTCACAGCTGATTCGAGTTCCAGTATCTCGGTATTTGTTAACTAATGGTCTAAGACCCTCAAGAGCTACTGGTTTTAAGGGATATTGTCTTTTCCAGGGCTAGGGAGCATTTGGTCTCAGAGAAATCTTTACTGGTGGAACATTTATGGCTAAACCAGGGCTGGAGACATCGCACACCTGGGGATTGACCTCATCTAGACAAGGGACAGACTCCTCCTTTTCTACCTCTGACTGTAAATATTCAGACATAGGCAAAGAAAATTATCGACTTCTACCTTTGTGTCCCCAAGTCACTCTGGTTTGGAGGCGAATGTATTATCCTCACCATGGAAAATTTGGAAGCTGTTAACATGAAAAATTTAAAGAGTCACGCAGAGGCTAGTCACTCTAAGCTAACCCCTAAGACATTTATTGACTGATTTCTAGCTTCTTTCCTTTAACCTTTTTCATCTACAGTAATCCTGTGTGTTCCTTTAAGTTAGGGATTCATTTTTAGACTATCCTGACTCTTCCACTACCTTCCAGTTTTGGGTCTGATTCACTTACAGATGTGCCAAGTGCTTCCTGAATACTATAGAACATATTTTATGTTTAAAATACTTCCATGCTTATGTAGTGAGTCAATGATTTTAAGTTTATTTGTTACACATTTCAATGTAAAAGTCAATGTGTGAACTAACATATTCACGACTTGGAAAAGTTGGCTTTTTTTTGCTGTGTGTTTGAACTCCTCACCCGACCAAAGCTCATGGAGAGGTCTATTGTTTTTCTAAAATGGTTATAGTGTTGTTTATTTTCTGGTAATTGAATTAGGGTGTGAGTTGCAAAGCTTGTGTTTCTGTTCATTTCATTCCATCTGTTCGGGTTTCTTTCTCTCTCCTGAGTCAGAGAGTAACTTCCCATTGGTTGTCCAATTACCAAGGTTGGTGTCCATGCATCCGTGCTGGTCTCTCCATACATGTCCGGGTGTCCTGTGAAACACTAAGCTTAATTTATTTGGAAATGACCTAGCTGTTCAATACACTGTCATCACTCAGTTGAGCAGAGGGAGAGAAATTCAAGTGACAAAACTCCAGAGAAGCTAGTGTCAGAGCGCCCCGGCGTGGCATGCGTGCAGGGGGTTGGGGGGAGGGGGTCGGGGAGCAGAGCGCGGAGATCTCAGGTGTCCTCCCACCCTGGGCCTCTCCAGGCTCGCCGCTGCTCAGTGGCCTCCCCCCGCCCCCATCACTTTGGCTGCTGAGGGCCGGGTGGTCTCTGCAGCTGCCCGGCATCCTGCCCGAGGCCCCCCCTGCCCACACGCTGTCTTCCAGTCTCTCTCTGAACCCTCGACTCTTTCTGCCTCTGTCTCACCTGGCTTGGGTGCGTGCGAGTGCCTCTCCGTGTGCCTGGCTGTCACTCGTCCGCTCTCTCAGGAAGGTCCTGTGCTGGGCCCGTGGCGTGGGGGCAGGGCGGGCCTCGGTTTGGGGACAGGGAGGGGCTGAGGCACTCCAGGGCGTTTGCACAGCCGGCAGGATGGGCGCCTGGGGCCCCGGCTGGGCTGCCCCTAAGCCCGCAGGAGGCTCCGGGGACCGCGGCCCCGGGCCGACGCCCCGCTCGTCCGGAGCCACGTGACCCTGAGCAGCGAACGGGATGGTGGGGGGCGGGGGGTGGGGGGCCACCGAGACGTCCTCCCCGCTCAAGCCACCCCCCTCCCCAACCGCCGCCAGAGATCCCGCAGCCTCGCCAGGCCGCTCTGGGTCCGGGAAGCGCCCCGGGCCGGGCCAGGCGCATGCTGGCCGGGGGTGGCGTCGGCTGGTCTCCCAGCTGCAGGGCCTGTCCCGGTTTTTCCCATCAGTTTCAACAGTGACGGTCACCCCACATTGTGAGTCGTCTAGATTTCTCACTGACACCCCTGTTAGGGAGTGGCTTTTTAGAGAGATAGGGAAGGTCACTTGGGGGATGTTAGTCATGAGAGAAAATAAGGGCTCAGGTGGGATTGCAGATGTCATCCAGGGGGTAAATAGAGACAGTTGTTGCTGGTACCAAGACATGAAGTTTTTTGTCCCCCTTTTCCCAAAAGGCCATATTACGACCACATGGGGGCGCTGAGTAACAGCCCATAGCTCGGCTGGAAGGGTGGGCCTTTGATAGTGATACCCTGGGATGGGTTGGACATACCCCCAACCTTTGTCATTAATGCAGATGCAGCCCGGGCTGCTTAGGTTGAGTTGAGAAGCAGTGTGGTTTGCAAGTGAACATGCCTCGTTTAGGGAGAGATCAATAGCCATACAGGGAGATATGATTAGAAAGAGGAAGAACATCATATGATGCATTTTACTTATCTGAGGCAGGATTGATGGGGTTCTGCTTGAACAAGAGCCTGAGATCTTCAACAGGTTCACAGGAATAGCTGTCCTCTGGCTTTGGAGTCTCAGTTTCTGTCTCCCCCTCCTGTAGGCCATAGGGTTTTATTCTAGAATTGGGGACCCAGGCAGATAGACCCTTCACTTTTACAGCAGTTGAAGTCACTAGAACAACCTGATATGGCCCTGTCCATTTCTCGGACAGCTGGTTTGGACTCCCTTTTTCTTGCCAGGTCTTTACTGATACTTGATCCCCTGGCTTTACCTGGGGATTTTTCAAGTCTTCCTGTGGTTTGTTCTCCATACCGTTGGAGTTCTTGCTGAAACCTTCCCAGGTCAATTATATGTTTTAAGAGTGTATTGGCATCCTCGTCAAGAAACAAATCAGAAGTTCAGAATGGTCGTCCATACATCATTTCATAAGGACTTAACAATAGTGGCCGTTTGGGGGATGTCCGTATCCTCATGAGGGCTATGGGCAGCATATGTGTCCACTTATTATGTGTTTCTGACATAGCTTAGCCAGAGCCCTTTTAAGAGTCTGGTTGGCTCTCTCTACCTTTCCTGAAGCTTGAGGCCTCCAGGATGAGCGGAGCTGGTATTTTATGCCTAAGCATGCGGCTAGGTTCTGGGGTATCGTGGCTGTAAGTGAGGGCCTGTTGTCACTCTGAAGTGACCGAGGCAGCCCAAACCTAGGCACTATCTCCTTCAGCAGAGCTTTACAGACTTCTGTAGCTCTCTCAGTCTCAGTAGGGAACGCTTCGATCCATCCTGTGAATGTGTCAATAAAGACTAGCAAGTAAGAAAACCCTTGGGTCTTGGGCATGGCTGTAAATTCTACTTGCCAGTCCGCTCCTGGGTATGATCCCCGATGTTGGACAGGTGTAATTAGAGGAGGTCTGGTTTTTGGGTTATTTTTTAGACAGGTGTCACAATTTTGTGTGACCTGTTTAACAACCTTAGCTAACTGAGGATGGGAGAGAATAGGCTTAAGCAAGATTTCTAGATTATCTTTTCCAAAATGGGCGCTCTTATGTAAGGAGTTAGTAATGTTTTAAACCTGAGAATCAGGGAGTATTATTCGGGCCTGATCAGGCTGAAACCACCCATGTGACCCAATCTCCCAGCCCCGCTCAGCATATCGGGAATGTCCCCCTGGGGTAAAATCTGGAGTCAGGGTTTCCTTGGGGAAAAGGGGGCAGATAGCAGTGGCAGAGGTAGCTTCCCCGGCAGCTCGTCCTGCCTCTTGATCAGCTTTCCTATTTCCCTGAGCCTCTTTTTCTTGCCCCTTTTGGTGACTCTTGCAGTGGATGACAGCTAATTTTGCAGGAAGTTTGACTGCCTCCAGGAGCCTGAGAATGAGCTCTTTGTGTTTAATAGCAGAGCTTCGGGCACTGAGCATCCCTCTTTCTTTCCAAATTGCTGCACGGGCATGCAGAATGAGGAAAGCATACTTAGAGTCCATACACACATTAATCCTCTTTCCTTCTCCTAACTCCAAAGCTCTTGTCAGGGCAAAAAGTTCAGCTTTCTGGGCTGAGGTGTCTGGGGGAAGAGACCCACTTTCCTTAGTTTCTTCCAGGCTCGCTACAGCATATCCTGCTTTCCTCTCTCCCTTTTCTACAAAACTGCTGCCATCTGTGTGCCAGTTTTCCTCTGGGTCAGATAAAGGTGTCTCTGATAGGTCCCGGCGAGAAGAGTATAACTCGTCTGTGATTTGTATGCATTGGTGATCCAGAGGGGAGGTAGGGGGATCTGGCAGTAAGGTTGCTGGATTTAAAGTCTGGCAGACCCTCAACTTTATTTCTGGAGTGTCAAGGAGGAGGGCTTGGTATTGAGTGATCCTTCCCCCTGTCATCCACCTGTCCCCTTTCGTTTCCAAGACTGCTTGCACCCGGTGAGGCGTATACACTGTAGTGGGCTGACCCAGGGTCAGCTTAGATGCCTCCTTAACCATAAGAGCAGTGGCTGCTACTGCCCGGAGGCAAGTGGGCCACCCTCTGGCCACCTCATCTAGTTATTTTGAGAGATAAGCCACAGGTTGTAATACGGGCCCCATCATCTGCTCTAACACCCCAAGAGCAGTTCCTGTCCTTCCAGAAACATAGAGTCTAAAAGGCTTCTCCAGGTTGGGGAGGCCTAAAGCTGGGGCTGTAGTGATGGACTCTTTTAGGGCATTAAAGGCCACCTTGCAGGTCTCATGCCAGTCGAGTGGCTCTTCCTCTTTCCCCCTTAAATTTTCATATAGGGGTCTGGCCAGATTGCCATAATTAGGAATCCAGATCCTGCAAAACCCGGTCCTTCCTAAAAATCCCCTAAGCTGTTGTTTTGTTTGGGGGTACGGGGTATTTAAGATGAGGGATCTCCCCTCGGGGTCAGGCATTCTTTTTCTCTCCGTAATTATAAATCCAAGGTATTTTACTTGGGTTAAGCTAATCTGAGCTTACTTGGGGGATACTCGATAACCCTTTTCATACAGGAAAGTTAGCGTTTTAAATAGTGTCCATTTGAGAGCTGGTAAAATCTGGCCTAGCTATGAGCAAGTCATCCACATACTGTATTAGACTACTGTTTGTTAAAGTTAATTCCCTTAGTTCTCTCCCCGAGGAAGTCCCGAAGATATGAGGGCTGTCCCTAAACCCTTGGGGTAGTCGAGTCCAAGTGAGAGCTCTATGGTCTCTCTTGATTCCAAGTCCCGCCACTCAAAAGCAAAGAGTTTTTGGGATTCAGGATGGAGAGGAATGCAGAAGAAAGCAAGTTGAAGGTCCAAGACTGAGAAATACTTGGCATTTCCTGGGACTTGGGATAGGAGGGTATATGGGTTTGGGACTATGGGGTGGATGGGAACCACAGCTTCATTAACAGCTCTTAGATCCTGGACGAATCGGTAAGATCCATCTGGTTTTTGAACGGGCAAGATTGGGGTGTTGCAGGGGGACTCACAGCTGATTCGAGTTCCAGTATCTCGGTATTTGTTAACTAATGGTCTAAGACCCTCAAGAGCTACTGGTTTTAAGGGATATTGTCTTTTCCAGGGCTAGGGAGCATTTGGTCTCAGAGAAATCTTTACTGGTGGAACATTTATGGCTAAACCAGGGCTGGAGACATCCCACACCTGGGGATTGACCTCATCTAGACAAGGGACAGACTCCTCCTTTTCTACCTCTGACTGTAAATATTCAGACATAGGCAAAGAAAATTATCGACTTCTACCTTTGTGTCCCCAAGTCACTCTGGTTTGGAGGCGAATGTATTATCCTCACCATGGAAAATTTGGAAGCTGTTAACATGAAAAATTTAAAGAGTCACGCAGAGGCTAGTCACTCTAAGCTAACCCCTAAGACATTTATTGACTGATTTCTAGCTTCTTTCCTTTAACCTTTTTCATCTACAGTAATCCTGTGTGTTCCTTTAAGTTAGGGATTCATTTTTAGACTATCCTGACTCTTCCACTACCTTCCAGTTTTGGGTCTGATTCACTTACAGATGTGCTAAGTGCTTCCTGAATACTATAGAACATATTTTATGTTTAAAATACTTCCATGCTTATGTAGTGAGTCAATGATTTTAAGTTTATTTGTTACACATTTCAATGTAAAAGTCAATGTGTGAACTAACATATTCACGACTTGGAAAAGTTGGCTTTTTTTTGCTGTGTGTTTGAACTCCTCACCCGACCAAAGCTCATGGAGAGGTCTATTGTTTTTCTAAAATGGTTATAGTGTTGTTTATTTTCTGGTAATTGAATTAGGGTGTGAGTTGCAAAGCTTGTGTTTCTGTTCATTTCATTCCATCTGTTCGGGTTTCTTTCTCTCTCCTGAGTCAGAGAGTAACTTCCCATTGGTTGTCCAGTTACCAAGGTTGGTGTCCATGCATCCGTGCTGGTCTCTCCATACATGTCCGGGTGTCCTGTGAAACACTAAGCTTAATTTATTTGGAAATGACCTAGCTGTTCAATACACTGTCATCACTCAGTTGAGCAGAGGGAGAGAAATTCAAGTGACAAAACTCCAGAGAAGCTAGTGTCAGAGCGCCCCGGCGTGGCATGCGTGCAGGGGGTTGGGGGGAGGGGGGCGGGGAGCGGAGCGCGGAGATCTCAGGTGTCCTCCCACCCTGGGCCTCTCCAGGCTCGCCGCTGCTCAGTGGCCTCCCCCCGCCCCCATCGCTTTGGCTGCTGAGGGCCGGGTGGTCTCTGCAGCTGCCCGGCATCCTGCCCGAGGCCCCCCCTGCCCACACGCTGTCTTCCAGTCTCTCTCTGAACCCTCGACTCTTTCTGCCTCTGTCTCACCTGGCTTGGGTGCGTGCGAGTGCCCCTCCGTGTGCCTGGCTGTCACTCGTCCGCTCTCTCAGGAAGGTCCTGTGCTGGGCCCGTGGCGTGGGGGCAGGGCGGGCCTCGGTTTGGGGACAGGGAGGGGCTGAGGCACTCCAGGGCGTTTGCACAGCCGGCAGGATGGGCGCCTGGGGCCCCGGCTGGGCTGCCCCTAAGCCCGCAGGAGGCTCCGGGGACCGCGGCCCCGGGCCGACGCCCCGCTCGTCCGGAGCCACGTGACCCTGAGCAGCGAACGGGATGGTGGGGGGCGGGGGGTGGGGGGCCACCGAGACGTCCTCCCCGCTCAAGCCACCCCCCTCCCCAACCGCCGCCAGAGATCCCGCAGCCTCGCCAGGCCGCTCGGGGTCCGGGAAGCGCCCCGGGCCGGGCCAGGCGCATGCTGGCCGGGGGTGGCGTCGGCTGGTCTCCCAGCTGCAGGGCCTGTCCCGGTTTTTCCCATCAGTTTCAACAGTGACGGTCACCCCACATTGTGAGTCGTCTAGATTTCTCACTGACACCCCTGTTAGGGAGTGGCTTTTTAGAGAGATAGGGAAGGTCACTTGGGGGATGTTAGTCATGAGAGAAAATAAGGGCTCAGGTGGGATTGCAGATGTCATCCAGGGGGTAAATAGAGACAGTTGTTGCTGGTACCAAGACATGAAGTTTTTTGTCCCCCTTTTCCCAAAAGGCCATATTACGACCACATGGGGGCGCTGAGTATCAGCCCATAGCTCGGCTGGAAGGGTGGGCCTTTGATAGTGATACCCTGGGATGGGTTGGACATACCCCCAACCTTTGTCATTAATGCAGATGCAGCCCGGGCTGCTTAGGTTGAGTTGAGAAGCAGTGTGGTTTGCAAGTGAACATGCCTCGTTTAGGGAGAGATCAATAGCCATACAGGGAGATATGATTAGAAAGAGGAAGAACATCATATGATGCATTTTACTTATCTGAGGCAGGATTGATGGGGTTCTGCTTGAACAAGAGCCTGAGATCTTCAACAGGTTCACAGGAATAGCTGTCCTCTGGCTTTGGAGTCTCAGTTTCTGTCTCCCCCTCCTGTAGGCCATAGGGTTTTATTCTAGAATTGGGGACCCAGGCAGATAGACCCTTCACTTTTACAGCAGTTGAAGTCACTAGAACAACCTGATATGGCCCTGTCCATTTCTCGGACAGCTGGTTTGGACTCCCTTTTTCTTGCCAGGTCTTTACTGATACTTGATCCCCTGGCTTTACCTGGGGATTTTTCAAGTCTTCCTGTGGTTTGTTCTCCATACCGTTGGAGTTCTTGCTGAAACCTTCCCAGGTCAATTATATGTTTTAAGAGTGTATTGGCATCCTCGTCAAGAAACAAATCAGAAGTTCAGAATGGTCGTCCATACATCATTTCATAAGGACTTAACAATAGTGGCCGTTTGGGGGATGTCCGTATCCTCATGAGGGCTATGGGCAGCATATGTGTCCACTTATTATGTGTTTCTGACATAGCTTAGCCAGAGCCCTTTTAAGAGTCTGGTTGGCTCTCTCTACCTTTCCTGAAGCTTGAGGCCTCCAGGATGAGCGGAGCTGGTATTTTATGCCTAAGCATGCGGCTAGGTTCTGGGGTATCGTGGCTGTAAGTGAGGGCCTGTTGTCACTCTGAAGTGACCGAGGCAGCCCAAACCTAGGCACTATCTCCTTCAGCAGAGCTTTACAGACTTCTGTAGCTCTCTCAGTCTCAGTAGGGAATGCTTCGATCCATCCTGTGAATGATCAATAAAGACTAGCAAGTAAGAAAACCCTTGGGTCTTGGGCATGGCTGTAAATTCTACTTGCCAGTCCGCTCCTGGGTATGATCCCCGATGTTGGACAGGTGTAATTAGAGGAGGTCTGGTTTTTGGGTTATTTTTTAGACAGGTGTCACAATTTTGTGTGACCTGTTTAACAACCTTAGCTAACTGAGGATGGGAGAGAATAGGCTTAAGCAAGATTTCTAGATTATCTTTTCCAAAATGGGCGCTCTTATGTAAGGAGTTAGTAATGTTTTAAACCTGAGAATCAGGGAGTATTATTCGGGCCTGATCAGGCTGAAACCACCCATGTGACCCAATCTCCCAGCCCCGCTCAGCATATCGGGAATGTCCCCCTGGGGTAAAATCTGGAGTCAGGGTTTCCTTGGGGAAAAGGGGGCAGATAGCAGTGGCAGAGGTAGCTTCCCCGGCAGCTCGTCCTGCCTCTTGATCAGCTTTCCTATTTCCCTGAGCCTCTTTTTCTTGCCCCTTTTGGTGACTCTTGCAGTGGATGACAGCTAATTTTGCAGGAAGTTTGACTGCCTCCAGGAGCCTGAGAATGAGCTCTTTGTGTTTAATAGCAGAGCTTCGGGCACTGAGCATCCCTCTTTCTTTCCAAATTGCTGCACGGGCATGCAGAATGAGGAAAGCATACTTAGAGTCCATACACACATTAATCCTCTTTCCTTCTCCTAACTCCAAAGCTCTTGTCAGGGCAAAAAGTTCAGCTTTCTGGGCTGAGGTGTCTGGGGGAAGAGACCCACTTTCCTTAGTTTCTTCCAGGCTCGCTACAGCATATCCTGCTTTCCTCTCTCCCTTTTCTACCAAACTGCTGCCATCTGTGTGCCAGTTTTCCTCTGGGTCAGATAAAGGTGTCTCTGATAGGTCCCGGCGAGAAGAGTATAACTCGTCTGTGATTTGTATGCATTGGTGATCCAGAGGGGAGGTAGGGGGATCTGGCAGTAAGGTTGCTGGATTTAAAGTCTGGCAGACCCTCAACTTTATTTCTGGAGTGTCAAGGAGGAGGGCTTGGTATTGGGTGATCCTTCCCCCTGTCATCCACCTGTCCCCTTTCGCTTCCAAGTCTGCTTGCACCCGGTGAGGCGTATACACTGTAGTGGGCTGACCCAGGGTCAGCTTAGATGCCTCCTTAACCATAAGAGCAGTGGCTGCTACTGCCCGGAGGCAAGTGGGCCACCCTCTGGCCACCTCATCTAGTTATTTTGAGAGATAAGCCACAGGTTGTAATACGGGCCCCATCATCTGCTCTAACACCCCAAGAGCAGTTCCTGTCCTTCCAGAAACATAGAGTCTAAAAGGCTTCTCCAGGTTGGGGAGGCCTAAAGCTGGGGCTGTAGTGATGGACTCTTTTAGGGCATTAAAGGCCACCTTGCAGGTCTCATGCCAGTCGAGTGGCTCTTCCTCTTTCCCCCTTAAATTTTCATATAGGGGTCTGGCCAGATTGCCATAATTAGGAATCCAGATCCTGCAAAACCCGGTCCTTCCTAAAAATCCCCTAAGCTGTTGTTTTGTTTGGGGGTACGGGGTATTTAAGATGAGGGATCTCCCCTCGGGGTCAGGCATTCTTTTTCTCTCCGTAATTATAAATCCAAGGTATTTTACTTGGGTTAAGCTAATCTGAGCTTACTTGGGGGATACTCGATAACCCTTTTCATACAGGAAAGTTAGCGTTTTAAATAGTGTCCATTTGAGAGCTGGTAAAATCTGGCCTAGCTATGAGCAAGTCATCCACATACTGTATTAGACTACTGTTTGTTAAAGTTAATTCCCTTAGTTCTCTCCCCGAGGAAGTCCCGAAGATATGAGGGCTGTCCCTAAACCCTTGGGGTAGTCGAGTCCAAGTGAGAGCTCTATGGTCTCTCTTGATTCCAAGTCCCGCCACTCAAAAGCAAAGAGTTTTTGGGATTCAGGATGGAGAGGAATGCAGAAGAAAGCAAGTTGAAGGTCCAAGACTGAGAAATACTTGGCATTTCCTGGGACTTGGGATAGGAGGGTATATGGGTTTGGGACTATGGGGTGGATGGGAACCACAGCTTCATTAACAGCTCTTAGATCCTGGACGAATCGGTAAGATCCATCTGGTTTTTGAACGGGCAAGATTGGGGTGTTGCAGGGGGACTCACAGCTGATTCGAGTTCCAGTATCTCGGTATTTGTTAACTAATGGTCTAAGACCCTCAAGAGCTACTGGTTTTAAGGGATATTGTCTTTTCCAGGGCTAGGGAGCATTTGGTCTCAGAGAAATCTTTACTGGTGGAACATTTATGGCTAAACCAGGGCTGGAGACATCCCACACCTGGGGATTGACCTCATCTAGACAAGGGACAGACTCCTCCTTTTCTACCTCTGACTGTAAATATTCAGACATAGGCAAAGAAAATTATCGACTTCTACCTTTGTGTCCCCAAGTCACTCTGGTTTGGAGGCGAATGTATTATCCTCACCATGGAAAATTTGGAAGCTGTTAACATGAAAAATTTAAAGAGTCACGCAGAGGCTAGTCACTCTAAGCTAACCCCTAAGACATTTATTGCGTGATTTCTAGCTTCTTTCCTTTAACCTTTTTCATCTACAGTAATCCTGTGTGTTCCTTTTAGTTAGGGATTCATTTTTAGACTCTCCTGACTCTTCCACTACCTTCCAGTTTTGGGTCTGATTCACTTACAGATGTGCCAAGTGCTTCCTGAATACTATAGAACATATTTTATGTTTAAAATACTTCCATGCTTATGTAGTGAGTCAATGATTTTAAGTTTATTTGTTACACATTTCAATGTAAAAGTCAATGTGTGAACTAACATATTCACGACTTGGAAAAGTTGGCTTTTTTTTGCTGTGTGTTTGAACTCCTCACCCGACCAAAGCTCATGGAGAGGTCTATTGTTTTTCTAAAATGGTTATAGTGTTGTTTATTTTCTGGTAATTGAATTAGGGTGTGAGTTGCAAAGCTTGTGTTTCTGTTCATTTCATTCCATCTGTTCGGGTTTCTTTCTCTCTCCTGAGTCAGAGAGTAACTTCCCATTGGTTGTCCAGTTACCAAGGTTGGTGTCCATGCATCCGTGCTGGTCTCTCCATACATGTCCGGGTGTCCTGTGAAACACTAAGCTTAATTTATTTGGAAATGACCTAGCTGTTCAATACACTGTCATCTCTCAGTTGAGCAGAGGGAGAGAAATTCAAGTGACAAAACTCCAGAGAAGCTAGTGTCAGAGCGCCCCGGCGTGGCATGCGTGCAGGGGGTTGGGGGGAGGGGGGCGGGGAGCGGAGCGCGGAGATCTCAGGTGTCCTCCCACCCTGGGCCTCTCCAGGCTCGCCGCTGCTCAGTGGCCTCCCCCCGCCCCCATCGCTTTGGCTGCTGAGGGCCGGGTGGTCTCTGCAGCTGGCCGGCATCCTGCCCGAGGCACCCCCTACCCACACGCTGTCTTCCAATCTCTCTCTGAACCCTCGACTCTTTCTGCCTCTGTCTCACCTGGCTTGGGTGCGTGCGAGTGCCTCTCCGTGTGCCTGGCTGTCACTCGTCCGCTCTCTCAGGAAGGTCCTGTGCTGGGCCCGTGGCGTGGGGGCAGGGCGGGCCTCGGTTTGGGGACAGGGAGGGGCTGAGGCACTCCAGGGCGTTTGCACAGCCGGCAGGATGGGCGCCTGGGGCCCCGGCTGGGCTGCCCCTAAGCCCGCAGGAGGCTCCGGGGACCGCGGCCCCGGGCCGACGCCCCGCTCGTCCGGAGCCACGTGACCCTGAGCAGCGAACGGGATGGTGGGGGGCGGGGGTGGGGGGCCACCGAGACGTCCTCCCCGCTCAAGCCACCCCCCTCCCCAACCGCCGCCAGAGATCCCGCAGCCTCGCCAGGCCGCTCGGGGTCCGGGAAGCGCCCCGGGCCGGGCCAGGCGCATGCTGGCCGGGGGTGGCGTCGGCTGGTCTCCCAGCTGCAGGGCCTGTCCCGGTTTTTCCCATCAGTTTCAACAGTGACGGTCACCCCACATTGTGAGTCGTCTAGATTTCTCACTGACACCCCTGTTAGGGAGTGGCTTTTTAGAGAGATAGGGAAGGTCACTTGGGGGATGTTAGTCATGAGAGAAAATAAGGGCTCAGGTGGGATTGCAGATGTCATCCAGGGGGTAAATAGAGACAGTTGTTGCTGGTACCAAGACATGAAGTTTTTTGTCCCCCTTTTCCCAAAAGGCCATATTACGACCACATGGGGGCGCTGAGTAACAGCCCATAGCTCGGCTGGAAGGGTGGGCCTTTGATAGTGATACCCTGGGATGGGTTGGACATACCCCCAACCTTTGTCATTAATGCAGATGCAGCCCGGGCTGCTTAGGTTGAGTTGAGAAGCAGTGTGGTTTGCAAGTGAACATGCCTCGTTTAGGGAGAGATCAATAGCCATACAGGGAGATATGATTAGAAAGAGGAAGAACATCATATGATGCATTTTACTTATCTGAGGCAGGATTGATGGGGTTCTGCTTGAACAAGAGCCTGAGATCTTCAACAGGTTCACAGGAATAGCTGTCCTCTGGCTTTGGAGTCTCAGTTTCTGTCTCTCCCTCCTGTAGGCCATAGGGTTTTATTCTAGAATTGTGGACCCAGGCAGATAGACCCTTCACTTTTACAGCAGTTGAAGTCACTAGAACAACCTGATATGGCCCTGTCCATTTCTCGGACAGCTGGTTTGGACTCCCTTTTTCTTGCCAGGTCTTTACTGATACTTGATCCCCTGGCTTTACCTGGGGATTTTTCAAGTCTTCCTGTGGTTTGTTCTCCATACCGTTGGAGTTCTTGCTGAAACCTTCCCAGGTCAATTATATGTTTTAAGAGTGTATTGGCATCCTCGTCAAGAAACAAATCAGAAGTTCAGAATGGTCGTCCATACATCATTTCATAAGGACTTAACAATAGTGGCCGTTTGGGGGATGTCCGTATCCTCATGAGGGCTATGGGCAGCATATGTGTCCACTTATTATGTGTTTCTGACATAGCTTAGCCAGAGCCCTTTTAAGAGTCTGGTTGGCTCTCTCTACCTTTCCTGAAGCTTGAGGCCTCCAGGATGAGCGGAGCTGGTATTTTATGCCTAAGCATGCGGCTAGGTTCTGGGGTATCGTGGCTGTAAGTGAGGGCCTGTTGTCACTCTGAAGTGACCGAGGCAGCCCAAACCTAGGCACTATCTCCTTCAGCAGAGCTTTACAGACTTCTGTAGCTCTCTCAGTCTCAGTAGGGAACGCTTCGATCCATCCTGTGAATGTGTCAATAAAGACTAGCAAGTAAGAAAACCCTTGGGTCTTGGGCATGGCTGTAAATTCTACTTGCCAGTCCTCTCCTGGGTATGATCCCCGATGTTGGACAGGTGTAATTAGAGGAGGTCTGGTTTTTGGGTTATTTTTTAGACAGGTGTCACAATTTTGTGTGACCTGTTTAACAACCTTAGCTAACTGAGGATGGGAGAGAATAGGCTTAAGCAAGATTTCTAGATTATCTTTTCCAAAATGGGCGCGCTTATGTAAGGAGTTAGTAATGTTTTAAACCTGAGAATCAGGGAGTATTATTCGGGCCTGATCAGGCTGAAACCACCCATGTGACCCAATCTCCCAGCCCCGCTCAGCATATCGGGAATGTCCCCCTGGGGTAAAATCTGGAGTCAGGGTTTCCTTGGGGAAAAGGGGGCAGATAGCAGTGGCAGAGGTAGCTTCCCCGGCAGCTCGTCCTGCCTCTTGATCAGCTTTCCTATTTCCCTGAGCCTCTTTTTCTTGCCCCTTTTGGTGACTCTTGCAGTGGATGACAGCTAATTTTGCAGGAAGTTTGACTGCCTCCAGGAGCCTGAGAATGAGCTCTTTGTGTTTAATAGCAGAGCTTCGGGCACTGAGCATCCCTCTTTCTTTCCAAATTGCTGCACGGGCATGCAGAATGAGGAAAGCATACTTAGAGTCCATACACACATTAATCCTCTTTCCTTCTCCTAACTCCAAAGCTCTTGTCAGGGCAAAAAGTTCAGCTTTCTGGGCTGAGGTGTCTGGGGGAAGAGACCCACTTTCCTTAGTTTCTTCCAGGCTCGCTACAGCATATCCTGCTTTCCTCTCTCCCTTTTCTACAAAACTGCTGCCATCTGTGTGCCAGTTTTCCTCTGGGTCAGATAAAGGTGTCTCTGATAGGTCCCGGCGAGAAGAGTATAACTCGTCTGTGATTTGTATGCATTGGTGATCCAGAGGGGAGGTAGGGGGATCTGGCAGTAAGGTTGCTGGATTTAAAGTCTGGCAGACCCTCAACTTTATTTCTGGAGTGTCAAGGAGGAGGGCTTGGTATTGGGTGATCCTTCCCCCTGTCATCCACCTGTCCCCTTTCGCTTCCAAGACTGCTTGCACCCGGTGAGGCGTATACACTGTAGTGGGCTGACCCAGGGTCAGCTTAGATGCCTCCTTAACCATAAGAGCAGTGGCTGCTACTGCCCGGAGGCAAGTGGGCCACCCTCTGGCCACCTCATCTAGTTATTTTGAGAGATAAGCCACAGGTTGTAATACGGGCCCCATCATCTGCTCTAACACCCCAAGAGCAGTTCCTGTCCTTCCAGAAACATAGAGTCTAAAAGGCTTCTCCAGGTTGGGGAGGCCTAAAGCTGGGGCTGTAGTGATGGACTCTTTTAGGGCATTAAAGGCCACCTTGCAGGTCTCATGCCAGTCGAGTGGCTCTTCCTCTTTCCCCCTTAAATTTTCATATAGGGGTCTGGCCAGATTGCCATAATTAGGAATCCAGATCCTGCAAAACCCGGTCCTTCCTAAAAATCCCCTAAGCTGTTGTTTTGTTTGGGGGTACGGGGTATTTAAGATGAGGGATCTCCCCTCGGGGTCAGGCATTCTTTTTCTCTCCGTAATTATAAATCCAAGGTATTTTACTTGGGTTAAGCTAATCTGAGCTTACTTGGGGGATACTCGATAACCCTTTTCATACAGGAAAGTTAGCGTTTTAAATAGTGTCCATTTGAGAGCTGGTAAAATCTGGCCTAGCTATGAGCAAGTCATCCACATACTGTATTAGACTACTGTTTGTTAAAGTTAATTCCCTTAGTTCTCTCCCCGAGGAAGTCCCGAAGATATGAGGGCTGTCCCCAAACCCTTGGGGTAGTCGAGTCCAATTGAGAGCTCTAAGGTCTCTCTTGATTCCAAGTCCCGCCACTCAAAAGCAAAGAGTTTTTGGGATTCAGGATGGAGAGGAATGCAGAAGAAAGCAAGTTGAAGGTCCAAGACTGAGAAATACTTGGCATTTCCTGGGACTTGGGATAGGAGGGTATATGGGTTTGGGACTATGGGGTGGATGGGAACCACAGCTTCATTAACAGCTCTTAGATCCTGGACGAATCGGTAAGATCCATCTGGTTTTTGAACGGGCAAGATTGGGGTGTTGCAGGGGGACTCACAGCTGATTCGAGTTCCAGTATCTCGGTATTTGTTAACTAATGGTCTAAGACCCTCAAGAGCTACTGGTTTTAAGGGATATTGTCTTTTCCAGGGCTAGGGAGCATTTGGTCTCAGAGAAATCTTTACTGGTGGAACATTTATGGCTAAACCAGGGCTGGAGACATCCCACACCTGGGGATTGACCTCATCTAGACAAGGGACAGACTCCTCCTTTTCTACCTCTGACTGTAAATATTCAGACATAGGCAAAGAAAATTATCGACTTCTACCTTTGTGTCCCCAAGTCACTCTGGTTTGGAGGCGAATGTATTATCCTCACCATGGAAAATTTGGAAGCTGTTAACATGAAAAATTTAAAGAGTCACGCAGAGGCTAGTCACTCTAAGCTAACCCCTAAGACATTTATTGACTGATTTCTAGCTTTTTTCCTTTAACCTTTTTCATCTACAGTAATCCTGTGTGTTCCTTTAAGTTAGGGATTCATTTTTAGACTATCCTGACTCTTCCACTACGTTCCAGTTTTGGGTCTGATTCACTTACAGATGGGCCAAGTGCTTCCTGAATACTATAGAACATATTTTATGTTTAAAATACTTCCATGCTTATGTAGTGAGTCAATGATTTTAAGTTTATTTGTTACACATTTCAATGTAAAAGTCAATGTGTGAACTAACATATTCACGACTTGGAAAAGTTGGCTTTTTTTTGCTGTGTGTTTGAACTCCTCACCCGACCAAAGCTCATGGAGAGGTCTATTGTTTTTCTAAAATGGTTATAGTGTTGTTTATTTTCTGGTAATTGAATTAGGGTGTGAGTTGCAAAGCTTGTGTTTCTGTTCATTTCATTCCATCTGTTCGGGTTTCTTTCTCTCTCCTGAGTCAGAGAGTAACTTCCCATTGGTTGTCCAGTTACCAAGGTTGGTGTCCATGCATCCGTGCTGGTCTCTCCATACATGTCCGGGTGTCCTGTGAAACACTAAGCTTAATTTATTTGGAAATGACCTAGCTGTTCAATACACTGTCATCACTCAGTTGAGCAGAGGGAGAGAAATTCAAGTGACAAAACTCCAGAGAAGCTAGTGTCAGAGCGCCCCGGCGTGGCATGCGTGCAGGGGGTTGGGGGGAGGGGGGCGGGGAGCGGAGCGCGGAGATCTCAGGTGTCCTCCCACCCTGGGCCTCTCCAGGCTCGCCGCTGCTCAGTGGCCTCCCCCCGCCCCCATCGCTTTGGCTGCTGAGGGCCGGGTGGTCTCTGCAGCTGCCCGGCATCCTGCCCGAGGCCCCCCCTGCCCACACGCTGTCTTCCAGTCTCTCTCTGAACCCTCGACTCTTTCTGCCTCTGTCTCACCTGGCTTGGGTGCGTGCGAGTGCCTGTCCGTGTGCCTGGCTGTCACTCGTCCGCTCTCTCAGGAAGGTCCTGTGCTGGGCCCGTGGCGTGGGGGCAGGGCGGGCCTCGGTTAGGGGACAGGGAGGGGCTGAGGCACTCCAGGGCGTTTGCACAGCCGGCAGGATGGGCGCCTGGGGCCCCGGCTGGGCTGCCCCTAAGCCCGCAGGAGGCTCCGGGGACCGCGGCCCCGGTCCGACGCCCCGCTCGTCCGGAGCCACGTGACCCTGAGCAGCGAACGGGATGGTGGGGGGCGGGGGGTGGGGGGCCACCGAGACGTCCTCCCCGCTCAAGCCACCCACCTCCCCAACCGCCGCCAGAGATCCCGCAGCCTCGCCAGGCCGCTCGGGGTCCGGGAAGCGCCCCGGGCCGGGCCAGGCGCATGCTGGCCGGGGGTGGCGTCGGCTGGTCTCCCAGCTGCAGGGCCTGTCCCGGTTTTTCCCATCAGTTTCAACAGTGACGGTCACCCCACATTGTGAGTCGTCTAGATTTCTCACTGACACCCCTGTTAGGGAGTGGCTTTTTAGAGAGATAGGGAAGGTCACTTGGGGGATGTTAGTCATGAGAGAAAATAAGGGCTCAGGTGGGATTGCAGATGTCATCCAGGGGGTAAATAGAGACAGTTGTTGCTGGTACCAAGACATGAAGTTTTTTGTCCCCCTTTTCCCAAAAGGCCATATTACGACCACATGGGGGCGCTGAGTAACAGCCCATAGCTCGGCTGGAAGGGTGGGCCTTTGATATTGATACCCTGGGATGGGTTGGACATACCCCCAACCTTTGTCATTAATGCAGATGCAGCCCGGGCTGCTTAGGTTGAGTTGAGAAGCAGTGTGGTTTGCAAGTGAACATGCCTCGTTTAGGGAGAGATCAATAGCCATACAGGGAGATATGATTAGAAAGAGGAAGAACATCATATGATGCATTTTACTTATCTGAGGCAGGATTGATGGGGTTCTGCTTGAACAAGAGCCTGAGATCTTCAACAGGTTCACAGGAATAGCTGTCCTCTGGCTTTGGAGTCTCAGTTTCTGTCTCCCCCTCCTGTAGGCCATAGGGTTTTATTCTAGAATTGGGGACCCAGGCAGATAGACCCTTCACTTTTACAGCAGTTGAAGTCACTAGAACAACCTGATATGGCCCTGTCCATTTCTCGGACAGCTGGTTTGGACTCCCTTTTTCTTGCCAGGTCTTTACTGATACTTGATCCCCTGGCTTTACCTGGGGATTTTTCAAGTCTTCCTGTGGTTTGTTCTCCATACCGTTGGAGTTCTTGCTGAAACCTTCCCAGGTCAATTATATGTTTTAAGAGTGTATTGGCATCCTCGTCAAGAAACAAATCAGAAGTTCAGAATGGTCGTCCATACATCATTTCATAAGGACTTAACAATAGTGGCCGTTTGGGGGATGTCCGTATCCTCATGAGGGCTATGGGCAGCATATGTGTCCACTTATTATGTGTTTCTGACATAGCTTAGCCAGAGCCCTTTTAAGAGTCTGGTTGGCTCTCTCTACCTTTCCTGAAGCTTGAGGCCTCCAGGATGAGCGGAGCTGGTATTTTATGCCTAAGCATGCGGCTAGGTTCTGGGGTATCGTGGCTGTAAGTGAGGGCCTGTTGTCACTCTGAAGTGACCGAGGCAGCCCAAACCTAGGCACTATCTCCTTCAGCAGAGCTTTACAGACTTCTGTAGCTCTCTCAGTCTCAGTAGGGAATGCTTCGATCCATCCTGTGAATGATCAATAAAGACTAGCAAGTAAGAAAACCCTTGGGTCTTGGGCATGGCTGTAAATTCTACTTGCCAGTCCGCTCCTGGGTATGATCCCCGATGTTGGACAGGTGTAATTAGAGGAGGTCTGGTTTTTGGGTTATTTTTTAGACAGGTGTCACAATTTTGTGTGACCTGTTTAACAACCTTAGCTAACTGAGGATGGGAGAGAATAGGCTTAAGCAAGATTTCTAGATTATCTTTTCCAAAATGGGCGCTCTTATGTAAGGAGTTAGTAATGTTTTAAACCTGAGAATCAGGGAGTATTATTCGGGCCTGATCAGGCTGAAACCACCCATGTGTCCCAATCTCCCAGCCCCGCTCAGCATATCGGGAATGTCCCCCTGGGGTAAAATCTGGAGTCAGGGTTTCCTTGGGGAAAAGGGGGCAGATAGCAGTGGCAGAGGTAGCTTCCCCGGCAGCTCGTCCTGCCTCTTGATCAGCTTTCCTATTTCCCTGAGCCTCTTTTTCTTGCCCCTTTTGGTGACTCTTGCAGTGGATGACAGCTAATTTTGCAGGAAGTTTGACTGCCTCCAGGAGCCTGAGAATGAGCTCTTTGTGTTTAATAGCAGAGCTTCGGGCACTGAGCATCCCTCTTTCTTTCCAAATTGCTGCACGGGCATGCAGAATGAGGAAAGCATACTTAGAGTCCATACACACATTAATCCTCTTTCCTTCTCCTAACTCCAAAGCTCTTGTCAGGGCAAAAAGTTCAGCTTTCTGGGCTGAGGTGTCTGGGGGAAGAGACCCACTTTCCTTAGTTTCTTCCAGGCTCGCTACAGCATATCCTGCTTTCCTCTCTCCCTTTTCTACAAAACTGCTGCCATCTGTGTGCCAGTTTTCCTCTGGGTCAGATAAAGGTGTCTCTGATAGGTCCCGGCGAGAAGAGTATAACTCGTCTGTGGTTTATATGCATTGGTGATCCAGAGGGGAGGTAGGGGGATCTGGCAGTAAGGTTGCTGGATTTAAAGTCTGGCAGACCCTCAACTTTATTTCTGGAGTGTCAAGGAGGAGGGCTTGGTATTGGGTGATCCTTCCCCCTGTCATCCACCTGTCCCCTTTCGCTTCCAAGACTGCTTGCACCCGGTGAGGCGTATACACTGTAGTGGGCTGACCCAGGGTCAGCTTAGATGCCTCCTTAACCATAAGAGCAGTGGCTGCTACTGCCCGGAGGCAAGTGGGCCACCCTCTGGCCACCTCATCTAGTTATTTTGAGAGATAAGCCACAGGTTGTAATACGGGCCCCATCATCTGCTCTAACACCCCAAGAGCAGTTCCTGTCCTTCCAGAAACATAGAGTCTAAAAGGCTTCTCCAGGTTGGGGAGGCCTAAAGCTGGGGCTGTAGTGATGGACTCTTTTAGGGCATTAAAGGCCACCTTGCAGGTCTCATGCCAGTCGAGTGGCTCTTCCTCTTTCCCCCTTAAATTTTCATATAGGGGTCTGGCCAGATTGCCATAATTAGGAATCCAGATCCTGCAAAACCCGGTCCTTCCTAAAAATCCCCTAAGCTGTTGTTTTGTTTGGGGGTACGGGGTATTTAAGATGAGGGATCTCCCCTCGGGGTCAGGCATTCTTTTTCTCTCCGTAATTATAAATCCAAGGTATTTTACTTGGGTTAAGCTAATCTGAGCTTACTTGGGGGATACTCGATAACCCTTTTCATACAGGAAAGTTAGCGTTTTAAATAGTGTCCATTTGAGAGCTGGTAAAATCTGGCCTAGCTATGAGCAAGTCATCCACATACTGTATTAGACTACTGTTTGTTAAAGTTAATTCCCTTAGTTCTCTCCCCGAGGAAGTCCTGAAGATATGAGGGCTGTCCCTAAACCCTTGGGGTAGTCGAGTCCAAGTGAGAGCTCTATGGTCTCTCTTGATTCCAAGTCCCGCCACTCAAAAGCAAAGAGTTTTTGGGATTCAGGATGGAGAGGAATGCAGAAGAAAGCAAGTTGAAGGTCCAAGACTGAGAAATACTTGGCATTTCCTGGGACTTGGGATAGGAGGGTATATGGGTTTGGGACTATGGGGTGGATGGGAACCACAGCTTCATTAACAGCTCTTAGATCCTGGACGAATCGGTAAGATCCATCTGGTTTTTGAACGGGCAAGATTGGGGTGTTGCAGGGGGACTCACAGCTGATTCGAGTTCCAGTATCTCGGTATTTGTTAACTAATGGTCTAAGACCCTCAAGAGCTACTGGTTTTAAGGGATATTGTCTTTTCCAGGGCTAGGGAGCATTTGGTCTCAGAGAAATCTTTACTGGTGGAACATTTATGGCTAAACCAGGGCTGGAGACATCCCACACCTGGGGATTGACCTCATCTAGACAAGGGACAGACTCCTCCTTTTCTACCTCTGACTGTAAATATTCAGACATAGGCAAAGAAAATTATCGACTTCTACCTTTGTGTCCCCAAGTCACTCTGGTTTGGAGGCGAATGTATTATCCTCACCATGGAAAATTTGGAAGCTGTTAACATGAAAAATTTAAAGAGTCACGCAGAGGCTAGTCACTCTAAGCTAACCCCTAAGACATTTATTGACTGATTTCTAGCTTCTTTCCTTTAACCTTTTTCATCTACAGTAATCCTGTGTGTTCCTTTTAGTTAGGGATTCATTTTTAGACTATCCTGACTCTTCCACTACCTTCCAGTTTTGGGTCTGATTCACTTACAGATGTGCCAAGTGCTTCCTGAATACTATAGAACATATTTTATGTTTAAAATACTTCCATGCTTATGTAGTGAGTCAATGATTTTAAGTTTATTTGTTACACATTTCAATGTAAAAGTCAATGTGTGAACTAACATATTCACGACTTGGAAAAGTTGGCTTTTTTTTGCTGTGTGTTTGAACTCCTCACCCGACCAAAGCTCATGGAGAGGTCTATTGTTTTTCTAAAATGGTTATAGTGTTGTTTATTTTCTGGTAATTGAATTAGGGTGTGAGTTGCAAAGCCTGTGTTTCTGTTCACTTCATTCCATCTGTTCGGGTTTCTTTCTCTCTCCTGAGTCAGAGAGTAACTTCCCATTGGTTGTCCAGTTACCAAGGTTGGTGTCCATGCATCCGTGCTGGTCTCTCCATACATGTCCGGGTGTCCTGTGAAACACTAAGCTTAATTTATTTGGAAATGACCTAGCTGTTCAATACACTGTCATCACTCAGTTGAGCAGAGGGAGAGAAATTCAAGTGACAAAACTCCAGAGAAGCTAGTGTCAGAGCGCCCCGGCGTGGCATGCGTGCAGGGGGTTGGGGGGAGGGGGGCGGGGAGCGGAGCGCGGAGATCTCAGGTGTCCTCCCACCCTGGGCCTCTCCAGGCTCGCCGCTGCTCAGTGGCCTCCCCCCGCCCCCATCGCTTTGGCTGCTGAGGGCCGGGTGGTCTCTGCAGCTGCCCGGCATCCTGCCCGAGGCCCCCCCTGCCCACACGCTGTCTTCCAGTCTCTCTCTGAACCCTCGACACTTTCTGCCTCTGTCTCACCTGGCTTGGGTGCGTGCGAGTGCCTGTCCGTGTGCCTGGCTGTCACTCGTCCGCTCTCTCAGGAAGGTCCTGTGCTGGGCCCGTGGCGTGGGGGCAGGGCGGGCCTCGGTTTGGGGACAGGGAGGGGCTGAGGCACTCCAGGGCGTTTGCACAGCCGGCAGGATGGGCGCCTGGGGCCCCGGCTGGGCTGCCCCTAAGCCCGCAGGAGGCTCCGGGGACCGCGGCCCCGGGCCGACGCCCCGCTCGTCCGGAGCCACGTGACCCTGAGCAGCGAACGGGATGGTGGGGGGCGGGGGGTGGGGGGCCACCGAGACGTCCTCCCCGCTCAAGCCACCCCCCTCCCCAACCGCTGCCAGAGATCCCGCAGCCTCGCCAGGCCGCTCGGGGTCCGGGAAGCGCCCCGGGCCGGGCCAGGCGCATGCTGGCCGGGGGTGGCGTCGGCTGGTCTCCCAGCTGCAGGGCCTGTCCCGGTTTTTCCCATCAGTTTCAACAGTGACGGTCACCCCACATTGTGAGTCGTCTAGATTTCTCACTGACACCCCTGTTAGGGAGTGGCTTTTTAGAGAGATAGGGAAGGTCACTTGGGGGATGTTAGTCATGAGAGAAAATAAGGGCTCAGGTGGGATTGCAGATGTCATCCAGGGGGTAAATAGAGACAGTTGTTGCTGGTACCAAGACATGAAGTTTTTTGTCCCCCTTTTCCCAAAAGGCCATATTACGACCACATGGGGGCGCTGAGTAACAGCCCATAGCTCGGCTGGAAGGGTGGGCCTTTGATAGTGATACCCTGGGATGGGTTGGACATACCCCCAACCTTTGTCATTAATGCAGATGCAGCCCGGGCTGCTTAGGTTGAGTTGAGAAGCAGTGTGGTTTGCAAGTGAACATGCCTCGTTTAGGGAGAGATCAATAGCCATACAGGGAGATATGATTAGAAAGAGGAAGAACATCATAGGATGCATTTTACTTATCTGAGGCAGGATTGATGGGGTTCTGCTTGAACAAGAGCCTGAGATCTTCAACAGGTTCACAGGAATAGCTGTCCTCTGGCTTTGGAGTCTCAGTTTCTGTCTCCCCCTCCTGTAGGCCATAGGGTTTTATTCTAGAATTGTGGACCCAGGCAGATAGACCCTTCACTTTTACAGCAGTTGAAGTCACTAGAACAACCTGATATGGCCCTGTCCATTTCTCGGACAGCTGGTTTGGACTCCCTTTTTCTTGCCAGGTCTTTACTGATACTTGATCCCCTGGCTTTACCTGGGGATTTTTCAAGTCTTCCTGTGGTTTGTTCTCCATACCGTTGGAGTTCTTGCTGAAACCTTCCCAGGTCAATTATATGTTTTAAGAGTGTATTGGCATCCTCGTCAAGAAACAAATCAGAAGTTCAGAATGGTCGTCCATACATCATTTCATAAGGACTTAACAATAGTGGCCGTTTGGGGGATGTCCGTATCCTCATGAGGGCTATGGGCAGCATATGTGTCCACTTATTATGTGTTTCTGACATAGCTTAGCCAGAGCCCTTTTAAGAGTCTGGTTGGCTCTCTCTACCTTTCCTGAAGCTTGAGGCCTCCAGGATGAGCGGAGCTGGTATTTTATGCCTAAGCATGCGGCTAGGTTCTGGGGTATCGTGGCTGTAAGTGAGGGCCTGTTGTCACTTTGAAGTGACCGAGGCAGCCCAAACCTAGGCACTATCTCCTTCAGCAGAGCTTTACAGACTTCTGTAGCTCTCTCAGTCTCAGTAGGGAACGCTTCGATCCATCCTGTGAATGTGTCAATAAAGACTAGCAAGTAAGAAAACCCTTGGGTCTTGGGCATGGCTGTAAATTCTACTTGCCAGTCCGCTCCTGGGTATGATCCCCGATGTTGGACAGGTGTAATTAGAGGAGGTCTGGTTTTTGGGTTATTTTTTAGACAGGTGTCACAATTTTGTGTGACCTGTTTAACAACCTTAGCTAACTGAGGATGGGAGAGAATAGGCTTAAGCAAGATTTCTAGATTATCTTTTCCAAAATGGGCGCTCTTATGTAAGGAGTTAGTAATGTTTTAAACCTGAGAATCAGGGAGTATTATTCGGGCCTGATCAGGCTGAAACCACCCATGTGACCCAATCTCCCAGCCCCGCTCAGCATATCGGGAATGTCCCCCTGGGGTAAAATCTGGAGTCAGGGTTTCCTTGGGGAAAAGGGGGCAGATAGCAGTGGCAGAGGTAGCTTCCCCGGCAGCTCGTCCTGCCTCTTGATCAGCTTTCCTATTTCCCTGAGCCTCTTTTTCTTGCCCCTTTTGGTGACTCTTGCAGTGGATGACAGCTAATTTTGCAGGAAGTTTGACTGCCTCCAGGAGCCTGAGAATGAGCTCTTTGTGTTTAATAGCAGAGCTTCGGGCACTGAGCATCCCTCTTTCTTTCCAAATTGCTGCACGGGCATGCAGAATGAGGAAAGCATACTTAGAGTCCATACACACATTAATCCTCTTTCCTTCTCCTAACTCCAAAGCTCTTGTCAGGGCAAAAAGTTCAGCTTTCTGGGCTGAGGTGTCTGGGGGAAGAGACCCACTTTCCTTAGTTTCTTCCAGGCTCGCTACAGCATATCCTGCTTTCCTCTCTCCCTTTTCTACAAAACTGCTGCCATCTGTGTGCCAGTTTTCCTCTGGGTCAGATAAAGGTGTCTCTGATAGGTCCCGGCGAGAAGAGTATAACTCGTCTGTGATTTGTATGCATTGGTGATCCAGAGGGGAGGTAGGGGGATCTGGCAGTAAGGTTGCTGGATTTAAAGTCTGGCAGACCCTCAACTTTATTTCTGGAGTGTCAAGGAGGAGGGCTTGGTATTGGGTGATCCTTCCCCCTGTCATCCACCTGTCCCCTTTCGTTTCCAAGACTGCTTGCACCCGGTGAGGCGTATACACTGTAGTGGGCTGACCCAGGGTCAGCTTAGATGCCTCCTTAACCATAAGAGCAGTGGCTGCTACTGCCCGGAGGCAAGTGGGCCACCCTCTGGCCACCTCATCTAGTTATTTTGAGAGATAAGCCACAGGTTGTAATACGGGCCCCATCATCTGCTCTAACACCCCAAGAGCAGTTCCTGTCCTTCCAGAAACATAGAGTCTAAAAGGCTT
Organism: Muntiacus reevesi; assembly: GCF_963930625.1. NCBI lineage: Eukaryota > Metazoa > Chordata > Mammalia > Artiodactyla > Cervidae > Muntiacus > Muntiacus reevesi. The sequence continues at coordinate 203,302 of NW_027077841.1, forward strand.
CTCCAGGTTGGGGAGGCCTAAAGCTGGGGCTGTAGTGATGGACTCTTTTAGGGCATTAAAGGCCACCTTGCAGGTCTCATGCCAGTCGAGTGGCTCTTCCTCTTTCCCCCTTAAATTTTCATATAGGGGTCTGGCCAGATTGCCATAATTAGGAATCCAGATCCTGCAAAACCCGGTCCTTCCTAAAAATCCCCTAAGCTGTTGTTTTGTTTGGGGGTACGGGGTATTTAAGATGAGGGATCTCCCCTCGGGGTCAGGCATTCTTTTTCTCTCCGTAATTATAAATCCAAGGTATTTTACTTGGGTTAAGCTAATCTGAGCTTACTTGGGGGATACTCGATAACCCTTTTCATACAGGAAAGTTAGCGTTTTAAATAGTGTCCATTTGAGAGCTGGTAAAATCTGGCCTAGCTATGAGCAAGTCATCCACATACTGTATTAGACTACTGTTTGTTAAAGTTAATTCCCTTAGTTCTCTCCCCAAGGAAGTCCCGAAGATATGAGGGCTGTCCCCAAACCCTTGGGGTAGTCGAGTCCAATTGAGAGCTCTATGGTCTCTCTTGATTCCAAGTCCCGCCACTCAAAAGCAAAGAGTTTTTGGGATTCAGGATGGAGAGGAATGCAGAAGAAAGCAAGTTGAAGGTCCAAGACTGAGAAATACTTGGCATTTCCTGGGACTTGGGATAGGAGGGTATATGGGTTTGGGACTATGGGGTGGATGGGAACCACAGCTTCATTAACAGCTCTTAGATCCTGGACGAATCGGTAAGATCCATCTGGTTTTTGAACGGGCAAGATTGGGGTGTTGCAGGGGGACTCACAGCTGATTCGAGTTCCAGTATCTCGGTATTTGTTAACTAATGGTCTAAGACCCTCAAGAGCTACTGGTTTTAAGGGATATTGTCTTTTCCAGGGCTAGGGAGCATTTGGTCTCAGAGAAATCTTTACTGGTGGAACATTTATGGCTAAACCAGGGCTGGAGACATCCCACACCTGGGGATTGACCTCATCTAGACAAGGGACAGACTCCTCCTTTTCTACCTCTGACTGTAAATATTCAGACATAGGCAAAGAAAATTATCGACTTCTACCTTTGTGTCCCCAAGTCACTCTGGTTTGGAGGCGAATGTATTATCCTCACCATGGAAAATTTGGAAGCTGTTAACATGAAAAATTTAAAGAGTCACGCAGAGGCTAGTCACTCTAAGCTAACCCCTAAGACATTTATTGACTGATTTCTAGCTTCTTTCCTTTAACCTTTTTCATCTACAGTAATCCTGTGTGTTCCTTTTAGTTAGGGATTCATTTTTAGACTATCCTGACTCTTCCACTACGTTCCAGTTTTGGGTCTGATTCACTTACAGATGTGCCAAGTGCTTCCTGAATACTATAGAACATATTTTATGTTTAAAATACTTCCATGCTTATGTAGTGAGTCAATGATTTTAAGTTTATTTGTTACACATTTCAATGTAAAAGTCAATGTGTGAACTAACATATTCACGACTTGGAAAAGTTGGCTTTTTTTTGCTGTGTTTGAACTCCTCACCCGACCAAAGCTCATGGAGAGGTCTATTGTTTTTCTAAAATGGTTATAGTGTTGTTTATTTTCTGGTAATTGAATTAGGGTGTGAGTTGCAAAGCTTGTGTTTCTGTTCATTTCATTCCATCTGTTCGGGTTTCTTTCTCTCTCCTGAGTCAGAGAGTAACTTCCCATTGGTTGTCCAGTTACCAAGGTTGGTGTCCATGCATCCGTGCTGGTCTCTCCATACATGTCCGGGTGTCCTGTGAAACACTAAGCTTAATTTATTTGGAAATGACCTAGCTGTTCAATACACTGTCATCACTCAGTTGAGCAGAGGGAGAGAAATTCAAGTGACAAAACTCCAGAGAAGCTAGTGTCAGAGCGCCCGGCGTGGCATGCGTGCAGGGGGTTGGGGGGAGGGGGGCGGGGAGCGGAGCGCGGAGATCTCAGGTGTCCTCCCACCCTGGGCCTCTCCAGGCTCGCCGCTGCTCAGTGGCCTCCCCCCGCCCCCATCGCTTTGGCTGCTGAGGGCCGGGTGGTCTCTGCAGCTGCCCGGCATCCTGCCCGAGGCCCCCCCTGCCCACACGCTGTCTTCCAGTCTCTCTCTGAACCCTCGACTCTTTCTGCCTCTGTCTCACCTGGCTTGGGTGCGTGCGAGTGCCTGTCCGTGTGCCTGGCTGTCACTCGTCCGCTCTCTCAGGAAGGTCCTGTGCTGGGCCCGTGGCGTGGGGGCAGGGCGGGCCTCGGTTTGGGGACAGGGAGGGGCTGAGGCACTCCAGGGCGTTTGCACAGCCGGCAGGATGGGCGCCTGGGGCCCCGGCTGGGCTGCCCCTAAGCCCGCAGGAGGCTCTGGGGACCGCGGCCCCGGGCCGACGCCCCGCTCGTCCGGAGCCACGTGACCCTGAGCAGCGAACGGGATGGTGGGGGGCGGGGGGTGGGGGGCCACCGAGACGTCCTCCCCGCTCAAGCCACCCCCCTCCCCAACCGCCGCCAGAGATCCCGCAGCCTCGCCAGGCCGCTCGGGGTCCGGGAAGCGCCCCGGGCTGGGCCAGGCGCATGCTGGCCGGGGGTGGCGTCGGCTGGTCTCCCAGCTGCAGGGCCTGTCCCGGTTTTTCCCATCAGTTTCAACAGTGATGGTCACCCCACATTGTGAGTCGTCTAGATTTCTCACTGACACCCCTGTTAGGGAGTGGCTTTTTAGAGAGATAGGGAAGGTCACTTTGGGGATGTTAGTCATGAGAGAAAATAAGGGCTCAGGTGGGATTGCAGATGTCATCCAGGGGGTAAATAGAGACAGTTGTTGCTGGTACCAAGACATGAAGTTTTTTGTCCCCCTTTTCCCAAAAGGCCATATTACGACCACATGGGGGCGCTGAGTAACAGCCCATAGCTCGGCTGGAAGGGTGGGCCTTTGATAGTGATACCCTGGGATGGGTTGGACATACCCCCAACCTTTGTCATTAATGCAGATGCAGCCCGGGCTGCTTAGGTTGAGTTGAGAAGCAGTGTGGTTTGCAAGTGAACATGCCTCGTTTAGGGAGAGATCAATAGCCATACAGGGAGATATGATTAGAAAGAGGAAGAACATCATAGGATGCATTTTACTTATCTGAGGCAGGATTGATGGGGTTCTGCTTGAACAAGAGCCTGAGATCTTCAACAGGTTCACAGGAATAGCTGTCCTCTGGCTTTGGAGTCTCAGTTTCTGTCTCCCCCTCCTGTAGGCCATAGGGTTTTATTCTAGAATTGTGGACCCATGCAGATAGACCCTTCACTTTTACAGCAGTTGAAGTCACTAGAACAACCTGATATGGCCCTGTCCATTTCTCGGACAGCTGGTTTGGACTCCCTTTTTCTTGCCAGGTCTTTACTGATACTTGATCCCCTGGCTTTACCTGGGGATTTTTCAAGTCTTCCTGTGGTTTGTTCTCCATACCGTTGGAGTTCTTGCTGAAACCTTCCCAGGTCAATTATATGTTTTAAGAGTGTATTGGCATCCTCGTCAAGAAACAAATCAGAAGTTCAGAATGGTCGTCCATACATCATTTCATAAGGACTTAACAATAGTGGCCGTTTGGGGGATGTCCGTATCCTCATGAGGGCTATGGGCAGCATATGTGTCCACTTATTATGTGTTTCTGACATAGCTTAGCCAGAGCCCTTTTAAGAGTCTGGTTGGCTCTCTCTACCTTTCCTGAAGCTTGAGGCCTCCAGGATGAGCGGAGCTGGTATTTTATGCCTAAGCATGCGGCTAGGTTCTGGGGTATCGTGGCTGTAAGTGAGGGCCTGTTGTCACTCTGAAGTGACCGAGGCAGCCCAAACCTAGGCACTATCTCCTTCAGCAGAGCTTTACAGACTTCTGTAGCTCTCTCAGTCTCAGTAGGGAACGCTTCGATCCATCCTGTGAATGTGTCAATAAAGACTAGCAAGTAAGAAAACCCTTGGGTCTTGGGCATGGCTGTAAATTCTACTTGCCAGTCCGCTCCTGGGTATGATCCCCGATGTTGGACAGGTGTAATTAGAGGAGGTCTGGTTTTTGGGTTATTTTTTAGACAGGTGTCACAATTTTGTGTGACCTGTTTAACAACCTTAGCTAACTGAGGATGGGAGAGAATAGGCTTAAGCAAGATTTCTAGATTATCTTTTCCAAAATGGGCGCTCTTATGTAAGGAGTTAGTAATGTTTTGAACCTGAGAATCAGGGAGTATTATTCGGGCCTGATCAGGCTGAAACCACCCATGTGACCCAATCTCCCAGCCCCGCTCAGCATATCGGGAATGTCCCCCTGGGGTAAAATCTGGAGTCAGGGTTTCCTTGGGGAAAAGGGGGCAGATAGCAGTGGCAGAGGTAGCTTCCCCGGCAGCTCGTCCTGCCTCTTGATCAGCTTTCCTATTTCCCTGAGCCTCTTTTTCTTGCCCCTTTTGGTGACTCTTGCAGTGGATGACAGCTAATTTTGCAGGAAGTTTGACTGCCTCCAGGAGCCTGAGAATGAGCTCTTTGTGTTTAATAGCAGAGCTTCGGGCACTGAGCATCCCTCTTTCTTTCCAAATTGCTGCACGGGCATGCAGAATGAGGAAAGCATACTTAGAGTCCATACACACATTAATCCTCTTTCCTTCTCCTAACTCCAAAGCTCTTGTCAGGGCAAAAAGTTCAGCTTTCTGGGCTGAGGTGTCTGGGGGAAGAGACCCACTTTCCTTAGTTTCTTCCAGGCTCGCTACAGCATATCCTGCTTTCCTCTCTCCCTTTTCTACAAAACTGCTGCCATCTGTGTGCCAGTTTTCCTCTGGGTCAGATAAAGGTGTCTCTGATAGGTCCCGGCGAGAAGAGTATAACTCGTCTGTGATTTGTATGCATTGGTGATCCAGAGGGGAGGTAGGGGGATCTGGCAGTAAGGTTGCTGGATTTAAAGTCTGGCAGACCCTCAACTTTATTTCTGGAGTGTCAAGGAGGAGGGCTTGGTATTGGGTGATGCTTCCCCCTGTCATCCACCTGTCCCCTTTCGTTTCCAAGACTGCTTGCACCCGGTGAGGCGTATACACTGTGGTGGGCTGACCCAGGGTCAGCTTAGATGCCTCCTTAACCATAAGAGCAGTGGCTGCTACTGCCCGGAGGCAAGTGGGCCACCCTCTGGCCACCTCATCTAGTTATTTTGAGAGATAAGCCACAGGTTGTAATACGGGCTCCATCATCTGCTCTAACACCCCAAGAGCAGTTCCTGTCCTTCCAGAAACATAGAGTCTAAAAGGCTTCTCCAGGTTGGGGAGGCCTAAAGCTGGGGCTGTAGTGATGGACTCTTTTAGGGCATTAAAGGCCACCTTGCAGGTCTCATGCCAGTCGAGTGGCTCTTCCTCTTTCCCCCTTAAATTTTCATATAGGGGTCTGGCCAGATTGCCATAATTAGGAATCCAGATCCTGCAAAACCCGGTCCTTCCTAAAAATCCCCTAAGCTGTTGTTTTGTTTGGGGGTACGGGGTATTTAAGATGAGGGATCTACCCTCGGGGTCAGGCATTCTTTTTCTCTCCGTAATTATAAATCCAAGGTATTTTACTTGGGTTAAGCTAATCTGAGCTTACTTGGGGGATACTCGATAACCCTTTTCATACAGGAAAGTTAGCGTTTTAAATAGTGTCCATTTGAGAGCTGGTAAAATCTGGCCTAGCTATGAGCAAGTCATCCACATACTGTATTAGACTACTGTTTGTTAAAGTTAATTCCCTTAGTTCTCTCCCCGAGGAAGTCCCGAAGATATGAGGGCTGTCCCCAAACCCTTGGGGTAGTCGAGTCCAATTGAGAGCTCTATGGTCTCTCTTGATTCCAAGTCCCGCCACTCAAAAGCAAAGAGTTTTTGGGATTCAGGATGGAGAGGAATGCAGAAGAAAGCAAGTTGAAGGTCCAAGACTGAGAAATACTTGGCATTTCCTGGGACTTGGAATAGGAGGGTATATGGGTTTGGGACTATGGGGTGGATGGGAACCACAGCTTCATTAACAGCTCTTAGATCCTGGACGAATTGGTAAGATCCATCTGGTTTTTGAACGGGCAAGATTGGGGTGTTGCAGGGGGACTCACAGCTGATTCGAGTTCCAGTATCTCGGTATTTGTTAACTAATGGTCTAAGACCCTCAAGAGCTACTGGTTTTAAGGGATATTGTCTTTTCCAGGGCTAGGGAGCATTTGGTCTCAGAGAAATCTTTACTGGTGGAACATTTATGGCTAAACCAGGGCTGGAGACATCCCACACCTGGGGATTGACCTCATCTAGAGAAGGGACAGACTCCTCCTTTTCTACCTCTGACTGTAAATATTCAGACATAGGCAAAGAAAATTATCGACTTCTACCTTTGTGTCCCCAAGTCACTCTGGTTTGGAGGCGAATGTATTATCCTCACCATGGAAAATTTGGAAGCTGTTAACATGAAAAATTTAAAGAGTCACGCAGAGGCTAGTCACTCTAAGCTAACCCCTAAGACATTTATTGACTGATTTCTAGCTTCTTTCCTTTAACCTTTTTCATCTACAGTAATCCTGTGTGTTCCTTTTAGTTAGGGATTCATTTTTAGACTATCCTGACTCTTCCACTACGTTCCAGTTTTGGGTCTGATTCACTTACAGATGTGCCAAGTGCTTCCTGAATACTATAGAACATATTTTATGTTTAAAATACTTCCATGCTTATGTAGTGAGTCAATGATTTTAAGTTTATTTGTTACACATTTCAATGTAAAAGTCAATGTGTGAACTAACATATTCACGACTTGGAAAAGTTGGCTTTTTTTTGCTGTGTGTTTGAACTCCTCACCCGACCAAAGCTCATGGAGAGGTCTATTGTTTTTCTAAAATGGTTATAGTGTTGTTTATTTTCTGGTAATTGAATTAGGGTGTGAGTTGCAAAGCTTGTGTTTCTGTTCATTTCATTCCATCTGTTCGGGTTTCTTTCTCTCTCCTGAGTCAGAGAGTAACTTCCCATTGGTTGTCCAGTTACCAAGGTTGGTGTCCATGCATCCGTGCTGGTCTCTCCATACATGTCCGGGTGTCCTGTGAAACACTAAGCTTAATTTATTTGGAAATGACCTAGCTGTTCAATACACTGTGATCACTCAGTTGAGCAGAGGGAGAGAAATTCAAGTGACAAAACTCCAGAGAAGCTAGTGTCAGAGCGCCCCGGCGTGGCATGCGTGCAGGGGGTTGGGGGGAGGGGTCGGGGAGCGGAGCGCGGAGATCTCAGGTGTCCTCCCACCCTGGGCCTCTCCAGGCTCGCCGCTGCTCAGTGGCCTCCCCCCGCCCCCATCGCTTTGGCTGCTGAGGGCCGGGTGGTCTCTGCAGCTGCCCGGCATCCTGCCCGAGGCCCCCCCTGCCCACACGCTGTCTTCCAGTCTCTCTCTGAACCCTCGACTCTTTCTGCCTCTGTCTCACCTGGCTTGGGTGCATGCGAGTGCCTGTCCGTGTGCCTGGCTGTCACTCGTCCGCTCTCTCAGGAAGGTCCTGTGCTGGGCCCGTGGCGTGGGGGCAGGGCGGGCCTCGGTTTGGGGACAGGGAGGGGCTGAGGCACTCCAGGGCGTTTGCACAGCCGGCAGGATGGGCGCCTGGGGCCCCGGCTGGGCTGCCCCTAAGCCCGCAGGAGGCTCCGGGGACCGCGGCCCCGGGCCGACGCCCCGCTCGTCCGGAGCCACGTGACCCTGAGCAGCGAACGGGATGGTGGGGGGTGGGGGGTGGGGGGCCACCGAGACGTCCTCCCCGCTCAAGCCACCCCCCTCCCCAACCGCCGCCAGAGATCCCGCAGCCTCGCCAGGCCGCTCGGGGTCCGGGAAGCGCCCCGGGCCGGGCCAGGCGCATGCTGGCCGGGGGTGGCGTCGGCTGGTCTCCCAGCTGCAGGGCCTGTCCCGGTTTTTCCCATCAGTTTCAACAGTGATGGTCATCCCACATTGTGAGTCGTCTAGATTTCTCACTGACACCCCTGTTAGGGAGTGGCTTTTTAGAGAGATAGGGAAGGTCACTTGGGGGATGTTAGTCATGAGAGAAAATAAGGGATCAGGTGGGATTGCAGATGTCATCCAGGGGGTAAATAGAGATAGTTGTTGCTGGTACCAAGACATGAAGTTTTTTGTCCCCCTTTTCCCAAAAGTCCATATTACGACCACATGGGGGCGCTGAGTAACAGCCCATAGCTCGGCTGGAAGGGTGGGCCTTTGATAGTGATACCCTGGGATGGGTTGGACATACCCCCAACCTTTGTCATTAATGCAGATGCAGCCCGGGCTGCTTAGGTTGAGTTGAGAAGCAGTGTGGTTTGCAAGTGAACATGCCTCGTTTAGGGAGAGATCAATAGCCATACAGGGAGATATGATTAGAAAGAGGAAGAACATCATATGATGCATTTTACTTATCTGAGGCAGGATTGATGGGGTTCTGCTTGAACAAGAGCCTGAGATCTTCAACAGGTTCACAGGAATAGCTGTCCTCTGGCTTTGGAGTCTCAGTTTCTGTCTCCCCCTCCTGTAGGCCATAGGGTTTTATTCTAGAATTGTGGACCCATGCAGATAGACCCTTCACTTTTACAGCAGTTGAAGTCACTAGAACAACCTGATATGGCCCTGTCCATTTCTCGGACAGCTGGTTTGGACTCCCTTTTTCTTGCCAGGTCTTTACTGATACTTGATCCCCTGGCTTTACCTGGGGATTTTTCAAGTCTTCCTGTGGTTTGTTCTCCATACCGTTGGAGTTCTTGCTGAAACCTTCCCAGGTCAATTATATGTTTTAAGAGTGTATTGGCATCCTCGTCAAGAAACAAATCAGAAGTTCAGAATGGTCGTCCATACATCATTTCATAAGGACTTAACAATAGTGGCCGTTTGGGGGATGTCCGTATCCTCATGAGGGCTATGGGCAGCATATGTGTCCACTTATTATGTGTTTCTGACATAGCTTAGCCAGAGCCCTTTTAAGAGTCTGGTTGGCTCTCTCTACCTTTCCTGAAGCTTGAGGCCTCCAGGATGAGCGGAGCTGGTATTTTATGCCTAAGCATGCGGCTAGGTTCTGGGGTATCGTGGCTGTAAGTGAGGGCCTGTTGTCACTCTGAAGTGACCGAGGCAGCCCAAACCTAGGCACTATCTCCTTCAGCAGAGCTTTACAGACTTCTGTAGCTCTCTCAGTCTCAGTAGGGAACGCTTCGATCCATCCTGTGAATGTGTCAATAAAGACTAGCAAGTAAGAAAACCCTTGGGTCTTGGGCATGGCTGTAAATTCTACTTGCCAGTCCGCTCCTGGGTATGATCCCCGATGTTGGACAGGTGTAATTAGAGGAGGTCTGGTTTTTGGGTTATTTTTTAGACAGGTGTCACAATTTTGTGTGACCTGTTTAACAACCTTAGCTAACTGAGGATGGGAGAGAATAGGCTTAAGCAAGATTTCTAGATTATCTTTTCCAAAATGGGCGCTCTTATGTAAGGAGTTAGTAATGTTTTGAACCTGAGAATCAGGGAGTATTATTCGGGCCTGATCAGGCTGAAACCACCCATGTGACCCAATCTCCCAGCCCCGCTCAGCATATCGGGAATGTCCCCCTGGGGTAAAATCTGGAGTCAGGGTTTCCTTGGGGAAAAGGGGGCAGATAGCAGTGGCAGAGGTAGCTTCCCCGGCAGCTCGTCCTGCCTCTTGATCAGCTTTCCTATTTCCCTGAGCCTCTTTTTCTTGCCCCTTTTGGTGACTCTTGCAGTGGATGACAGCTAATTTTGCAGGAAGTTTGACTGCCTCCAGGAGCCTGAGAATGAGCTCTTTGTGTTTAATAGCAGAGCTTCGGGCACTGAGCATCCCTCTTTCTTTCCAAATTGCTGCACGGGCATGCAGAATGAGGAAAGCATACTTAGAGTCCATACACACATTAATCCTCTTTCCTTCTCCTAACTCCAAAGCTCTTGTCAGGGCAAAAAGTTCAGCTTTCTGGGCTGAGGTGTCTGGGGGAAGAGCCCCACTTTCCTTAGTTTCTTCCAGGCTCGCTACAGCATATCCTGCGTTCCTCTCTCCCTTTTCTACAAAACTGCTGCCATCTGTGTGCCAGTTTTCCTCTGGGTCAGATAAAGGTGTCTCTGATAGGTCCCGGCGAGAAGAGTATAACTCGTCTGTGATTTGTATGCATTGGTGATCCAGAGGGGAGGTAGGGGGATCTGGCAGTAAGGTTGCTGGATTTAAAGTCTGGCAGACCCTCAACTTTATTTCTGGAGTGTCAAGGAGGAGGGCTTGGTATTGGGTGATCCTTCCCCCTGTCATCCACCTGTCCCCTTTCGTTTCCAAGACTGCTTGCACCCGGTGAGGCGTATACACTGTAGTGGGCTGACCCAGGGTCAGCTTAGATGCCTCCTTAACCATAAGAGCAGTGGCTGCTACTGCCCGGAGGCAAGTGGGCCACCCTCTGGCCACCTCATCTAGTTATTTTGAGAGATAAGCCACAGGTTGTAATACGGGCCCCATCATCTGCTCTAACACCCCAAGAGCAGTTCCTGTCCTTCCAGAAACATAGAGTCTAAAAGGCTTCTCCAGGTTGGGGAGGCCTAAAGCTGGGGCTGTAGTGATGGACTCTTTTAGGGCATTAAAGGCCACCTTGCAGGTCTCATGCCAGTCGAGTGGCTCTTCCTCTTTCCCCCTTAAATTTTCATATAGGGGTCTGGCCAGATTGCCATAATTAGGAATCCAGATCCTGCAAAACCCGGTCCTTCCTAAAAATCCCCTAAGCTGTTGTTTTGTTTGGGGGTACGGGGTATTTAAGATGAGGGATCTCCCCTCGGGGTCAGGCATTCTTTTTCTCTCCGTAATTATAAATCCAAGGTATTTTACTTGGGTTAAGCTAATCTGAGCTTACTTGGGTGATACTCGATAACCCTTTTCATACAGGAAAGTTAGCGTTTTAAATAGTGTCCATTTGAGAGCTGGTAAAATCTGGCCTAGCTATGAGCAAGTCATCCACATACTGTATTAGACTACTGTTTGTTAAAGTTAATTCCCTTAGTTCTCTCCCCGAGGAAGTCCCGAAGTTATGAGGGCTGTCCCTAAACCCTTGGGGTAGTCGAGTCCAATTGAGAGCTCTATGGTCTCTCTTGATTCCAAGTCCCGCCACTCAAAAGCAAAGAGATTTTGGGATTCAGGATGGAGAGGAATGCAGAAGAAAGCAAGTTGAAGGTCCAAGACTGAGAAATAATTGGCATTTCCTGGGACTTGGGATAGGAGGGTATATGGGTTTGGGACTATGGGGTGGATGGGAACCACAGCTTCATTAACAGCTCTTAGATCCTGGACGAATCGGTAAGATCCATCTGGTTTTTGAACGGGCAAGATTGGGGTGTTGCAGGGGGACTCACAGCTGATTCGAGTTCCAGTATCTCGGTATTTGTTAACTAATGGTCTAAGACCCTCAAGAGCTACTGGTTTTAAGGGATATTGTCTTTTCCAGGGCTAGGGAGCATTTGGTCTCAGAGAAATCTTTACTGGTGGAACATTTATGGCTAAACCAGGGCTGGAGACATCCCACACCTGGAGATTGACCTCATCTAGACAAGGGACAGACTCCTCCTTTTCTACCTCTGACTGTAAATATTCAGACATAGGCAAAGAAAATTATCGACTTCTACCTTTGTGTCCCCAAGTCACTCTGGTTTGGAGGCGAATGTATTATCCTCACCATGGAAAATTTGGAAGCTGTTAACATGAAAAATTTAAAGAGTCACGCAGAGGCTAGTCACTCTAAGCTAACCCCTAAGACATTTATTGACTGATTTCTAGCTTCTTTCCTTTAACCTTTTTCATCTACAGTAATCCTGTGTGTTCCTTTTAGTTAGGGATTCATTTTTAGACTATCCTGACTCTTCCACTACGTTCCAGTTTTGGGTCTGATTCACTTACAGATGTGCCAAGTGCTTCCTGAATACTATAGAACATATTTTATGTTTAAAATACTTCCATGCTTATGTAGTGAGTCAATGATTTTAAGTTTATTTGTTACACATTTCAATGTAAAAGTCAATGTGTGAACTAACATATTCACGACTTGGAAAAGTTGGCTTTTTTTGCTGTGTGTTTGAACTCCTCACCTGACCAAAGCTCATGGAGAGGTCTATTGTTTTTCTAAAATGGTTATAGTGTTGTTTATTTTCTGGTAATTGAATTAGGGTGTGAGTTGCAAAGCTTGTGTTTCTGTTCATTTCATTCCATCTGTTCGGGTTTCTTTCTCTCTCCTGAGTCAGAGAGTAACTTCCCATTGGTTGTCCAGTTACCAAGGTTGGTGTCCATGCATTCGTGCTGGTCTCTCCATACATGTCCGGGTGTCCTGTGAAACACTAAGCTTAATTTATTTGGAAATGACCTAGCTGTTCAATACACTGTCATCACTCAGTTGAGCAGAGGGAGAGAAATTCAAGTGACAAAACTCCAGAGAAGCTAGTGTCAGAGCGCCCCGGCGTGGCATGCGTGCAGGGGGTTGGGGGGAGGGGGGCGGGGAGCGGAGCGCGGAGATCTCAGGTGTCCTCCCACCCTGGGCCTCTCCAGGCTCGCCGCTGCTCAGTGGCCTCCCCCCGCCCCCATCGCTTTGGCTGCTGAGGGCCGGGTGGTCTCTGCAGCTGCCCGGCATCCTGCCCGAGGCCCCCCCTGCCCACACGCTGTCTTCCAGTCTCTCTCTGAACCCTCGACTCTTTCTGCCTCTGTCTCACCTGGCTTGGGTGCGTGCGAGTGCCTGTCCGTGTGCCTGGCTGTCACTCGTCCGCTCTCTCAGGAAGGTCCTGTGCTGGGCCCGTGGCGTGGGGGCAGGGCGGGCCTCGGTTTGGGGACAGGGAGGGGCTGAGGCACTCCAGGGCGTTTGCACAGCCGGCAGGATGGGCGCCTGGGGCCCCGGCTGGGCTGCCCCTAAGCCCGCAGGAGGCTCCGGGGACCGCGGCCCCGGGCCGACGCCCCGCTCGTCCGGAGCCACGTGACCCTGAGCAGCGAACGGGATGGTGGGGGGCGGGGGATGGGGGGCCACCGAGACGTCCTCCCCGCTCAAGCCACCCCCCTCCCCAACCGCCGCCAGAGATCCCGCAGCCTCGCCAGGCCGCTCGGGGTCCGGGAAGCGCCCCGGGCCGGGCCAGGCGCATGCTGGCCGGGGGTGGCGTCGGCTGGTCTCCCAGCTGCAGGGCCTGTCCCGGTTTTTCCCATCAGTTTCAACAGTGACGGTCACCCCACATTGTGAGTCGTCTAGATTTCTCACTGACACCCCTGTTAGGGAGTGGCTTTTTAGAGAGATAGGGAAGGTCACTTGGGGGATGTTAGTCATGAGAGAAAATAAGGGCTCAGGTGGGATTGCAGATGTCATCCAGGGGGTAAATAGAGACAGTTGTTGCTGGTACCAAGACATGAAGTTTTTTGTCCCCTTTTCCCAAAAGGCCATATTACGACCACATGGGGGCGCTGAGTAACAGCCCATAGCTCGGCTGGAAGGGTGGGCCTTTGATATTGATACCCTGGGATGGGTTGGACATACCCCCAACCTTTGTCATTAATGCAGATGCAGCCCGGGCTGCTTAGGTTGAGTTGAGAAGCAGTGTGGTTTGCAAGTGAACATGCCTCGTTTAGGGAGAGATCATTACCAAACAGGGAGATATGATTAGAAAGAGGAAGAACATCATAGGATGCATTTTACTTATCTGAGGCAGGATTGATGGGGTTCTGCTTGAACAAGAGCCTGAGATCTTCAACAGGTTCACAGGAATAGCTGTCCTCTGGCTTTGGAGTCTCAGTTTCTGTCTCCCCCTCCTGTAGGCCATAGGGTTTTATTCTAGAATTGTGGACCCATGCAGATAGACCCTTCACTTTTACAGCAGTTGAAGTCACTAGAACAACCTGATATGGCCCTGTCCATTTCTCGGACAGCTGGTTTGGACTCCCTTTTTCTTGCCAGGTCTTTACTGATACTTGATCCCCTGGCTTTACCTGGGGATTTTTCAAGTCTTCCTGTGGTTTGTTCTCCATACCGTTGGAGTTCTTGCTGAAACCTTCCCAGGTCAATTATATGTTTTAAGAGTGTATTGGCATCCTCGTCAAGAAACAAATCAGAAGTTCAGAATGGTCGTCCATACATCATTTCATAAGGACTTAACAATAGTGGCCGTTTGGGGGATGTCCGTATCCTCATGAGGGCTATGGGCAGCATATGTGTCCACTTATTATGTGTTTCTGACATAGCTTAGCCAGAGCCCTTTTAAGAGTCTGGTTGGCTCTCTCTACCTTTCCTGAAGCTTGAGGCCTCCAGGATGAGCGGAGCTGGTATTTTATGCCTAAGCATGCGGCTAGGTTCTGGGGTATCGTGGCTGTAAGTGAGGGCCTGTTGTCACTCTGAAGTGACCGAGGCAGCCCAAACCTAGGCACTATCTCCTTCAGCAGAGCTTTACAGACTTCTGTAGCTCTCTCAGTCTCAGTAGGGAACGCTTCGATCCATCCTGTGAATGTGTCAATAAAGACTAGCAAGTAAGAAAACCCTTGGGTCTTGGGCATGGCTGTAAATTCTACTTGCCAGTCCGCTCCTGGGTATGATCCCCGATGTTGGACAGGTGTAATTAGAGGAGGTCTGGTTTTTGGGTTATTTTTTAGACAGGTGTCACAATTTTGTGTGACCTGTTTAACAACCTTAGCTAACTGAGGATGGGAGAGAATAGGCTTAAGCAAGATTTCTAGATTATCTTTTCCAAAATGGGCGCTCTTATGTAAGGAGTTAGTAATGTTTTGAACCTGAGAATCAGGGAGTATTATTCGGGCCTGATCAGGCTGAAACCACCCATGTGACCCAATCTCCCAGCCCCGCTCAGCATATCGGGAATGTCCCCCTGGGGTAAAATCTGGAGTCAGGGTTTCCTTGGGGAAAAGGGGGCAGATAGCAGTGGCAGAGGTAGCTTCCCCGGCAGCTCGTCCTGCCTCTTGATCAGCTTTCCTATTTCCCTGAGCCTCTTTTTCTTGCCCCTTTTGGTGACTCTTGCAGTGGATGACAGCTAATTTTGCATGAAGTTTGACTGCCTCCAGGAGCCTGAGAATGAGCTCTTTGTGTTTAATAGCAGAGCTTCGGGCACTGAGCATCCCTCTTTCTTTCCAAATTGCTGCACGGGCATGCAGAATGAGGAAAGCATACTTAGAGTCCATACACACATTAATCCTCTTTCCTTCTCCTAACTCCAAAGCTCTTGTCAGGGCAAAAAGTTCAGCTTTCTGGGCTGAGGTGTCTGGGGGAAGAGACCCACTTTCCTTAGTTTCTTCCAGGCTCACTACAGCATATCCTGCTTTCCTCTCTCCCTTTTCTACAAAACTGCTGCCATCTGTGTGCCAGTTTTCCTCTGGGTCAGATAAAGGTGTCTCTGATAGGTCCCGGCGAGAAGAGTATAACTCGTCTGTGATTTGTATGCATTGGTGATCCAGAGGGGAGGTAGGGGGATCTGGCAGTAAGGTTGCTGGATTTAAAGTCTGGCAGACCCTCAACTTTATTTCTGGAGTGTCAAGGAGGAGGGCTTGGTATTGGGTGATCCTTCCCCCTGTCATCCACCTGTCCCCTTTCGTTTCCAAGACTGCTTGCACCCGGTGAGGCGTATACACTGTAGTGGGCTGACCCAGGGTCAGCTTAGATGCCTCCTTAACCATAAGAGCAGTGGCTGCTACTGCCCGGAGGCAAGTGGGCCACCCTCTGGCCACCTCATCTAGTTATTTTGAGAGATAAGCCACAGGTTGTAATACGGGCCCCATCATCTGCTCTAACACCCCAAGAGCAGTTCCTGTCCTTCCAGAAACATAGAGTCTAAAAGGCTTCTCCAGATTGGGGAGGCCTAAAGCTGGGGCTGTAGTGATGGACTCTTTTAGGGCATTAAAGGCCACCTTGCAGGTCTCATGCCAGTCGAGTGGCTCTTCCTCTTTCCCCCTTAAATTTTCATATAGGGGTCTGGCCAGATTGCCATAATTAGGAATCCAGATCCTGCAAAACCCGGTCCTTCCTAAAAATCCCCTAAGCTGTTGTTTTGTTTGGGGGTACGGGGTATTTAAGATGAGGGATCTCCCCTCGGGGTCAGGCATTCTTTTTCTCTCCGTAATTATAAATCCAAGGTATTTTACTTGGGTTAAGCTAATCTGAGCTTACTTGGGGGATACTCGATAACCCTTTTCATACAGGAAAGTTAGCGTTTTAAATAGTGTCCATTTGAGAGCTGGTAAAATCTGGCCTAGCTATGAGCAAGTCATCCACATACTGTATTAGACTACTGTTTGTTAAAGTTAATTCCCTTAGTTCTCTCCCCGAGGAAGTCCCGAAGATATGAGGGCTGTCCCCAAACCCTTGGGGTAGTCGAGTCCAATTGAGAGCTCTATGGTCTCTCTTGATTCCAAGTCCCGCCACTCAAAAGCAAAGAGTTTTTGGGATTCAGGATGGAGAGGAATGCAGAAGAAAGCAAGTTGAAGGTCCAAGACTGAGAAATACTTGGCATTTCCTGGGACTTGGGATAGGAGGGTATATGGGTTTGGGACTATGGGGTGGATGGGAACCACAGCTTCATTAACAGCTCTTAGATCCTGGACGAATCGGTAAGATCCATCTGGTTTTTGAACGGGCAAGATTGGGGTGTTGCAGGGGGACTCACAGCTGATTCGAGTTCCAGTATCTCGGTATTTGTTAACTAATGGTCTAAGACCCTCAAGAGCTACTGGTTTTAAGGGATATTGTCTTTTCCAGGGCTAGGGAGCATTTGGTCTCAGAGAAATCTTTACTGGTGGAACATTTATGGCTAAACCAGGGCTGGAGACATCCCACACCTGGGGATTGACCTCATCTAGTCAAGGGACAGACTCCTCCTTTTCTACCTCTGACTGTAAATATTCAGACATAGGCAAAGAAAATTATCGACTTCTACCTTTGTGTCCCCAAGTCACTCTGGTTTGGAGGCGAATGTATTATCCTCACCATGGAAAATTTGGAAGCTGTTAACATGAAAAATTTAAAGAGTCACGCAGAGGCTAGTCACTCTAAGCTAACCCCTAAGACATTTATTGCGTGATTTCTAGCTTCTTTCCTTTAACCTTTTTCATCTACAGTAATCCTGTGTGTTCCTTTTAGTTAGGGATTCATTTTTAGACTCTCCTGACTCTTCCACTACGTTCCAGTTTTGGGTCTGATTCACTTACAGATGTGCCAAGTGCTTCCTGAATACTATAGAACATATTTTATGTTTAAAATACTTCCATGCTTATGTAGTGAGTCAATGATTTTAAGTTTATTTGTTACACATTTCAATGTAAAAGTCAATGTGTGAACTAACATATTCACGACTTGGAAAAGTTGGCTTTTTTTTGCTGTGTGTTTGAACTCCTCACCCGACCAAAGCTCATGGAGAGGTCTATTGTTTTTCTAAAATGGTTATAGTGTTGTTTATTTTCTGGTAATTGAATTAGGGTGTGAGTTGCAAAGCTTGTGTTTCTGTTCATTTCATTCCATCTGTTCGGGTTTCTTTCTCTCTCCTGAGTCAGAGAGTAACTTCCCATTGGTTGTCCAGTTACCAAGGTTGGTGTCCATGCATCCGTGCTGGTCTCTCCATACATGTCCGGGTGTCCTGTGAAACACTAAGCTTAATTTATTTGGAAATGACCTAGCTGTTCAATACACTGTCATCACTCAGTTGAGCAGAGGGAGAGAAATTCAAGTGACAAAACTCCAGAGAAGCTAGTGTCAGAGCGCCCCGGCGTGGCATGCGTGCAGGGGGTTGGGGGGAGGGGGGCGGGGAGCGGAGCGCGGAGATCTCAGGTGTCCTCCCACCCTGGGCCTCTCCAGGCTCGCCGCTGCTCAGTGGCCTCCCCCCGCCCCCATCGCTTTGGCTGCTGAGGGCCGGGTGGTCTCTGCAGCTGCCCGGCATCCTGCCCGAGGCCCCCCCTGCCCACACGCTGTCTTCCAGTCTCTCTCTGAACCCTCGACTCTTTCTGCCTCTGTCTCACCTGGCTTGGGTGCGTGCGAGTGCCTGTCCGTGTGCCTGGCTGTCACTCGTCCGCTCTCTCAGGAAGGTCCTGTGCTGGGCCCGTGGCGTGGGGGCAGGGCGGGCCTCGGTTTGGGGACAGGGAGGGGCTGAGGCACTCCAGGGCGTTTGCACAGCCGGCAGGATGGGCGCCTGGGGCCCCGGCTGGGCTGCCCCTAAGCCCGCAGGAGGCTCCGGGGACCGCGGCCCCAGGCCGACGCCCCGCTCGTCCGGAGCCACGTGACCCTGAGCAGCGAACGGGATGGTGGGGGGCGGGGGGTGGGGGGCCACCGAGACGTCCTCCCCGCTCAAGCCACCCCCCTCCCCAACCGCCGCCAGAGATCCCGCAGCCTCGCCAGGCCGCTCGGGGTCCGGGAAGCGCCCCGGGCCGGGCCAGGCGCATGCTGGCCGGGGGTGTCGTCGGCTGGTCTCCCAGCTGCAGGGCCTGTCCCGGTTTTTCCCATCAGTTTCAACAGTGACGGTCACCCCACATTGTGAGTCGTCTAGATTTCTCACTGACACCCCTGTTAGGGAGTGGCTTTTTAGAGAGATAGGGAAGGTCACTTGGGGGATGTTAGTCATGAGAGAAAATAAGGGCTCAGGTGGGATTGCAGATGTCATCCAGGGGGTAAATAGAGACAGTTGTTGCTGGTACCAAGACAAGAAGTTTTTTGTCCCCCTTTTCCCAAAAGGCCATATTACGACCACATGGGGGCGCTGAGTAACAGCCCATAGCTCGGCTGGAAGGGTGGGCCTTTGATAGTGATACCCTGGGATGGGTTGGACATACCCCCAACCTTTGTCATTAATGCAGATGCAGCCCGGGCTGGCTTAGGTTGAGTTGAGAAGCAGTGTGGTTTGCAAGTGAACATGCCTCGTTTAGGGAGAGATCAATAGCCATACAGGGAGATATGATTAGAAAGAGGAAGAACATCATAGGATGCATTTTACTTATCTGAGGCAGGATTGATGGGGTTCTGCTTGAACAAGAGCCTGAGATCTTCAACAGGTTCACAGGAATAGCTGTCCTCTGGCTTTGGAGTCTCAGTTTCTGTCTCCCCCTCCTGTAGGCCATAGGGTTTTATTCTAGAATTGTGGACACATGCAGATAGACCCTTCACTTTTACAGCAGTTGAAGTCACTAGAACAACCTGATATGGCCCTGTCCATTTCTCGGACAGCTGGTTTGGACTCCCTTTTTCTTGCCAGGTCTTTACTGATACTTGATCCCCTGGCTTTACCTGGGGATTTTTCAAGTCTTCCTGTGGTTTGTTCTCCATACCGTTGGAGTTCTTGCTGAAACCTTCCCAGGTCAATTATATGTTTTAAGAGTGTATTGGCATCCTCGTCAAGAAACAAATCAGAAGTTCAGAATGGTCGTCCATACATCATTTCATAAGGACTTAACAATAGTGGCCGTTTGGGGGATGTCCGTATCCTCATGAGGGCTATGGGCAGCATATGTGTCCACTTATTATGTGTTTCTGACATAGCTTAGCCAGAGCCCTTTTAAGAGTCTGGTTGGCTCTCTCTACCTTTCCTGAAGCTTGAGGCCTCCAGGATGAGCGGAGCTGGTATTTTATGCCTAAGCATGCGGCTAGGTTCTGGGGTATCGTGGCTGTAAGTGAGGGCCTGTTGTCACTCTGAAGTGACCGAGGCAGCCCAAACCTAGGCACTATCTCCTTCAGCAGAGCTTTACAGACTTCTGTAGCTCTCTCAGTCTCAGTAGGGAACGCTTCGATCCATCCTGTGAATGTGTCAATAAAGACTAGCAAGTAAGAAAACCCTTGGGTCTTGGGCATGGCTGTAAATTCTACTTGCCAGTCCGCTCCTGGGTATGATCCCCGATGTTGGACAGGTGTAATTAGAGGAGGTCTGGTTTTTGGGTTATTTTTTAGACAGGTGTCACAATTTTGTGTGACCTGTTTAACAACCTTAGCTAACTGAGGATGGGAGAGAATAGGCTTAAGCAAGATTTCTAGATTATCTTTTCCAAAATGGGCGCTCTTATGTAAAGAGTTAGTAATGTTTTGAACCTGAGAATCAGGGAGTATTATTCGGGCCTGATCAGGCTGAAACCACCCATGTGACCCAATCTCCCAGCCCCGCTCAGCATATCGGGAATGTCCCCCTGGGGTAAAATCTGGAGTCAGGGTTTCCTTGGGGAAAAGGGGGCAGATAGCAGTGGCAGAGGTAGCTTCCCCGGCAGCTCGTCCTGCCTCTTGATCAGCTTTCCTATTTCCCTGAGCCTCTTTTTCTTGCCCCTTTTGGTGACTCTTGCAGTGGATGACAGCTAATTTTGCAGGAAGTTTGACTGCCTCCAGGAGCCTGAGAATGAGCTCTTTGTGTTTAATAGCAGAGCTTCGGGCACTGAGCATCCCTCTTTCTTTCCAAATTGCTGCACGGGCATGCAGAATGAGGAAAGCATACTTAGAGTCCATACACACATTAATCCTCTTTCCTTCTCCTAACTCCAAAGCTCTTGTCAGGGCAAAAAGTTCAGCTTTCTGGGCTGAGGTGTCTGGGGGAAGAGACCCACTTTCCTTAGTTTCTTCCAGGCTCGCTACAGCATATCCTGCTTTCCTCTCTCCCTTTTCTACAAAACTGCTGCCATCTGTGTGCCAGTTTTCCTCTGGGTCAGATAAAGGTGTCTCTGATAGGTCCCGGCGAGAAGAGTATAACTCGTCTGTGATTTGTATGCATTGGTGATCCAGAGGGGAGGTAGGGGGATCTGGCAGTAAGGTTGCTGGATTTAAAGTCTGGCAGACCCTCAACTTTATTTCTGGAGTGTCAAGGAGGAGGGCTTGGTATTGGGTGATCCTTCCCCCTGTCATCCACCTGTCCCCTTTCGTTTCCAAGACTGCTTGCACCCGGTGAGGCGTATACACTGTAGTGGGCTGACCCAGGGTCAGCTTAGATGCCTCCTTAACCATAAGAGCAGTGGCTGCTACTGCCCGGAGGCAAGTGGGCCACCCTCTGGCCACCTCATCTAGTTATTTTGAGAGATAAGCCACAGGTTGTAATACGGGCCCCATCATCTGCTCTAACACCCCAAGAGCAGTTCCTGTCCTTCCAGAAACATAGAGTCTAAAAGGCTTCTCCAGGTTGGGGAGGCCTAAAGCTGGGGCTGTAGTGATGGACTCTTTTAGGGCATTAAAGGCCACCTTGCAGGTCTCATGCCAGTCGAGTGGCTCTTCCTCTTTCCCCCTTAAATTTTCATATAGGGGTCTGGCCAGATTGCCATAATTAGGAATCCAGATCCTGCAAAACCCGGTCCTTCCTAAAAATCCCCTAAGCTGTTGTTTTGTTTGGGGGTATGGGGTATTTAAGATGAGGGATCTCCCCTCGGGGTCAGGCATTCTTTTTCTCTCCGTAATTATAAATCCAAGGTATTTTACTTGGGTTAAGCTAATCTGAGCTTACTTGGGGGATACTCGATAACCCTTTTCATACAGGAAAGTTAGCGTTTTAAATAGTGTCCATTTGAGAGCTGGTAAAATCTGGCCTAGCTATGAGCAAGTCATCCACATACTGTATTAGACTACTGTTTGTTAAAGTTAATTCCCTTAGTTCTCTCCCCGAGGAAGTCCCGAAGATATGAGGGCTGTCCCCAAACCCTTGGGGTAGTCGAGTCCAATTGAGAGCTCTATGGTCTCTCTTGATTCCAAGTCCCGCCACTCAAAAGCAAAGAGTTTTTGGGATTCAGGATGGAGAGGAATGCAGAAGAAAGCAAGTTGAAGGTCCAAGACTGAGAAATACTTGGCATTTCCTGGGACTTGGGATAGGAGGGTATATGGGTTTGGGACTATGGGGTGGATGGGAACCACAGCTTCATTAACAGCTCTTAGATCCTGGACGAATCGGTAAGATCCATCTGGTTTTTGAACGGGCAAGATTGGGGTGTTGCAGGGGGACTCACAGCTGATTCGAGTTCCAGTATCTCGGTATTTGTTAACTAATGGTCTAAGACCCTCAAGAGCTACTGGTTTTAAGGGATATTGTCTTTTCCAGGGCTAGGGAGCATTTGGTCTCAGAGAAATCTTTACTGGTGGAACATTTATGGCTAAACCAGGGCTGGAGACATCCCACACCTGGGGATTGACCTCATCTAGACAAGGGACAGACTCCTCCTTTTCTACCTCTGACTGTAAATATTCAGACATAGGCAAAGAAAATTATCGACTTCTACCTTTGTGTCCCCAAGTCACTCTGGTTTGGAGGCGAATGTATTATCCTCACCATGGAAAATTTGGAAGCTGTTAACATGAAAAATTTAAAGAGTCACGCAGAGGCTAGTCACTCTAAGCTAACCCCTAAGACATTTATTGCGTGATTTCTAGCTTCTTTCCTTTAACCTTTTTCATCTACAGTAATCCTGTGTGTTCCTTTTAGTTAGGGATTCATTTTTAGACTCTCCTGACTCTTCCACTACGTTCCAGTTTTGGGTCTGATTCACTTACAGATGTGCCAAGTGCTTCCTGAATACTATAGAACATATTTTATGTTTAAAATACTTCCATGCTTATGTAGTGAGTCAATGATTTTAAGTTTATTTGTTACACATTTCAATGTAAAAGTCAATGTGTGAACTAACATATTCACGACTTGGAAAAGTTGGCTTTTTTTTGCTGTGTGTTTGAACTCCTCACCCGACCAAAGCTCATGGAGAGGTCTATTGTTTTTCTAAAATGGTTATAGTGTTGTTTATTTTCTGGTAATTGAATTAGGGTGTGAGTTGCAAAGCTTGTGTTTCTGTTCATTTCATTCCATCTGTTCGGGTTTCTTTCTCTCTCCTGAGTCAGAGAGTAACTTCCCATTGGTTGTCCAGTTACCAAGGTTGGTGTCCATGCATCCGTGCTGGTCTCTCCATACATGACCGGGTGTCCTGTGAAACACTAAGCTTAATTTATTTGGAAATGACCTAGCTGTTCAATACACTGTCATCACTCAGTTGAGCAGAGGGAGAGAAATTCAAGTGACAAAACTCCAGAGAAGCTAGTGTCAGAGCGCCCCGGCGTGGCATGCGTGCAGGGGGTTGGGGGGAGGGGGGCGGGGAGCGGAGCACGGAGATCTCAGGTGTCCTCCCACCCTGGGCCTCTCCAGGCTCGCCGCTGCTCAGTGGCCTCCCCCCGCCCCCATCGCTTTGGCTGCTGAGGGCCGGGTGGTCTCTGCAGCTGCCCGGCATCCTGCCCGAGGCCCCCCCTGCCCACACGCTGTCTTCCAGTCTCTCTCTGAACCCTCGACTCTTTCTGCCTCTGTCTCACCTGGCTTGGGTGCGTGCGAGTGCCTCTCCGTGTGCCTGGCTGTCACTCGTCCGCTCTCTCAGGAAGGTCCTGTGCTGGGCCCGTGGCGTGGGGGCAGGGCGGGCCTCGGTTTGGGGACAGGGAGGGGCTGAGGCACTCCAGGGCGTTTGCACAGCCGGCAGGATGGGCGCCTGGGGCCCCGGCTGGGCTGCCCCTAAGCCCGCAGGAGGCTCCGGGGACCGCGGCCCCGGGCCGACGCCCCGCTAGTCCGGAGCCACGTGACCCTGAGCAGCGAACGGGATGGTGGGGGGCGGGGGGTGGGGGCCCACCGAGACGTCCTCCCCGCTCAAGCCACCCCCCTCCCCAACCGCCGCCAGAGATCCCGCAGCCTCGCCAGGCCGCTCGGGGTCCGGGAAGCGCCCCGGGCCGGGCCAGGCGCATGCTGGCCGGGGGTGGCGTCGGCTGGTCTCCCAGCTGCAGGGCCTGTCCCGGTTTTTCCCATCAGTTTCAACAGTGACGGTCACCCCACATTGTGAGTCGTCTAGATTTCTCACTGACACCCCTGTTAGGGAGTGGCTTTTTAGAGAGATAGGGAAGGTCACTTGGGGGATGTTAGTCATGAGAGAAAATAAGGGCTCAGGTGGGATTGCAGATGTCATCCAGGGGGTAAATAGAGACAGTTGTTGCTGGTACCAAGACGTGAAGTTTTTTGTCCCCCTTTTCCCAAAAGGCCATATTACGACCACATGGGGGCGCTGAGTAACAGCCCGTAGCTCGGCTGGAAGGGTGGGCCTTTGATAGTGATACCCTGGGATGGGTTGGACATACCCCCAACCTTTGTCATTAATGCAGATGCAGCCCGGGCTGGCTTAGGTTGAGTTGAGAAGCAGTGTGGTTTGCAAGTGAACATGCCTCGTTTAGGGAGAGATCAATAGCCATACAGGGAGATATGATTAGAAAGAGGAAGAACATCATAGGATGCATTTTACTTATCTGAGGCAGGATTGATGGGGTTCTGCTTGAACAAGAGCCTGAGATCTTCAACAGGTTCACAGGAATAGCTGTCCTCTGGCTTTGGAGTCTCAGTTTCTGTCTCCCCCTCCTGTAGGCCATAGGGTTTTATTCTAGAATTGTGGACCCATGCAGATAGACCCTTCACTTTTACAGCAGTTGAAGTCACTAGAACAACCTGATATGGCCCTGTCCATTTCTCGGACAGCTGGTTTGGACTCCCTTTTTCTTGCCAGGTCTTTACTGATACTTGATCCCCTGGCTTTACCTGGGGATTTTTCAAGTCTTCCTGTGGTTTGTTCTCCATACCGTTGGAGTTCTTGCTGAAACCTTCCCAGGTCAATTATATGTTTTAAGAGTGTATTGGCATCCTCGTCAAGAAACAAATCAGAAGTTCAGAATGGTCGTCCATACATCATTTCATAAGGACTTAACAATAGTGGCCGTTTGGGGGATGTCCGTATCCTCATGAGGGCTATGGGCAGCATATGTGTCCACTTATTATGTGTTTCTGACATAGCTTAGCCAGAGCCCTTTTAAGAGTCTGGTTGGCTCTCTCTACCTTTCCTGAAGCTTGAGGCCTCCAGGATGAGCGGAGCTGGTATTTTATGCCTAAGCATGCGGCTAGGTTCTGGGGTATCGTGGCTGTAAGTGAGGGCCTGTTGTCACTCTGAAGTGACCGAGGCAGCCCAAACCTAGGCAATATCTCCTTCAGCAGAGCTTTACAGACTTCTGTAGCTCTCTCAGTCTCAGTAGGGAACGCTTCGATCCATCCTGTGAATGTGTCAATAAAGACTAGCAAGTAAGAAAACCCTTGGGTCTTGGGCATGGCTGTAAATTCTACTTGCCAGTCCGCTCCTGGGTATGATCCCCGATGTTGGACAGGTGTAATTAGAGGAGGTCTGGTTTTTGGGTTATTTTTTAGACAGGTGTCACAATTTTGTGTGACCTGTTTAACAACCTTAGCTAACTGAGGATGGGAGAGAATAGGCTTAAGCAAGATTTCTAGATTATCTTTTCCAAAATGGGCGCTCTTATGTAAGGAGTTAGTAATGTTTTGAACCTGAGAATCAGGGAGTATTATTCGGGCCTGATCAGGCTGAAACCACCCATGTGACCCAATCTCCCAGCCCCGCTCAGCATATCGGGAATGTCCCCCTGGGGTAAAATCTGGAGTCAGGGTTTCCTTGGGGAAAAGGGGGCAGATAGCAGTGGCAGAGGTAGCTTCCCCGGCAGCTCGTCCTGCCTCTTGATCAGCTTTCCTATTTCCCTGAGCCTCTTTTTCTTGCCCCTTTTGGTGACTCTTGCAGTGGATGACAGCTAATTTTGCAGGAAGTTTGACTGCCTCCAGGAGCCTGAGAATGAGCTCTTTGTGTTTAATAGCAGAGCTTCGGGCACTGAGCATCCCTCTTTCTTTCCAAATTGCTGCACGGGCATGCAGAATGAGGAAAGCATACTTAGAGTCCATACACACATTAATCCTCTTTCCTTCTCCTAACTCCAAAGCTCTTGTCAGGGCAAAAAGTTCAGCTTTCTGGGCTGAGGTGTCTGGGGGAAGAGCCCCACTTTCCTTAGTTTCTTCCAGGCTCGCTACAGCATATCCTGCTTTCCTCTCTCCCTTTTCTACAAAACTGCTGCCATCTGTGTGCCAGTTTTCCTCTGGGTCAGATAAAGGTGTCTCTGATAGGTCCCGGCGAGAAGAGTATAACTCGTCTGTGATTTGTATGCATTGGTGATCCAGAGGGGAGGTAGGGGGATCTGGCAGTAAGGTTGCTGGATTTAAAGTCTGGCAGACCCTCAACTTTATTTCTGGAGTGTCAAGGAGGAGGGCTTGGTATTGGGTGATCCTTCCCCCTGTCATCCACCTGTCCCCTTTCGTTTCCAAGACTGCTTGCACCCGGTGAGGCGTATACACTGTAGTGGGCTGACCCAGGGTCAGCTTAGATGCCTCCTTAACCATAAGAGCAGTGGCTGCTACTGCCCGGAGGCAAGTGGGCCACCCTCTGGCCACCTCATCTAGTTATTTTGAGAGATAAGCCACAGGTTGTAATACGGGCCCCATCATCTGCTCTAACACCCCAAGAGCAGTTCCTGTCCTTCCAGAAACATAGAGTCTAAAAGGCTTCTCCAGGTTGGGGAGGCCTAAAGCTGGGGCTGTAGTGATGGACTCTTTTAGGGCATTAAAGGCCACCTTGCAGGTCTCATGCCAGTCGAGTGGCTCTTCCTCTTTCCCCCTTAAATTTTCATATAGGGGTCTGGCCAGATTGCCATAATTAGGAATCCAGATCCTGCAAAACCCGGTCCTTCCTAAAAATCCCCTAAGCTGTTGTTTTGTTTGGGGGTACGGGGTATTTAAGATGAGGGATCTCCCCTCGGGGTCAGGCATTCTTTTTCTCTCCGTAATTATAAATCCAAGGTATTTTACTTGGGTTAAGCTAATCTGAGCTTACTTGGGGGATACTCGATAACCCTTTTCATACAGGAAAGTTAGCGTTTTAAATAGTGTCCATTTGAGAGCTGGTAAAATCTGGCCTAGCTATGAGCAAGTCATCCACATACTGTATTAGACTACTGTTTGTTAAAGTTAATTCCCTTAGTTCTCTCCCCGAGGAAGTCCCGAAGATATGAGGGCTGTCCCCAAACCCTTGGGGTAGTCGAGTCCAATTGAGAGCTCTATGGTCTCTCTTGATTCCAAGTCCCGCCACTCAAAAGCAAAGAGTTTTTGGGATTCAGGATGGAGAGGAATGCAGAAGAAAGCAAGTTGAAGGTCCAAGACTGAGAAATACTTGGCATTTCCTGGGACTTGGGATAGGAGGGTATATGGGTTTGGGACTATGGGGTGGATGGGAACCACAGCTTCATTAACAGCTCTTAGATCCTGGACGAATCGGTAAGATCCATCTGGTTTTTGAACGGGAAAGATTGGGGTGTTGCAGGGGGACTCACAGCTGATTCGAGTTCCAGTATCTCGGTATTTGTTAACTAATGGTCTAAGACCCTCAAGAGCTACTGGTTTTAAGGGATATTGTCTTTTCCAGGGCTAGGGAGCATTTGGTCTCAGAGAAATCTTTACTGGTGGAACATTTATGGCTAAACCAGGGCTGGAGACATCCCACACCTGGGGATTGACCTCATCTAGACAAGGGACAGACTCCTCCTTTTCTACCTCTGACTGTAAATATTCAGACATAGGCAAAGAAAATTATCGACTTCTACCTTTGTGTCCCCAAGTCACTCTGGTTTGGAGGCGAATGTATTATCCTCACCATGGAAAATTTGGAAGCTGTTAACATGAAAAATTTAAAGAGTCACGCAGAGGCTAGTCACTCTAAGCTAACCCCTAAGACATTTATTGCGTGATTTCTAGCTTCTTTCCTTTAACCTTTTTCATCTACAGTAATCCTGTGTGTTCCTTTTAGTTAGGGATTCATTTTTAGACTCTCCTGACTCTTCCACTACGTTCCAGTTTTGGGTCTGATTCACTTACAGATGTGCCAAGTGCTTCCTGAATACTATAGAACATATTTTATGTTTAAAATACTTCCATGCTTATGTAGTGAGTCAATGATTTTAAGTTTATTTGTTACACATTTCAATGTAAAAGTCAATGTGTGAACTAACATATTCACGACTTGGAAAAGTTGGCTTTTTTTTGCTGTGTGTTTGAACTCCTCACCCGACCAAAGCTCATGGAGAGGTCTATTGTTTTTCTAAAATGGTTATAGTGTTGTTTATTTTCTGGTAATTGAATTAGGGTGTGAGTTGCAAAGCTTGTGTTTCTGTTCATTTCATTCCATCTGTTCGGGTTTCTTTCTCTCTCCTGAGTCAGAGAGTAACTTCCCATTGGTTGTCCAGTTACCAAGGTTGGTGTCCATGCATCCGTGCTGGTCTCTCCATACATGTCCGGGTGTCCTGTGAAACACTAAGCTTAATTTATTTGGAAATGACCTAGCTGTTCAATACACTGTCATCACTCAGTTGAGCAGAGGGAGAGAAATTCAAGTGACAAAACTCCAGAGAAGCTAGTGTCAGAGCGCCCCGGCGGGGCATGCGTGCAGGGGGTTGGGGGGAGGGGGGCGGGGAGCGGAGCGCGGAGATCTCAGGTGTCCTCCCACCCTGGGCCTCTCCAGGCTCGCCGCTGCTCAGTGGCCTCCCCCCGCCCCCATCGCTTTGGCTGCTGAGGGCCGGGTGGTCTCTGCAGCTGCCCGGCATCCTGCCCGAGGCCCCCCCTGCCCACACGCTGTCTTCCAGTCTCTCTCTGAACCCTCGACTCTTTCTGCCTCTGTCTCACCTGGCTTGGGTGCGTGCGAGTGCCTGTCCGTGTGCCTGGCTGTCACTCGTCCGCTCTCTCAGGAAGGTCCTGTGCTGGGCCCGTGGCGTGGGGGCAGGGCGGGCCTCGGTTTGGGGACAGGGAGGGGCTGAGGCACTCCAGGGCGTTTGCACAGCCGGCAGGATGGGCGCCTGGGGCCCCGGCTGGGCTGCCCCTAAGCCCGCAGGAGGCTCCGGGGACCGCGGCCCCGGGCCGACGCCCCGCTCGTCCGGAGCCACGTGACCCTGAGCAGCGAACGGGATGGTGGGGGGCGGGGGGTGGGGGGCCACCGAGACGTCCTCCCCGCTCAAGCCACCCCCCTCCCCAACCGCCGCCAGAGATCCCGCAGCCTCGCCAGGCCGCTCGGGGTCCGGGAAGCGCCCCGGGCCGGGCCAGGCGCATGCTGGCTGGGGGTGGCGTCGGCTGCTCTCCCAGCTGCAGGGCCTGTCCCGGTTTTTCCCATCAGTTTCAACAGTGACGGTCACCCCACATTGTGAGTCGTCTAGATTTCTCACTGACACCCCTGTTAGGGAGTGGCTTTTTAGAGAGATAGGGAAGGTCACTTGGGGGATGTTAGTCATGAGAGAAAATAAGGGCTCAGGTGGGATTGCAGATGTCATCCAGGGGGTAAATAGAGACAGTTGTTGCTGGTACCACGACATGAAGTTTTTTGTCCCCTTTTCCCAAAAGGCCATATTACGACCACATGGGGGCGCTGAGTAACAGCCCATAGCTCGGCTGGAAGGGTGGGCCTTTGATAGTGATACCCTGGGATGGGTTGGACATACCCCCAACCTTTGTCATTAATGCAGATGCAGCCCGGGCTGCTTAGGTTGAGTTGAGAAGCAGTGTGGTTTGCAAGTGAACATGCCTCGTTTAGGGAGAGATCAATAGCCATACAGGGAGATATGATTAGAAAGAGGAAGAACATCATAGGATGCATTTTACTTATCTGAGGCAGGATTGATGGGGTTCTGCTTGAACAAGAGCCTGAGATCTTCAACAGGTTCACAGGAATAGCTGTCCTCTGGCTTTGGAGTCTCAGTTTCTGTCTCCCCCTCCTGTAGGCCATAGGGTTTTATTCTAGAATTGTGGACCCATGCAGATAGACCCTTCACTTTTACAGCAGTTGAAGTCACTAGAACAACCTGATATGGCCCTGTCCATTTCTCGGACAGCTGGTTTGGACTCCCTTTTTCTTGCCAGGTCTTTACTGATACTTGATCCCCTGGCTTTACCTGGGGATTTTTCAAGTCTTCCTGTGGTTTGTTCTCCATACCGTTGGAGTTCTTGCTGAAACCTTCCCAGGTCAATTATATGTTTTAAGAGTGTATTGGCATCCTCGTCAAGAAACAAATCAGAAGTTCAGAATGGTCGTCCATACATCATTTCATAAGGACTTAACAATAGTGGCCGTTTGGGGGATGTCCGTATCCTCATGAGGGCTATGGGCAGCATATGTGTCCACTTATTATGTGTTTCTGACATAGCTTAGCCAGAGCCCTTTTAAGAGTCTGGTTGGCTCTCTCTACCTTTCCTGAAGCTTGAGGCCTCCAGGATGAGCGGAGCTGGTATTTTATGCCTAAGCATGCGGCTAGGTTCTGGGGTATCGTGGCTGTAAGTGAGGGCCTGTTGTCACTCTGAAGTGACCGAGGCAGCCCAAACCTAGGCACTATCTCCTTCAGCAGAGCTTTACAGACTTCTGTAGCTCTCTCAGTCTCAGTAGGGAACGCTTCGATCCATCCTGTGAATGTGTCAATAAAGACTAGCAAGTAAGAAAACCCTTGGGTCTTGGGCATGGCTGTAAATTCTACTTGCCAGTCCGCTCCTGGGTATGATCCCCGATGTTGGACAGGTGTAATTAGAGGAGGTCTGGTTTTTGGGTTATTTTTTAGACAGGTGTCACAATTTTGTGTGACCTGTTTAACAACCTTAGATAACTGAGGATGGGAGAGAATAGGCTTAAGCAAGATTTCTAGATTATCTTTTCCAAAATGGGCGCTCTTATGTAAGGAGTTAGTAATGTTTTGAACCTGAGAATCAGGGAGTATTATTCGGGCCTGATCAGGCTGAAACCACCCATGTGACCCAATCTCCCAGCCCCGCTCAGCATATCGGGAATGTCCCCCTGGGGTAAAATCTGGAGTCAGGGTTTCCTTGGGGAAAAGGGGGCAGATAGCAGTGGCAGAGGTAGCTTCCCCGGCAGCTCGTCCTGCCTCTTGATCAGCTTTCCTATTTCCCTGAGCCTCTTTTTCTTGCCCCTTTTGGTGACTCTTGCAGTGGATGACAGCTAATTTTGCAGGAAGTTTGACTGCCTCCAGGAGCCTGAGAATGAGCTCTTTGTGTTTAATAGCAGAGCTTCGGGCACTGAGCATCCCTCTTTCTTTCCAAATTGCTGCACGGGCATGCAGAATGAGGAAAGCATACTTAGAGTCCATACACACATTAATCCTCTTTCCTTCTCCTAACTCCAAAGCTCTTGTCAGGGCAAAAAGTTCAGCTTTCTGGGCTGAGGTGTCTGGGGGAAGAGCCCCACTTTCCTTAGTTTCTTCCAGGCTCGCTACAGCATATCCTGCTTTCCTCTCTCCCTTTTCTACAAAACTGCTGCCATCTGTGTGCCAGTTTTCCTCTGGGTCAGATAAAGGTGTCTCTGATAGGTCCCGGTGAGAAGAGTATAACTCGTCTGTGATTTGTATGCATTGGTGATCCAGAGGGGAGGTAGGGGGATCTGGCAGTAAGGTTGCTGGATTTAAAGTCTGGCAGACCCTCAACTTTATTTCTGGAGTGTCAAGGAGGAGGGCTTGGTATTGGGTGATCCTTCCCCCTGTCATCCACCTGTCCCCTTTCGTTTCCAAGACTGCTTGCACCCGGTGAGGCGTATACACTGTAGTGGGCTGACCCAGGGTCAGCTTAGATGCCTCCTTAACCATAAGAGCAGTGGCTGCTACTGCCCGGAGGCAAGTGGGCCACCCTCTGGCCACCTCATCTAGTTATTTTGAGAGATAAGCCACAGGTTGTAATACGGGCCCCATCATCTGCTCTAACACCCCAAGAGCAGTTCCTGTCCTTCCAGAAACATAGAGTCTAAAAGGCTTCTCCAGGTTGGGGAGGCCTAAAGCTGGGGCTGTAGTGATGGACTCTTTTAGGGCATTAAAGGCCACCTTGCAGGTCTCATGCCAGTCGAGTGGCTCTTCCTCTTTCCCCCTTAAATTTTCATATAGGGGTCTGGCCAGATTGCCATAATTAGGAATCCAGATCCTGCAAAACCCGGTCCTTCCTAAAAATCCCCTAAGCTGTTGTTTTGTTTGGGGGTACGGGGTATTTAAGATGAGGGATCTCCCCTCGGGGTCAGGCATTCTTTTTCTCTCCGTAATTATAAATCCAAGGTATTTTACTTGGGTTAAGCTAATCTGAGCTTACTTGGGGGATACTCGATAACCCTTTTCATACAGGAAAGTTAGCGTTTTAAATAGTGTCCATTTGAGAGCTGGTAAAATCTGGCCTAGCTATGAGCAAGTCATCCACATACTGTATTAGACTACTGTTTGTTAAAGTTAATTCCCTTAGTTCTCTCCCCGAGGAAGTCCCGAAGATATGAGGGCTGTCCCTAAACCCTTGGGGTAGTCGAGTCCAATTGAGAGCTCTATGGTCTCTCTTGATTCCAAGTCCCGCCACTCAAAAGCAAAGAGTTTTTGGGATTCAGGATGGAGAGGAATGCAGAAGAAAGCAAGTTGAAGGTCCAAGACTGAGAAATACTTGGCATTTCCTGGGACTTGGGATAGGAGGGTATATGGGTTTGGGACTATGGGGTGGATGGGAACCACAGCTTCATTAACAGCTCTTTGATCCTGGACGAATCGGTAAGATCCATCTGGTTTTTGAACGGGCAAGATTGGGGTGTTGCAGGGGGACTCACAGCTGATTCGAGTTCCAGTATCTCGGTATTTGTTAACTAATGGTCTAAGACCCTCAAGAGCTACTGGTTTTAAGGGATATTGTCTTTTCCAGGGCTAGGGAGCATTTGGTCTCAGAGAAATCTTTACTGGTGGAACATTTATGGCTAAACCAGGGCTGGAGACATCCCACACCTGGGGATTGACCTCATCTAGACAAGGGACAGACTCCTCCTTTTCTACCTCTGACTGTAAATATTCAGACATAGGCAAAGAAAATTATCGACTTCTACCTTTGTGTCCCCAAGTCACTCTGGTTTGGAGGCGAATGTATTATCCTCACCATGGAAAATTTGGAAGCTGTTAACATGAAAAATTTAAAGAGTCACGCAGAGGCTAGTCACTCTAAGCTAACCCCTAAGACATTTATTGACTGATTTCTAGCTTCTTTCCTTTAACCTTTTTCATCTACAGTAATCCTGTGTGTTCCTTTTAGTTAGGGATTCATTTTTAGACTATCCTGACTCTTCCACTACGTTCCAGTTTTGGGTCTGATTCACTTACAGATGTGCCAAGTGCTTCCTGAATACTATAGAACATATTTTATGTTTAAAATACTTCCATGCTTATGTAGTGAGTCAATGATTTTAAGTTTATTTGTTACACATTTCAATGTAAAAGTCAATGTGTGAACTAACATATTCACGACTTGGAAAAGTTGGCTTTTTTTTGCTGTGTGTTTGAACTCCTCACCCGACCAAAGCTCATGGAGAGGTCTATTGTTTTTCTAAAATGGTTATAGTGTTGTTTATTTTCTGGTAATTGAATTAGGGTGTGAGTTGCAAAGCTTGTGTTTCTGTTCATTTCATTCCATCTGTTCGGGTTTCTTTCTCTCTCCTGAGTCAGAGAGTAACTTCCCATTGGTTGTCCAGTTACCAAGGTTGGTGTCCATGCATCCGTGCTGGTCTCTCCATACATGTCCGGGTGTCCTGTGAAACACTAAGCTTAATTTATTTGGAAATGACCTAGCTGTTCAATACACTGTCATCACTCAGTTGAGCAGAGGGAGAGAAATTCAAGTGACAAAACTCCAGAGAAGCTAGTGTCAGAGCGCCCCGGCGGGGCATGCGTGCAGGGGGTTGGGGGGAGGGGGGCGGGGAGCGGAGCGCGGAGATCTCAGGTGTCCTCCCACCCTGGGCCTCTCCAGGCTCGCCGCTGCTCAGTGGCCTCCCCCCGCCCCCATCGCTTTGGCTGCTGAGGGCCGGGTGGTCTCTGCAGCTGCCCGGCATCCTGCCCGAGGCCCC
Organism: Muntiacus reevesi; assembly: GCF_963930625.1. Taxonomy (NCBI): domain Eukaryota; kingdom Metazoa; phylum Chordata; class Mammalia; order Artiodactyla; family Cervidae; genus Muntiacus; species Muntiacus reevesi. Next base: position 237,078 of record NW_027077841.1, read on the forward strand.
CCCTGCCCACACGCTGCCTTCCAGTCTCTCTCCGAACCCTCGACTCTTTCTGCCTCTGTCTCACCTGGCTTGGGTGCGTGCGAGTGCCTGTCCGTGTGCCTGGCTGTCACTCGTCCGCTCTCTCAGGAAGGTCCTGTGCTGGGCCCGTGGCGTGGGGGCAGGGCGGGCCTCGGTTTGGGGACAGGGAGGGGCTGAGGCACTCCAGGGCGTTTGCACAGCCGGCAGGATGGGCGCCTGGGGCCCCGGCTGGGCTGCCCCTAAGCCCGCAGGAGGCTCCGGGGACCGCGGCCCCGGGCCGACACCCCGCTCGTCCGGAGCCACGTGACCCTGAGCAGCGAACGGGATGGTGGGGGGCGGGGGGTGGGGGGCCACCGAGACGTCCTCCCCGCTCAAGCCACCCCCCTCCCCAACCGCCGCCAGAGATCCCGCAGCCTCGCCAGGCCGCTCGGGGTCCGGTAAGCGCCCGGGCCGGGCCAGGCGCATGCTGGCCGGGGGTGGCGTCGGCTGGTCTCCCAGCTGCAGGGCCTGTCCCGGTTTTCCCCATCAGTTTCAACAGTGACGGTCACCCCACATTGTGAGTCGTCTAGATTTCTCACTGACACCCCTGTTAGGGAGTGGCTTTTTAGAGAGATAGGGAAGGTCACTTGGGGGATGTTAGTCATGAGAGAAAATAAGGGATCAGGTGGGATTGCAGATGTCATCCAGGGGGTAAATAGAGACAGTTGTTGCTGGTACCAAGACATGAAGTTTTTTGTCCCCTTTTCCCAAAAGGCCATATTACGACCACATGGGGGCGCTGAGTAACAGCCCATAGCTCGGCTGGAAGGGTGGGCCTTTGATATTGATACCCTGGGATGGGTTGGACATACCCCCAACCTTTGTCATTAATGCAGATGCAGCCCGGGCTGGCTTAGGTTGAGTTGAGAAGCAGTGTGGTTTGCAAGTGAACATGCCTCGTTTAGGGAGAGATCAATAGCCATACAGGGAGATATGATTAGGAAGAGGAAGAACATCATATGATGCATTTTACTTATCTGAGGCAGGATTGATGGGGTTCTGCTTGAACAAGAGCCTGAGATCTTCAACAGGTTCACAGGAATAGCTGTCCTCTGGCTTTGGAGTCTCAGTTTCTGTCTCCCCCTCCTGTAGGCCATAGGGTTTTATTCTAGAATTGTGGACCCATGCAGATAGACCCTTCACTTTTACAGCAGTTGAAGTCACTAGAACAACCTGATATGGCCCTGTCCATTTCTCGGACAGCTGGTTTGGACTCCCTTTTTCTTGCCAGGTCTTTACTGATACTTGATCCCCTGGCTTTACCTGGGGATTTTTCAAGTCTTCCTGTGGTTTGTTCTCCATACCGTTGGAGTTCTTGCTGAAACCTTCCCAGGTCAATTATATGTTTTAAGAGTGTATTGGCATCCTCGTCAAGAAACAAATCAGAAGTTCAGAATGGTCGTCCATACATCATTTCATAAGGACTTAACAATAGTGGCCGTTTGGGGGATGTCCGTATCCTCATGAGGGCTATGGGCAGCATATGTGTCCACTTATTATGTGTTTCTGACATAGCTTAGCCAGAGCCCTTTTAAGAGTCTGGTTGGCTCTCTCTACCTTTCCTGAAGCTTGAGGCCTCCAGGATGAGCGGAGCTGGTATTTTATGCCTAAGCATGCGGCTAGGTTCTGGGGTATCGTGGCTGTAAGTGAGGGCCTGTTGTCACTCTGAAGTGACCGAGGCAGCCCAAACCTAGGCACTATCTCCTTCAGCAGAGCTTTACAGACTTCTGTAGCTCTCTCAGTCTCAGTAGGGAACGCTTCGATCCATCCTGTGAATGTGTCAATAAAGACTAGCAAGTAAGAAAACCCTTGGGTCTTGGGCATGGCTGTAAATTCTACTTGCCAGTCCGCTCCTGGGTATGATCCCCGATGTTGGACAGGTGTAATTAGAGGAGGTCTGGTTTTTGGGTTATTTTTTAGACAGGTGTCACCATTTTGTGTGACCTGTTTAACAACCTTAGCTAACTGAGGATGGGAGAGAATAGGCTTAAGCAAGATTTCTAGATTATCTTTTCCAAAATGGGCGCTCTTATGTAAGGAGTTAGTAATGTTTTGAACCTGAGAATCAGGGAGTATTATTCGGGCCTGATCAGGCTGAAACCACCCATGTGACCCAATCTCCCAGCCCCGCTCAGCATATCGGGAATGTCCCCCTGGGGTAAAATCTGGAGTCAGGGTTTCCTTGGGGAAAAGGGGGCAGATAGCAGTGGCAGAGGTAGCTTCCCCGGCAGCTCGTCCTGCCTCTTGATCAGCTTTCCTATTTCCCTGAGCCTCTTTTTCTTGCCCCTTTTGGTGACTCTTGCAGTGGATGACAGCTAATTTTGCAGGAAGTTTGACTGCCTCCAGGAGCCTGAGAATGAGCTCTTTGTGTTTAATAGCAGAGCTTCGGGCACTGAGCATCCCTCTTTCTTTCCAAATTGCTGCACGGGCATGCAGAATGAGGAAAGCATACTTAGAGTCCATACACACATTAATCCTCTTTCCTTCTCCTAACTCCAAAGCTCTTGTCAGGGCAAAAAGTTCAGCTTTCTGGGCTGAGGTGTCTGGGGGAAGAGCCCCACTTTCCTTAGTTTCTTCCAGGCTCGCTACAGCATATCCTGCTTTCCTCTCTCCCTTTTCTACAAAACTGCTGCCATCTGTGTGCCAGTTTTCCTCTGGGTCAGATAAAGGTGTCTGTGATAGGTCCCGGCGAGAAGAGTATAACTCGTCTGTGATTTGTATGCATTGGTGATCCAGAGGGGAGGTAGGGGGATCTGGCAGTAAGGTTGCTGGATTTAAAGTCTGGCAGACCCTCAACTTTATTTCTGGAGTGTCAAGGAGGAGGGCTTGGTATTGGGTGATCCTTCCCCCTGTCATCCACCTGTCCCCTTTCGTTTCCAAGACTGCTTGCACCCGGTGAGGCGTATACACTGTAGTGGGCTGACCCAGGGTCAGCTTAGATGCCTCCTTAACCATAAGAGCAGTGGCTGCTACTGCCCGGAGGCAAGTGGGCCACCCTCTGGCCACCTCATCTAGTTATTTTGAGAGATAAGCCACAGGTTGTAATACGGGCCCCATCATCTGCTCTAACACCCCAAGAGCAGTTCCTGTCCTTCCAGAAACATAGAGTCTAAAAGGCTTCTCCAGGTTGGGGAGGCCTAAAGCTGGGGCTGTAGTGATGGACTCTTTTAGGGCATTAAAGGCCACCTTGCAGGTCTCATGCCAGTCGAGTGGCTCTTCCTCTTTCCCCCTTAAATTTTCATATAGGGGTCTGGCCAGATTGCCATAATTAGGAATCCAGATCCTGCAAAACCCGGTCCTTCCTAAAAATCCCCTAAGCTGTTGTTTTGTTTGGGGGTACGGGGTATTTAAGATGAGGGATCTCCCCTCGGGGTCAGGCATTCTTTTTCTCTCCGTAATTATAAATCCAAGGTATTTTACTTGGGTTAAGCTAATCTGAGCTTACTTGGGGGATACTCGATAACCCTTTTCATACAGGAAAGTTAGCGTTTTAAATAGTGTCCATTTGAGAGCTGGTAAAATCTGGCCTAGCTATGAGCAAGTCATCCACATACTGTATTAGACTACTGTTTGTTAAAGTTAATTCCCTTAGTTCTCTCCCCGAGGAAGTCCCGAAGATATGAGGGCTGTCCCCAAACCCTTGGGGTAGTCGAGTCCAATTGAGAGCTCTATGGTCTCTCTTGATTCCAAGTCCCGCCACTCAAAAGCAAAGAGTTTTTGGGATTCAGGATGGAGAGGAATGCAGAAGAAAGCAAGTTGAAGGTCCAAGACTGAGAAATACTTGGCATTTCCTGGGACTTGGGATAGGAGGGTATATGGGTTTGGGACTATGGGGTGGATGGGAACCACAGCTTCATTAACAGCTCTTAGATCCTGGACGAATCGGTAAGATCCATCTGGTTTTTGAACGGGCAAGATTGGGGTGTTGCAGGGGGACTCACAGCTGATTCGAGTTCCAGTATCTCGGTATTTGTTAACTAATGGTCTAAGACCCTCAAGAGCTACTGGTTTTAAGGGATATTGTCTTTTCCAGGGCTAGGGAGCATTTGGTCTCAGAGAAATCTTTACTGGTGGAACATTTATGGCTAAACCAGGGCTGGAGACATCCCACACCTGGGGATTGACCTCATCTAGACAAGGGACAGACTCCTCCTTTTCTACCTCTGACTGTAAATATTCAGACATAGGCAAAGAAAATTATCGACTTCTACCTTTGTGTCCCCAAGTCACTCTGGTTTGGAGGCGAATGTATTATCCTCACCATGGAAAATTTGGAAGCTGTTAACATGAAAAATTTAAAGAGTCACGCAGAGGCTAGTCACTCTAAGCTAACCCCTAAGACATTTATTGACTGATTTCTAGCTTCTTTCCTTTAACCTTTTTCATCTACAGTAATCCTGTGTGTTCCTTTTAGTTAGGGATTCATTTTTAGACTATCCTGACTCTTCCACTACGTTCCAGTTTTGGGTCTGATTCACTTACAGATGTGCCAAGTGCTTCCTGAATACTATAGAACATATTTTATGTTTAAAATACTTCCATGCTTATGTAGTGAGTCAATGATTTTAAGTTTATTTGTTACACATTTCAATGTAAAAGTCAATGTGTGAACTAACATATTCACGACTTGGAAAAGTTGGCTTTTTTTTGCTGTGTGTTTGAACTCCTCACCCGACCAAAGCTCATGGAGAGGTCTATTGTTTTTCTAAAATGGTTATAGTGTTGTTTATTTTCTGGTAATTGAATTAGGGTGTGAGTTGCAAAGCTTGTGTTTCTGTTCATTTCATTCCATCTGTTCGGGTTTCTTTCTCTCTCCTGAGTCAGAGAGTAACTTCCCATTGGTTGTCCAGTTACCAAGGTTGGTGTCCATGCATCCGTGCTGGTCTCTCCATACATGTCCGGGTGTCCTGTGAAACACTAAGCTTAATTTATTTGGAAATGACCTAGCTGTTCAATACACTGTCATCACTCAGTTGAGCAGAGGGAGAGAAATTCAAGTGACAAAACTCCAGAGAAGCTAGTGTCAGAGCGCCCCGGCGTGGCATGCGTGCAGGGGGTTGGGGGGAGGGGGGCGGGGAGCGGAGCGCGGAGATCTCAGGTGTCCTCCCACCCTGGGCCTCTCCAGGCTCGCCGCTGCTCAGTGGCCTCCCCCCGCCCCCATCGCTTTGGCTGCTGAGGGCCGGGTGGTCTCTGCAGCTGCCCGGCATCCTGCCCGAGGCCCCCCCTGCCCACACGCTGTCTTCCAGTCTCTCTCTGAACCCTCGACTCTTTCTGCCTCTGTCTCACCTGGCTTGGGTGCGTGCGAGTGCCTGTCCGTGTGCCTGGCTGTCACTCGTCCGCTCTCTCAGGAAGGTCCTATGCTGGGCCCGTGGCGTGGGGGCAGGGCGGGCCTCGGTTTGGGGACAGGGAGGGGCTGAGGCACTCCAGGGCGTTTGCACAGCCGGCAGGATGGGCGCCTGGGGCCCCGGCTGGGCTGCCCCTAAGCCCGCAGGAGGCTCCGGGGACCGCGGCCCCGGGCCGACGCCCCGCTCGTCCGGAGCCACGTGACCCTGAGCAGCGAACGGGATGGTGGGGGGCGGGGGGTGGGGGGCCACCGAGACGTCCTCCCCGCTCAAGCCACCCCCCTCCCCAACCGCCGCCAGAGATCCCGCAGCCTCGCCAGGCCGCTCGGGGTCCGGGAAGCGCCCCGGGCCGGGCCAGGCGCATGCTGGCCAGGGGTGGCGTCGGCTGGTCTCCCAGCTGCAGGGCCTGTCCCGGTTTTTCCCATCAGTTTCAACAGTGACGGTCACCCCACATTGTGAGTCGTCTAGATTTCTCACTGACACCCCTGTTAGGGAGTGGCTTTTTAGAGAGATAGGGAAGGTCACTTGGGGGATGTTAGTCATGAGAGAAAATAAGGGCTCAGGTGGGATTGCAGATGTCATCCAGGGGGTAAATAGAGACAGTTGTTGCTGGTACCAAGACATGAAGTTTTTTGTCCCCCTTTTCCCAAAAGGCCATATTACGACCACATGGGGGCGCTGAGTAACAGCCCATAGCTCGGCTGGAAGGGTGGGCCTTTGATAGTGATACCCTGGGATGGGTTGGACATACCCCCATCCTTTGTCATTAATGCAGATGCAGCCCGGGCTGCTTAGGTTGAGTTGAGAAGCAGTGTGGTTTGCAAGTGAACATGCCTCGTTTAGGGAGAGATCAATAGCCATACAGGGAGATATGATTAGAAAGAGGAAGAACATCATATGATGCATTTTACTTATCTGAGGCAGGATTGATGGGGTTCTGCTTGAACAAGAGCCTGAGATCTTCAACAGGTTCACAGGAATAGCTGTCCTCTGGCTTTGGAGTCTCAGTTACTGTCTCCCCCTCCTGTAGGCCATAGGGTTTTATTCTAGAATTGTGGACCCAGGCAGATAGACCCTTCACTTTTACAGCAGTTGAAGTCACTAGAACAACCTGATATGGCCCTGTCCATTTCTCGGACAGCTGGTTTGGACTCCCTTTTTCTTGCCAGGTCTTTACTGATACTTGATCCCCTGGCTTTACCTGGGGATTTTTCAAGTCTTCCTGTGGTTTGTTCTCCATACCGTTGGAGTTCTTGCTGAAACCTTCCCAGGTCAATTATATGTTTTAAGAGTGTATTGGCATCCTCGTCAAGAAACAAATCAGAAGTTCAGAATGGTCGTCCATACATCATTTCATAAGGACTTAACAATAGTGGCCGTTTGGGGGATGTCCGTATCCTCATGAGGGCTATGGGCAGCATATGTGTCCACTTATTATGTGTTTCTGACATAGCTTAGCCAGGGCCCTTTTAAGAGTCTGGTTGGCTCTCTCTACCTTTCCTGAAGCTTGAGGCCTCCAGGATGAGCGGAGCTGGTATTTTATGCCTAAGCATGCGGCTAGGTTCTGGGGTATCGTGGCTGTAAGTGAGGGCCTGTTGTCACTCTGAAGTGACCGAGGCAGCCCAAACCTAGGCACTATCTCCTTCAGCAGAGCTTTACAGACTTCTGTAGCTCTCTCAGTCTCAGTAGGGAACGCTTCGATCCATCCTGTGAATGTGTCAATAAAGACTAGCAAGTAAGAAAACCCTTGGGTCTTGGGCATGGCTGTAAATTCTACTTGCCAGTCCGCTCCTGGGTATGATCCCCGATGTTGGACAGGTGTAATTAGAGGAGGTCTGGTTTTTGGGTTATTTTTTAGACAGGTGTCACAATTTTGTGTGACCTGTTTAACAACCTTAGCTAACTGAGGATGGGAGAGAATAGTCTTAAGCAAGATTTCTAGATTATCTTTTCCAAAATGGGCGCTCTTATGTAAGGAGTTAGTAATGTTTTGAACCTGAGAATCAGGGAGTATTATTCGGGCCTGATCAGGCTGAAACCACCCATGTGACCCAATCTCCCAGCCCCGCTCAGCATATCGGGAATGTCCCCCTGGGGTAAAATCTGGAGTCAGGGTTTCCTTGGGGAAAAGGGGGCAGATAGCAGTGGCAGAGGTAGCTTCCCCGGCAGCTCGTCCTGCCTCTTGATCAGCTTTCCTATTTCCCTGAGCCTCTTTTTCTTGCCCCTTTTGGTGACTCTTGCAGTGGATGAGAGCTAAGTTTGCAGGAAGTTTGACTGCCTCCAGGAGCCTGAGAATGAGCTCTTTGTGTTTAATAGCAGAGCTTCGGGCACTGAGCATCCCTCTTTCTTTCCAAATTGCTGCACGGGCATGCAGAATGAGGAAAGCATACTTAGAGTCCATACACACATTAATCCCCTTTCCTTCTCCTAACTCCAAAGCTCTTGTCAGGGCAAAAAGTTCAGCTTTCTGGGCTGAGGTGTCTGGGGGAAGAGCCCCACTTTCCTTAGTTTCTTCCAGGCTCGCTACAGCATATCCTGCTTTCCTCTCTCCCTTTTCTACAAAACTGCTGCTATCTGTGTGCCAGTTTTCCTCTGGGTCAGATAAAGGTGTCTCTGATAGGTCCCGGCAAGAAGAGTATAACTCGTCTGTGATTTGTATGCATTGGCGATCCAGAGGGGAGGTAGGGGGATCTGGCAGTAAGGTTGCTGGATTTAAAGTCTGGCAGACCCTCAACTTTATTTCTGGAGTGTCAAGGAGGAGGGCTTGGTATTGGGTGATCCTTCCCCCTGTCATCCACCTGTCCCCTTTCGTTTCCAAGACTGCTTGCACCCGGTGAGGCGTATACACTGTAGTGGGCTGACCCAGGGTCAGCTTAGATGCCTCCTTAACCATAAGAGCAGTGGCTGCTACTGCCCGGAGGCAAGTGGGCCACCCTCTGGCCACCTCATCTAGTTATTTTGAGAGATAAGCCACAGGTTGTAATACGGGCCCCATCATCTGCTCTAACACCACAAGAGCAGTTCCTGTCCTTCCAGAAACATAGAGTCTAAAAGGCTTCTCCAGGTTGGGGAGGCCTAAAGCTGGGGCTGTAGTGATGGACTCTTTTAGGGCATTAAAGGCCACCTTGCAGGTCTCATGCCAGTCGAGTGGCTCTTCCTCTTTCCCCCTTAAATTTTCATATAGGGGTCTGGCCAGATTGCCATAATTAGGAATCCAGATCCTGCAAAACCCGGTCCTTCCTAAAAATCCCCTAAGCTGTTGTTTTGTTTGGGGGTACGGGGTATTTAAGATGAGGGATCTCCCCTCGGGGTCAGGCATTCTTTTTCTCTCCGTAATTATAAATCCATGGTATTTTACTTGGGTTAAGCTAATCTGAGCTTACTTGGGGGATACTCGATAACCCTTTTCATACAGGAAAGTTAGCGTTTTAAATAGTGTCCATTTGAGAGCTGGTAAATTCTGGCCTAGCTATGAGCAAGTCATCCACATACTGTATTAGACTACTGTTTGTTAAAGTTAATTCCCTTAGTTCTCTCCCCGAGGAAGTCCCGAAGATATGAGGGCTGTCCCCAAACCCTTGGGGTAGTCGAGTCCAATTGAGAGCTCTATGGTCTCTCTTGATTCCAAGTCCCGCCACTCAAAAGCAAAGAGTTTTTGGGATTCAGGATGGAGAGGAATGCAGAAGAAAGCAAGTTGATGGTCCAAGACTGAGAAATACTTGGCATTTCCTGGGACTTGGGATAGGAGGGTATATGAGTTTGGGACTATGGGGTGGATGGGAACCTCAGCTTCATTAACAGCTCTTAGATCCTGGACGAATCGGTAAGATCCATCTGGTTTTTGAACGGGCAAGATTGGGGTGTTGCAGGGGGACTCACAGCTGATTCGAGTTCCAGTATCTCGGTATTTGTTAACTAATGGTCTAAGACCCTCAAGAGCTACTGGTTTTAAGGGATATTGTCTTTTCCAGGGCTAGGGAGCATTTGGTCTCAGAGAAATCTTTACTGGTGGAACATTTATGGCTAAACCAGGGCTGGAGACATCCCACACCTGGGGATTGACCTCATCTAGACAAGGGACAGACTCCTCCTTTTCTACCTCTGACTGTAAATATTCAGACATAGGCAAAGAATATTATCGACTTTTACCTTTGTGTCCCCAAGTCACTCTGGTTTGGAGGCGAATGTATTATCCTCACCATGGAAAATTTGGAAGCTGTTAACATGAAAAATTTAAAGAGTCACGCAGAGGCTAGTCACTCTAAGCTAACCCCTAAGACATTTATTGACTGATTTCTAGCTTCTTTCCTTTAACCTTTTTCATCTACAGTAATCCTGTGTGTTCCTTTTAGTTAGGGATTCATTTTTAGACTATCCTGACTCTTCCACTACGTTCCAGTTTTGGGTCTGATTCACTTACAGATGTGCCAAGTGCTTCCTGAACACTATAGAACATATTTTATGTTTAAAATACTTCCATGCTTATGTAGTGAGTCAATGATTTTAAGTTTATTTGTTACACATTTCAATGTAAAAGTCAATGTGTGAACTAACATATTCACGACTTGGAAAAGTTGGCTTTTTTTTGCTGTGTGTTTGAACTCCTCACCCGACCAAAGCTCATGGAGAGGTCTATTGTTTTTCTAAAATGGTTATAGTGTTGTTTATTTTCTGGTAATTGAATTAGGGTGTGAGTTGCAAAGCTTGTGTTTCTGTTCATTTCATTCCATCTGTTCGGCTTTCTTTCTCTCTCCTGAGTCAGAGAGTAACTTCCCATTGGTTGTCCAGTTACCAAGGTTGGTGTCCATGCATCCGTGCTGGTCTCTCCATACATGTCCGGGTGTCCTGTGAAACACTAAGCTTAATTTATTTGGAAATGACCTAGCTGTTCAATACACTGTCATCACTCAGTTGAGCAGAGGGAGAGAAATTCAAGTGACAAAACTCCAGAGAAGCTAGTGTCAGAGCGCCCCGGCGTGGCATGCGTGCAGGGGGTTGGGGGGAGGGGGGCGGGGAGCGGAGCGCGGAGATCTCAGGTGTCCTCCCACCCTGGGACTCTCCAGGCCCGCCGCTGCTCAGTGGCCTCCCCCCGCCCCCATCGCTTTGGCTGCTGAGGGCCGGGTGGTCTCTGCAGCTGCCCGGCATCCTGCCCGAGGCTCCCCCTGCCCACACGCTGTCTTCCAGTCTCTCTCTGAACCCTCGACTCTTTCTGCCTCTGTCTCACCTGGCTTGGGTGCGTGCGAGTGCCTGTCCGTGTGCCTGGCTGTCACTCGTCCGCTCTCTCAGGAAGGTCCTGTGCTGGGCCCGTGGCGTGGGGGCAGGGCGGGCCTCGGTTTGGGGACAGGGAGGGGCTGAGGCACTCCAGGGCGTTTGCACAGCCGGCAGGATGGGCGCCTGGGGCCCCGGCTGGGCTGCCCCTAAGCCCGCAGGAGGCTCCGGGGACCGCGGCCCCGGGCCGACGCCCCGCTCGTCCGGAGCCACGTGACCCTGAGCAGCGAACGGGATGGTGGGGGGCGGGGGGTGGGGGGCCACCGAGACGTCCTCCCCGCTCAAGCCACCCCCCTCCCCAACCGCCGCCAGAGATCCCGCAGCCTCGCCAGGCCGCTCGGGGTCCGGGAAGCGCCCCGGGCCGGGCCAGGCGCATGCTGGCCGGGGGTGGCGTCGGCTGGTCTCCCAGCTGCAGGGCCTGTCCCGGTTTTTCCCATCAGTTTCAACAGTGACGGTCACCCCACATTGTGAGTCGTCTAGATTTCTCACTGACACCCCTGTTAGGGAGTGGCTTTTTAGAGAGATAGGGAAGGTCACTTGGGGGATGTTAGTCATGAGAGAAAATAAGGGATCAGGTGGGATTGCAGATGTCATCCAGGGGGTAAATAGAGACAGTTGTTGCTGGTACCAAGACATGAAGTTTTTTGTCCCCTTTTCCCAAAAGGCCATATTACGACCACATGGGGGCGCTGAGTAACAGCCCATAGCTCGGCTGGAAGGGTGGGCCTTTGATAGTGATACCCTGGGATGGGTTGGACATACCCCCAACCTTTGTCATTAATGCAGATGCAGCCCGGGCTGGCTTAGGTTGAGTTGAGAAGCAGTGTGGTTTGCAAGTGAACATGCCTCGTTTAGGGAGAGATCAATAGCCATACAGGGAGATATGATTAGAAAGAGGAAGAACATCATAGGATGCATTTTACTTATCTGAGGCAGGATTGATGGGGTTCTGCTTGAACAAGAGCCTGAGATCTTCAACAGGTTCACAGGAATAGCTGTCCTCTGGCTTTGGAGTCTCAGTTTCTGTCTCCCCCTCCTGTAGGCCATAGGGTTTTATTCTAGAATTGTGGACCCATGCAGATAGACCCTTCACTTTTACAGCAGTTGAAGTCACTAGAACAACCTGATATGGCCCTGTCCATTTCTCGGACAGCTGGTTTGGACTCCCTTTTTCTTGCCAGGTCTTTACTGATACTTGATCCCCTGGCTTTACCTGGGGATTTTTCAAGTCTTCCTGTGGTTTGTTCTCCATACCGTTGGAGTTCTTGCTGAAACCTTCCCAGGTCAATTATATGTTTTAAGAGTGTATTGGCATCCTCGTCAAGAAACAAATCAGAAGTTCAGAATGGTCGTCCATACATCATTTCATAAGGACTTAACAATAGTGGCCGTTTGGGGGATGTCCGTATCCTCATGAGGGCTATGGGCAGCATATGTGTCCACTTATTATATGTTTCTGACATAGCTTAGCCAGAGCCCTTTTAAGAGTCTGGTTGGCTCTCTCTACCTTTCCTGAAGCTTGAGGCCTCCAGGATGAGCGGAGCTGGTATTTTATGCCTAAGCATGCGGCTAGGTTCTGGGGTATCGTGGCTGTAAGTGAGGGCCTGTTGTCACTCTGAAGTGACCGAGGCAGCCCAAACCTAGGCACTATCTCCTTCAGCAGAGCTTTACAGACTTCTGTAGCTCTCTCAGTCTCAGTAGGGAACGCTTCGATCCATCCTGTGAATGTGTCAATAAAGACTAGCAAGTAAGAAAACCCTTGGGTCTTGGGCATGGCTGTAAATTCTACTTGCCAGTCCGCTCCTGGGTATGATCCCCGATGTTGGACAGGTGTAATTAGAGGAGGTCTGGTTTTTGGGTTATTTTTTAGACAGGTGTCACAATTTTGTGTGACCTGTTTAACAACCTTAGCTAACTGAGGATGGGAGAGAATAGGCTTAAGCAAGATTTCTAGATTATCTTTTCCAAAATGGGCGCTCTTATGTAAGGAGTTAGTAATGTTTTGAACCTGAGAATCAGGGAGTATTATTCGGGCCTGATCAGGCTGAAACCACCCATGTGACCCAATCTCCCAGCCCCGCTCAGCATATCGGGAATGTCCCCCTGGGGTAAAATCTGGAGTCAGGGTTTCCTTGGGGAAAAGGGGGCAGATAGCAGTGGCAGAGGTAGCTTCCCCGGCAGCTCGTCCTGCCTCTTGATCAGCTTTCCTATTTCCCTGAGCCTCTTTTTCTTGCCCCTTTTGGTGACTCTTGCAGTGGATGACAGCTAATTTTGCAGGAAGTTTGACTGCCTCCAGGAGCCTGAGAATGAGCTCTTTGTGTTTAATAGCAGAGCTTCGGGCACTGAGCATCCCTCTTTCTTTCCAAATTGCTGCACGGGCATGCAGAATGAGGAAAGCATACTTAGAGTCCATACACACATTAATCCTCTTTCCTTCTCCTAACTCCAAAGCTCTTGTCAGGGCAAAAAGTTCAGCTTTCTGGGCTGAGGTGTCTGGGGGAAGAGACCCACTTTCCTTAGTTTCTTCCAGGCTCGCTACAGCATATCCTGCTTTCCTCTCTCCCTTTTCTACAAAACTGCTGCCATCTGTGTGCCAGTTTTCCTCTGGGTCAGATAAAGGTGTCTCTGATAGGTCCCGGCGAGAAGAGTATAACTCGTCTGTGATTTGTATGCATTGGTGATCCAGAGGGGAGGTAGGGGGATCTGGCAGTAAGGTTGCTGGATTTAAAGTCTGGCAGACCCTCAACTTTATTTCTGGAGTGTCAAGGAGGAGGGCTTGGTATTGGGTGATCCTTCCCCCTGTCATCCACCTGTCCCCTTTCGTTTCCAAGACTGCTTGCACCCGGTGAGGCGTATACACTGTAGTGGGCTGACCCAGGGTCAGCTTAGATGCCTCCTTAACCATAAGAGCAGTGGCTGCTACTGCCCGGAGGCAAGTGGGCCACCCTCTGGCCACCTCATCTAGTTATTTTGAGAGATAAGCCACAGGTTGTAATACGGGCCCCATCATCTGCTCTAACACCCCAAGAGCAGTTCCTGTCCTTCCAGAAACATAGAGTCTAAAAGGCTTCTCCAGGTTGGGGAGGCCTAAAGCTGGGGCTGTAGTGATGGACTCTTTTAGGGCATTAAAGGCCACCTTGCAGGTCTCATGCCAGTCGAGTGGCTCTTCCTCTTTCCCCCTTAAATTTTCATATAGGGGTCTGGCCAGATTGCCATAATTAGGAATCCAGATCCTGCAAAACCCGGTCCTTCCTAAAAATCCCCTAAGCTGTTGTTTTGTTTGGGGGTACGGGGTATTTAAGATGAGGGATCTCCCCTCGGGGTCAGGCATTCTTTTTCTCTCCGTAATTATAAATCCAAGGTATTTTACTTGGGTTAAGCTAATCTGAGCTTACTTGGGGGATACTCGATAACCCTTTTCATACAGGAAAGTTAGCGTTTTAAATAGTGTCCATTTGAGAGCTGGTAAAATCTGGCCTAGCTATGAGCAAGTCATCCACATACTGTATTAGACTACTGTTTGTTAAAGTTAATTCCCTTAGTTCTCTCCCCGAGGAAGTCCCGAAGATATGAGGGCTGTCCCTAAACCCTTGGGGTAGTCGAGTCCAATTGAGAGCTCTATGGTCTCTTTTGATTCCAAGTCCCGCCACTCAAAAGCAAAGAGTTTTTGGGATTCAGGATGGAGAGGAATGCAGAAGAAAGCAAGTTGAAGGTCCAAGACTGAGAAATACTTGGCATTTCCTGGGACTTGGGATAGGAGGGTATATGGGTTTGGGACTATGGGGTGGATGGGAACCACAGCTTCATTAACAGCTCTTAGATCCTGGACGAATCGGTAAGATCCATCTGGTTTTTGAACGGGCAAGATTGGGGTGTTGCAGGGGGACTCACAGCTGATTCGAGTTCCAGTATCTCGGTATTTGTTAACTAATGGTCTAAGACCCTCAAGAGCTACTGGTTTTAAGGGATATTGTCTTTTCCAGGGCTAGGGAGCATTTGGTCTCAGAGAAATCTTTACTGGTGGAACATTTATGGCTAAACCAGGGCTGGAGACATCCCACACCTGGGGATTGACCTCATCTAGACAAGGGACAGACTCCTCCTTTTCTACTTCTGACTGTAAATATTCAGACATAGGCAAAGAAAATTATCGACTTCTACCTTTGTGTCCCCAAGTCACTCTGGTTTGGAGGCGAATGTATTATCCTCACCATGGAAAATTTGGAAGCTGTTAACATGAAAAATTTAAAGAGACACGCAGAGGCTAGTCACTCTAAGCTAACCCCTAAGACATTTATTGACTGATTTCTAGCTTCTTTCCTTTAACCTTTTTCATCTACAGTAATCCTGTGTGTTCCTTTTAGTTAGGGATTCATTTTTAGACTATCCTGACTCTTCCACTACGTTCCAGTTTTGGGTCTGATTCACTTACAGATGTGCCAAGTGCTTCCTGAATACTATAGAACATATTTTATGTTTAAAATATTTCCATGCTTATGTAGTGAGTCAATGATTTTAAGTTTATTTGTTACACATTTCAATGTAAAAGTCAATGTGTGAACTAACATATTCACGACTTGGAAAAGTTGGCTTTTTTTTGCTGTGTGTTTGAACTCCTCACCCGACCAAAGCTCATGGAGAGGTCTATTGTTTTTCTAAAATGGTTATAGTGTTGTTTATTTTCTAGTAATTGAATTAGGGTGTGAGTTGCAAAGCTTGTGTTTCTGTTCATTTCATTCCATCTGCTCGGGTTTCTTTCTCTCTCCTGAGTCAGAGAGTAACTTCCCATTGGTTGTCCAGTTACCAAGGTTGGTGTCCATGCATCCGTGCTGGTCTCTCCATACATGTCCGGGTGTCCTGTGAAACACTAAGCTTAATTTATTTGGAAATGACCTAGCTGTTCAATACACTGTCATCACTCAGTTGAGCAGAGGGAGAGAAATTCAAGTGACAAAACTCCAGAGAAGCTAGTGTCAGAGCGCCCCGGCGTGGCATGCGTGCAGGGGTTTGGGGGGAGGGGGGCGGGGAGCGGAGCGCAGAGATCTCAGGTGTCCTCCCACCCTGGGCCTCTCCAGGCTCGCCGCTGCTCAGTGGCCTCCCCCCGCCCCCATCGCTTTGGCTGCTGAGGGCCGGGTGGTCTCTGCAGCTGCCCGGCATCCTGCCCGAGGCCCCCCCTGCCCACACGCTGTCTTCCAGTCTCTCTCTGAACCCTCGACTCTTTCTGCCTCTGTCTCACCTGGCTTGGGTGCGTGCGAGTGCCTGTCCGTGTGCCTGGCTGTCACTCGTCCGCTCTCTCAGGAAGGTCCTATGCTGGGCCCGTGGCGTGGGGGCAGGGCGGGCCTCGGTTTGGGGACAGGGAGGGGCTGAGGCACTCCAGGGCGTTTGCACAGCCGGCAGGATGGGCGCCTGGGGCCCCGGCTGGGCTGCCCCTAAGCCCGCAGGAGGCTCCGGGGACCGCGGCCCCGGGCCGACGCCCCGCTCGTCCGGAGCCACGTGACCCTGAGCAGCGAACGGGATGGTGGGGGGCGGGGGGTGGGGGGCCACCGAGACGTCCTCCCCGCTCAAGCCACCCCCCTCCCCAACCGCCGCCAGAGATCCCGCAGCCTCGCCAGGCCGCTCGGGGTCCGGGAAGCGCCCCGGGCCGGGCCAGGCGCATGCTGGCCGGGGGTGGCGTCGGCTGGTCTCCCAGCTGCAGGGCCTGTCCCGGTTTTTCCCATCAGTTTCAACAGTGACGGTCACCCCACATTGTGAGTCGTCTAGATTTCTCACTGACACCCCTGTTAGGGAGTGGCTTTTTAGAGAGATAGGGAAGGTCACTTGGGGGATGTTAGTCATGAGAGAAAATAAGGGCTCAGGTGGGATTGCAGATGTCATCCAGGGGGTAAATAGAGACAGTTGTTGCTGGTACCAAGACATGAAGTTTTTTGTCCCCCTTTTCCCAAAAGGCCATATTACGACCACATGGGGGCGCTGAGTAACAGCCCATAGCTCGGCTGGAAGGGTGGGCCTTTGATAGTGATACCCTGGGATGGGTTGGACATACCCCCAACCTTTGTCATTAATGCAGATGCAGCCCGGGCTGCTTAGGTTGAGTTGAGAAGCAGTGTGGTTTGCAAGTGAACATGCCTCGTTTAGGGAGAGATCAATAGCCATACAGGGAGATATGATTAGAAAGAGGAAAAACATCATATGATGCATTTTACTTATCTGAGGCAGGATTGATGGGGTTCTGCTTGAACAAGAGCCTGAGATCTTCAACAGGTTCACAGGAATAGCTGTCCTCTGGCTTTGGAGTCTCAGTTTCTGTCTCCCCCTCCTGTAGGCCATAGGGTTTTATTCTAGAATTGTGGACCCAGGAAGATAGACCCTTCACTTTTACAGCAGTTGAAGTCACTAGAACAACCTGATATGGCCCTGTCCATTTCTCGGACAGCTGGTTTGGACTCCCTTTTTCTTGCCAGGTCTTTACTGATACTTGATCCCCTGGCTTTACCTGGGGATTTTTCAAGTCTTCCTGTGGTTTGTTCTCCATACCGTTGGAGTTCTTGCTGAAACCTTCCCAGGTCAATTATATGTTTTAAGAGTGTATTGGCATCCTCGTCAAGAAACAAATCAGAAGTTCAGAATGGTCGTCCATACATCATTTCATAAGGACTTAACAATAGTGGCCGTTTGGGGGATGTCCGTATCCTCAGGAGGGCTATGGGCAGCATATGTGTCCACTTATTATGTGTTTCTGACATAGCTTAGCCAGAGCCCTTTTAAGAGTCTGGTTGGCTCTCTCTACCTTTCCTGAAGCTTGAGGCCTCCAGGATGAGCGGAGCTGGTATTTTATGCCTAAGCATGCGGCTAGGTTCTGGGGTATCGTGGCTGTAAGTGAGGGCCTGTTGTCACTCTGAAGTGACCGAGGCAGCCCAAACCTAGGCACTATCTCCTTCAGCAGAGCTTTACAGACTTCTGTAGCTCTCTCAGTCTCAGTAGGGAACGCTTCGATCCATCCTGTGAATGTGTCAATAAAGACTAGCAAGTAAGAAAACCCTTGGGTCTTGGGCATGGCTGTAAATTCTACTTGCCAGTCCGCTCCTGGGTATGATCCCCGATGTTGGACAGGTGTAATTAGAGGAGGTCTGGTTTTTGGGTTATTTTTTAGACAGGTGTCACAATTTTGTGTGACCTGTTTAACAACCTTAGCTAACTGAGGATGGGAGAGAATAGGCTTAAGCAAGATTTCTAGATTATCTTTTCCAAAATGGGCGCTCTTATGTAAGGAGTTAGTAATGTTTTGAACCTGAGAATCAGGGAGTATTATTCGGGCCTGATCAGGCTGAAACCACCCATGTGACCCAATCTCCCAGCCCCGCTCAGCATATCGGGAATGTCCCCCTGGGGTAAAATCTGGAGTCAGGGTTTCCTTGGGGAAAAGGGGGCAGATAGCAGTGGCAGAGGTAGCTTCCCCGGCAGCTCGTCCTGCCTCTTGATCAGCTTTCCTATTTCCCTGAGCCTCTTTTTCTTGCCCCTTTTGGTGACTCTTGCAGTGGATGACAGCTAATTTTGCAGGAAGTTTGACTGCCTCCAGGAGCCTGAGAATGAGCTCTTTGTGTTTAATAGCAGAGCTTCGGGCACTGAGCATCCCTCTTTCTTTCCAAATTGCTGCACGGGCATGCAGAATGAGGAAAGCATACTTAGAGTCCATACACACATTAATCCTCTTTCCTTCTCCTAACTCCAAAGCTCTTGTCAGGGCAAAAAGTTCAGCTTTCTGGGCTGAGGTGTCTGGGGGAAGAGACCCACTTTCCTTAGTTTCTTCCAGGCTCGCTACAGCATATCCTGCTTTCCTCTCTCCCTTTTCTACAAAACTGCTGCCATCTGTGTGCCAGTTTTCCTCTGGGTCAGATAAAGGTGTCTCTGATAGGTCCCGGCGAGAAGAGTATAACTCGTCTGTGATTTGTATGCATTGGTGATCCAGAGGGGAGGTAGGGGGATCTGGCAGTAAGGTTGCTGGATTTAAAGTCTGGCAGACCCTCAACTTTATTTCTGGAGTGTCAAGGAGGAGGGCTTGGTATTGGGTGATCCTTCCCCCTGTCATCCACCTGTCCCCTTTCGTTTCCAAGACTGCTTGCACCCGGTGAGGCGTATACACTGTAGTGGGCTGACCCAGGGTCAGCTTAGATGCCTCCTTAACCATAAGAGCAGTGGCTGCTACTGCCCGGAGGCAAGTGGGCCACCCTCTGGCCACCTCATCTAGTTATTTTGAGAGATAAGCCACAGGTTGTAATACGGGCCCCATCATCTGCTCTAACACCCCAAGAGCAGTTCCTGTCCTTCCAGAAACATAGAGTCTAAAAGGCTTCTCCAGGTTGGGGAGGCCTAAAGCTGGGGCTGTAGTGATGGACTCTTTTAGGGCATTAAAGGCCACCTTGCAGGTCTCATGCCAGTCGAGTGGCTCTTCCTCTTTCCCCCTTAAATTTTCATATAGGGGTCTGGCCAGATTGCCATAATTAGGAATCCAGATCCTGCAAAACCCGGTCCTTCCTAAAAATCCCCTAAGCTGTTGTTTTGTTTGGGGGTACGGGGTATTTAAGATGAGGGATCTCCCCTCGGGGTCAGGCATTCTTTTTCTCTCCGTAATTATAAATCCAAGGTATTTTACTTGGGTTAAGCTAATCTGAGCTTACTTGGGGGATACTCGATAACCCTTTTCATACAGGAAAGTTAGCGTTTTAAATAGTGTCCATTTGAGAGCTGGTAAAATCTGGCCTAGCTATGAGCAAGTCATCCACATACTGTATTAGACTACTGTTTGTTAAAGTTAATTCCCTTAGTTCTCTCCCCGAGGAAGTCCCGAAGATATGAGGGCTGTCCCCAAACCCTTGGGGTAGTCGAGTCCAATTGAGAGCTCTATGGTCTCTCTTGATTCCAAGTCCCGCCACTCAAAAGCAAAGAGTTTTTGGGATTCAGGATGGAGAGGAATGCAGAAGAAAGCAAGTTGAAGGTCCAAGACTGAGAAATACTTGGCATTTCCTGGGACTTGGGATAGGAGGGTATATGGGTTTGGGACTATGGGGTGGATGGGAACCACAGCTTCATTAACAGCTCTTAGATCCTGGACGAATCGGTAAGATCCATCTGGTTTTTGAACGGGAAAGATTGGGGTGTTGCAGGGGGACTCACAGCTGATTCGAGTTCCAGTATCTCGGTATTTGTTAACTAATGGTCTAAGACCCTCAAGAGCTACTGGTTTTAAGGGATATTGTCTTTTCCAGGGCTAGGGAGCATTTGGTCTCAGAGAAATCTTTACTGGTGGAACATTTATGGCTAAACCAGGGCTGGAGACATCCCACACCTGGGGATTGACCTCATCTAGACAAGGGACAGACTCCTCCTTTTCTACCTCTGACTGTAAATATTCAGACATAGGCAAAGAAAATTATCGACTTCTACCTTTGTGTCCCCAAGTCACTCTGGTTTGGAGGCGAATGTATTATCCTCACCATGGAAAATTTGGAAGCTGTTAACATGAAAAATTTAAAGAGTCACGCAGAGGCTAGTCACTCTAAGCTAACCCCTAAGACATTTATTGACTGATTTCTAGCTTCTTTCCTTTAACCTTTTTCATCTACAGTAATCCTGTGTGTTCCTTTTAGTTAGGGATTCATTTTTAGACTATCCTGACTCTTCCACTACGTTCCAGTTTTGGGTCTGATTCACTTACAGATGTGCCAAGTGCTTCC
Organism: Muntiacus reevesi; assembly: GCF_963930625.1. Taxonomy (NCBI): domain Eukaryota; kingdom Metazoa; phylum Chordata; class Mammalia; order Artiodactyla; family Cervidae; genus Muntiacus; species Muntiacus reevesi. Next base: position 257,476 of record NW_027077841.1, read on the forward strand.
TGAATACTATAGAACATATTTTATGTTTAAAATACTTCCATGCTTATGTAGTGAGTCAATGATTTTAAGTTTATTTGTTACACATTTCAATGTAAAAGTCAATGTGTGAACTAACATATTCACGACTTGGAAAAGTTGGCTTTTTTTTGCTGTGTGTTTGAACTCCTCACCCGACCAAAGCTCATGGAGAGGTCTATTGTTTTTCTAAAATGGTTATAGTGTTGTTTATTTTCTGGTAATTGAATTAGGGTGTGAGTTGCAAAGCTTGTGTTTCTGTTCATTTCATTCCATCTGTTCGGCTTTCTTTCTCTCTCCTGAGTCAGAGAGTAACTTCCCATTGGTTGTCCAGTTACCAAGGTTGGTGTCCATGCATCCGTGCTGGTCTCTCCATACATGTCCGGGTGTCCTGTGAAACACTAAGCTTAATTTATTTGGAAATGACCTAGCTGTTCAATACACTGTCATCACTCAGTTGAGCAGAGGGAGAGAAATTCAAGTGACAAAACTCCAGAGAAGCTAGTGTCAGAGCGCCCCGGCGTGGCATGCGTGCAGGGGGTTGGGGGGAGGGGGGCGGGGAGCGGAGCGCGGAGATCTCAGGTGTCCTCCCACCCTGGGCCTCTCCAGGCTCGCCGCTGCTCAGTGGCCTCCCCCCGCCCCCATCGCTTTGGCTGCTGAGGGCCGGGTGGTCTCTGCAGCTGCCCGGCATCCTGCCCGAGGCCCCCCCTGCCCACACGCTGTCTTCCAGTCTCTCTCTGAACCCTCGACTCTTTCTGCCTCTGTCTCACCTGGCTTGGGTGCATGCGAGTGCCTGTCCGTGTGCCTGGCTGTCACTCGTCCGCTCTCTCAGGAAGGTCCTGTGCTGGGCCCGTGGCGTGGGGGCAGGGCGGGCCTCGGTTTGGGGACAGGGAGGGGCTGAGGCACTCCAGGGCGTTTGCACAGCCGGCAGGATGGGCGCCTGGGGCCCCGGCTGGGCTGCCCCTAAGCCCGCAGGAGGCTCCGGGGACCGCGGCCCCGGGCCGACGCCCCGCTCGTCCGGAGCCACGTGACCCTGAGCAGCGAACGGGATGGTGGGGGGCGGGGGGTGGGGGGCCACCGAGACGTCCTCCCCGCTCAAGCCACCCCCCTCCCCAACCGCCGCCAGAGATCCCGCAGCCTCGCCAGGCCGCTCGGGGTCCGGGAAGCGCCCCGGGCCGGGCCAGGCGCATGCTGGCCGGGGGTGGCGTCGGCTGGTCTCCCAGCTGCAGGGCCTGTCCCGGTTTTTCCCATCAGTTTCAACAGTGACGGTCACCCCACATTGTGAGTCGTCTAGATTTCTCACTGACACCCCTGTTAGGGAGTGGCTTTTTAGAGAGATAGGGAAGGTCACTTGGGGGATGTTAGTCATGAGAGAAAATAAGGGATCAGGTGGGATTGCAGATGTCATCCAGGGGGTAAATAGAGACAGTTGTTGCTGGTACCAAGACATGAAGTTTTTTGTCCCCTTTTCCCAAAAGGCCATATTACGACCACATGGGGGCGCTGAGTAACAGCCCGTAGCTCGGCTGGAAGGGTGGGCCTTTGATAGTGATACCCTGGGATGGGTTGGACATACCCCCAACCTTTGTCATTAATGCAGATGCAGCCCGGGCTGGCTTAGGTTGAGTTGAGAAGCAGTGTGGTTTGCAAGTGAACATGCCTCGTTTAGGGAGAGATCAATAGCCATACAGGGAGATATGATTAGAAAGAGGAAGAACATCATAGGATGCATTTTACTTATCTGAGGCAGGATTGATGGGGTTCTGCTTGAACAAGAGCCTGAGATCTTCAACAGGTTCACAGGAATAGCTGTCCTCTGGCTTTGGAGTCTCAGTTTCTGTCTCCCCCTCCTGTAGGCCATAGGGTTTTATTCTAGAATTGTGGACCCATGCAGATAGACCCTTCACTTTTACAGCAGTTGAAGTCACTAGAACAACCTGATATGGCCCTGTCCATTTCTCGGACAGCTGGTTTGGACTCCCTTTTTCTTGCCAGGTCTTTACTGATACTTGATCCCCTGGCTTTACCTGGGGATTTTTCAAGTCTTCCTGTGGTTTGTTCTCCATACCGTTGGAGTTCTTGCTGAAACCTTCCCAGGTCAATTATATGTTTTAAGAGTGTATTGGCATCCTCGTCAAGAAACAAATCAGAAGTTCAGAATGGTCGTCCATACATCATTTCATAAGGACTTAACAATAGTGGCCGTTTGGGGGATGTCCGTATCCTCAGGAGGGCTATGGGCAGCATATGTGTCCACTTATTATGTGTTTCTGACATAGCTTAGCCAGAGCCCTTTTAAGAGTCTGGTTGGCTCTCTCTACCTTTCCTGAAGCTTGAGGCCTCCAGGATGAGCGGAGCTGGTATTTTATGCCTAAGCATGCGGCTAGGTTCTGGGGTATCGTGGCTGTAAGTGAGGGCCTGTTGTCACTCTGAAGTGACCGAGGCAGCCCAAACCTAGGCACTATCTCCTTCAGCAGAGCTTTACAGACTTCTGTAGCTCTCTCAGTCTCAGTAGGGAACGCTTCGATCCATCCTGTGAATGTGTCAATAAAGACTAGCAAGTAAGAAAACCCTTGGGTCTTGGGCATGGCTGTAAATTCTACTTGCCAGTCCGCTCCTGGGTATGATCCCCGATGTTGGACAGGTGTAATTAGAGGAGGTCTGGTTTTTGGGTTATTTTTTAGACAGGTGTCACAATTTTGTGTGACCTGTTTAACAACCTTAGCTAACTGAGGATGGGAGAGAATAGGCTTAAGCAAGATTTCTAGATTATCTTTTCCAAAATGGGCGCTCTTATGTAAGGAGTTAGTAATGTTTTGAACCTGAGAATCAGGGAGTATTATTCGGGCCTGATCAGGCTGAAACCACCCATGTGACCCAATCTCCCAGCCCCGCTCAGCATATCGGGAATGTCCCCCTGGGGTAAAATCTGGAGTCAGGGTTTCCTTGGGGAAAAGGGGGCAGATAGCAGTGGCAGAGGTAGCTTCCCCGGCAGCTCGTCCTGCCTCTTGATCAGCTTTCCTATTTCCCTGAGCCTCTTTTTCTTGCCCCTTTTGGTGACTCTTGCAGTGGATGACAGCTAATTTTGCAGGAAGTTTGACTGCCTCCAGGAGCCTGAGAATGAGCTCTTTGTGTTTAATAGCAGAGCTTCGGGCACTGAGCATCCCTCTTTCTTTCCAAATTGCTGCACGGGCATGCAGAATGAGGAAAGCATACTTAGAGTCCATACACACATTAATCCTCTTTCCTTCTCCTAACTCCAAAGCTCTTGTCAGGGCAAAAAGTTCAGCTTTCTGGGCTGAGGTGTCTGGGGGAAGAGACCCACTTTCCTTAGTTTCTTCCAGGCTCGCTACAGCATATCCTGCTTTCCTCTCTCCCTTTTCTACAAAACTGCTGCCATCTGTGTGCCAGTTTTCCTCTGGGTCAGATAAAGGTGTCTCTGATAGGTCCCGGTGAGAAGAGTATAACTCGTCTGTGATTTGTATGCATTGGTGATCCAGAGGGAAGGTAGGGGAATCTGGCAGTAAGGTTGCTGGATTTAAAGCCTAGCAGACCCTCAACTTAATTTCTGGAGTGTCAAGGAGGAGGGCTTGGTATTGGGTGATCCTTCCCCCTGTCATCCACCTGTCCCCTTTCGTTTGCAAGACTGCTTGCACCCGGTGAGGCGTATACACTGTGGTGGGCTGACCCAGGGTCAGCTTAGATGCCTCCTTAACCATAAGAGCGGTGGCTGCTACTGCCCGGAGGCAAGTGGCCCACCCTCTGGCCACCTCATCTAGTTATTTTGAGAGATAAGCCACAGGTTGTAATACGGGCCCCATCATCTGCCCTAAAACCCCAAGAGCAGTTCCTGTCCTTCCAGAAACATAGAGTCTAAAAGGCTTCTCCAGGTTGGGGAGGCCTAAAGCTGGGGCTGTAGTGATGGACTCATTTAGGGCATTAAAGGCCACCTTGCAGGTCTCATGCCAGTCGAGTGGCTCTTCCTCTTTCCCCCTTAAATTTTCATATAGGGGTCTGGCCAGATTGCCATAATTAGGAATCCAGATCCTGCAAAACCTGGTCCTTCCTGAAAATCCCCTAAGCTGTTTTTTTGTTTGGGGATACGGGGTATTTAAGATGAGGGATCTCCCCTCGGGGTCAGGCATTCTTTTTCTCTCCGTAATTATAAATCCAAGGTATTTTACTTGGGTTAAGCTAATCTGAGCCTACTTGGGGGATACTCGATAACCCTTTTCATACAGGAAAGTTAGCATTTTAAATAGTGTCCATTTGAGAGCTGGTAAAATCTGGCCTAGCTATGAGCAAGTCATCCACATACTGTATTAGACTACTGTTTGTTAAAGTTAATTCCCTTAGTTCTCTTCCGAGGAAGTCCCGAAGATATAAGGGCTGTCCCTAAACCCTTGGGGTAGTCGAGTCCAGTCGAGAGTTGTATGGTCTCTCTTGTTTCCAAGTCCCGCCACTCAAAAGCAAAGAGTTTTTGGGATTCAGGATGGAGAGGAATGCAAAAGAAAGCACCTTTAAGGTCCAAGACTGAGAAGTACTTGGCATTTCCTGGGACTTGGGATAGGAGGGTATATGGGTTTGGGACGATGGGGTGGATGGGAACCACAGCTTCATTAACAGCTCTTAGATCCTGGACGAATCGGTAAGATCCATCTGGTTTTTGAACGGGCAAGATTGGGGTGTTGCAGGGGGACTCACAGCTGATTCGAGTTCCAGTATCTCGGTATTTGTTAACTAATGGTTTAGGACCCTCAAGAGCTTCTGGCTTTAAGGGATATTTTCTTTTCCAGGGCTAGGGAGCATTTGGTCTCAGAGAAATCTTTACTGGTGGAACATTTATGGCTAAACCAGGGCTGGAGACATCCCACACCTGGGGATTGACATCATCTAGACAAGGGACAGACTCCTCCTTTTCTACCTCTGACTGTAAATATTCAGACATAGGCAAAGAAAATTATCGACTTCTACCTTTGTGTCCCCAAGTCACTCTGGTTTGGAGGCGAAAGTATTATTCTCAAAATGGAAAATTTGGAAGCTGCAAACATGAAAAATTTAAAGAGTCACGCAGAGGCTAGTCACTCTAAGCTAAACTCTAAGACATTTATTGACTGATTTCTAGCTTCTCTTCTTTAACCTTTTTTATCTACAGTAATCCTGTGTGTTCCTCTTAGTTAGCGATTCATTTTTAGACTATCCTGACTCTTCCACTACGTTCCAGTTTTGGGTCTGATAAATTTAGAGATGTGCCAAGTGCTTCCAGAATACTATAGATCATATTTTATATTTGAAATACTTCCATGCTTATGTAGTGAGTCAATGATTTTAAGTTTATTTGTTACACATTTCAATGTAAAAGTCAATGTGTGAACTAACATATTCACGACTTGGAAAATTTGGCTTTTTTTTGCTGTGTGTTTGAACTCCTCACCCGACCAAAGCTCATGGAGAGATCTATTGTTTTTCTAAAATGGTTATAGTGTTGTTTATTTTCTGGTAATTGAATTAGGATGTGAGTTGCAATGCCTGTGTTTCTGTTCATTTCATTCCATCTGTTCGGGTTTCTTTCTCTCTCCTGAGTCGGACAGTAATTTCCCATTGGTTGTCCAGTTACCAAGGTTGGTGTCCATGCATCCATGCTGGTCTCTCCATACATGTCCGGGTGTCCTGTGAAACACTAAGCTTAATTTATTTGGAAATGACCTAGCTGTTCAATACACTGTCATCACTCAGTTGAGCAGAGGGAGAGAAATTCAAGTGACAAAACTCCAGAGAAGCTAGTGTCAGAGCGCCCCGGCGTGGCATGCGTGCAGGGGGTTGGGGGGAGGGGGCTGAGCGCGGAGATCTCAGGTGTCCTCCCACCATGGGCCTCTCCAGGTCCGCCGCTGCTCAGTGTCCTCCCCCCGCCCCCATCGCTTTGGCTGCTGAGGGCCGGGTGGTCTCTGCAGCTGCCCGGCATCCTGCCCGAGGCCCCCCCTGCCCACACGCTGTCTTCCAGTCTCTCTGAACCCTCGACTCTTTCTGCCTCTGTCTCACCTGGCGTGGGTGCGTGCGAGTGCCTGTCCGTGTCCTTCGCTGTCGCTCGTCTGCTCTCCCAGGAAGGTCCTCTGCTGGGCCCGTGGCGTGGGGGCAGGGCGGGTCTCGGTAGGGCGAAAAGACGGGGCTGATGCGCTCCAGGGGGTTTGCGCAGCCGGCAGGACGGGCGCCTGGGGCCCCGGCTGGGCTGCCCCTAAGCCCCAGGAGGCTCCGGGGACCGCGGACCCGGGCCGAAGCCCCGCTCGTCTGGAGCCACCTGACCCTGAGCAGCGAACGGGATGGTGGGTGACAGGGCGTGAGGGGGCACCGAGATGTCCTCGCTGCCTTGCCCACCCCCCCTCCCCCCACCCCAGGTTCCGCAGGCACGCCAGGCCCCGGCCGGCCGTGCCAGACGGGTGCTGGCCTGGGCTCGCGGTGTGCTGAGCGGGGGCGCCCTCCGCTGGCCGCCGAGCTGCAGGCTCTGGCCGGCCAGAGTCCAGTCGCGGGTCGTGCGGCTCAAGTGCAGCGCGCGCCCGCTGGAGAACTGCAGCCCCAGGCCCGACCGGCAGGTCAGACCGCAAGGATGGCGCAACGCGGGGCTCCTGCAGCGCCTGGCAGCCGCCTCGGTCTAAGGCCATACCACCCTGAACGTGCCCTCTCTCCTCTGATCTGGGAAACTGAGCAGGGTCGGGCCTGGTCAGTACTTGGATGGGAGACCGCCTAGTAGTTAGGCGATTTTTTTTGATTTTTCTGAATTCCTACTTCAGAAAGTTAGAATCGGATGACTTCACACAGTAAAACGAATCATATTTTCATACATAATCTTAAGAATCCAGCAGCTGGTCATTCTTTTTCCTGTCCTAACACAGCTACCTGGAAATCAGTTGTAGTAAGTTCTACTGACTTAAGACCCTCATCCCTAAGGGAAGATATATAGGAAAACCCATAATATATCTAAATAAACATGAAAGATTCAATGATGAGAAAGAAAAAAATTTCTCAGTGACATCTTAGTTGGTATCGGAAACACGATGATTATGAAAGCACAGACTATAATCAAGTCCAGGCCATGGAAGCCTGTGACTGTCACTGAGTGTTGACTTCTCTTACAGCTGAGGTCTAAAAAGTGCTTTGTAAACTTCTGAGGTTTGAAGCACTTGTAACCTCCCGAAGAGACTGCAATCAGAAGGGTTTCTAGAATATCCTGACGCTGTGGTGAGCTCAAGCAATATATATTCCAGAGGACGGAAGACAGACATGTTGGGAAGTGGGGATGACTTCTACTGCACTTAGGAAGGAAGGGCATGTACAAGTAGAGAAGCAACACCTCAGTGATGGAATCTTTAAAGACTCCATACATGGAGAAGGAAATGGCAACCAACTCCATTATTCTTGCCTGGAAAACTCCATGGGCAGAGGAGTCTGGCGGGCTGAAGTCCACGGGATTCCATGACTGACCGTGTGTGCACGAGGGTGGAGGGAGACGGGTTGGTAGCAAGAACCTGGTAGAAGTAAAAAATAAGAAAAAATATAAAATAAAGACTCGATAAATATGACAACGACTGGTAGGAATAAACCTTCAGAAGTGCCTTCTCAGACCTCCCGTCAAAAGCACAAGGTTAATAAAGACACTGAGTTTTCACGGTCTCACACAAAATTAGACTGGCTTATGACAATGGGCAGAGAGGTTCCTCTAAGACATCGTGGCTGGGATTTACTGGAGGATGCACATCGATTAAGTGCATGGCTGTGTGTTACAGAAATATGTCTTACTGGCAGGGCGAAGGCATCTTCTTGAAGAACACAACAAATAACACCACAAATTCACGGAATTTGGCTACAATGACAATAGCTGATTTCGTGATGGCTACTGCTTGGCAGAGCTGGGATTGCCTCTGCCATTAAGTACCTCAGTGGCCAGCTTTGATAGTAGCCATTACTTTCTCACTTAGAAACTTGCCATGTGCACTAGCGCAAGAACAGTGAATGCTCCCCAGAGAAGCAAGTCAGGCAGACATGCTTCTGTTTTCTCACAGAAGCTGCTTATGACCGGCCCTGCTCACAGACAGATTGCTAATTCCAAACCGATAGACAGTTATGCAGATATTCTTTAGCAACTGAGCCACCAGTGAAGCCCTACTAGCTCAGTTGCTAAAGAATCTGCCTGCAACGCAGGAGACCCCGCTTTGAGTCCTGGGTCGGGAAGATCCCCTGGAGAAGGGATAGGCTCCCCACTCCAGTATTCTGGCCTAGAGAATTCCATGGACTGTGTAGTCCTTGGGGCCGCAAAGAGTCAGGCACGAACTGAGCCACTTTCACCTGCACATGCGGATATCACTTAAAAAAAAAAATGTGGTAACAGATCTAGAACCTCTGTCAAGCTCATGAGCGAGTAGTATAAATGTACAGAATCAGCTTTGTCCTGTATAGTTACTACCATCCTGTATTTGCTTTGAGAGGAGTTGAGCTACTCTTGGTACAGAGGAATGATTCTTTACCAACTGAGCCACAAGGGAAGCCCACTAATCCTGGAGTGGGTAGCCTATCCCTTCTCCAGCGGATCTTCCTGACCCAGGAATTGAACCAGGGTCTCCTGCCTGAGTAACACATATTGTGTAAAAATCGGTGAGGGAGCAGAACTAGGGACATTGATTGGTAAAATCAGTTTTCCTTGTCTAGATGGCTAGCGGAGGCGAAAGAAATGTTGGTGTGGATTTAAAAAATTCTTCTGATACTATACCAAAAATTTACTAGTTCTCTGCAGAAGTCTTTAATGAAGCACAGATATTGCCATTAGATTGCTTTGGTCATATCCGTCTTATCCACATTTATTTTTTAAAATCACATAGAGTGGCTTCAATCACTTGAAGAAATGACAAAAGGTTTCTTTGGTCTCCATTCTATACTGGATCGAGAGAATGCAGTTGATCAGCATGATGCAGGAGCTCAAGATGTTTTTGGCAAAAACTTGACTAGTCTGTTTAATGATATGGAAGAATGAATTAAGGATGGCAGCACGAAACAGAAGGCCATGCTAGAAGTACACAAGACCTTGTTTGGTAAGTCCAAACATGACTTTTTCTTTCAATTGAAGGATAGTTGCTTTACAGAATTTTGTTGCCAAACATCAACGTGAATGAGCCACAGGTTTACATATGTCTCCTCCCTCCTGAACCTCTCTCCCGTCTCCTCCTCCCCATTCCACCCCTCTAGCTTGTTGCAGAGCCCCTGTTTGAGTCCCCTGAGTCATACAGCAAATTGCATTGGCATCTCTTTTAACGTATGGTACTATGTTTCCATGTTCCTCTGCATTCATCACACCCTCTCCTTCCTCCCCCCTGCCCGAGTCCATAAGTCTGTTCTCTACATCCGTGACTCCTTGGCTGCCCTGCAAATAATTTCATCAGTACCACCTTTAGTTCAAGCATTTCTCCCCCCCCCCCCAAGCATTTTTTTTTCTTATTCCACTCTTACTGTCTTTAGTGTGAGACTGATCTCGAAACTGATATGAAAGTATTATTCTCAGCATGGAAAATTTGGAAGATGCAAACATGAAAAATTTAAAGAGTCACGCAGAGGCTAGTCACTCTAGGCTAACCCCTAAAACATTTATTGACTGATTTCTAGTTTCTCTTCTTTAACCTTTTTGATCTACGTAATCCTGTGTATTCCTTTTAGTTAGGGATTCATTTTTAGACTATCCTGACTCTTACATTAAGTTCCAGTTTGGGGTCTGATACACTTAGAGATGTGCCAAGTGCTTACTGAATACTATAGAACATATTTTATGTTTAAAATACTTCCATGCGTATGTAGTTAGTCAATGATTTTAAGTTTATTTGTTACACATTTCAGTGTAAAATCAATGTGTGAACTAACATATTCTCGATTTGGAAAAGGTGGCTTTTTTTGTTGTGTGTAAGAATTCCTCACCGGACCAAAGGTCATGGAGAGGTCTATTGTTTTTCTAAAATGGTTATAGTGTTGTTGTTTTTTTCGGTAATTGAATGGGGGTGTGAGTTGCAAAGTTTCTGTTTCTGTTCAATTTTTCCATCTGTTCGGGTTTCTTTCTCTCTCCTGAGTCAGACAATAATTTCCCATTGGTTGTCCAGTTACCAAGGTTGGTGTCCATGCATCCGTGCTGGTCTCTGCATTCATGTCCGGGTGTCCTGTGAAACACTAAGCTTAATTTATTTGGAAATGACCTAGCTGTGCAATATACTGTCATCACTCAGTTGAGCACAAGGATAGAAATTCAGGTGATCAAACTCCGGAGAAGCTTTTGTTGGAGAGGGGCGTGCTTTCAGGGGGTTGGGGTGGGAGGGGCGCGGACCGCGGATATCTCAGGTGCCCTCCCAACCTGGGCCTCTGCAGGCCTGCCTCTGCTCAGCAGCCTCCCCCCGCCCCCATCGCGTTTGCTGCTCAGGGCCGGGTGGTCACTGCAGCTGCCCGGCATCCTGCCCGAAGCCCACCCTGCCCACACGCTGTCTTCCGGTGTCTCTCTGAACCCTCATCTCTTTCTGCCTCTGTCTCACCTGACGTGGGTGCGTGCGAGTGCCTGTCCGTGTGCCTGGCTGTCGCTCGTCCGCTCTCTCAGGAAGGTCCTGTGCTGGGCCTGTGTCATGGGGGCAGGGCCGGCCTCGGTTTGGGGACAGGGCGGGGCTGAGGCACTCCAGGGGGTTTGCACAGCCAGCAGGATGGACGCATGGGGCCCCGGCTGGGCTGCCCCTAAGCCCGCAGGAGTCTCCGGGGACCGCGGCCCCGGGCAGACGCCCCGCTCGTCCGGAGCCACGTGACCCTGAGCAGCGAACGGGATGGTGGGGGGCGGGGGGTCGGGGGGCGCCGAGACGTCCTCCCCGCTCAAGCCACCCCCCTCCCCAACCCCCGCCAGAGCTCCCGCAGCCTCGCAAGGCCGCTCGGGGTACGGGAAGCGCCCCGGGCCGGGCCAGGCAGGTGCTGGCCGGGGGTGGTGTCGTCTGGTCTCCCAGCTGCAGGGCCTGTCCCGGTTTTACCCATCAGTTTCAACAGTGATGGTCACCCCACATTGTGAGTCGTCTAGATTTCTCACTGACACCCCTGTTAGGGAGTGGCTTTTTAGAGAGATAGGGAAGGTCACTTGGGGGATGTTAGTCATGAGAGAAAATAAGGGCTCAGGTGGGATTGCAGATGTCATCCAGGGGGTAAATAGAGACAGTTGTTGCTGGTACCAAGACATGAAGTTTTTTTTCCCCCTTTTCCCAAAAGGCCATATTACGACCACATGGGGGCGCTGAGTAACAGCCCATAGCTCGGCTGGAAGGGTGGGCCTTTGATAGTGATACCCTGGGATGGGTTGGACATACCCCCAACATTTGTCATTAATGCAGATGCAGCCCGGGCTGCTTAGGTTGAGTTGAGAAGCAGTGTGGTTTGCAAGTGAACATGCCTCGTTTAGGGAGAGATCAATAGCCATACAGGGAGATATGATTAGAAAGAGGAAGAACATCATATGATGCATTTTACTTATCTGAGGCAGGATTGATGGGGTTCTGCTTGAACAAGAGCCTGAGATCTTCAACAGGTTCACAGGAATAGCTGTCCTCTGGCTTTGGAGTCTCAGTTTCTGTCTCCCACTCCTGTAGGCCATAGGGTTTTATTCTAGAATTGTGGACCCAGGCAGATAGACCCTTCACTTTTACAGCAGTTGAAGTCACTAGAACAACCTGATATGGCCCTGTCCGTTTCTCGGACAGCTGGTTTGGACTCCCTTTTTCTTGCCAGGTCTTTACTGATACTTGATGCCCTGGCTTTACCTGGGGATTTTTCAAGTCTTCCTGTGGTTTGTTCTCCATACCGTTGGAGTTCTTGCTGAAACCTTCCCAGGTCAATTATATGTTTTAAGAGTGTATTGGCATCCTCGTCAAGAAACAAATCAGAAGTTCAGAATGGTCGTCCATACATCATTTCATAAGGACTTAACAATAGTGGCCGTTTGGGGGATGTCCTTATCCTCATGAGGGCTTTGGGCAGCATATGTGTCCACTTATTATGTGTTTCTGACATAGCTTAGCCAGAGCCCTTTTAAGTGTCTGGTTGGCTCTCTCTACCTTTCCTGAAGCTTGAGGCCTCCAGGATGAGCGGAGCTGGTATTTTATGCCTAAGCATGCGGCTAGATTCTGGGGTATTGTGGCTGTAAGTGAGGGCCCGTTGTCACTCTGAAGTGACCGAGGCAGCCCAAACCTAGGCACTATCTCCTTCAGCAGAGCTTTACAGACTTCTGTAGCTCTCTCAGTCTCAGTAGGGAACGCTTTGATCCATCCTGTGAATGTGTCAATAAAGACTAGCAAGTAAGAAAACCCTTGGGTCTTGGGCATGGCTGTAAATTCTAAATGCGGAGCGGCATTGCCAGTCCGCTCCTGGGTATGATCCCCGATGTTGGACAGGTGTAATTAGAGGAGATCTGGTTTTTGGGTTATTTTTTAGACATGTGTCACAATTTTGTGTGACCTGTTTAACAACCTTAGCTAACTGGGGATTGGAGAGAATAGGCTTAAGCAAGGTTTCTAGATTATCTTTTCCAAAATGGGCGCTCTTATGTAAGGAGTTAGTAATGTTTTAAACCTGAGAATCAGGGAGTATTATTTGGGCCTGATCAGGCTGAAAGCACCCATGTGACCCAATCTCCCAGCCCCGCTCAGCATATCGGGAATGTCCCCCTGGGGTAAAATCTGGAGTCAGGGTTTCCTTGGGGAAAAGGGGGCAGATAGCAGTGGCAGAGGTAGCTTCCCCGGCAGCTCGTCCTGCCTCTTGATCAGCTTTCCTATTTCCCTGAGCCTCTTTTTCTTGCCCCTTTTGGTGACTCTTGCAGTGGATGACAGCTAATTTTGCGGGAAGTTTGACTGCCTCCAGGAGCCTGAGAATGAGCTCTTTGTGTTTAATAGCAGAGCTTCGGGCACTGAGCATCCCTCTTTCTTTACAAATTGCTGCACGGGCATGCAGAATGAGGAAAGCATACTTAGAGTCCATACACACATTAATCCTCTTTCCTTCTCCTAACTCCAAAGCTCTTGTCAGGGCAAAAAGTTCAGCTTTCTGGGCTGAGGTGTCTGGGGGAAGAGACCCACTTTCCTTAGTTTCTTCCAGGCTCGCTACAGCATATCCTGCTTTCCTCTCTCCCTTTTCTACAAAACTGCTGCCATCTGTGTGCCAGTTTTCCTCTGGGTCAGATAAAGGTGTCTCTGATAGGTCCCGGCGAGAAGAGTATAACTCGTCTGTGATTTGTATGCATTGGTGATCCAGAGGGGAGGTAGGGGGATCTGGCAGTAAGGTTGCTGGATTTAAAGTCTGGCAGACCCTCAACTTTATTTCTGGAGTGTCAAGGAGGAGGGCTTGGTATTGGGTGATCCTTCCCCCTGTCATCCACCTGTCCCCTTTCGTTTCCAAGACTGCTTGCACCCAGTGAGGCGTATACACTGTGGTGGGCTGACCCAGGGTCAGCTTAGATGCCTCCTTAACCATAAGAGCAGTGGCTGCTACTGCCCGGAGGCAAGTGGGCCACCCTCTGGCCACCTCATCTAGTTATTTTGAGAGATAAGCCACAGGTTGTAATACGGGCCCCATTATCTGCTCTAACACCCCAAGAGCAGTTCCTGTCCTTCCAGAAACATAGAGTCTAAAAGGCTTCTCCAGGTTGGGGAGGCCTAAAGCTGGGGCTGTAGTGATGGACCCATTTAGGACATTAAAGGCCATCTTGCAGGTCTCATGCCAGTCGAGTGGCTCTTCCTCTTTCCCCCTTAAATTTTCATATAGGGGTCTGGCCAGATTGCCATAATTAGGAATCCAGATCCTGCAAAACCCGGTCCTTCCTAAAAATCCCCTAAGCTGTTGTTTAGTTTGGGGGTACGGGGTATTTAAGATGAGGGATCTCCCCTCGGGGTCAGGCATTCTTTTTCTCTCCGTAATTATAAATCCAAGGTATTTTACTTGGGTTAAGCTAATCTGAGCCTACTTGGGGGATACTCGATAACCCTTTTCATACAGGAAAGTTAGCGTTTTAAATAGTGTCCATTTGAGAGCTGGTAAAATCTGGCCTAGCTATGAGCAAGTCATCCACATACTGTATTAGACTACTGTTTGTTAAAATTAATTCCCTTAGTTCTCTCCCCGAGGAAGTCCCGAAGATATGAGGGCTGTCTCTAAACTCTTGGGGTAGTCGAGTCCAGTCGACAGTTGTATGGTCTCTCTTGTTTCCAAGTCCCGCCACTCAAAAGCAAAGAGTTTTTGGGATTCAGGATGGAGAGGAATGCAAAAGAAAGCACCTTGAAGGTCCAAGACTGAGAAGTACTTGGCATTTCCTGGGACTTGGGATAGGAGGGTATATGGGTTTGGGACTATGGGGTGGATGGGAACCACAGCTTCATTAACAGCTCTTAGATCCTGGACGAATCAGTAAGATCCATCTGGTTTTTGAACGGGCAAGATTGGGGTGTTGCAGGGGGACTCACAGCTGATTCGAGTTCCAGTATCTCGGTATTTGTTAACTAATGGTTTAAGACCCTCAAGAGCTACTGGTTTTAAGGGATATTGTCTTTTCCAGGGCTAGGGAGCATTTGGTCTCAGAGAAATCTTTACTGCTGGAACATTTATGGCTAAACCAGGGCTGGAGACATCCCACACCTGGGGATGGACATCATCTAGACAAGGGACAGACTCCTCCTTTTCTACATCTGACTGTAAATATTCAGACATAGGCAAAGAAAATTATCGACTTCTACCTTTGTGTCCCCAAGTCACTCTGGTTTGGAGGCGAAAGTATTATTCTCAAAATGGAAAATTAGGAAGCTGCAAATATGGAAAATTTAAAGAGTCACGCAGAGGCTAGTCACTCTAAGCTAACCCCTAAGACATTTATTGACTGATTTCTAGCTTCTCTTCTTTAACCTTTTTTATCTACAGTAATCCTGTGTGTTCCTTTTAGTTAGGGATTCATTTTTAGACTATCCTGACTCTTCCACTACGTTCCAGTTTTGGGTCTGATACACTTAGAGATGTGCCAAGTGCTTCCTGAATACTATAGAACATATTTTATATTTAAAATACTTCCATGCTTATGTAGTGAGTCAATGATTTTAAGTTTATTTGTTACACATTTCAATGTAAAAGTCAATGTGTGAACTAACATATTCACGACTTGGAAAAGTTGGCTTTTTTTTGCTGTGTGTTTGAACTCATCACCCGACCAAAGGTCATGGAGAGGTCTATTGTTTTTCTAAAATGGTTATAGTGTTGTTTATTTTCTGGTAATTGAATTAGGGTGTGAGTTGCAAAGCCTGTGTTTCTGTTCATTTCATTCCGTCTGTTCGGGTTTCTTTCTCTCTCCTGAGTCAGACAGTAATTTCCCATTGGTTGTCCAGTTACCAAGGTTGGTGTCCATGCATCCGTGCTGGTCTCTCCATACATGTCCGGTGTCCTGTGAAACACTAAGCTTAATTTATTTGGAAATGACCTAGCTGTTCAATACACTGTCATCACTCAGTTGAGCAGAGGGAGAGAAATTCAAGTGACAAAACTCCAGAGAAACTAGTGTCAGAGCGACCCGGCGTGGCATGCGTGCAGGGGGTTGGGGGGAGGGGGGCGGGGAGCGGAGCGCGGAGATCTCAGGTGTCCTCCCACCCTGGGCCTCTCCAGGCTCGCCGCTGCTCAGTGGCCTCCCCCCGCCCCCATCGCTTTGGCTGCTCAGGGCCGGGTGTTCTCTGCAGCTGCCCAGCATCCTACCCCAGGCCCCCCCCTGCCCACACGCTGTCTTCCAGTCTCTCTCTGAACCCTCGACTCTTTCTGCCTCTGTCTCACCTGGATGGGTGCGTGCGAGTGCCTGTCCGTGTCCTTCGCTGTCGCTCGTCTGCTCTCCCAGGAAGGTCCTCTGCTGGGCCCGCAGCGTGGGGGCAGGGCGGGCCTCGGTAGGGCAAAAAGACGGGGCTGAGGCGCTCCAGGGGGTTTGCACAGCCGGCAGGACGGGCGCCTGTGGCCCTGGCTGGCCTGCCCCTAAGCCCCAGGAGGCTCCGGGGACCGCGGACCCGGGCCGAAGCCCCGCTCGTCCGGAGCCACCTGACCCTGAGCAGCGAACGGGATGGTGGGTGACAGGGGGTGAGGGCGCACCGAGATGTCCTCGCTGCTCTGCCCACCCCCCCTCCCACCACCCCAGTTTCCGCAGGCACGCCAGGTCCCGGCTGGCCGTGCCAGACGGGTGCTGGCCTGGGCTCGCAGTGTGCGGAGCGGGGGCGCCCTCCGCTGGCCGCCGAGCTGCAGGCTCTGGCCGGCCAGAGTCCAGTCGCGGGTCGTGCGGCTCAAGTGCAGCGCGCGCCCACTGGAGAACTGCAGCCCCAGGCCCGACCGGCAGGTCAGACCGCAAGGGAGGCGCAACGCGGGGCTCCTGGGGCGCCTGGCAGCCGCCTCGGTCTAAGGCCATACCACCCTGAACGTGCCCTCTCTCCTGTGGTCTGTGAAACTGAGCAGGGTCGGGCCTGGTCAGTGCTTGGATGGGAGACCGCCTAGGAGTTAGGCGATTTTTTTTGATTTTTCTGAATTCCTACTTCAGAAAGTTAGAATCGGATGACTTCACACAGTAAAACGAATCATATTTTCATACATAATCTTAAGAATCCAGCAGCTGGTCATTCTTTTTCCTGTCCTAACACAGCTACCTGGAAATCAGTTGTAGTAAGTTCTACTGACTTAAGACCCTCATCCCTAAGGGAAGATATATAGGAAAACCCATAATATATCTAAATAAACATGAAAGATACAATGATGAGAAAGAAAAAAATTTCTCAGTGACATCTTAGTTGGTATCGGAAACACGATGATTATGAAAGCACAGCCCATAATCAAGTCCAGGCCATGGAAGCCTGTGACTGTCACTGAGTGTTGACTTCCCTTTCAGCTGAGGTCTAAAAAGTGCTTTGTAAAATTCTGAGGTTTGAAGCACTTGGAACCTCCCGAAGAGACTGCAATCAGAAGGGTTTCTAGAATATCCTGACGCTGTGGTGAGCTCAAGCAATACATACTCCAGAGGACGGAAGACAGACCTGTTGGGAAGTGGGGATGACTTCTACTGCACTTAGGGAGGAAGGGCATGTACAAGTGGAGAAGCAACACCTCAGTGATGGAATCTTTAAAGACTCCACACATGGAGAAGGAAATGGCAACCCACTCCAGTATTCTTGCCTGGAAAACTCCATGGGCAGAGGAGTCTGGCGGGCTGAAATCCACGGGATTCCATGACTGACCGTGTGTGCACGAGGGTGGAGGGAGACTGGCTGGTTGCAAGAAACTGGTAGAAGTAAAAAATAAGAAAAAAATATAAAATAAAGACTCGATAAATATGACAACGACTGGTAGGAATAAACCTTCAGAAGTGCCTTCTCAGACCTCCCGTCAGAAGCACAAGCGTAATAAAGACACTGAGTTTTCACGGTCTCACACAAAATTAGACTGGCTTATGACAATGGGCAGAGAGGCTCCTCTAAGACATCGGGGCTGGGCTTTACTGGAGGATGCACATCGATTGAGTCCATGGCTGTGTGTTATGGAAATATGTCTTACTGGCAGGGCGAAGGCATCTTCTTGAAGAACACAACAAATAACACCACAAATTCACGGAACTTGGCTACAATGACAATAGCTGATTTCGTGATGGCTACTGCTTGGCAGAGCTGGGATTGCCTCTGCCATTAAGTACCTCAGTGGCCAGCTGTGATAGTAGCCATTACTTTCTCACTTAGAAACTTGCCATGTGCACTAGCGCAAGAACAGTGAAACCTCCCCAGAGAAGCAAGTCAGGCAGACATGCTTCTGTTTTCTCACAGAAGCTGCTTATGACCGGCCATGCTCACAGACAGATTGCTAATTCCAAATCGATAGAAAGTTATGCAGATATTCTTTAGCAACTGAGCCACCAGGGAAGCCCTACTAGCTCAGTTGCTAAAGAATCTGCCTGCAACGCAGGAGACCCCGCTTTGAGTCCTGGGTCGGGAAGATCCGCTGGAGAAAGGATAGGCTACCCACTCCAGTATTCTGGCCTAGAGAATTCCATGGACTGTATAGTCCTTGGGGCTGCAAAGAGTCAGGCACGAACTGAGCCACTTTCACCTGCACATGCAGATATCACTTAAAAAATAAAATGTGGTAACAAATCTAGGACCTCTGTCAAGCTCATGAGTGAGTACTATAAATATACAGAATCAGCTTTGTCCTGCATAGTTACTACCATCCTGTATTTGCTTTGAGAGGAGTTGAGCTACTCTTGGTACAGAGGAATGATTCTTTACCAACTGAGCCACAAGGGAAGCCCACTAATAATGGAGTGGGTAGACTATCCCTTCTCCAGCAGATATTCCTGACCCAGGAATTGAACCAGGGTCTCCTGCCTGAGTAACACATATTGGGTAAAAAACGGTGAGGGGGCAGAACTAGAGACATTGATTGGTAAAATCAGTTTTCCTTGTCTAGATGGTAGCGGACGCGAAAGAATTGTTGGTGTGGATTTAAAAAATTCTTCTGATACGAAACAAAAAATTTACTAGTTCTCTGCAGATCTTTAATGAAGCACAGATATTGTCATTAGATTGCTTTGGTCATATCCGTCATATCCACATTTATTTTTTAAAAGCACATAGAGTGGCTTCAATCACTTGAAGAAACGACAAAAGGTTTCTTTGGTCTCCATTCTATACTGGATCGAGAGAAGGCAGTTGATCAGCATGATGCAGGAGCTCAAGATGTTTTTGGCAAAAACTTGACTAGTCTGTTTAATGATATGGAAGAATGAATTAAGGATGGCAGCACGAAACAGAAGGCCATGCTAGAAGTACACAAGACCTTGTTTGGTAAGTCCAAACATGACTTTTTCTTTCAATTGAAGGATAGTTGCTTTACAGAATTTTGTTGCCAAACATCAACGTGAATGAGCCACAGGTGTACATATGTCTCCTCCCTCCTGAACCTCTCTCCCATCTCCTCCTCTCCGTTCCACCCCTCTAGCTTGTTGCAGAGCCCCTGTTTGAGTCCCCTGAGTCATACAGCAAATTGCATTGGCATCTCTTTTAACGTATGGTACTATGTTTCCATGTTCCTCTGCATTCATCTCACCCTCTTCTTCCTCACACCTGCCAGTGTCCATAAGTCTGTTCTCTACATCTGTGACTCCTTGGCTGCCCTGCAAATAATTTCATCAGTACCACCTTTAGTTCAAGCATTTCTTCCCCCCCGCCCCCCAAGCATTTCTTATTCCACTCTTACTGTCTTTAGTGTGAGACTGATCTCGAAACTTATATGAAAGTATTATTCTCAGCATGGAAAATTTGGAAGATGCAAACATGAAAAATTTAAAGAGTCACGCAGAGGCTAGTGACTCTAGGCTAACCCCTAAAACATTTATTGACTGATTTCTAGTTTCTCTTCTTTAACCTATTTGATATACGTAATCCTGTATATTCCTTTTAGTTGGGGATTCATTTTTAGACTATCCTGACTCTTCCGTTAAGTTCCAGTTTGGGGTCTGATACACTTACAGATGCGCCAAGTGCTTCCTGAATACTATAGAACATATTTTATGTTTAAAATACTTCCATGCGTATGTAGTGAGTCAATGATTTTAAGTTTATTTGTTACACATTTCAATGTAAAAGTCAATGTGTGAACTAACATATTCTCGATTTGGAAAAGGTGGCTTTTTTTGTTGTGTGTAAGAACTCCTCACTGGACCAAATGTCATGGAGAGGTCTATAGTTTTCTAAAATGGTTATAGTGTTGTTGTTTTTTTCGGTAATTGAATTGGGGTGTGAGTTGCAAAGTTTGTGTTTCTGTTCATTTTTTCCATCTGTTCGGGTTTCTTTCTCTCTCCTGAGTCAGACAGTAATTTCCCATTGGTTGTCCAGTTACCAAGGTTGGTTTCCATGCATCCGTGCTGGTCTCTCCATACATGTCCGGGTGTCCTGTGAAACACTAAGCTTAATTTATTTGGAAATGACCTAGCTGTTCAATACACTGTCATCACTCAGTTGAGCAGAGGGAGAGAAATTCAAGTGACAAAACTCCAGAGAAGCTAGTGTCAGAGCGCCCCGGCGTGGCATGCGTGCAGGGGGTTGGGGGGAGTGGGGCGGGGCGCGGAGCGCGGAGATCTCAGGTGTCCTCCCACCCTGGGCCTCTCCAGGCTCGCCGCTGCTCAGTGGCCTCCCCCCGCCCCCATCGCTTTTGCTGCTCAGGGCCGGGTGGTCTCTGCAGCTGCCCGGCATCCTGCCCGAGGCCCCCCCTGCACACACGCTGTCTTCCAGTCTCTCTCTGAACCCTCGACTCTTTCTGCCTCTGTCTCACCTGGCTTGGGTGCGTGCGAGTGCCTGTCCGTGTGCCTGGCTGTCGCTCGTCCGCTCTCTCAGGAAGGTCCTGTGCTGGGCCCGTGGCGTGGGGGCAGTGCGGGCCTCGATTTGGGGACAGGGAGGGGCTGAGGCACTCCAGGGCGTTTGCACAGCCGGCAGGATGGGAGCCTGGGGCCCCGGCTGGGCTGCCCCTAAGCCCGCAGGAGGCTCCAGGGACCGCGGCCCCGGGCCGACGCCCCGCTCGTCCGGAGCCACGTGACCCTGAGCAGCGAACAGGATGGTGGGGGGCGGGGGGTGGGGGGCCACCGAGACGTCCTCCCCGCTCAAGCCACCCCCCTCCCCAACCGCCGCCAGAGATCCCGCAGCCTCGCCAGGCCGCTCGGGGTCCGGGAATCGCCCCGGGCTGTGCCAGGCGCGTGCTGGCCGGGGGTGGCGTCGGCTGGTCTCCCAGCTGCAGGGCCTGTCCCGGTTTTTCCCATCAGTTTCAACAGTGCCGGTCACCCCACATTGCGAGTCGTCTAGATTTCTCACTGACACCCCTGTTAGGGAGTGGCTTTTTAGAGAGATAGGGAAGGTCACTTGGGGGATATTAGTCATGAGAGAAAATAAGGGCTCAGGTGGGATTGCAGATGTCATCCAGGGGGTAAATAGAGACAGTTGTTGCTGGTACCAAGACATGAAGTTTTTTGTCCCCCTTTTCCCAAAAGGCCATATTACGACCACATGGGGGCGCTGAGTAACAGCCCATAGCTCGGCTGGAAGGGTGGGCCTTTGATAGTGATACCCTGGGATGGGTTGGACATACCCCCAACCTTTGTCATTAATGCAGATGCAGCCCGGGCTGCTTAGGTTGAGTTGAGAAGCAGTGTGGTTTGCAAGTGAACATGCCTCGTTTAGGGAGAGATCAATAGCCATACAGGGAGATATGATTAGAAAGAGGAAAAACATCATATGATGCATTTTACTTATCTGAGGCAGGATTGATGGGGTTCTGCTTGAACAAGAGCCTGAGATCTTCAACAGGTTCACAGGAATAGCTGTCCTCTGGCTTTGGAGTCTCAGTTTCTGTCTCCCCCTCCTGTAGGCCATAGGGTTTTATTCTAGAATTGTGGACCCAGGCAGATAGACCCTTCACTTTTACAGCAGTTGAAGTCACTAGAACAACCTGATATGGCCCTGTCCATTTCTCGGACAGCTGGTTTGGACTCCCTTTTTCTTGCCAGGTCTTTACTGATACTTGATCCCCTGGCTTTACCTGGGGATTTTTCAAGTCTTCCTGTGGTTTGTTCTCCATACCGTTGGAGTTCTTGCTGAAACCTTCCCAGGTCAATTATATGTTTTAAGAGTGTATTGGCATCCTCGTCAAGAAACAAATCAGAAGTTCAGAATGGTCGTCCATACATCATTTCATAAGGACTTAACAATAGTGGCCGTTTGGGGGATGTCCGTAGCCTCATGAGGGCTATGGGCAGCATATGTGTCCACTTATTATGTGTTTCTGACATAGCTTAGCCAGAGCCCTTTTAAGAGTCTGGTTGGCTCTTTCTACCTTTCCTGAAGCTTGAGGCCTCCAGGATGAGCGGAGCCGG
The DNA here is from genome assembly GCF_963930625.1 of Muntiacus reevesi. NCBI lineage: Eukaryota > Metazoa > Chordata > Mammalia > Artiodactyla > Cervidae > Muntiacus > Muntiacus reevesi. Next base: position 279,449 of record NW_027077841.1, read on the forward strand.
TATTTTATGCCTAAGCATGCGGCTAGGTTCTGGGGTATCGTGGCTGTAAGTGAGGGCCCGTTGTCACTCTGAAGTGACCGAGGCAGTCCAAACCTAGGCACTATCTCCTTCAGCAGAGCTTTACAGACTTCTGTAGCTCTCTCAGTCTCAGTAGGGAATGCTTCGATCCATCCTGTAAATGTGCAAATAAAGACTAGCAAGTAAGAAAACCCTTGGGTTTTGGGCATGGCTGTAAATTCTACTTGCCAGTCCGCTCCTGGGTATGATCCCCGATGTTGGACAGGTGTAATTAGAGGAGGTCTGGTTTTTGGGTTATTTTTTAGACAGGTGTCACAATTTTGTGTGACCTGTTTAACAACCTTAGCTAACTGGGGAAGGGAAAGAATAGGCTTAAGCAAGATTTCTAGATTATCTTTTCCAAAATGGGTGCTCTTATGTAAGGAGTTAGTAATGTTTTAAACCTGAGAATCAGGGAGTATTATTTGGGCCTGATCAGGCTGAAACCACCCATGTGACCCAATCTCCCAGCCCCGCTCAGCATATCGGGAATGTCCCCCTGGTGTAAAATCTGGAGTCAGGGTTTCCTTGGGGAAAAGGGGGCAGAGAGCAGTGGCAGAGGTAGCTTCCCCGGCAGCTCATCCTGCCTCTTGATCAGCTTTCCTATTTCCCTGAGCCTCTTTTTCTTGCCCCTTTTGGTGACTCTTGCAGTGGATGACAGCTAATTTTGCAGGAAGTTTGACTGCCTCCAGGAGCCTGAGAATGAGCTCTTTGTGTTTAATAGCAGAGCTTCGGGCACTGAGCATCGCTCTTCCTTTCCAAATTGCTGCACGGGCATGCAGAATGAGGAAAGCATACTTAGAGTCCATACACACATTAATCCTCTTTCCTTCTCCTAACTCCAAAGCTCTTGTCAGGGCAAAAAGTTCAGCTTTCAGGGCTGAGGTGTCTGGGGGAAGAGACCCACTTTCCTTAGTTTCTTCCAGGCTCGCTACAGCATATCCTGCTTTCCTCTCTCCCTTTTCTACAAAACTGCTGCCATCTGTCTGCCAGTTTTCCTCTGGGTCAGATATAGGTGTCTCTGATAGGTCCCGGCGAGAAGAGTATAACTCGTCTGTGATTTGTATGCATTGGTGATCCAGACCGGAGTTAGGGGGATCTGGCAGTAAGGTTGCTGGATTTAAAGTATGGTAGACCCTCAACTTTATTTCTGGAGTGTCAAGGAGGAGGGCTTGGTATTTGGTGATCCTTCCCCTTGTCATCCACCTGTCCCCTTTCGTTTCCAAGACTGCTTGCACCCGGTGAGGCGTATAAACTGTGGTGGGCTGACCCAGGGTCAGCTTAGATGCCTCCTTAACCATAAGAGCAGTGGCTGCTACTGCCCGGAGGCAAGTGGGCCACCCTCTGGCCACCTCATCTAGTTATTTTGAGAGATAAGCCACAGGTTGTAATACGGGCCCCATTATCTGCTCTAACACCCCAAGAGCAGTTCCTGTCCTTCCAGAAACATAGAGTCTAAAAGGCTTCTCCAGGTTGGGGAGGCCTAAAGCTGGGGCTGTAGTGATGGACTCTTTTAGGGCATTAAAGGCCACCTTGCAGGTCTCATGCCAGTCGAGTGGCTCTTCCTCTTTCCCCCTTAAATTTTCATATAGGGGTCTGGCCAGATTGCCATAATTAGGAATCCAGATCCTGCAAAACACGGTCCTTCCTAAAAATCCCCTAAGCTGTTTTGTTTGGGGGTACTGGGTATTTAAGATGAGGGATCTCCCCTCGGGGTCAGGCATTCTTTTTCTCTCCGTAATTATAAATCCAAGGTATTTTACTTGGGTTAAGCTAATCTGAGCTTACTTGGGGGATACTCGATAACCCTTTTCATACAGGAAAGTTAGCATTTTAAATAGTGTCCATTTGAGAGCTGCTAAAATCTGGTCTAGCTATGAGCAAGTCATCCACATACTGTATTAGACTACTGTTTGTTAAAGTTAATTCCCTTAGTTCTCTCCCCGAGGAAGTCCCGAAGATATGAGTGCTGTCCCTAAACTCTTGGGGTAGTCGAGTCCAGTCGAGAGTTGTATGGTCTCTCTTGTTTCCAAGTCCCGCCACTCAAAAGCAAAGAGTTTTTGGGATTCAGGATGGAGAGGAATGCAAAAGAAAGCACCTTGAAGGTCCAAGACTGAGAAGTACTTGGCATTTCCTGGGACTTGGGATAGGAGGGTATATGGGTTTGGGACTATGGGTTGGATGGGAACCACAGCTTCATTAATAGCTCTTAGATCCTGGACGAATCGGTAAGATCCATCTGGTTTTTGAACGGGCAAGATTGGGGTATTGCAGGGGGACTAACAGCTGATTCGAGTTCCAGTATCTCGGTATTTGTTATCTAATGGTTTAAGACCCTCAACAGCTTCTGGTTTTAATTGATATTGTCTTTTCCAGGGCTAGGGATCATTTGGTCTCAGAGAAATCTTTACTGGTGGAACATTTATGGCTAAACCAGGGCTGGAGACATCCCACACCTGGGGATTGACATCATCTAGACAAGGGACAGACTCCTCCTTTTCTACCTCTGACTGTAAATATTCAGACATAGGCAAAGAAAATTATCGACTTCTACCTTTGTGTCCCCAAGTCACTCTGGTTTGGAGGCGAAAGTATTATTCTCAAAATGGAAAATTTGGAAGCTGCAAACATGAAAAATTTAAAGAGTCACGCAGATGCTAGTCACTCTAAGCTAACCCCTAAGACATTTATTGACTGATTTCTAGCTTCTCTTCTTTAACCTTTTTTATCTACAGTAATTCTGTGTGTTCCTTTTAGTTAGGGATTCATTTTTAGACTATCCTGACTCTTCCACTACGTTCCAGTTTTGGGTCTGATACACTTAGAGATGTGCCAAGTGCTTCCTGAATACTATAGAACATATTTTATATTTAAAATACTTCCATGCTTATGTGGTAAATCAATGATTTTAAGTTTATTTGTTACACATTTCAATGTAAAAATCAATGTGTGAACTAACATATTCACGACTTGGAAAAGTTGCCTTTTTTTGTTGTGTGTTTGAACTCTTCACCCGACCAAAGGTCATGGAGAGGTCTATGGATTTCTAAAATGGTTATAGTGTTGTTTATTTTCTGGTAATTGAATTAGGGTGTGAGTTGCAAAGCCTGTGTTTCTGTTCATTTCATTCCATCTGTTCGGGTTTCTTTCTCTCTCCTGAGTCAGACAGTAATTTCCCATTGGTTGTCCAGTTACCAAGGTTGGTGTCCATGCATCCGTGCTGGTCTCTCCATACATGTCTGGGTGTCCTGTGAAACACTAAGCTTAATTTATTTGGAAATGACCTAGCTGTTCAATACACTGTCATCACTCAGTTGAGCAGAGGGAGAGAAATTCAAGTGACAAAACTCCAGAGAAGCTAGTGTCAGAGCGCCCCGGCGTGGCATGCGTGCAGGGGGTTGGGGGGAGGGGGGCGGGGCGCGGAGCGAGGAGATCTCAGGTGTCCTCCCACCCTGGGCCTCCCCAGGCCCGCCGCTGCTCAGTGGCCTCCCCCCGCCCCCATCGCTTTGGCTGCTCAGGGCCGGGTGGTCTCTGCAGCTGCCCGGCATCCTGCCCGAGGCCCCCCCTGCCCACACGCTGCCTTCCAGTCTCTCTCTGAACCCTCGACTCTTTCTGCCTCTGTCTCACCTGGCGTGGGTGCGTGCGAGTGCCTGTCCGTGTGCCTTGCTGTCTCTCGTCCGCTCTCTCAGGTGGTTCCTGTGCTGGGCCCGTGGCGTGGGGGCAGGGCGGGCCTCGGTTTGGGGACAGGGCGGGGCTGAGGCACTCCAGGGAGTTTGCACACCCGGCAGAATGGGCGCCTGGGGCCCCGGCTGGCCTGCCCCTAAGCCCGCAGGAGGCTCTGGGGACCGCGACCCCGGGCCGATGCCCCGATCCTCCGGAGCCACGTGACCCTGAGCAGCGAACGGGATGGTGGGGGGCGGGGGGTGGGGGGGCACCGAGACGTCCTCCCCGCTCAAGCCACCCCCATCCCCAACCCCCGCCAGAGCTCCCGCAGCCTTGCCAGGCCCCTCGGGGTCCGGGAAGCGCCCCGGGCCGGGCCAGTCGCGTGCTGGCTGGGGGTGGCGTCGGCTGGTCTCCCAGCTGCAGGGCCTGTCCCGGTTTTTCCCATCAGTTTCAACAGTGACGGTCACCCCACATTGTGAGTCGTCTAGATTTCTCACTGACACCCCTGTTAGGGAGTGGCTTTTTAGAGAGATAGGGAAGGTCACTTGGGGGATGTTAGTCATGAGAGAAAATAAGGGCTCAGGTGGGATTGCAGATGTCATCCAGGGGGTAAATAGAGACAGTTGTTGCTGGTACCAAGACATGAAGTTTTTTGTCCCCCTTTTCCCAAAAGGCCATATTACGACCACATGGGGGCGTTGAGTAACAGCCCATAGCTCGGCTGGAAGGGTGGGCCTTTGATAGTGATACCCTGGGATGGGTTGGACATACCCCCAACCTTTGTCATTAATGCAGATGCAGCCCGGGCTGCTTAGGTTGAGTTGAGAAGCAGTGTGGTTTGCAAGTGAACATGCCTCGTTTAGGGAGAGATCAATAGCCATACAGGGAGATATGATTAGAAAGAGGAAGAACATCATATGATGCATTTTACTTATCTGAGGCAGGATTGATGGGGTTCTGCTTGAACAAGAGCCTGAGATCTTCAACAGGTTCACAGGAATAGCTGTCCTCTGGCTTTGGAGTCTCAGTTTCTGTCTCCCCCTCCTGTAGGCCATAGGGTTTTATTCTAGAATTGTGGACCCAGGCAGATAGACCCTTCACTTTTACAGCAGTTGAAGTCACTAGAACAACCTGATATGGCCCTGTCCATTTCTCGGACAGCTGGTTTGGACTCCCTTTTTCTTGCCAGGTCTTTACTGATACTTGATCCCCTGGCTTTACCTGGGGATTTTTCAAGTCTTCCTGTGGTTTGTTCTCCATACCGTTGGAGTTCTTGCTGAAACCTTCCCAGGTCAATTATATGTTTTAAGAGTGTATTGGCATCCTCGTCAAGAAACAATTCAGAAGTTAAGAATGGTCGTCCATACATCATTTCATAAGGACTTAACAATAGTGGCCGTTTGGGGGATGTCCGTAGCCTCATGAGGGCTATGGGCAGCATATGTGTCCACTTATTATGTGTTTCTGACATAGCTTAGCCAGAGCCCTTTTAAGAGTCTGGTTGGCTCTCTCTACCTTTCCTGAAGCTTGAGGCCTCCAGGATGAGCATAGCTGGTATTTTATGCCTAAGCATGTGGCTAGGTTCTGGGGTATCGTGGCTGTAAGTTAGGGCCCGTTGTCACTCTGAAGTGACCGAGGCAGCCCAAACCTAGGCACTATCTCCTTCAGCAGAGCTTTACAGGCTTCTGTAGCTCTCTCAGTCTCAGTAGGGAACGCTTCGATCCATCCTGTGAATGTGTCAATAAAGACTAGCAAGTAAGAAAACCCTTGGGTCTTGGGCATGGCTGTAAATTCTACTTGCCAGTCCGCTCCTGGGTATGATCCCCGATGTTGGACAGGTGTAATTAGAGGAGGTCTGGTTTTTAGGTTATTTTTTAGACAGGTGTCACAATTTTGTGTGACCTGTTTAACAACCTTAGCTAACTGTGGATGGGAGAGAATAGGCTTAAGCAAGATTTCTAGATTATCTTTTCCAAAATGGGCGCTCTTATGTAAGGAGTTAGTAATGTTTTAAACCTGAGAATCAGGGAGTATTATTTGGGCCTGATCAGGCTGAAACCACCCATGTGACCCAATCTCCCAGCCCCGCTCAGCATATCGGGAATGTCCCCCTGGGGTAAAATCTGGAGTCAGGGTTTCCTTGGGGAAAAGGGGGCAGATAGCAGTGGCAGAGGAAGCTTCCCCGGCAGCTTGTCCTGCCTCTTGATCAGCTTTCCTATTTCCCTGAGCCTCTTTCTCCTGCCCGTTTTGGTGACTCTTGCAGTGGATGACAGCTAATTTTGCAGGAAGTTTGGCTGCCTCCAGGAGCCTGAGAATGAGCTCTTTGTGTTTAATAGCAGAGCTTCGGGCACTGAGCATCCCTCTTTCTTTCCAAATTGCTGCACGGGCATGCAGAATGAGGAAAGCATACTTAGAGTCCATACACACATTAATCCTCTTTCCTTCTCCTAACTCCAAAGCTCTTGTCAGGGCAAAAAGTTCAGCTTTCTGGGCTGAGGTGTCTGGGGGAAGAGACCCACTTTCTTTAGTTTCTTCCAGGCTCGCTACAGCATATCCTGCTTTCCTCTCTCCCTTTTCTACAAAACTGCTGCCATCTGTGTGCCAGTTTTCCTCTGGGTCAGATAAAGGTGTCTCTGATAGGTCCCGGCGAGAGGAGTATAACTCGTCTGTGCTTTGTATGCATTCGTGATCCAGAGGGGAGGTAGGGGGATCTGGAAGTAAGGTTGCTGGATTTAAAGTTTGGCAGACCCTCAACTTTATTTCTGGAGTGTCAAGGAGGAGGGCTTGGTATTGGGTGATCCTTCCCCCTGTCATCCACCTGTCCCCTTCGTTTCCAAGACTGCTTGCACCCGGTGTGGCGTATACACTGTGGTGGGCTGACCCAGTGTCAGCTTAGATGCCTCCTTAACCATAAGAGCTAAGGCTGCTACTGCCCGGAGGCAAGTGGGCCACCCTCTGGCCACCTCATCTAGTTATTTTGAGAGATAAGCCACAGGTTGGCATACGGGCCCCATCATCTGCCCTAAGACATCAAGAGCAGTTCCTGTCCTTTCAGAAACATAGAGTCAAAAGGCTTCTCCAGGTTGGGGAGGCCTAAAGCTGGGGCTGTAGTGATGGACTCTTTTAGGGCATTAAAGGCCACCTTGCAGGTCTCATGCCAGTCGAGTGGCTCTTCCTCTTTCCCCCTTAAATTTTCATATAGGGGTCTGGCCAGATTGCCGTAATTAGGAATCCAGATCCTGCAAAACCCGGTCCTTCCTAAAAATCCCCTAAGCTGTTGTTTTGTTTGGGGGTACGGGGTATTAAAGATGAGGGACCTCCCCTCGGGGTCAGGCATTCTTTTTCTCTCCGTAATTTAAATCCAAGGTATTTTACTTGGGTTAAGCTAATCTGAGCCTACTTGGGGGATACTCGATAACCCTTTTCATACAGGAAAGTTAGCGTTTTAGATAGTGTCCATTTAAGAGCTGGTAAAATCTGGCCTAGCTATGAGCAAGTCATCCACATACTGTATTAGACTACTGTTTGTTAAAGTTAATTCCCTTAGTTCTCTCCCCGAGGAAGTCCCGAAGATATGAGGGCTGTCCCTAAACCCTTGGGGTAGTCGAGTCCAGTTGAGAGTTGTATGGTCTCTCTTGTTTCCAAGTCCCGCCACTCAAAAGCAAAGAGTTTTTGGGATTCAGGATGGAGAGGAATGCAAAAGAAAGCACCTTGAAGGTCCAAGACTGAGAAGTACTTGGCATTTCCTGGGACTTGGGATAGGAGGGTATATGGGTTTGGGACTATGGGGTGGATGGGAACCACAGCTTCATTAACAGCTCTTAGATCCTGGACGAATCGGTAAGATGCATCTGGTTTTTGAACGGGCAAGATTGGGGTGTTGCAGGGGGACTCACAGCTGATTCGAGTTCCAGTATCTCGGTATTTGTTAACTAATGGTCTAAGACCCTCAAGAGCTTCTGGTTTTAAGGGATATTGTCTTTTCCAGGGCTAGGGAGCATTTGGTCTCAGAAAAATCTTTACTGGTGGAACATTTATGGCTAAACCAGGGCTGGAGTCATCCCACACCTGGGGATTGACCTCATCTAGACAAGGGACAGACTCCTCCTTTTCTACCTCTGACTGTAAATATTCAGACATAGGCAAAGAAAATTATCGACTTCTACCTTTGTGTCCCCAAGTCACTCTGGTTTGGAGGCGAAAGTATTATTCTCAAAATGGAAAATTTGGAAGCTGCAAACATGAAAAATTTAAAGAGTCACGCAGAGGCTAGTCACCCTAAGCTAACCCCTAAGACATTTATTGACTGATTTCTAGCTTCTCTTCTTTAACCTTTTTTATCTACAGTAATTCTGTGTGTTCCTTTTAGTTAGGAATTCATTTTTAGACTATCCTGACTCTTCCACTACGTTCCACTTTTGGGTCTGATACACTTAAAGATGTGCCAAGTGCTTCCTGAACACTATAGAACATATTTTATGTTTAAAATACTTCCATGCTTATGTAGTGAGTGAATGATTTTAAGTTTATTTATTACACATTTCAATGTAAAAGTCAATGTGTGAACTAACATATTCACGACTTGGAAAAGTTGGCTGCTTTTGGTGTGTGTTTGAACTCCTCACCGCCGAAAGGTCATAGAGAGGTCTATTGTTTTTCTCAAATGTTTATAGTGTTTTTTTTTTTGGTTTTTTTTTTTTTTTCTTTTTTTGTAATTGAGTTACGGTGTGAGTTGCAAAGTTTGTGTGTCTGTTCATTTCATTCCATCTATTTGGGTTTCTTTCTCTCTCCTGAGTCAGACATTAATTTTCCATTGGTTGTCTAATTACCAAAGTTGGTGTCCATGCATCTGTGCTGGTCTCTCCATACATGTCCGGGTGTCCTGTGAAACACTAAGCTTAATTTATTTGGAAATGACCTAGCTTTTCAATACACTGTCATCACTCAGTTGAGCAGAGGGAGAGAAATTCAAGTGACAAAACTCCAGAGAAGCTAGTGTCAGAGCGCCCCGGAGTGGCATGCGTGCAGGGGGTTGGAGAGAGGGGGGCGGGGCGCGGAGCGTGGAGATCTCAGGTGTCCTCCCACCCTGGGCCTCTCCAGGCCCGCTGCTGCTCGGTGGCCTAACCCCGCCCCCATCGCTCTTGCTGCTCAGGGCCGGGTGGTCTCTGCAGCTGCAGGGCATCCTGCCCGAGGCCCCCCCTGCCCACACGCTGTCTTCCAGTCTCTCTCTGAACGCTCGAATCTTTCTGCCTCTGTCTCACCTGGCGTGGGTGCGTGCGAGTGCCTGTCCGTGTGCCTGGCTATCGCTCCTCTGCTCTCTCAGGAAAGACTTGTGCTGGGCCGGCAGAGTGGGGGCAGGGCGGGTCTCGGTAGGGCGAAAAGGCGGGGCTGAGGAGCTCCAGGGGGTTTGCGCAGCTGGCAGGATGGGCGCCTGGGGCCCAGGCTGGGGTGCCTCTAAGCCCGCAGGAGGCTCCGGGGACCGCGGCCCCGGGCCGAAGCCCCGCTCGTCCGGAGCCACGTCTCCCTGAGCAGCGAACGGGATGGTGGGGGGCAGGGAGTGAGGGGGCACCGAGACGTCCTCGCTGCTCTACCCACCCCACCTCACCCCACACCAGGTCCAGCAGGCATGCCAGGCCCCGGCCGGGCCAGACGGGTGCTGGCCGGGGCTGGCGGTGTGCGGGGCCGTGGCGCCCTCCGCTGGCCCCTGAGCTGCCGGCCCTGATTGGTCGGAGTCCAGTCGCGGGTCGTGCAGCTCAAGTGCGGCGCGCGCCAGCTCGAGAGCTGTGGCCCCACGCCCGAAGGGCAGGTCAGAACGCAAGGGAGGCGAAACGCGGAGCTCTTGGGGCGCCTGACAGCCGCCTCGGTCTAAGGCCATAGCACCCTGAACGAGCCCTATCTCCTCTGATCTGGGAAATTGAGTAGGGCCGGGCCTGGTCAGTACTTGCATGGGAGACCGCCTAGTAGTTAGGTGGTTTTGTGATTTTTCTGAATGCCTACTTCAGAAAGTTAGAATCGGATGACTGCACACAGGAAAACGAATAATGTTTTCACACATAACCTTAAGAATCCAGCAGCTGGTCATTCTATTTCCTGTCCTAACACAGCTAACTGGAAGTCAGGTGCAGTAAGTTCTACTGACTTAAGAACCTCATCGCTAATGGAGGATATATAGGAAAACCCATAATATATCTAAATAAACATGAAAGATAGAACGATGAGAAAAAAAAAAATATTCTCATTGACATCTTAGTTGATATATGAAACACGATGATTATGAAAGCACAACCCATAATCAAGTCCAGGCCATGGAAGCCTGTGACTTTCACTGAGTGTTGACTTCCCTTTCAGCTGAGGTTGTAAAAAGTGCTTTGTAAAATCCTGAGGTTTAACACTTGTAACCTCCTGAAGAGACTGCAATCAGAAGGCTTTCTAGAATATCCTGACGCTGTGGTGAACTCAAGCAATACATTCTGCAGAGGTCGGAAGACAGACATGTTGGGAAGCGGGGATGACTTCTACTGCACTTAGGGAGAAAGGGCATATACAAGTTGAGAAGCAACACCTCAGTAACGGAATCTTTAAAGACTCCATACATGGAGAAGAAATGGCAACCCACTCCAGTATTCTTGCCTGGAAAAATCCATGGACAGAGGAGTCTGGCTGGCTGAAGTCCACGGGATTCCATGACTGATCGTGTGTGCACGAGGGTGGAGGGAGACGGGTTGGTAGCAAGAAACTGGTAAAAGTAAAAAATAAGAAAAAATATAAAATAAAGACTCGATAAATATGACAACGACTGGTAGGAATAAACCTTCAGAGTGCCTTCTCAGACCTCCCGTCAGAAGCACAAGCGTAAAAAAGACACTGAGTTTTCACGGTCTCACACAAAATTAGACTGGCTTATGACAATGGGCAGAGAGGCTCCTCTAAGACATCGGGGCTGGGCTTTACTGGAGGATGCACATCGATTGAGTGCATGGCTATGTGTTATGGAAATATGTCTTACTGGCCTGGTGAATGCATCTTCTTGAAGAACACAGCAAATAACACTACAAATTCAAGGAACTTGGCTAGAATGACAATAGCTGATTTCATGTTGGCTACTGCTTGGCAGTGCTGGGTTCGCCTCTCCCATTAAGTACCTCAGTGGCCAGCTGTGAATGTAGCCATTAGTTTCTCACTTAGAAAACGAACCTAATACTTGCCATGTGCACTAGCGCAAGAACAGTGAAAGCTCCACGGAGAAGCAAGTCAGACAGACATGCTTCTGTTTTCTCACAGAAGCTGCTTATGACCGGCCCTGCTCACAGACAGATTGCTAATTCCAAATCGATAGACAGTTATGCAGATATTCTTTAGCACCTGAGCCACCAGGGAAGCCCTACTAGCTCAGTTGCTAAAGAATCTGCCTGCAACACAGGAGACCCTGCTTTCAGTCCTGGGTCGGGAAGATCCCCTGGAGAAGGGATAGGCTACCCACTCCAATATTCTGGCCTAGAGAATTCCACGGACTCTATAGTCCATGGGGCCGCAAAGAGTCAGGCACGATCTGAGCCACTTTCACCTGCACATGCGGATATTACTTAGAGCAAGAAATGTGGTAACAGATCTAGTACCTCTGTCAAGCTCATGAGTGAGTACTATAAATATACAGAATTGAGTGAGTACTATAAATATACAGAATTAGCTTTGTCCTGCATAGTTATTACCATCCTGTATTTGCTTTGAGAGGAGTTGAGCTAGTCTTGTGAAACAGGAATGATTCTTTACCAACTAAGCCACAAGGAAAGCCCACTACTACTGGAGTGGGTAGCCTATCCCTTCTCCAGCGGATCTTCCTGACCCAGGAACTGAACCAGGGTCTCCTGCCTGAGTAACACATATTGGGTAAAAATCGGTGAGGGAGCATAACTATGGACATTGATTGGTAAACTCAGTTTTTCTTGTCCACATGGCTAGCGGAGGAGAAAAAAACGTTGGCATGCATTTAAAAAATTCTTCTCATACTATATATAAAATTTACTAGTTCTCTGCAGAAGTCTTTCCTGAAGCACAGATATTGTCATTAGATTGCTTTAGTCATATCCGTCTTATCCACATTTATTTTTAAAAGTCACATAGTGTGGCCTCAAATACTTGAAGACATGACAAAAGTTTCTTTGGTCTCCATTCTAAACTGGATCGTGAGAACGCAGTGGATCAGCATAATGCAGGAGCTCAAGATATTTTTGGCAAAAACTTGACTAGTCTGTTTAATGATATGGAAGAATGAGTTAAGGGGGGCAGCACGAAACAGAAGGCCATGCTAGAAGTACACAAGACCTTGTTTGGTAAGTCCAAACATGACTTTTTCTTTCAATTGAAGGATAGTTGCTTTACAGAATTTTGTTGCCAAACATCAGCATGAATGAGCCACAGGTATACATATGTCTCCTCCCTCCTGAACCTCTCTCCCATTTCCCTCCCCACTCCACCCCTAGCTTGTTGCAGAGCCCCTGTTTGAGTCCCCTGAGTCATACATCAAATTTCATTGGCATCTGTTTTTACGTATGGTAATATACTTTCATGTTACTCTGCATTCATCTGACCCTCTCCTTCCTCCCCCCTGCCCATGTCCATAAGTCTGTTCTCTACATCTGTGACTCCTTGGCTGCCCTGCAAATAATTTCATCAGTACCACCTTTAGTTCAAGCATTTTTTTTACCCCCCAAGCATTTCTTATTTCTTATTCCAGTCTTACTGTCTTTAGTGTGAGACTGATTTTGAAACTGATATGAAAGTATTATTCTCAGCATGGAAAATTTGGAAGATTCAAACATGAAAAATTTAAAAAGTCACACAGAGGCTCGTCACTCTAACCTAACCCCTAAAACATTTATTGACTGATTTCTAGTTTCTCTTCTTTAACCTTTTTTATCTACAATAATCCTGTGTATTCCTTTTAGTTAGGGATTCATTTTTAGACTATCCTGACTCTTCAACTAAGTTCCAGTTTTGGGTCTCATACAGTGAGACATGTGCCAAATGCTTCCTGAATACTATAGAACATATTTTATGTTTAAAATACTTGCATGCTTATGTAGTGAGTCAATGATTTTAAGTTTATTTGTTACACATTTCAATGTAAAAGTCAATGTGTGAACTAACATATTCACGATTTGGAAAAGGTGGCTTATTTTGTCGTGTGCTAGAACTCGTCACCCGACCAAAGGTCATGGAGAAGTCTATTGTTTTTCTAAAATGGTTATAGTGTTGTATTCTTTCTTTTTTTTTTTTTTTTGTAATTGAATTAGGGTGTGAGTTGCAAAGTTTGTGTTTCGGTTCATTTCATTCCATCTGTTTGGGTTTCTTTCTCTCTCCTGAGTCAGACAGTAATTTCCCATTGGTTGTCCAGTTACCAAGGTTGGTTTCCATGCATCCGTGCTGGTCTCTGCATTCATGTCCTGTGAAACACTAACCTTAATTTATTTGGAAATGTCCTAGCTGTTAAATACACTGTCATCATTCAGTTGAGCACAAGGATAGAAATTCAGGTGACCACACTCCGGAGAAGCTAGTGTCAGAGGGCCCGGGCGTGGCGTGCGTGCAGGGGGTTGGGAGAACGGGGGCGGGGTGCGGAGCGAGGAGATCTCAGGTGCCCTTGCACCCTGGGCCTCTCCAGGCCCGCCCCTACTCAGCGGCTTCCCCCTGCCCCCATCGCATTCGCTGCTCAGGGCCGGGTGGCCTCTGCAGCTGCCCGGCATCCTGCCCGAGTCCCCCACTGCCCACAAACTGTCTTCGAGTCTCTCTCTGAAACCTCGTCTCTTTCTGCCTCTGTCTCACCTGGCGTGGGTGCGTGCGAGTGCCTGTCCGTGTGCCTGGCTTTCACTCCTCTGCTCTCTCAGGAAAGACTTTTGCTGGGCCGGCAGAGTGGGGGCAGGGCGGGTCTCGGTAGGGCGAAAAGGCGGGGCTGAGGCGCTCCAGGGGGTTTGCGCAGCGGGCAGGATGTGCGCCTGGGGCCCCGGCTGGGCTGCCTCTAAGCCCGCAGGAGGCTCCGGGGACCGCGGCCCCAGGCGGAAGCCCCGCTCGTCCGGAGCCACGTCACCCTGAGCAGCGAACGGGATGGTGGGGGGCAGGGAGTGAGGGGGCACCAAGACGTCCTCGCTGCTCTACCCACCCCACCTCCCCCCACACCAGGTCCCGCAGGCACGCCAGGCCCCGGCCGGGCCAGACGGGTGCTGGCCGGGGCTGGCGGTGTGCGGGGCCGTGGCGCCCTCCGCTGGCCCCCGAGCTGCCGGCCCTGGTTGGTCGGAGTCCAGTCGCGGGTCGTGCGGCTGAAGTGCAGCACGCGCCAGGTCGAGAGCTGTGGCCCCAAGCACGAAGGGCAGGTCAGAACGCAAGGGAGGCGCAACGTGGAGCTCTTGGGGCACCTGACAGCCGCCTCGGTCTAAGGCCATACCACCCTGAACGTGCCCTATCTCCTCTGATCTGGGAAATTGAGTAGGGCCGGGCCGGGTCAGTACTTGCATGGGATACCGCCTAGTAGTTAGGCGGTTTTGTGATTTTTCTGAATGCCTACTTCACAAAGTTAGTATTGGATGACTGCACACAGGAAAACGAATAATATTTTCGTACATAATCTTAAGAATCCAGCAGCTGGTCATTCTTTTTCCTGTCCTAACACAGCTAACTGGAAGTCAGTTGCTGTAAGTTCTACTGACTTAAGTCCCTCATCCCTAACAGAAGGTATATAGGAAAACCCATAATATATCTAAATAAACATGAAAGATAGAAAGATGAGAAAAAAAAATAATTCTCAGTGACATCTTAGTTGGTATATGAAACACGATGATTGTGAAAGCACAACCCATAATCAAGTCCAGGCCATGGAAGCCTGTGACTTTCACTGAGTGTTGACTTCCCTTTCAGCTGAGGTTGTAAAAAGTGCTTTGTAAAATCCTGAGGTTTGAAACACTTGTAACCTCCTGAGGAGACTGCAATCAGAAGGCTTTCTAGAATATCCTGACGCTCTGGTGAGCTCAAGCAAAACATTCTGCAGAGGTCGGAAGACAGACATGTTTGGATGTGGGGATGACTTCTACTGCACTTAGGGAGAAAGGGCATGTACAAGTGGAGAAGCAAAACCTCAGTGACGGAATCTTTAAAGACTCCATACATGGAGAAGGAAATGGCAACCCACTCCAGTATTCTTGCCTGGAAAAATCCATGGACAGAGGAGTCTGGCGGGCTGAAGTCCACGGGATTCCATGACTGATCATGTGTGCACGAGGGTGGAGGGAGACGGGTTGGTAGCAAGAAACTGGTAGAACTAATAAATAAAACAACAACAACAAAAAAAAAAAAACTAAAGACTCGATAAAAATGACAATGACTGGTAGGAATAAACCTTCAGAAGTGCCTTCTCAGACCTCCCGTCTGAAGCACAAGCGTAATAAAGACATTGAGTTTTCATGGTCTCAGACAAAATTAGACTGGCTTATGACAATGGGCAGAGAGGCTCCTCTAAGACATCGGGGCTGGGCTTTACTGGAGGATGCACATCGATTGAGTGCATGGCTATGTGTTATGGAAATATGTCTTACTGGCAGGGCGAAGGCATCTTCTTGAAGAACACAGCAAATAACACTACAAATTCAAGGAACTTGGCTACAATGACAATAGCTGATTTCATGTTGGCTACTGCTTGGCAGAGCTGGGTTCGCCTCTCCCATTAAGTACCTCAGTGGCCAGCTGTGAATGTAACCATTAGTTTCTCACTTAGAAACCGAACCTAATACTTGCCATGTGCACTAGTGCAAGAACAGTGCAATACCCAACAGGTAAAGGAACATGACAAGTGCCCACCAAGTCAAACAAAAGAGGAGGAGATAGGGAATCTATCTGAAAAACAGTTTAGAATAATGATAATAAAAATGATCCAAATCTTGAAAACAAAATGGAGTTACAGATAAATAGCCTGGAGACAAAGATTGAAAAGATGCAGGAAATGCTTAACAAAGACCTAGAAGAAATAAAAGAGAGTCAATTAAAAATGAATAATGCAATGAATGAGATCAAAAACACTTTGTAGGGAACCAAGAGTAGAATAACGGAGACAGAAGATAGGATAAGTGAGGTAGACAATAGAATGGTGGAAATAAATGAAGCAGAGAGGAAAAAAGAAAAAATGATCAAAAGAAATGAGGACAACCTCAGGGACCTCTGGGACAATGTGAAACGCCCCAACATTCGAATCATAGGAGTCCAAGAAGAAGAAGACAAAAAGAAAGGCCATGAGAAAATACTCGAGGAGATAATAGCTGAAAACATCCCTAAAATGGGGAAGGAAATAGCCACCCAAATCCAAGAAACCCAGAGAGTGCCAAACAGGATAAACCCAAGGCGAAACACTCCAAGACACATATTAATCAAATTAACAAAGATCAAACACAAAGAACAAATACTAAAAGCAGCAAGGGAGAAACAACAAATAACACACAAAGGAATTCCCATAAGGATAACAGCTGATCTACCAATAGAAACCTTCCAGGCCAGAAGGGAATGGCAGGACATAATGAAAGTAATGAAAGAAAATAATCTACAACCTAGATTACTGTACCCAGCAAGGATCTCATTCAGATATGAAGGAGAAATCAAAAGCTTTACAGACAAGCAAAAGCTGAGAGAATTCAGCACCACCAAACCAGCTCTTCAACAAATGCTAAAGGACCTTCTCTAGACAGGAAATGCAGAAATGTTGTATAAACATGAACCCAAAACAACAAAGTAAATGGCAACGGGACCACACCTATCAATAATTACCTTAAATGTAAATGGGTTGAATGCCCCAACCAAAAGACAAAGATTGGCTGAATGGATACATAAACAAGACCCTTATATATGCTGTCTACAAGAGACCCACCTCAAAACCAGAGACACATACAGACTAAAAGTGAAGGGCTGGAAAAAAATATTTCACGCAAATGGAGACCAAAAGAAAGCAGGAGTCACAATACTCATATCAGATAAAATAGACTTTCAAATAAAGGATGTGAAAAGAGACAAAGAAGGACACTACATAATGATCAAAGGATCAATCCAAGAAGAAGATATAACAATTATAAATATATATGCACCCAACATAGGAGCACCGCAATATGTACGGCAAACGCTAATGAGTATGAAAGAGGAAATGAATAGTAACACAATAATAGTGGGAGACTTTAATACCCCACTCACAACTATGGATAGATCAACTAAACAGAAAATCAAAAAGGAAACACAAACCTTAAATGATACAATGGACCAGCTAGACCTAATTGATATCTATAGGACATTTCACCCCCAAACAATCAATTTCACCTTTGTCTCAAGTCCACACGGAACATTCTCCAGAATAGATCACATCCTGGGCCATAAATCTGGTCTTGGAAAATTCAGAAAAATTGAAATCATCCCAGTCATCTTTTCTGACCACAGTGCAGTAAGATTAGATCTCAATTACAGGAAAAAAAATTGTTAAAAATTCAAACATATGGAGGCTAAATAACACGCTTCTGAATAACCAAAAAATCATAGAAGAAATCAAAAAAGAAATCAAAATATGTATAGAAATGAATGAAAATGAAAACACAACAACCCAAAACCTATGGGACACTGTAAAAGCAGTGCTAAGGGGAAGGTTCATAGCATTACAGGCTTACATCAAGAAACAAGAAAAAAGCCAAATAAATAACCTAACTCTACACCTAAAGCAATTAGAGAAGGAAGAAATGAAAAACCCCAGGGTTAGCAGAAGAAAAGAAATCTTAAAAATTAGGGCAGAAATAAATGCAAAAGAAACTAAAGAGACCATAGCAAAAATCAACAAAGCTAAAAGCTGGTTTTTTGAAAAAATAAACAAAATTGACAAACCATTAGCAAGACTCATTAAGAAACAAAGAGAGAAGAACCAAATTAACAAAATAAGAAATGAAAAGGGTGAGATCACAACAGACAACACTGAAATACAAAGGATCATAAGAGACTACTACCAGCAGCTCTATGCCAATAAAATTGACAACTTGGATGAAATGGACAAATTTTAGAAAAGTATAACTTTCCAAAACTGAACCAGGAAGAAATAGAAGATCTTAACAGACCCATCACAAGCAAGGAAATCGAAACTGTAATCAAAAATCTTCCAGGAAACAAAAGCCCAGTACCAGATGGCTTCACAGCTGAATTCTACCAAAAATTTAGAGAAGAGCTAACACCTATCTTACTCAAACTCTTCCAGAAAATTGCAGAAGAAGGTAAACTTCCAAACTCATTCTATGAGGCCACCATCACCCTAATTCCAAAACCACACAAAGATGCCACAAAAAAAGAAAACTACAGGCCAATATCACTGATGAACATAGATGCAAAAATCCTTAGCAAAATTCTAGCAAATAGAATCCAACAACATCTTAAAAAAATCATACACCATGACCAAGTGGGCTTTATCCCAGGAATGCAAGGATTCTTCAATATCTGCAAATCAATCAATGTAATACACCACATTAACAAATTGAAAGATAAAAACCATATGATTATCTCAATAGATGCAGAGAAAGCCTTTGACAAAATTCAACACTCATTTATGATTAAAACTCTCCAGAAAGCAGGAATAGAGGGAACATACCTCAACATAATAAAAGCTATATATGACAAACCCACAGCAAGCATCACCCTCAATGGTGAAAAATTGAAAGCATTTCCCCTGAAATCAGGAACAAGACAAGGGTGCCCACTCTCACCACTATTATTCAACATAGTCTTGGAAGTTTTGGCCACAGCAATCAGAGCAGAAAAAGAAGTAAAAGGAATCCAGATAGGAAAAGAAGAAGTGAAACTCTCGTTGTTTGCAGTTGACATGATCCTCTACATAGAAAACCCTAAATACTCTTCCAGAAAATTACTAGAGCTAACCAATGAATATAGTAAAGTTGCAGGATATAAAATTAACACACAGAAATCCCTTGCATTCCTATATACTAACAATGAAAAAACAGAAAGAGAAATTAAGGAAACAATACCATTCTCCATTGCAACAAAAAGAATAAAATACTTAGGAGTATATCTACCTAAAGAAACAAAAGACCTGTACATAGAAAACTATAAAACACTGATGAAAGAAATCAAAGAGGACACAAACAGATGGAGAAACATACCGTGTTCATGGATTGGAAGAATCAATATTGTCAAAATGGCTATTCTACCCAAAGCAATCTATAGATTCAATGCAATCCCTATCAAACTACCAACGGTATTTTTCACAGAACTAGAACAAATAATTTCACAATTTGTATGGAAATACAGAAAACCACGAATAGCCAAAGTAATCTTGAGAAAGAAGAATGGAACTGGAGGAATCAACCTGTCTGACTTCAGTCTCTACTACAAAGCCACAGTCATCAAGACAGTATGGTACTGGCACAAAGACAGAAATATAGATCAATGGAACAGAATAGAAAGCCTAGAGATAAATCCACGAACCTATGAACACCTTATCTTTGACAAAGGAGGCAAGGATATACAATGGAAAAAAGACAACTGCTTTAACAAGTGGTGCTGGGAAAACTGGTCAACCACCTGTAAAAGAATGAAACTAGAACACTTTCTAACACCACACACAAAAATAAACTCAAAATGGATTAAAGATCTAAATGTAAGACCAGAAACTATAAAACTCCTAGAGGAGAACTTAGGCAAAACACTCTCCGACATGAATCACAGCAGGGTCCTCTATGACCCACCTCCCAGAATATTGGAAATAAAAGCAAAAATAAACAAATGGGACCTAATGAAACTTAAAAGCTTCTGCACTACAAAGGAAACTATAAGTAAGGTGAAAAGACAGCCCTCAGATTGGGAGAAAATAATAGCAAATGAAGAAACAGACAAAGGATTAATCTCAAAAATATACAAGAAACTCCTGAAGCTCAATTCCAGAAAAATAAATGACCCAATCAAAAAATGGGCCAAAGAACTAAACAGACATTTCTCCAAAGAAGACATACAGATGGCTAACAAACACATGAAAAGATGCTCAACATCACTCATTATTAGAGAAATGCAAATCAAAACCACAATGAGGTACCATTACACGCCAGTCAGGATGGCTGCTATCCAAAAGTCTACAAGCAATAAATGCTGGAGTGGGTGTGGAGAAAAGGGAACCCTCTTACACTGTTGGTGGGAATGCAAACTAGTACAGCCACTATGGAAAACAGTGTGGAGATTTCTTAAAAAACTGGAAATAGAACTGCCATTTGACCCAGCAATACCACTTCTGGGCATACACACCACGGAAACCAGATCTGAAAGAGACACGTGCACCCCATTGTTCATCGCAGCACTGTTTATAATAGCCAGGACATGGAAGCAGCCTAGATGCCCATCAGCAGATGAATGGATAAGGAAGCTGTGGTACATATACACCATGGAATATTACTCAGCCATTAAAAAGAATTCATTTGAATCAGTTCTAATGAGATGGATGAAACTGGAGCCCATTATTCAGAGTGAAGTAAGCCAGAAAAATAAAGAACATTACAGCATACTAACACATATATATGGAATTTAGAAAGATGGTAATGATAACCCTATATGCAAAACAGAAAAAGAGACACAGAAGTACAGAACAGACTTTTGGACTCTGTGGGAGAAGGTGAGGGTGGGATGTTTCAAAAGAACAGCATGTATTTTATCTATGGTGAAAGAGATCACTAGCCCAGGTGAGATGCATGAGACGAGTGCTCGGGCCTGGTGCACTGGGAGGACCCAGAGGAGTCGGGTGGAGAGGGAGGTGGGAGGGGGGATCGGGATGGGGAATACGTGTAACTCTATGGCTGATTCGTGTCAATGTATGACAAAACCCACTGAAATGTTGTGAAGTAATTGGCCTCCAACTAATAAAATAAAATTAAAAAAAAAAAAAAAAACTGAGCTATCCTAAAAATTAAAAAAAGAAGCTACCTCTTCTATGCAACATCTGTGTGTCTTCTGTCTGTCTTCTTCCTCGCTGACGCCACTCATCCCTTGGGTATTCCTGGTCCTGCTGGGGCTAGACCTCGGCAATTTTGCTCAATGCTTTGGATCCTAGTGGAAAAACATGCTGTTAATCCTACTTTTGCGAGGATTAAAACCATCGTAAAAACTGGAATTTATTTAAATATTTTTGGTTTAAATATATCTTGTGTATATAATTACCCAGATTACTGTTGGGTATTAGATTGCTATGTTACAATATGTATGGCATACATGAGTTCCACTGTTATTGATATGATATGTGGTGGAGAGGTATTTGGTGGTGCAAGTGATTTAAATGATGTGTTCACAGTGTTTATATTCCTGTTATGTGGTTAATGGGTCTTGGATTCACGTTTGAAATATGACTCCCTTGTCTTTTGTGATGCATGAGAAGTGCTGGAATTGAAGATGATGCAGGTTAAGTCTAGGGTTGAGGGTGTGAGTAGGGTGGGGGGGAGGGTGTGGGTTAGGTTAAGGGTGTGGATTAGGGTGTGGGTTACATTGTGGCTTAGGGGTTAGAAGTTAGGGGTGTGGGTGAGGGTGAGGGCTGAGGGGTGAAGGTGTCAGGTTAGGGTTGGGATGATGCGTTAGGGTTAGTGTGTCAGGTTAGGGTTAGGGGGTCGGGTTGGTGTTAGGTTCTGGGATAGGGTTACGGTGTTGGTTAGGGTTAGGGTGTCGTGTTGGGGTTAGGGTTAGGGCAAGGGCGAGGGCAATTTCGCCTGGAACCTTGTGGAGGGGCCTCACAGTCAAAGGTAAAGGCAAAGTCACATCCACACTTCTGTTCCATCCCCTTTGCTCTATAGTAGAGCTCTAGTAAGCCTAGGCCTGGTAGGAAAACTCTTGGCTCCTGTGGGGACACATCCTGTGTGTGAATCTGCATACCAGACCTAGGGGCCACAGGGCGCCTGTTTTCTTCTGGGAGAGGGAACCCTGAAGCGGTGTTGCCTGGCAACAGCTTGAAAATCCATTAAATTGCACTTTACGTACCTCTGACAAAGCTAGATTTGCTCCACCTTTTCGCCATTTGGAAGCAAACCTTCCATACCCTCTCCCCAAGTAGGCAATGGGCCTACTTTGAGTAGAAAGTCCCCTTGAGGAGCTGAGCCCAGGAAGGCACCCAGTCATGTCAAACACACTCCAGCTGCTTACTTCCTCATGGGCAGTATCACTATCAGCTAGGAATGTCTTTGCAAGGATTGAAAAGGGAAGGGGAGATACATGGCCCTGCCTCTGAAATTTCAGTCCTCTGAGCAGAACTGGAATTCAATTGTATCAGCGAAACTGTGCCTTCCAAAGAGGCTTGCAAACACACCCCGAGTGGCTGCCTCTTCTTCCCTGAAGAAGGCTCCCTTTCCCTGCATCCTGCAGACTCCCTGTCCCAGCCTCCTGGAAAAGCGCTTCTTGGAGTTCCTTTCTTAGTTGCAGTTATCCCTCAACTTGGGGCCATAGGGAGTAGCCCCACACTCACAGGGGAAGGCAGACCCACCTCCACACATCTCTTCCATCCCCTTTGCTCTGTAGGACAATTCTAGTGAGCCTAGGTCTGTCAGAAAATTCTTGGCTTTGACGGGAACACACCCTGTGTGTGAACCTGCATACCCGACCTAGGGGCCACAGGGCGCCTGTTTTGCTCGAGTGGGCCTTGAAGTAGTACAGCCTAGTGAGAGCTTGAAAATCCATCCAATTGCTCCTTTCTTACCTCTGACACCTAGCTTTGTTCCACCCTTTGGCAGTGTGGAGGGAAGAGGGCCCAACCCCGTCCTCAAGCGGACATGGGGCCTACTTTGAGAGGAAAGGCCCCCTTGAGGAGCTGAGCCCATCAAGGCACCCAGTCATGTCAAATATACTCCCACTGCTTGCTTCTTCATGGGTAGTACCACTATCAGCTTGGAATGTCTTTGCAAGGATCACAAAGGGAAGGGGAGATACACGACCCTGCCTCTGGAACTTCGGTCCTCTGAGCAGACCTGAGTGCTCTAGGGAGCCTAGGACTGTCAGGAAAATTCTTGGCTCCTACGGGGACACACCCCATATGTGAACCTGCATACCGGACCTCGGGCCACAGTGTGCCTGCTTCTCTCGGTGTGCCTAAAGCGGTGCAGCCTAGCAACAGCTATTGAGCCTAGGTCTGTCTGGAACATTTTGGATCCTGTGGGGAAAACACCCTGTGCACACCCCTAGATACCGGGCCTAGGGGCCAAAATTCTCACATGTCTCCTGGGGAACCCTAACACAGTGTGACCTAGCAACTGCTTGAAAATCCATCCCATTGCTGTTTTCCTCCTTCTGATACAGCTAGCATTGCTCCTTGCTTTGGGATATCTCAAGCAAGGGGCGAGTCCATAACTGCTCTCCTGGGGCCCAATGGATGTGCAAGGTGCCCTCAACCAGGTGACCCCAGCATGCCACCTGGCCCCCTCAGACACACTCCCGCAGCCTTCTTCCTCATGGGAAGCACCTCTCTGACCCAGGAATGTGTTTGCAAGGCTCGGAATGTGCAGGGAGACACATGGCCCTGACTCTGGAATTGAGGTCCTTGGGGCAGGCCTGCAGGTCTGACATCTGAGAAGCAAAACACTTGCTGCAAATAGAGGCCTGAAAACACACTCTGTGTATGACTTTCCTTCCTCCAAGGAAGATAGCTTTCCCAGTCTCCTGCATGCTGAGTGTCACACAGCTGGAATGTGCTTGCGTGGAGGTCATGATTCAGTGGCAATGGCCCCTGAGGCCCTGTGCCCAGGTAGGGCGCCCACACTCACAGGCAAATCAAAGCAACTTCCAAATGAGTCAGCTCTTCACATCTAGTGGCCAAAGTATTGGAGTTTCAGGTTCAATATTAGTCTTTCCAATGTATATTCAGACCTGATTTCCTTTAGGATGGAGTGGTTGGGTCCTCTTATAGTCTAAGCAAACTTCAAGCATCTTCTTCAGCACCACAGTGCAAAAGCATCAAATCTTTGGCTGTCAACTTTCTTTATAGTCCATCTTTCACATCCATACATGACATGGAAAAACCTTAGCCTTGACTAGACGGATCTTTATTGGCAAAGCAATGTCTCAGCTTTTTAATATGCTGTCTAGTTTGGTTATCACTTTCCTTCCAAGTCGTAAGCATCTTTTAATTTCATGGCTGCAGTCACCATCTGCAATGATTTCCGAGCCCCGAAAAATAAAATCTGCCACTGTTTCCACTGTTTTCTCATCTATTTGCCAAGAAGTGATGAGACTGGATGCAATGATCTTAGTTGTCTGAACGCTGAGCATTAAGCTAACTATTTCACTCTCCTCTTTCTCTTTCATCAAGAGGTTCTTTAGTTCTTCACTTTCTGCCATCAGGGTGGTGTCATCTGCATATCTGAGGTTATTGATATTTCTCCCAGCAATCTTGATTCCAGTTTGTGCTTCATCCAGTGCAGCATTTCTCACGATGCCCTATATATAAGCAGATATAAGTTAAATAAGCAGGGTGCCAATATACAGCCTTGACATATTCCTTTTCCTATTTAGAACCAGTCTGTTGGTCCAGGTCCAGTTCTGTTTCTTCCTGACCTGCATATAGGTCATTCAAGAGGCAGGTCAGGTGATCTGGTATTCTTATCTCTTTCAGAATTTTCCCCAGTTTATTGTGATACACACAGTCAAAGGCTTTGGCATAGTCAACAAAGCAGAAATAAGTGTTTTTCTGGAACTCTCTTGCTTTTTCAATTATCCAGTGGATTTTGGCAATTTGATCTCTGGTTCCTCTGCCTTTTCTAAATCCATCTTGAACATTTGGAATTTCATGGTTGACATATTGCTGAAGCCTGGCTTGGAGAATTTTGAGTGTTACTTTACTAGCATGTGAGATGAGTCCAGTTGTGTGACAGTTTGAACATTCTTTGTCATTGCCTTTCTTTGAGACTGGAATGAAAACTGAGCTAACAACCTGGATGTTTTCAATCGCATATGCTAAAAGAACTGCCTTTGCAGTTTCCAAGGGAAAAAAGTTTCATTTTAACCAATTTTCTCTGAAGTTCAAGGAATATCATGGACATCCTCCATCAAAAAGTCATCTTTCTTTTATGTAATCACAGTTTCATGCCTAAATTATAGACCAACTCATGCTCAAATTGACTCTGATATCAGGGGCAGATCAGCTAGCTGATAAAAAGCTTGGATTGTCCCTCTGGAGGAAAGTGAGACCTTGGTCCCAAGAGAAGAATCTGAGGGCTTAAGGTAATTTGCAGGAGTGGGGAAATCTTGGTCCATCCTACATGTACCGTACTTAAATAATGCTTATTTATTTTACGGAAGTAAAAAAAAAAAAAAAAACAGATGATAAAAACAAATATAAATCACTGAAAGGTAAATAAATTCATCATCTGTGATTGAAAGCTGCATTCTAAGAAAGCTGTGTTCTCTTAACCTAGAGAGTAGACTAAATTCCAGTCTGGTACCAGCTTACCAGATAACAAACAAAAAGTGTTGTTTATGGGTAAGCTCAGGAAAGTCTTTTCCATGTATCTTGAGGTAGCAGTATTTTTGCAAAGGCATCAGTGTGAAACCATGGAAGGCATGTTTAAAACCTGATTAGATAAAAATTGACAAAATAAAAATTGACAAAATTGACAAAATAAAAATTGACAAAAAAAGTGACAAAATAGTCACTGCTGTGACTTGAAACACTTTAATATGATAACTAGAATTATAACTGACAGCATTTTACCAGGACATATCAGATTTTCATGGATGTCACATAGTTTCTAGGATACCTACATTAGTAACTGAAGGAGTCTTTGGGCTTAGAAAAGAAAACAACAGTCTCAAAGGCCCTAGCTTGTATCATTTAACATTGGAGAAAACAAAATCGAACTTTAGGTCCCACCCTGAGGCTCCAGGCCGGTTATATCTATCTATTTTCCCATGCAGCGTAGTGCCTGCTGGAAGTCCAAGGGATTTATCCTGCCTGGTAATTTCACCAGCTGGGACTCCACAACCCTTAGTCTGGCCGGCTGACCCAGCCCTGCTTCCAGCACTTTGCAGGCCAGCAGGCCCTTGACCACCTGCTGGGACAGGAAAGGGAAGGGTCCACGAATTGCATCCTAGAAACTTAGTAGGGTGCATGTATTTAAAAACCTGGTGGCCACCCAGGCAGGAGAGAAGGGAGGAGGGCACCTTGCTGCCCTTTCATGGGGGAATCTGTGGCTGTCCTGCTGAGAGGGGGCCTTTCCATGGGGACCCTGTGCAATAAGTTTGGTGTTTTGGAACTGAATAATTAGAACGTGTAAAATTTTTAATTTATGTGGTGCTTTAATTAAAAAAAAAAAAAAAACAAAAAAAAAAACCAAAAAAAAAAACAAGCAGCTCCAAGTTTTCTGCAAATTGAGGCCTCAAACTTGAAGGCCTATTTTCCTTCCACTGTGGCATTCTATGAAGAAATGTGCGTTTTTTAAAGAAAAGGGTCAGAAAAGTGAGGGAAACAGAAAAGCCAGAGGTGCCCCAGGAGTTTGGTGAAGGTCTTAGGAGGTCACTTGTAAATGCTGCTGGCCATCGGGAGGCAGTCTCTTGTGACCAATGGGCACAGAGCTCTGCAGGCTTGTCCTTTGCATGGATGTTCTTGTTTGTGGAAATCCAGCTCAGAGCCATCTCCTGATGTGTAAGAATTTCCCAGACTAGACCCCTAGGCAAATCCCACAGGGCCAGGGACTCCTTTCTTCATTGTATTTGTCTGTTTGACTGAAAACCAGAAATGGCATATTTTTCTTTCAATCTGGTCTATCATCCAGGCCTTGGAGTAATATTTCCCCTCCCCCTCAATAGGCTTGGGTTCTGGTGATGAATTATAGTCAGTTGTCCATGATTTCGCAGATGAGGAAACTGAGAGTCGGAGAGGGTGGAGGACTGTCCAAGGGAGAATGGGATATCCTTCCAGGAACACTGGCTCCTGGGTTTTTAATGAGCTTCCTACCCAGCATGGTCATTAAGTGGCAAGGGTTGACATTGAGAATAAACTATTGGTGGAAATGAAAAAGGCTTTTTGAAAGAATGTGCCTACCAGCTGTGCATCTTATGGAGTATTTTCATTGTACTTCCCAGCCCTTGGAAAGTGCTGGGCACAGGGCAGATGCTTCATCATTTTTATTGAATAAGTTCAATGTCACACAATTGTATCTGTAGTGTCAGCAACACTATGAGGTATATTAGAACAGTGATGGTCCCAGTTGGTACCCACAAGGATATTTTTAAAAAATGAAACAAATCTCTCTGATCATCACCAAGGCTATCAGAGGTCTATTGCAGACTCCACACAAGGGAGGGTCTACCTCTTGGGACATCCCCACTTCAGCATCTCCCTAAACCAGCAATCTAGGACAGCTGAGTACACTTGAAGTTCCTTCCTTGACCTTGGGAGTTTTTTTGGAAGACAATTTTTTGACAGACAGGGGTGGGGCAAGGTTTTGGGATGTTTCAAGTGCAGTCCATTTATTGTGCACTCTATTTCTGTTTCTGTTCCCTGGAGGCTCAGTTGGTAAAGAGTCTGCCTGCAATGAGGGAGACCCGGGTTTAATCCCTGGGTCAGGGAAATCCCCTGGAGAAGGAAATGACAGCCCACTCCAGTATTCTTGCCTGAAGAATTCAATGGACTGAGGAGCCTGGTGGGCTACCAAGGGCTGGACATGGCTGAGTGATCAAACTCTTATTTCTATTATTATTTCACCAGCTCCACCTCAGATCATCAGGCATTAGATCCTAGAGGTTGGGGGCCCCTGCTTTAGTTCCCTCTTTCATCTTCTACACAGCTCCAGCATGCTTCCTCCTCCTCTTCCACCTGCAGAACTACCTGCTGGGCTTCTCTGAGTGTGATTAAGAGTTTCCTTCCCTCACTGTCTTTCCTCTGAGTCCCTTTTCCTAAATGGGTTTCCATGATCTCCTTTAGGCACTTTTTCCCCAGGGGGTGCTAGTGGTAAAGAACCTACCTGCCAATGCAGGAATCCTATCCCTGGGTTGGGAAGATCCCCTGGAGGAGGGCACCCAGCCCACTCCAGTATTCTTGCCTGGAAAATTCCCATGGACAGAGGAGCCTGGTGGGCTCTGACAGTCAGACGTGATTGAAGCGACTTAGCACAGCATACCATAGGACCTTTGAACTGCAGACTCATGTGATTGTTTGGATTCTTTGGAGTCCCTTGTTATTCCACGTGTATGTTAGGGTCAGCTTGTATATTGCTTCCTAAAGGCCTGGAGAGGGTAATAGGCAGGAAGGCCAGGGGTCTCCAGACAGAGGGAATAGGCTGCAAGTGTCAGACGTTTTTTCATCTCTCAAGCAGCTGGAGGAACGAAACGAGTGCTACATTTTTTCCCCTTCTCAATACAAATTTAAGAGGTTTCTCTTAAAATTTTGTGTTGCTATGACGACTCCTGGCTCCACCTGAACTTAACTTTTCTCAAACCTTCAGCTAAGCAATGCATTTTGTCTTAAGGAAAGGTTTGTCTTAAGCTATGTTAATATACTACGTATTTCTGCTAGACTCTGTCTTCAGGTCGGTTCCCCCTAAAGGCTCAGAACCGACTTGACAAACCAATATGTTTTACTCATACCTGTTCTCCTAATCTATGTTAATGAAATGATATATTTGCTTGGAAATCTGCCTTTCTTCAAAATTCATGTCAATCATTCTATGGCCCGGGATGACTCACCTGCTGCCAATATTATCTCAATGCATGTTGTGGGTGAGGGGCCTGGTGTCATTCTCTGAGACATTGCCTTTCTTTCATTAGCAGACTGCTAGTGGCTGTATAACATCTGCCTAAAGACTAGCAGGGGGTACTCTTACTGCCCCCGTCTGATGTCTATGTCAGCAGCTTTCTCTATCTCTTTTATACTTTAATAAAACTTTATGACACAAAAGCTCTGAGCGATCAAGCTTTGTCAACTGGCCCTGGATTGAATTCTTCTCCTCTGGAGGCCAAAATCCTGGCGCCTTTTGTGGTTCAGCAATGACCTTTCAGTCTTTTGTAATTCATATTGAATCTTCATTTCAGATTGAAGATGCATTCCATGGTATTGCCATCTTAAGTCTTTCCATCGCTATGGAATATCTGTGCATGTATTCAGGATATTTTTCAGCAATCGTGTATAATTTCCAATGTGCCAGTCTTGTCATCCTCATTACACCCATGGCAAAATATTTTATTAATGTTGACACTATCAAAAGGAAATTGTTTTTTTAAATTCCTTTTCAGATTATTATTTGCTAGTGTATACAGATAAAACTGTGTAATCATTCATTTTTATCAGCTTGGACAGCTTGATAGTTGTCTTTACTTTCTTTACTTCCTCATACTTTAAGATTATCCTAGCTTATATATTTACTGTCTTGCCCCTAGTCTCAATCGTTTATTCAAAGAATTTCTGTCCTTTTTTTTAAACACTGAATTATTTTTGACAATGCTGGGTCTTTGTAGCTAGATGCCTAGTTGTAGTGAGCAGAGGCTACCTCTAGTTGACTTGCCATGGCTTCTCATTGCAGCGCTTTCTCTGGTTGCAGAACTTGGGCTCTGGAGCATGCAAGTACTTCAATAGTTGTACGGGGGCTTAGTTGCCCCTGGGCATGTGGAATCCTCTAGGACCAGGGGTTGAACCAGTGTTCCCTGCATTAGTAGGCAGATCCTTTACCACTGGGCCACCAGGGACATTTCCTGTTCTTTTTCATTATAGAGTGATATTTAAAACATACATGTAGGAGCTAAATATGCTCAGCTGACAATATTTGGAAATATATACATGTATTCCAGCTTATATATTCAGTTGAGGGTAATTTGTGATGATGTCTCCATGAATCTTGTAACCTTTCCTTTTGTTTATCCATAACTTACCATTCCAATGGTAAGATACCTGGCTTCCACCACTTGTCATGTATGGAATTCAGTGCTTGTCCCATGTGGTTACTGAAACAACTGTCAGACTGTCTTCCAAAGGGGGCTGTGCATGCATCCCACCAGTATCTTGAGTATGTTTCTGTAGGAGAGTTTACTATCAGTATACCCTCCGTGGCCAGGTGTCTATTTCAATCTTTACCAGTTATGAATGGGCTTGTTTGCTCTAGTGTTCTTGGACAATTTGAGGACTCCTGTCTAGTTATGAGGGACACAGGAATCTCCTTGAGGCTTGGCAGGGCAATCAGCACACTTCTCGAGGTGAGGAGGGAGACCCAGGGTCCCTTTCCAGTTGCCATAGGGATATTGGGATTCCTACCAATTTTCAAGAGGAGTCAGGCATCATCACCTTTTGAATCATTGAATTCTGCATGCCTCTCGAGGTGTCAACGGGATGTGAGGCCTCCTGTCGATAAGAGGCGGGGACCTAGGACTTTCTCTATGCTCTCCATAGGGGATTCACACATCCCTTCATCCTGTGAGATGAAAGATGAGCCTGCATTCAAGCCACTGTAGGGAAATCGGACCTTCTTTCGAGTCAGGGCGTCTCAGGGTCAATTCCACTTGAGGCAGCAAACTCAGGGTCCCTCCCACATACTTACTGCTGAGAGACACCTCCTCTGGTTGTGCTTGTGGAATGGTGGCATACCTCTTGAGTGGAAGCCAGGGAATCAGCTCTCATTTCAAGATGATTTGGGGTACATGGAGCTTTCCTCGAGTTGCTGTGCTGAACTTGGTGTTCTTCTAGACTTGGGACAGTGTTCTCGGGGAATCTCTGCAGTTGCCTAAAGGAAGCCAACCCACTTGTCGTGTTTGATGCGGAACACGGGATGGCTCTGAAGCCAATGCAGTGGAATAGGGACTCATCTCGAGTTGATTTGGGATACACGAAGCTATTTCCCATTGCTGCAGTGACATCAGGGTCCCTCTGGACTTGAGACAGTGTTCTTGGGGACTCTCTGGAATTCCATCAAGCAAGTAATGGCTCCTTACGTATTTGATGGGGAACACGGAATTGCTCTGCATGCAATGCAGGGGAATCAAGCCTCATCTCGCGGCGAGAAGGCAGTCTCATGGTTTCTCTCGAGTTGCGGCGCGAACCTGGGGTATATTCTCCAGGTACGGCGGGGATGGCCCTTCAAAACTCATGTTTGTTCAGCGACGTCAGGACTCCTGTCTAGTTACGAGGGACACCTCAGGAATCTCTTCGAGGCTTGGCAGGGCAATAGGGACGCTTCTCAATGTGAGGCGGGAGACCCAGGGTTCCTTTCCAGTTGCCACAGTGAGACTGGGATTCCTATCAATTTTCAAGAGGAGTCAGGCGTCATCACCTTTTGAAACATTGAATTCCGCCTACCTCCATGTCAAAGGGATGTGAGACCTCCTGGCGTGATGAGGCCAGGACTTAAGGCTTTCTCTAGGGTCTCCGTATTGGATTCAGACATCCCTTCATCTTGTGCAATGAAAGACGAACCTGCATTCAAGCCACTGCAGGGAAATCCGGCCTTCTTTCTTGTCAGGGCATTCGGACTCCATTCCACTTGAGGCAGCAAACTCAGGGTCCCTCCCCCATATCTATTGATGAGAGAAGCCTCCTCTTGGGGTGCTTGTGGAAAGTTGGCATACCTCTTAAGTTGAATCCTGGGAATCTGCTCTCATCTCGAGATGATTTGGGGTACATAGAGCTTTCCTCAAGTTGCTGTGCTGAACCTGGTGTTCCTCTAGACATGGGACGGTGTTTTCGGGGAGTCTCTGGAGTTGCCTAAAGAAAGTGAAGCAACTTGTCTTGCTTGATGGGGAAAGCGGAATTTCTCTGGAGCTAATGTGGTTAGAATCGGGCCTCATCTCCAGTTGATTTGGTGTACACGGAATTATTTCGCGTTGCTGCAGTGACCTCAGGGTCCCTCTAGGCTTGTGAGTGTGTTCTTGGGGACTCTCTGGAGTTCCATCAAGCAAGTCAAGGCTCCTACGCATTTCATGGGGAAAACGGAATTGCTTTGCACGCAATGCAGAGGAATCTGGCCTCATATAGTGGCGAGGGGATGTCTCATGCTTTTTCGCGAGTTGCGCTGGGAACCTGGAGTATATTCTCGAGTTACAGTGGGGATGGCCCTTCAAAAGTCGTGTTTGTTCAGCGACGTCAGGACTCCTGTCTAGTTATGAGGGACACCTCAGGAATCTCTTCGAGGGTTGACACATCAATAGGGACGCTGCTAGAGGTGAGGCGGGAGACCCAGGGTCCCTTTCCAGTTGCCACAGGGATACTGGGATTCCTATCACTTTTCAAGAGGAGTCAGGCATCGTCACCTCTTGAAGCAATGAACTCTTGGTGCCTCTCTAGGTGTCAAAGGCATGTGAGGCCTCCTGTCGAGAGGAGGAGGGGAACTAGGGCTTTCTCTAGGGTCTCCACAAGGGATTCAGACATCCCATTGTCTGGTGAGATGAAAGACAAGCCTCCATTCAAGCCACTGCAGGGAAATCAGGCCTTCTTTTGAGTCAGGGCATCTCGGTGTCCATTCCATTTGACGCAGCAAACTCAGGGTCCAACTCACATACCTATTGCTGAGAGAAGCCTCCTCTAGAGGTGCTTGTGGAAAGTTGGCATACCACTTGAGTCAAAGCCAGGGAATCAGCTCTAATCTCGAGACGATTTGGGGTACATGGGGCTTTCTTCGAGGTGCTGTGTTGCAACTGGTGTTCCTCCAGACTTGGGACGGTGTTCTCGGGGAATCTCTGGAGTTGCCTAAAGGAAGTAAAGCCACTACTCCTGTTTGATGGGGAACACGGGATGGCTCTGGAGCAAATGCAGGGGAATTGGGCCTCGGCTTGAGTTGATTTGCAGTATGGAGCTATTTCGCATTGCTGTGGTGACACAAGTGTCCCTCTAGACTTGTGACAGTGTTCTTGGGGACTCTCTGGAATGCCATCAAGCAAGTCAAGATTCCTTACGTGTTTGATGGGGAACACGGAATTGCTCTGCAATGCAGAGCAATCAGGCCTCATCTTGCGGCCAGGGGGAAGTCTCATGGTTTATCTCAAGTTGCGGTGGGAACGTGGGGCATATTCTCGAGTTAAGGTGGGGATAGACTTTCAAAACTCCTGTTTGTTAAGCGACATCAGGACTCTTGTCTAGTTATGAGAGACACCTCAGGAATCTCTTTGAGGCTTGGCAGGGCAATAGGGACGCTTCTTGAAGTGAGGCGGGAGACCCTGGGTCCAATTCCAGTTGCCACAGTGATATTGGGATCCCTATCACATTTCAAGAGGAGTCAGGCATCGTCACCTTCTAAGCATTGAACTCCGCGTGCCTCTCGAGATGTCAAAGGGATGTGAGGCCTCCTGTCGAGATGAGGCGGGGACATAGGGTTTCCTCTAGGTCCTCCACAGGGGATTCAGACATCCCTTCATCTTGTGAGATGAAAGACGAGCCTACATTAAAGCCACTGCAGGGAAATCTGGCCTTCTTTTGAGTCAGGTCATCTTGGTGTTCATTCCACTTCAGGAAGCAAACTCAGGGTCCAACTCACATACATATTGCTGAGAGAAGCCTCCTCTTGAGGTGCTTGCAGAAAGTTGGCATACCTCTTGAGTCGAAGCAGGGAAATCAGCTCTAAATCTCAAGACGATTTGGGGTACATGGGGCTTTCCTCGAGTTGCTGTGTTGCACCTGGTGTTCCTCTACACTTGGGACAGTGTTCTCGGGGAATCTCTGGAGTTGCTTAATGAAGTCATGCCACTTGTGTTTGATGGGGAACGCAGAATGACTCTGGAGCCAATGCAGGGGAATGGGGCAGCATCTCGAGTTGATTTGGGGTAGACGGATCTATTTCCCGTTTCTGCACTAACCTCACGGTCACTCTAGACTTGTTACAGTGTTCTTGGGTACTCTCTGGTGTCCCATCAAGCAAGTCAAGGCTCCTTACATGTTTGATGGGGAACACAGAATTGCTCTGCATGCAATGCAGAGGAACCGGGGCTCATCTCGTGGCCAGGGAGAAGTATCATGGTTTTTCTCGAGTTGCGGTGGGATCCTGGGGTATATTCTCGAGTTACGGTGGGGATGGCCCTTCAAAACTCGGATTTGTTCAGCTATGTCAGGACTCCTGTCTAGTTAAGAGGGACACCTCGGGAATCTCTTCGAGGCTTGGCAGGCAATAGGGACGCTTTTGGAGATGAGGCGGGAGACCCAAAATCCCTTTCCACTTGTGACATGGATATTGGGATTCCTATCACTTTTCAAGAGGAGTCAGGCATCATCACCTCTTGAAGCAATGAACTCTTGGTGCCTCTCTAGGTATCAAAGTCATGTGAGGCCTCCTGTCGAGATGAGATGGGGAACTAGGGCTTTCTCTAGGGTCTCCACAGGGGATTCAGACATCCTTTCATCTGGTGAGATGAAAGACGAGCCTGCATTAAAGCCACTGCAGAGAAATCGGGCCTTCTTTTGAGTCAGGGCATCTTGGGGCCCATTCCACTTCAGGCAGCAAACTCAGGGTCCAACTTACATACCTATTGCTGAGAGAAGCCTCCTCTAGAGGTGCTTGTGGAAAGTTGGCATACCTCTTGAGTTGAAGCCAGGAAATCAACTCTAATCTCGAGACGATTTGGGGTACATGGCGCTTTCCTCGAGTTGCTGTGTTACGCTTGGTGTTCCTCTAGACTTATGACAGTGTTCTCGGGGATTCCCTGGAGTTGCCTAAAGGAAGTCAAGCGCCTTGTCGTGTTTGATGGGGAAAGTGGGATGGCTCTGGAGCCAATGAAGGGGAATCGGGCCTCATCTCGAGTTGAAATGAGTGAATCACGTGTGAATCACGTGTGCATCAAGTGTGAATCACGTGTCCATCATGTGTGTGTCACGTGTGTGTCACGTGTGCATCACGTGTGCATCACGTGTGTGTGACATGTCCATCACGTGTGAGTCACGTGTTCATCAGGTGTGTGTCACGTGTCCATGACGGGTGAATCACGTGTTCATCACATGTGTGTCACTTGTGTGTCACGTGTGCATCACGTGTGTGTACGTGGGAATCACGTGTGCATCACGGGTGCGTCATGTGTGCATCACGTGTCCATCACGTGTCCATCACGTGTGCGTTACGTGTGCGTCACGAGTTCATCATGTGTGCGACATGTGTTCGTCACGTGTTCATCACGTGTGCATCACGTGTGCATCAAGTTTGCGTCACGTGTGAATCACGTGTTCGTCACGTGTGTGTCACGTGTTCATCACGTGTCCATCATGTGTACATCACGTGTGAGTTACATGTGCGTCTCGTGTGCATCACATGTTCGTCATGTGTGCGTCACGTGTTCGTCACGTGTGTGTCACGTCTGCATCACGTATTCATCAAATATGTGTTACGTGTGCATCGCATGTGCATCACATGTGCGACACGTGTGCGTCACGTGTTCGTCACGTGCGCATCACGTGTGCATCAAGTTTGCGTCATGTGTGAATTATGTGTTCATCACGTGTGTGTCACGTGTTGATCACGTGTCCATCATGTGTGCATCACATGTGCGTCACGTGTGCATCTCGTGTGCATCACCTGTTCGTCACGTGTGCGTCACGTGTGTGTCATGTGTGCATCACGTATTCATCACATATGGATTATGTGTGCATCACGTGTTCATCACGTGTGAGTCACATGTGTATCACGCGTGAATCACGTGTGCATCACGTGTGCATCACGTGTTCATGACTTGTTCATCACATGTGCCTCACGTGTTGTTCACTTGTTCACAACGTCTGTGTGACGTGTGCATCATGTTTTCATCACGTGTGCATCACGTGTTCATCATGTGTGAGGCGCGTGTTCATCACATGTGAGTCACGTGTTCTTCACGTGTGAATCATATGTCCATCACATGTGCATCACTTGTGCAACACGTGTTCGTCACGTGTGCGTCACCTGTGAATCACTTGTTCATCACGTATTCATCACGTGTGTGTTATGTGTGCATCACGTGTTCATCACATGTGTATCACGTGTGAATCACGTGTGCATGACATGTTCATTACATGTGCATCACGTGTTCATCACGTGTTCATCACGTGTGCCTCACTTGTGCACCACATGTTCATCACATGTGCATCACGTGTGCATCACGTGTTCATCACGTGGGCGTCACGTGTGCACCTCATGTGCACCTTGTGTGCATCACGTGTGAATCAGGAAAAGAACTGAATGGGATAGACTAGAGATCTCTTCAAGAAAATTAGAGATACCAAGGGAACACTTCATGCAAAACTGGGTTTGATAAAAGATAGAAATGCTATGGACCTAGCAGAAGCATAAGCTATTAAGAAGATGTGGCAAGAATACACAGAAGTACTGTAGAAAATATCTTCATGACCCAGATAATCACAACGGTGTGATCACTCACCTAGAGCGAGACATCCTGGAGTGTGAAGTCAAGTGGCAATTAGAAAGCATCGTAAGAACAAAGCTAGTGGAGTTGATGGAATTCCAGTTGAAGTATTTCAAATACTGAAAGATGATGCTGTGAAAGTGCTGCACTCATAATGCCTGCAAATTTGGAAATCTCAGCAGTGGCCACAGGACTGGAAAAGGTCAGTTTTCATTCCAAATAGAAAGAAAGGTAATCCCAAAGAATGCTCAAAATACCACACAATTATGCTCATCTCACACGCTAGTAAAGTAATGCTCAAAATTCTCCAAGCCAGGCTTCAGCAATACGTGAACTGTGAAATTCCAGATGTTCAAGCTGGCTTTAGAAAAGGCAGAGGAACCAGAGATCAAACTGCCAACATCTGCTGGATCATTGAAAAAGCAAGAGAGTCCCAGAAAAAAAAAAATCTATTTCTGATTTATTGACTACACCAAAGCCTTTGACTGTGTGGATCACAATTAACTGTGGAAAATTCTGAAAGAGATGGGACTACCAGACCACCTGACCTGCCTCTTGAGAAACCTGTATGCAGGTCAGGAAGCAACAGTTAGAACTGGACATGGAACAACAGACTGGTTCCAAATAGGAAAAGGAGTACGTCAAGACTGTACGTTGTCACCCTGCTTATTTAACTTATATGCCGAGTACATCATGAGAAATGCTGGGCTGGAAGAAGCACAAGCTGGAATTAAGATTGCCAAGAGAAATATCAATAATCTCAGACATGCAGATGACACCACCCTTATGGCAGAAAGTGAAGAAGAACTAAAAAGCCTCTTGATGAAAGTGAAAGAGGAGAGTGAAAAAGTTGGCTTACAGCTCAACATTCAGAAAACTGAGATCATGGCAACAGGTCCCATCACTCCATGGGAAATCGATGGGGAAACAGTGGAAGCAGTGTAAGATTTTATCTTTTTGGGCTCCAAAATCACTGCAGATGGTGATTGCAGCCATGAAATTAAAAGAAAATTACTCCTTGGAAGGAAAGTTATGACCAACCTAGATAGCATAATAAAAAGCAGAGACACTACTTTGCCAACAAAGGTCCCTCTGTTCAAGGCTATGGTTTTTCCAGTGGTCATGTACAGATGTGAGAATTGGACTGTGAAGAAAGTTGAGCACCGAAGAGTTTATGCTTTTGAACTGTGGTGTTGGAGAGGACTCTTGAGAGTTCCTTGAACTGCAAGGGCATCCAACTAGTACATCCTAAAGGAGATCAGTCCAGGGTGTTCATTGGAACGACTGATTCTGAAGCTGAAACTCCCATAATTTGGCCACCTGGTGCGAAGAGCTGACTCATTGGAAAATACCCTGATGCTGTAAGGGATTGGGGACAGGAGGAAAAGGGGATGACAGAGGATGAGATGGCTGCATGGCATCACCGACTCGATGTACATGAGTTCGAGAAATCTCCGGGAGTTGGTGACTGACAGGGAGGCTTGGCGTGCTGTGATTCATGGGGTCCCAAAGAGTCAGACATGACTGAGCGACTGAACGGAACTGAACTGATATGAATAACTAATTAAAAGTAAAGTAAAGTTGCTCAGTCATGTCCAACTCTTTGTGGCCCCATGGACTGTAGCCTACCAGGCTCCTCTGTCCATGGGGTTTTCCAGGCAAATGTACTGGAGTGGGTGGCCATTTCCTTCTCCAGGAGATCTTCCTGACCCAGGGATCTAACCTGGGTCTCCAGCATTGCAGACAGATGCTTTACCATTTGAGCCATATAATTCCATTGCTAACACGTGCAAGGGGCTACTCTTTCTGCCCTCTTCTGATGCCTATGTCAGAAGATTTCTCTATCTCCTTTATACTTTAATACAACTTTATTACACAAAAGCTCTAAGCAATCAAGCCTCGTCTCTGGACCTGAATTGAATTCATCTCCTCTGGAGGCCAAGAATTCCAGTGTCTTTGCGTGGTTCAGCAATACCTTTCAAGATCATCCTGGAGATTCTGGCCATGTACCTCAGGAACATGGTCAGATAGGAGGTCACCCTTGAGACTGTGGGCTTTTGACCCAGGTGCAGGGTGTTGGAGTGGCGGGAATCCTGGATAATTTGCACATGTGACCCCAGGTAAAGGGTCTGGGAGGTAAGGTCACCTTGGAGACTGTGAATATGCTACCCAAGGTGCAGGGTGTGGGAAATAATGTCACCCTGGAGAATGTAGACTTCTAGCACAAGGGATGAGTTCTTGACATTGGGGTCTCATGGGAGACTGGATGATTCCGCTCAGACAGTGTGTGGGGATGGGATTCACCCTGGAGACTGTAGATATGTGATCTCAGGTACAGGATTTCCGAGGGGGTCACCCTGGAGCCTGTGAATATGTGATTCCAGGTGCAGAGTCTGCAAGGGAGTCACCATGGAACCTGTGTTTGTGTGACTCCAGGTGAGGTCTACAAAGTTTTGACAAACAGGAGACTGTGGACATGTGACCCCTATTACAGGGTCTTGGAGGGGGGAACCTTTGTGGCCAGGGTCATGGGATGCAAGGTTATATGTCTGGGAGGTGGGGATACCCTGAGAGTATGGAAGTGTGACCCCAGGTACAGGTTCTGGGAGTTGGTGCCATCCTGAAAATGGTGGACATTTCACCCGAGGTATGGTTTCTGGGAGGTGGGGTCACCCTGAAGACTCTGGACATGTGACCCCAAATGCAGGGTCTGGGAGGTAGACTCACCATGGAAAAAGTGGACTTGTGACCCCAGATACAGGATCTTGAGGGTGGGGTCACCTGGAGGCTGTGGACTTGTGACACCAAGTACAGGTTATACAGGGGGCCACCTTCGAGACTGTGGACATGTGATCACAGGTGTATGGTATGGGAAGTTTGGTAACCTAGGAGATTGTGGATATATGACAGTAGGTACAGGGTCTCAGGTATGTCCCCATGGAAAGTGTGGACATGTGACCCCAGGTGCAGGTTTGGGTGGGGTCACCCTGGAGACTGTGGTCGTGTGACCCAAAGTTCAGGGTAGGAAAAGGGTTTCACCCTGTAGACTGTGGATCTATGGCCACAGGTACAGGATCTGGTGGTAGTCACTGTGGCGATGATGGACGTATGAAACCTAGTACAAGTTCACGGAGGGGGTCACCCTCCAAGACTGTGTACATGTGACCCTCGTTTCAGGGTCTGGGTTGAGGTCACTCTGGAAACTATTTGCCGTGTGACTTAGATGCAGGGTTAGGGGACGCGTTTACTTTGAAGATTGTGGTCATGTGACCTCAAATGCACCATTTGGGAGGCAAATCATCTTGGAGACTGGATACGTGACCGTAGATCCAGGGTCTGAATGGGATTCCCCAAGGTGAGATTGTGAATATGTGACTCCAGGTGCAGGGCCTGCGAGGGAGTCACCTTGGAACCTGTGTTTGTGTGACTCCAGGTGGAGGGTCTGGGAAGTGACGACACTCTGGAGACTGTGAACATGTGACCCCATTACAGGGTCTTGGAGGGGGTAACCCTGGCATCCAAGATCATGGGACACCATGTTAAATGTCTTGGCGTGTGGTAACCGAGACTATGGAAGTGGGGCCCCAGGTACAGGTTCTGGGAATTGGGGCCAACCTGAGTGACTGTGGCTGTTTCACCCTAGGTACAGTTTCTGGGAGGTGGGGTCACCCTGGAGACTCTCGACAAGTGACCCCAAGTGCAGAGTCTGGGAGGGGTCTCACCCTGGAAACAGTGGACTTGTGACCCTAGGTACAGGGTCTTAACGGTAGAGTCATCCTGGAGTCTGTCGACTTGTGACACCAGGTACAGGTTTAGGAGGGGGATCACCCTGGATACTGTGGATGTGTGATCACAGGTGCATGGTATTGGAAGTGGGGAAGTCCAGGAGACTGTATATATGACACTAGGTACAGGGTCTGGGGGATGACACCATGGAGAATATGGACTTGTGATCCCAGGTGCAGGTTCACAAGGTTCAGGGTACAAAATGGGTCTCATCAGGCAGACTGTTGAACTGTGACCACAAGTTCAGGATCTGCTGGTGGTCACTGTGGCATTGGTGATCGTGTGAAATCTGGAACAAGTTCAGGGAAGAGGTCACCCGTGAGACAGTGGACATCACTCTGGAGACTGTGGATGTGTGAGTAAGGTGCAGGGTTAGGGGATGGGGTCACTTTGAAGATTGTGGACATATGACCCCAGATGCACTGATTGGGGAGGCAAGTCATCCTGGATAGTGGGCATTCGACCCTAGATGCAAGGTCTGACCTGGGTCCCCCAAGACACTAGGATATCTGAACCCAGGTACAGGGTCTAGGATGGGGGTGATCCAGGAAACTCTGTATATGTGACCTCAGGTACAGTGTCTGGGAGGTACGGGGTCACTCTGGGGACTGCAGGCATTTAATGGCAGGGAAATGGTCTGGAAGGGGTGTCACCCTGCATGATGTGGATATGTGAGCCCAGGTGCAGTGGGCAAAGTGGGGTTCACGCTGGAAAGTGTTGACATGTGACTCCAGGTGCAGGGTATGGGAGGGCGAACATCCTGGAGACTGTGGATGTGTGTAAATAAGCACAGGGTCTGGCAGGGGAGGGTTACCCTGGAATCTGTGGCCAAGTCACCAAAGGTATAGGGCATGAGAGGTCGGGTCACACCGGATACTGAGAACATGTGACCCAAGTTACAGAGACCAGGAAGGGGGTCACCACGGAGCCTGTGAATCTGTTAGTACATGTGCAGAGTCTGGGAAATGACATCACACAAAAGTCTAGGGACATGGGATGCCAGGTGAACGGTCTGGGAAGGAGTCACCCTGGAGTCAGTTGACGTGTGACCCTGGGTACAGGCACTTGTGGGTGGGGAAAGCCTCGAGACTGTGGACATGTGATCCCAGTTACTAGCCCTTGAATGTGGGTAAATCCAGGAGACTCTGGACATGTGACCCCAGGTATAGGGTGGGGAAGTTGGAGTCACCCTGGCGACTGTGCCAATGTAATCACGTGTACAGAGTCTGGGGAGGCGTGTATTCCTGGCCAACATGTACATGTAACCCCAGGTAGAGGGTTAGAGATACGGGGTCACCCTGGAGACTGGGGCAATGTGACCAGAATTACAATATTCTGTGAGGTGTAGTCACCCTGGAGACTGCGGAGGTGTGAGACCTGGTGCATGATCTGGGAGGGGTTGCCACCCAGGAGACCATGGATGTGTGACCCTAGCTAGGTTCACGGGCTTGGAATTGGTGTCACCCTAGAACCAGTGGGTGTTTGAACCGAGTACAATTGTTTGACAGGTGGTGTTACCCTGGGCGCTGCGGACATATGAACCCAGGTGCAAGTTCTGGCAAGTGGGGTCACCCTGAGACTATCTACGTGTGACCCTAGGTACAGGGTTTGGGAGTTGGTGAATGTGCCCATGTGACACCATGTACAGTGTCTAGGAGGGTGTTCACCCTAGAGACTGTGGGTATGTGTCCCAAGGTACAGTGTCTGGAGTGTGAGGCCATGCTAGAATCTGTGGACATGTGACACTGGGTGCTGGGGTCAATAGTCCAGCATCTGGAAGACTGTGGTTATGTGAGCCCTGGTACAGTGATTTGGATGAGTCACCTGTGAGACTGTGGATATGTGGCTCCAAGTGCAGGGTCTATGAGGGAGTCATCCTGGAACCTCTGTTTGTGTGCCTGCAGGTGAAGGTTCTGGGAAGTGATGACATACAGGAGACTGTGGACATGTAAACCACATTACAGGGTCTTGGAGGGTGTAACCCTGTGGACCAGGGGCATGGAACAGCCTCAATGTCTATGGAAGAGTGACTCCAGGTACCGTTTCAGGGAGTTGGGACCATCCTGAAAACAGTAGACGTTTATCCCCAGGTAAAGTTTCTGGGAGGTGAGATCACACTGGAGACAGGAGTGTGACCCCAGGTATGGGATCTTGAGGGTGGGGCCATCCTGGTGGCTGTGGACTTGTGACACAAGGTACAGGAATGGGATCGGGGTCACCTTGCAGACTGAGCATGTGATCCCAGGTGCATGATATGGGAAGTGGGGTAACCCGGGAAACTGTGGATATATGACACTACGTATAGGGTCTGCGCAGATATATGACACTAGGTACTGGAGTGGGCAACCCACTCCAGTACTCTTGCTTGGAAAATCCCATGGATGGAGGAGCCTGGTAGGCTGCAGTCTATG
Organism: Muntiacus reevesi; assembly: GCF_963930625.1. Classification (NCBI taxonomy): domain Eukaryota; kingdom Metazoa; phylum Chordata; class Mammalia; order Artiodactyla; family Cervidae; genus Muntiacus; species Muntiacus reevesi. Next base: position 321,688 of record NW_027077841.1, read on the forward strand.
GGGTCCCTAAGAGTCAGACATGACTGAGTGACTTCATTTTCCCTTTTCACTCTCATGCTTTGGAGAAGGAAATGGCAACCCACTCCAGTGTTCTTGCCTGGAGAATCTCAGGGATGGGGGAGCCTGGTGGGCTGCCATCTATGGGGTCGCAGAGTTGGACACGACTGGCATGACTTAGCAGCAGCAGCAACAGCAGCAGCAGTACAGGGCCTGGGGGATGTCACCATGGAGAGTATGGACATGTGACCCCAGGGGCAGGTTTGGCAGGGATGACCCTGGAGACTGGCTAGGTGAACCAAGGTTTAAGGTACAAAATGGTCTCACCCTGCAGACTGCGGACCCTGACCACAGCTACAGGATCTGGTGGTGGTCACTGTGGAGATGGTGCATGTGTGAAACCTGATAGAAGTTCAAGGAGGGGGTCAATATGGAGAAGGTGGAGGTGTGACCCTATGTGCAGGGTCTGGAGTGAGGTCATTCTGGAAACTGTGGCTGTGTGACTAAGGTTCAGGGTTAGGGACTGGGGTCACTTTGCAGAATGTGGACATGTGACTCCACATGCACCGTTTGGGTCATCCTGGAAACTGTGGACAAGTCACCAAAGTACAAGGTATGAGAGGTGGTGTCACACTGGAGACTGAGGACATGGGATCCAAATTACAGGGTCTGGGAAGGGGATCACCATGGAGACTGTGGATCTGTGACCACAGGTATAGGGTCTGGGAAGTGATATCACACAGGAGACTGTGGACATAGGATGCCAGGTGAAGGGTCTGGGAGGGAGTCACCCTGGAGTCTGTGGACGTATGACCCCAGGTAAAGGCTCTTGAGGGTGGGGAAAGCCTGGTGACTGCGACCTGTGACCCCAGGTACAGGGTTGGGAATATAGCATCGCCCTGGAGACTGTGCAAATGCGACCCCAGGTACAGGGTCTGGGGAGAGGTGTCATCCTGGACACCGTTGATATGTAACCTCAAGTACAGTGTCTGAGATATAGGGTCACCCTGGAGACTGAGGCCATGTGGCCAGAGGTACAATAGTCAGTGAGGTGGGTTCACCTTGGAGACTGTGGATGTGTAACCCCAGCTGCAGTGTCTGGGAGGGGTGTCAACCTGGAGACTGAGGACATGTGAGACCAGGTGCATGATCTGGGAGGGGTTGCGACCCAGAAGACTATGGATCTGTGTCCCCAATATCAGACTTTGGTGTGGATGTTACCATGGAGACTGTGGATGTTTGACACCAGGTGAAGGGACAGGGAAGGGCATCACCCTCGAGACCCTGGAGGTAGGATCCCAGGTTCAGAGTCTGGGAAGGGAGTTCTTCAGGAGTCTGTGGAAATGTTATGTCAGAAAAAGGGCCTGCAGTGGTTACCCTGGTGACTATGTACATGTGACACATAATACAAATACTGAGATTGGGGGTCATCCTGCAGACTGGAGAAATGTAACCACAGGTGCAGATTCTGAGGACGGGGTCACCTTGGAGACTGTTGACATGTGACATCAGGTGCTTCATCTTGGAGGTAGATCATTCTGGAGATTCTGGACATGTGACCCCAGGAACAGGGTCTGAGAGGGGGTCACCCTTGAGATTGTGGGCTTTTGACCCAGGTACAGCATGTTGGAAGGGTGGTAACCCTGGAGAATGTGCACATTTGACACCATGTACAGGCTCTGGGAGGTGAGTTCACCCTGCTGACTATGGCTATGTGACCCAAGGTGTGACTCTGGAGACTGTGGATATGTGATCCAAGGTGTGAGTCTGGAGACTATGGATATTTCTCACCCAAATCAGGTCTGGGGATGGGGATCACACTGGAGGCTGTAGATATGTGACCCCAGGTGCAGGGTCTGCAAGAGGTACACCCTGGAGCCTGTGGATATGTGACCCTGGGTGCAGGATCTGGGTGCTTGGGTCACCCTGGAGACTGTGGTCATGTGAGCCCCAGTGTGGGGTTTTGAATGAGTCACCCTGGAGACTGTGGATAAGTGACTCCAGGTGCAGGGTCTGCAAAGGAGTAACCTGGAAACTGTGATTGTGACTCTAGGTGAAGGGTCTGGGAAGTGACGACACACAGCAGACTGTGGACATGTGATCCCCATTACAGGGTCATGGAGAGGGTAACCTTGGCTAACAGGGACATGGGAAACCAGGTTCAATGTGTGGGAGGTGGGGTAACCCTTAGAATTTGGAAGTGTGACCCCAGCTACAGGTTCTGGGAATTGGGTCCATCCTTAAAACTGTGGATGCTTCACACCAGTAGCTTCGGGGAGGTGGGGTCACCCTGAAGACTCTGGACATGTGACCACAAGTTCAAGTTCTTGGAGGTGGACTCGACATGGAAATAGTGGACTTGTGACCCCAGGTACAGGATCTTGAGGGTAGGGTCATCCTGGAGACTGTGGATTCGTGACACCAGGTATAGATTTTGGAGGGTTCACACTGGAGACTCTGGATGTATGTTTCCTCTGCAGGAGAGCTCCAGTGAACCTAGGTCTGTCTGAAAAATTCTTGGATCATGTGGGGAAACACCCTGTGCGTTAATCTGGACACCCAGGTTCAAATTTGCATATTTTTCTCGGGTGGCCCTAAAGTGGTGTAACCTATCCACATCTTGAAAATCCGTCCAATTGCCATTTTCTTACTTTTGACAGAGCTAACTTTGTTCCACCCCTGGGGTTTCTGAAGCACATGGGCGGCTCGCAACTCCTATCTTTGGGCCTATTTACACTGGAGTGTCACCTTACAGAGGTGACCACAGTAAGGGACCCAGCACTCTGAGACATATTCCCACAGTCTGCTTCCTCAAGGGCAGTACCAGTATCACCTAGATATGTGTTTGAAAGGTGGGAAAATGCACCAAGACACAGGGCACAGGCTCTCGAATTTAGGTCCTCTGAGCAGAACTAGAGGGTTCATGTCTTAGGAGCTAAAGAGTTCCTGCAAGGGACAGGTTTGAAAACACACTCTCTGTGGATGCCTTTCCTTCCTTGAAGAAATATAGGTTTGCCAGTATCCTGCGAACTGAGAGTCACACAGTGCTTGAAAAGTGCTCGCTTAGACATGAGTTTTCAATGGTAATTTCCACTTGGGGCTGTAGTCAAACAGAGGGGTTCCACACTCACTGGGAAAGACAAGGCAATATCTAAATGTCTGTTCCATCCCGTTTTCTCTGTAGGAGAACTCTAGTGAGCGTAAGTCTGTCTGGAAAATTCTTGGATCCTTTGGGGACACACCCTGTTTTTGAACCAGGATACCAGAATGAGGGGGCACAATTTGTGTTTCTCTCTGTGGACCTTAAAGCAATGTAGCCTAGCAACAGCTTGAAAATCCATCCACTTGCTCTTTTCTTGATTCTGAGAGAGCTAGATTTGCTCCTTCCTTTTTGATTTCTGAAGCAAGTGGGTGAATTTCAACTCCCAGCTGTGGGCCTTTTTACAGTGGAATGCCACCTCGCTGAAGTGAGTATAGTGAGGAACCTAGCCCTCTTGGACACACTCTCGCAGACTGCTTCCTCATGTGCAGTACTGGTATAACCTAGGAATGGCTTTGCAAGGCTTGGAAAGTGCAGGGAGAAACATGGCCTTGACTCTGGAATTTAGTTCCTCTGAGCACTACTGGAGGCCTCCCATCTGGGAAGCTAAACAGTTCCTGCAAGATAGAGGGTTGAGAATACACTCTCTTTTGATGCCTTTCTTTCCTTGAGGGAAGATATCTTTCCCTGCATTCTGTGAACTGAGAGTCACACACTGCTTGAAAAGTGCTTGCTTGGAGGTCATCTTTCAGGGGCACTTTCTCCTTGAGTCTGTGACAATAGGGAGGGGCAAACCAACTTCCAATGTCTGTTCCATCCCATTTTCCCAGCAGGAGAGGTCTAGTGAGCCTAGTTCTGTGGAAAATTCTTGGATCCTGCTGGGACACACCCTGTGTTTGAACCTGGATACCTGACCTACAGGGCACAATTCACATTTTTCTCTCAGGGGGCCCTAAAGTGGTTCGGCCTAGCAACAGCTTGAAAATCCGTCCAATTGCTCTTTTCTTACCTCTGACAGAGCTAGCTTTGCTCTACCTTTTGGGGTTTCTGAAGCAAGCGGGTGGCTCACACCTTGGAGCTTTGAGCCTGTCACTGGAATGTCACCTCACACAGTTGACCACAGTAAGGCACTCAGCCCTTTCAGACACACTCCTGCTGCCAGCTTTCTCATGGTCAGTACCGTTATGATCTAGGAATGTGTTTGTCAGACTCGGAAATTACAGGGAGACACACGGCCCTGACTCAGGAATATAGGTCCTCTCAGCAGACCTGCTGGTCTCATGTTTTAGAAGCTCAAAATTTCCTGCAAGATAGAGGTTTGAAAACACACTCTCTGTGGACGTCTTTCCTTCCTCAAAGGAAGATAGCTTTCTTCACATTCTGCGACCTGAGAGTCACACTCTGCTTGAAAAGTGCTTGCTTGCGAGTCTATTTTCAGTGGCAATATCTCCTTGAGGCTGTGACCATAAGTAGCGGCCCCACACTCACAGGGAAAGGCAAAGCAACATCCAAATGGCTGTTCCAACCAGTTTTCTCTGTAGAAGAACTCTGGGGAGCAAAGGTCTGTCTGGAAATTTCTTGAATCACGAGGGAACACATCCCGTGTGTGAACCTGAATAAAGGGCCTAGGGTGCACAATTTGTATTTATCTCTCTGGGGCCATAAAGAGGTGTGGCTAGCAATTGCTTGAAAATCCACCCAATTACTTTTTTCTTACTTCTGACAGTGCAAACTTTAGTCCACCATTCAAGATTTCTGAAGCAAGTTGATGGCTCACAACTCCTGGTCACGTGCCGATTTGCCATGGAAAGTTACCTCATCTAGGTAAGCACAGTATGGTACTCAGCACCCTCAGACACATACCTGAAGCCTGTTTTCTCATGAGCAGACCTGGCGTTACTCAGAAATATGTTTACAAAGCTCAGAAAATGCTCAAAAACACACTGCCCTTGCTCTGAAATTTAGGTCCTCTGTACCAACCTAGAGGTCTCATATCTTAGTATCTAGACAGTTCCTCATATAGAGAGCCTGTTTCCTCATGGGCAGTCCTGGTATGACCAAGAAATGTATTTACAAAGCTCAAAAAGTGCAGGAAAACACATTGCCCTGACTTTGGAATTGAGGTCCTCTGGGCAAATATGGAGAATTCACATCTTTGAAGCTAGACAGTTCCTAATAGACAGATTCTTGAAAACACACTGTCTATAAATACATTTCCTTCCTCAATGGAACGTAGGTTTCCAGTATTCCATGTCCATAGAGTCACATACTGCTTGAAAACACTTGTTGGAAGTCCTTTTTCATTAGCAATTGCTCCTGATAGTGTGACCATAGGGAAGGTCACCAAACTCAAAGGAAAAGGAAAAGCAACAACCAAAGGTCAGTTCCATCATGTTTTCTCTGTAGTGGAGATTCAGTGTGCCTAGGTCTGTCTGGGAAATTCTTGGATCCTGAGTGGACACATCCTAGGTGTGAACATGGACAGTGGACCTTGGTGGCAAAATTCACCTTTCTCTCTCAGTTGGCCAAAAACAGTAGAGCATAACAACTACCTGGAAATGCATTTAGCTGCTGGTTTCTTACTTCTGGCAGTGATCACTTGGTACACCCTTTGGGATTTCTGAAGCAAGTAAGCAGCTAGCAACTCGTAGCCGCTCGCCCAATTACAGTGGAATGCTACATCATCTTGGTAAGTGCAGCATGGCACCCAGCAATCTCAGAAATCTTCCTGCAGCCTGTTTTTTCTTAAGGGCACTTCTGGTATGACCTAGGAATGTGTTTACAATGCTCAGAAAGAGTTCAGTTCCGTTCAGACGCTAGCTGTATTCGACTCTTTGGGACCCCATGAATCGAAGCACACCAGGCCTCCCTGTCCATCACCAACTCCCGGACCTTACACAAACTCATGACCATCGAGTTGGTGATGACATCCAGCCATCTCATCCTCTGTCATCCTCTTCTCCTCCTGCCCCCAAGCCCTCCCAGCATCAGGGTCTTTTCCAATGAGTCAACTCTTCACATCAGGTGGCCAAAGTACTGGAGTTTCAGTTTCAGCATCAGTCTTTCCAATGAACACCCAGGACTGATCTCCTTTAGGATGGACTGGTTGGATGTCCTTGCAGTCCAAGGGACTCTCAAGAGTCTTCTCCAACACCACAGTTCAAAAGCATCAATTCTTCAGTGCTCAGCTTTCTTCACAGTCCAACTCGTACATCCATACATGACCACTGGATAAACCATAGCCTTGACCAGATGGAGCTTTGTTGGCAAAGAAATGTCTCCACTTTTTAATATGCTATCTAGGTTGGTCTTAACCCTTCCAAGAAGTAAGCATCTTCTAATTTCATGGCTGCAATCACCATTTGCAGTGATTTTGGAGCCCCCAAAAATAAAGTATGACACTGTTTCTACTGTTTCCCAATCTCTTTCTCATGAAGTGATGGGACCAGATGCCATGACCTTAGTTTTCTGAATATTGAGCTGTAAGCCAACTTTTTCACTCTCCTCTTTCACTTTCATCAAGAGGTTTTTTAGTTCCTCTTCACTTTCTGCCATAAGGGTGGTATCATATGCATATCTGAGGTTACTGATGTTTTTCCTGGCAGTCTTGATTCCAGCTTGTGCTTCTTCCAACCCAGTGTTTCTCATGATGTACTCGGCATATAAGTTAAATAAGCAGGGAGACAATATACAGCCTTGACATACTCCTTTTCCTATTTGGAACCAATCTGTTGTTCCATGTCCAGTTCTAACTGTTGCTTCCTGACTTGCACATAGGTTTCTCAAGAGACAGGTCAGGTGGTCTGGTAGTCCCATCTCTTTCAGAATTTTCCACAGTTTATTGTGATACACACAATCAAAGGCTTTGGCATAGTCAATATAGCAGAAATATATGTTTTCTGGGACTCTCTTGCTTTTTCAATGATCCAGCAGATGTTGGCAGTTTGATCTCTGGTTCCTCTGCCTTTTCTAAAACCAGCTTGAACATCTGGAAGTTCACGGCTCATGTATTGCTGAAGCCTGGCTTGGAGAATTTTGAGCATTACTTTACTAGCGTGTGAGATGAGTGCAATTGTGCAGTAGTTTGAGCATTCTTTGTTATTGCCTTTCTTTGGAATTGGAATGAAAACTGATCTTTTCCAGTCATGTGGCCACTGCTGAGTTTTCCAAATTTGCTGACCTATTGAGTACAGCACTTTCACAGCATCATCTTTTAGGATTTGAAATAGCTTAACTGGAATTCCATCACCTCCACTAGTTTTGTTTGTAGTGATGCTTTCTAAGGCCCACTTGACCTCACATTCCAGGATGTCTGGCTCTAGGTGACTGATCACGCCATCATAATTATCTGGGTCATGAAGATCTTTTTTTGTACAGTTGTTCTGTGTATTCTTGCCACCTCTTCTTAACAGCTTCTGCTTCTGTTAGATGCATAGCATTTCTGTCCTTTATTGAACCCAATCTTCGCATGGAATGTTCCTTTGGTATCTCTAATTTTCTTGAAGAGATCTCTAGTCTTTCCCATTCTGTTGTTATTCTCCATTTCTTTGCATTGATCAGAGTAAGGCTTTCTTATCTCTCCTTGCTATTCTTTGGAACTCGGCATTCAAATGGTGCAGGCTGTGACGGACCATGCAGAAGCATGGCCATGAGGAGCTATCTCTCGCCCAAGGTCAGAGGTAGTGGCTGAGGGGAGCCACCCCATGTCCGAGACCAGGGGCAGCGGCCGAGAGGAGCTACCTCATGCCTGAGGTCAGGGGAGGTGGCTGAGATGAGCTACCCCATGCCCAAGGTCAGGGGCTGTGGCCAAGAGAAGCAATCCCACGTCCACAGAGCAGCAGCTGCACGGGTGCAGGAGGACCGAGAGGAGCTACTCCACATTCAAGGTCAGGAGGGGCGGCCTGAGGAGATACCCATTGTCCAAGGTAAGGAGGAGTGACTGTGCTTTGCTGGAGCAGCTGTAAAGAGATACCCCACGTCCAAGGTAAGAGAAACTCAAATAAGATGGTAGGTGTTGTGAGAGGGCATCAAAGGGCAGACACTGAAATCATAATCACAGAAAACTAGCCAATCTGATCACATGGACCATAACCTTGTCTAACTCAATGAAACTAAGCCATGACGTGTGGAGCCACCCAAGACGGACGGGTCATGGTGGACAGGTCTGACAGAATGTAGTCCACTGGAGAAGGGAATGGCAAACCACTTCAGTATTCTTGCATTGAGGACCCCATGAACAGTATGAAAAGGCAAAATGATAGGATACTGAAAGAGGAACTCCCCAGGTCGGTAGGTGTCCAATATCCTACTGGAGTTCAGTGGAGAAATAACTCCAGAAAGAATGAAGGGATGGAGCCAAAGCAAAAACAATACCCAGTTGTGGATGTGACTGGTGATAGAAGCAAGGTCCAATGCTGTAAAGAGCAATATCGCATAGGAACCTGGAATGTTAGGTCCTTGAATCAAGGCAAATTGGAAGTGGTCAAACAGGATGTGGCAAGAGTGAATGTCGACATTCTAGGAATCAGCAAATTATAATGGACAGGAATGGGTGAATTTAACTCAGATGACCATTATATCTACTACTGTGGGCAGGAACCGCTTAAAAGAAATGGAGTAGCCATCATGGTCAACAATCGAGTCCAAAATATGGTACTTGGATGCAATCTCAGAAAGTGTAGGGAAATACAATGCTCTGACTCTGGAATTTGGGTCCTCAGGGCAAACCTGGAAGTCTCACATCTTTGAGTCTATACAGTTTGTGATACACAGAGGCCCGATAAAACACTCTCTGTTGATGCCTTACCTTCCTGGATGGAACATAATTTTCCCAGCTTTTTGTGTGCTCAGAGTCACAAACTGCTTGAAAAGGCTTGTTAGAAGTAATTTTTCAGTAGCAACTTCCCCTGATGTTGTGACCTTAGGGAAGACCGCCACACCCACAGGAAAAGGCAAAGGATCATCCAGACGTCTGCTCAATCACGTTTTCTTGATAGGAGCAATCCATTCAACCTAACTGTCTAGAATGCTCATGGATACTGTTCCTACATACCCTATGTTTGAACCTGGATACTGGACCTTGGCAGCAAAATTTCCATTGTTTTCTCAGTTGGCCCTAAAACGGTTAAACCTAGTTACTGCCTGAAAATGCATCTAATTGCTGTTTTCTTACTTCTGACAGTGATAGTGTTGGTGCACCCTTTGGGATTTATGAATCAAGCAGGAGGCTCTCCACTCCAAGCCACTGGCCCCTTTCCAGGGAGATGTCATCTCATCTAGATTAGCACAATATGTCACCCAGCACTCTGAGACACACTCTTGCAGCATGAATTTTATGGTCAGATCTGGTTTGACCTAGGAATGTGTTTACAAATCTCAGAAAGTGGTGGGAAACACACTGCCCTGACTCTGGTATTTAGGTCCTCTGGGAAACTTGGAGGAATCACATGTTTGAATCTAGACAGTTCATGACAGGTAGAGGCCTGATAACATATTCTCTCGAGATGCCTTTCCTTCCTCAAAGGAATATAGCTTTCTCAACATTCTGTGTGCTGAGTGTCACACACTCCTTGAAAACGCTTGTTGGAGGTCATTTTTCATTAGCAATTTCCCCTGGAGGTGTGACTGTAGGGAAGGCGCCACACTCACAGATAAGTTCAAAAGCACTTCCAAACATCTGTTCAATCACGTTTTCTTGGTGGGGCCATTCATCAATGTAAGTCTATTTAGAAAATCCGTGGACACTGCGGGGAAACACCTATGTTTGAATCTGGATACCAGACGTTGGTGTTAAAATATGCATTTTTCTCTCACTTGGCCCTAAAAGAGTGCCGCCGAGCAACTGCTTGAAATTCCATCTGAATGTTGTTTTCTTCCTTCTGACAATGCTAGCTTTGGTTCACCCTTTGGGATTTTTGAAGCATGTGAATGACTTGCAACTCCTAGCTGCAGGCCCATTTCCAGTGGAATGATACCTCATCTATGTGACCACAGTATTTCACCCAGCACAGTCTGATACACTCCCTCAGCATCCTTCCTTAGGAGCAGACCTGGTATGCCCTAGGAATGCATTTAGAAGTCTCAGAAAGTGCAGCAAGACACACTGTCCTGACTCTGGAACTTAGGTCCTTTAATCAGGCCTGAGCTCTCACATCTTAGAAGCTGAACAGTTCCTGCTATAAAAAACACACTCTCTGTTGATGCCTTTCCTTCATTGAAGGAACATAACTTTCCCAATGTACTGTGTGCTGAGAGTCACACACTGCTTGAAAACATTTGCTTGGAGTTCATTTTTCAGTGGCAATTTCCCCTGAGACTGTGACAGTAGGGAAGCGCCCACAATCACAAGACAAGCAAGCATCCAAATACCTGTTCCATCACGTTTTCTCTGTTAGAGAGGTCCAGTGAACCCAGGTCTATCTGGAAAAGTTTGGATCCTGTGGGGTCACATCCTGAGTGTGAACCTGAATACAGGACAAAATTCACCTTTTTCTCTCAGTTGGCACTAAAATGGTTTGGCATAGCCACGCTTAAATATCCATCCAGTACTTGTTTTCTTATTTCTGACAGTGACAGATATGGTTCACCCATGTAATTTCTGAAGCAAGCAGTCTGCTTGCCACTTCTATCTGGTGGTCCCTTTCCTGTGAAATGTCACATAATATAGGTAGCACCACATGGCACCCAGCTCTCTCAGACACACTCTGACAGCCTGTTTCCTCCTTGGCAGTCCTGGTATGACCTAGGAATGTATTTACAAGGCTCAGAGATTGTATGGAAACATATCCCCTGACTCGGGATGTTAGGTCATCTGGGCAAGACTGGAGGTCTCACGTCTTACAATCTAGACAGTTCCTAATAGATAGAGGCCTGGAAACACACTCTCTGGTGACGCCTTTCCTTACTCAAAGGGCCATTGCTTTCCCAACATTTTAGGGCCAACCTAGAGGAAAATGCGAAATTTGCCACCAAGGTCCATTACCCAGGTTCACACGCAGGATGTGTCCCCACAGCACTGAAGAATTTTCAAGACAGACCTAGGCTAACCCTAACCCTAACCCTAACCCTAGGATCTCTCCTACAGAGAAACATGATGGAACAGACGTTTGGATGATGTTTTGCCTTTTCCTGTGAGTGTGGTGGACTTCCCTATGGTCAAACCATCAAGGGAAATTGCTACTGAAAAACAACTTCCAGGCAAGCATTTTCAAGCAGTATGTGACTCTCAGCACACAGAATGCTGGGAAAGCTACGTTCATTTGAGGAAGGAAAGGCATCAATAGAGAGTGTGTTTTCAGGCCTCTATCTATCAGGATCTGTCTATATTCTAAGATGTGAGATCTCCAGGCTTGTCCAGAGGACCCATCTTCCAGAGTCTGGGCAGTGTTTCCCTGCAAATTTTGAGCCTTGTAAGCACATTCCAAGATCACTCAGGAATGTCCATGATGAAACAGGCGATGGAAGAGTGTCCGTGTGTGCTGTGTGTCATTCTGCCCTTACCAAATGAACTGACATTCCACTGGAAATGGGCCAGGGACTAGGAGTTATGAATCGCCTGTTGCTTCAGAAATCCAGAAAGCTGGAACAAAGCTATCATTGTCAGAAGTAAGAAAACAGATATTAAATGAACTTTCAAGCAGTTGTTAGGCCACAACGTTTTAAGCCCAATGGAGAGGATAATGCAAATTTTGCCACCAAGATCTGCTATCAAGATTCACATTCATGATGTGTCCCTGCAGTATCCAAGAATTTTCCAGATAGGACTAGGCTCACTATATCTCACCTACAGAGCAAACGTGATGGAACAGACATTTGAATGTGGTTCCCTTTTACTGTGTTTGTGGGGCTTTCCCTCCAGTCACATCTTCAGGGGAAATTCTTAGTGATAAATGACCTCCAAGCAAGTGTGTGACACTCAGGAAGCAGAATGTTGGGAAAACAATGTTCCTTCAAGGAAAGACAGGCATCAGCAGAGAATGAATTTTCAGTCCTTTATCTATCAAGAATTGTCTAGATTTCTAAGATGTGAGACCTCCAGTCTTACCCTGAGGACCTAACTTGCAGAGTCAGGGCAGTGTGTTTCCCTGCACTAACCCAGGCTTTTAACCACCTTCCTACATCATCCCAGAACTGCCCATGAGGAAACAGGCTGCAGGAATGTGTTCAGACTGCAGGGTGCCATGCTGTTGTTACCCAGGTGAGGTGACATTCCATTGCAAATAGGCCATCAGCAGCACTTGCGAGCTGCCTTCTTGCTTCTGAAATCCCAAAGGTGGGTCAAAAGTGACCACTGTTAGAAATTAAAAAAAAAAAAAAAAGCAATTTTATGGATTTTCTAGCAGTTGCAAATTTGACCATCAAGTTCCGGTATCCACTGTCAGACTCAGGAGGTGTCTCTGCTGTATCTACCCATATTTCACAAAGACCTAGGCTCACTGGCTGCTCTGATAGAGAAAATGTGATGGAACAGATGTTTGGATCTTGGATTGCCTTACCCTGTGAGTGTAGAGGACATCCTTACTGTCACAACATCACAAGAAATTGCTACTGAAAAATGACCTGCAAGCAAACGGTTTCAAGCAATGTGTGACTCTCAGTTCACAGAATACTGGGAAAGTACTGTTTCTTCGAGGAAGGAAGGGTATCAACAGAGAGTGTGTTTTCAGGCCTCTATCTATGAAGAACTGTCTTGATTCTAACAAGAGCCCTCCAGCCTTCCCAGAGAACGGAACTTCCAGAGTCAGGGCAGTGTCTTCCTTGCCCTTTTAATGCTTTGTAAACATATTCCTAGGTCACACTGGGACTGTCCATGAGGACACAGACTGTGGGCGTGTGTCTGAGTATACAGAAGGGCCATTATGTGCTTACTTAGATAAAGTGACATTCCACTGGAAATAGGCCCATGACTAGGAGTGGTGATCTCCTTGCTTGCTTCAGAAATCCCAAAGGGTGAACCAAAGTTATTGCTCTTCAAAGTAAGAAAACAGCAATTAGATGGATTTTCAAGCAGGTGCCAGGCCACAGAGTTTTAGGACAAACCGAAAGAGAAATGTGAATTGTGCCACCAGTTCCAGTATCCAGGTTCACACTTAGGATGTGGTCCTGCAGTATACACGATTTTCCAGACAGACCTAGGCTCTCTGGATCACTCCTAGAGACAAAATGTGATGCAACAGAAGTTTGGATGTTGGTTTGCCTTTTCCAGTGAGTGTGGGGGCCTTCCCTAAGGTTACACTGTCAGAGGAAGTTTCTACTGAAAAATGACCTCCAAAGAGCGTTCTCAAGCAGTGTGTGATCCCCAGCACAGAGAATGCAGGGAAAAGTATGTTTCTTCAAGGAAGAAAAGGCATCAACAGAGAGTGTGTTATTAGGCCTATATCTATTAGTAACTGTCTAGAATCTAACATTGACCTCCAGGCTTGTCCAGGGGACCTAACTACCAGAGTCAAGGCACTATTTTTCCTACACCTTCCAAGCCTCCCAAAGACATCCTAGCTCATATAGGGATGGCCCATGAGGAAACAGACTGTAGGAGAGTGTCTGAGATTGTATGGTACCAATACTGTGCTTACCTAGATGAGATGACATTCCTCTGGGAATGGGCCAGAGGGTAGGAGTGGTGAGTCGCCTGCTTGATTCAGAAATCCCAAAGGATGGACCAAAGCTATCATTGTCAGAAGGAAGAAAACAGCAATTGGATGGATTTCCAAGCAGTTGCAAGGCCGTAGCATTTTCCCAAATCAAGAGAAAAAATATTATTTTTGCCCCAAAAATCCGGTATCCATGTCCAGACTCAGGATGTCTCCATGCAGTATCCACAAAGTTTCCAGACAGAACTAGTCTCAGTGGATCGATCCTACTGAGAAAATGTGATGGAACAGACGTTTGAATGCTAATTTGTCTTTCTCTAAAAATGGAGAGTGTGGCATCCCCATGGTCACACCATCAGGGGAAAGTGCTACTGAAAAATGACCTCCATGCCAGCATATTCAAGCCGTGTGTGTCTCTCTGCACACAAAATGTTTGGAAAGTTATGTTCCTTCAAGAAAAGAAATGCATCAACAGAGAGTGCTTTCAGCCCTCTATCTATCAGGAGCTGTCTACATTCTAAGTCGTGAGACCTTCAGTCTTTCTTAGGGATCCTAACACCCAGAGTCAGGGCAGTGTGTTTCCATGAACTTTTCAAGCCTTGTAAACACTTTCCAAGTATATACTGGGACTGCTCCTGAAGAAACAGGCTGCACGAGTGTATCCGAGTGTGTTGGGCAGCATACTGTGCTTACCTGCATGAGGTGCCAGTACAATGGAAATCAGTTAGTGGCTGGAGTGGTGAGCAACCTGCTTGCTTCAGAAATTCCAAAGGGTGGACAAATCTATCACTGTCAAAAGTAAGAAAACAGCAATTGGATGGATTTTCAAGGATTTGCTACACTGCACCATTTTAGAACCAATGTGGTCCCAAAATGAGTGTGGGAGATGAAAATGAGAATTTTGCCACCAAGTTCATATATACAAGTTCACACTCATGATGTGTCCCCACAATACCCACGAATTCTCCAGACAGACCTAGGCTCACTTGATCGCACCTAAAGACAAAATGTTATGGAGTACACGTTTGGATGTTGGTTTGTCTTTCCCAGTGAGTGTGGGAGCCTTCCCTACCATTGCACCTTCAGGGGAATTTTCTACTGACCAATGGCCTACAAGCAAGTGTTTTCAAGCACCGTGTGACTCTCAGCACACAGAATGTTGGGAAAGCTATGTTTCTTCGAGGACGGAAAGGCATCCATACGGAGTGTATTTTTAGGCCTCTATCTATCAGGAACTGTCTAGAACTCAAGGCATGAGACTTCAAGGCTTTCCCAGGGTCCTAACTTCCAGAGTTAGGGTACTGTGTTTCCCTGCACCTTCCAAGGCTTTAAACACATTCCTCATTCAAACTGGGCCTGCCCATGAGGAAACAGGATGCAGGAGTATGTCTGAGAGGGCTGGGTGCCATACAGTGCTTAACTAGATGAGGTGACATTACACTGGAAATGGGCCAGCAGATAGGAGTAGTGAGCCGCCTGCTTGCTTTAGAAACCTCAAAGGTTTGACCAATGTTATCACTGTCATTATTAGGAAGAGACCAATTGGATGAATCTTCAGGCAGTTGCTAAGGCCGCACTCTTTTAGATCCAACCGACAAAATTTGCTAATTTTGCCAACAGATTCAAGGATGCAGATTCACACTCAGTATGTGTCCCTGTAGTATCCAAGAATTTTCCAGACAGGCAGAGGATCATTGGATCTCTCCTAAAGAGAAAACTTTATAGAATAGACATTTGGTTGGTTGTTTTCTTTTTCCTGTGAGTTTGGGGGTCTTCCCTACAGTAACACAGTCATGGGAAATTGTTACTGAAAAATCACCTTCAAGCAAGGATTTTCAACCAGTGTGTTACTCTCATCACACAGAAATCTGGGATAACTATGTTACTTAAATGCATGAAAGACATAAAAGTGGGTGTTTTTCAGGCATCTATCTGTCAGGAACTATCTAAAGTCTAAGATGTGAGAACTCCAGGTTTGCACACAGGGCCTAATTTCCAAAGTCATAGCCAGTATATTTCATTGCACTTTCAGAGCCTTATGAACACATTCCTGGCTCCTATTGGGTCTGATTCAGAGGAAACTGGCTGTGAAATTATCTAAGATTGCTGAGAGCCATACTGTTGTTACCTAGATTATTTGACATTTTAATGGAAATGATCCAGCTCGATGGGGTTGCAAGCCACCTGCTTGTGTCAGAAACCTGAAAGATTTGACCAAACCTATTGATGTCAGAAGTAGGAAAATATCAATTGGATGGATTTTCAGGCAGCTGCCAGCGCACATCCTGTTAGTGCCAAAAGAGAGACAATGCTAATTTTGCCAAGAAGGTCAAATATTCAGGTTCACAGTCAGTATGTTTCCCTTGCAGTATCCAAGAAATTTCCAGAGAGACCTGGGGCCATTGGATCCTTCTGACAGAGAAAAATTGATGGAAGAGACATTTTGATGTTTGCTTGCTTTTCCCTGTGAGTGTGGGAGCCTTCCCTAGTGTAACACACGTGAGGGGAAATTTTTACTTAAAAATGACTTCCAGGCAAGGGTTTCCACTTAGCGGGTTACTCTCAGCAAACAGAATGCTGGGACACCTGTGTTCACTCGTGGAATGAGCGGCAATGAATAGGGTGCTTTTCAGGCATCTCTCTATCCATGACTGCTGTCTGGATTCTAAGATGTGAGAAGACCACGCTTCCACAGATGCCCTCAATTCCAGAGACACAGCCAGTAAGTTTCCCTGAACTTTCCATGGTTCATGAGCACAGTACTCTATCTTACTGGGACACACCATGAGGAGAGAGTCTGGAGGAGTGTGTCTGACACAGCTGAGTGCCATACTGTTTCTAAGTAGTTTAATTGGCATTCCAATGGAAATGATCTTGCCACAAGGAGTTGCACGCTGCCTGCTTGCTTCAGCAATTCCAGTGTTTTGACCAAAGCTATTGCTGTCGTTAGTGGGAAAAGAGCAAGTGTACTGATTTTCAAGGAGTTGCTAAACCCCAGCCTACTGTGGCCAACACAGAGAAAATTCTAATTTGCCAACAAGGTCCAGAATCCAGGTTCACACTGAGCATGTGTCCAAGCACTATCCAAGAATTTTCCAGACAGACTTAGGATCACTGGATCCCTCCTACAGGGGACTTCATGGAACAGATGTTTTGACATTTGTTTACTTTTCTCTGTCAGTGTGGGGGCATTTCCCATGGTAACACAGGGGAGGGGAAATTGTTACTTCAAAATGACTTCCAGGCAAGAATTTCCAAGCAGTCTGTCACTCTCAGCAAACATAATGCTGTGAAATCTGTGTTTCTTTGAGGAATGAAAGGCAAAAAATAAAAAGGAGTGTATTTCAGACATCTATCAGAAACTGTCTAGATTCTAAAATGTTAAAACTCCAGATTTGCACAGAGCACCTAATTTTCAGAGTCACAGCCAGTATGTTTGCTCACATTTCTGATACTAGCGAACCCATTCCTAGGTCATCCTGGGACTGTCTATGAAGAAACAGGCTGTAGGAGTGTGTCTGAGAGTGCTGAATGCCATCGAGTCTGGTTACCTAATGAGTTTACCTGCCATTGGAAATGATCCAGTGGCAAGGAATTGAAAGTCCCATGTTTGCTGCAGAAATCCAAGAGGTCTGACCAAAGATATTGCTGTCACAAGTAAGAAAACAGCAATTGGATGGATCTTCAGGCAGTTGCTACTCTGCACCATTTTAGGACCACCTGAAAGAAAATGCTGATTTAGCCAACAAGGTCCAGGATCCAGCTTCACACTCAGTATGTGTCCATGCACTACCCAAGCATTTTCCAGACAGACCTAGGATCACTGGATCTCTCCTACAGAGAAAACCTGATGGAACAAACGTTTGGATGCTCGTTTGCTTTTTCCCTGTGAGTGTGGGACCGTCCTGACTGTAACACAGTCAGGGGAAGTTCTTACTGAAAAATGAAGTCCAAGCAAGCATTTTAGAGCAGTGAGTTACTCTCAGCACACAGAATGCTAGGAAATCCATGTTCCTTTGATGAAAGAAAAACATAAAAGTAGAGTGTTTTTCATGCATCTGTCTATCAGGAACTGTCTAGATTGTAAGATGTCAGAACTCCAGGTTTGCACAGAGACCCTAATTTCCAGTCATAGCCAGTGTATTTTCCTGCACTTTCTGAGCCTTTTGAACACATTCCTAGCTCATATTGGGTCTGTCCCTCAAGAAAAAGGCTTAGGAAATTATATCTAAATGTGTTGAGTGTCATAATGTTGTTACCTTGATTAGTTGACAATCTATTGGAAATGATCCTGCCACAAGGTGTTGCAAGCTGCCTGTTTGCATAGAAATAGAAATAATTTGACCAAACTCATTTATGTTGTAAATAGGAAATTGTCAATTGGATGGATTCTCAGGTAGCTGTCAGCCCACACCCTTTTAATGCCAACAGAGAGAAAAGGTGAGTTTTGCCAACAAGGTTCAATATCCAGTTTCACACTCAGTATGTGTCCCTGCAGTGTCCAAGACTTTTCCAAACAGATCTAGGATCACTAGATCTCTCCTGCAGAGAAAACTTGATGGAACTTTTACTCTGAAGCAGGGTCAGTCTTGTTGAGGTGACTCCTTCCCCAAGGCCACAACTGGGAGTCCTCACACCAAGGCCATAGAAGTGGGCCCCAGAACCAAGGTCACCTGTGAATCGGACTGGGCCCCCTTTGCAACTGTTGCCAAAAGCACCTGATCATCGCTAATGAGCTTCCTGACTCCCTACCAGGCAAGGATGCCCACTCCAGTAAACACCCTATGGTACCCCACCCAATCACCTAATATCAACCTTCCAGTAGGAATTTTCTTTGCCTTGAAACTGTAAAAATTGGCTCTTAACCCAGGAAATCAGTCAACTTTCCCTAGTCTGTCAGGTGGTTGGCCCCCTGAGCCCACAGTGCCCACTTTATCTCTGCTCTTTGTTCTTAATACAAACTCACTCCCTTCTGAAATGCTCTATGTCTGAACATTCTTTTCCAACTCGTACTCAGACGGCCTCAACAAGCCTCCCATCACCAGAGCCACTTTCCTAGATCACACTCACCACTTGCTTGTCCACTCCCAACTCAGAGCAGAAAGGACCCCTCAGCCTGGTCCTTCCCTCTCACTTCCCGTGCCTGGTCACCAGGGGCTCACACCGTCCCTGGGCAGGCTGTCTTCTGTGTCCTGCAGAGGCCTCTGTGGTGTCAGGTGAAGAAACAAGAGGCACCCATGAAACCTCCCACCCCAGCACAGCAACCAGTACCCACCTACTGAACTCTTCACTCTGGATGGGCCTGGGGGTGTTTCAGGGAACGTCCCCCAACATGTCCTTGTTCTCATCTAATTCCAGCACTGCCCACGTGAGAGTCACTAAGCTAATCTGTGATAACTGCACAGAGAGAATACTTGTTCACTCGCCCCTCCCAGGATACATGGTTCTTATGGGCAGGTGCCTCCCAGGATATGGGGCTTACCTGGGCAGGTATCCTGCAGGGCTCAGCACCCAGGAGCTGTTCACAGAGCCCTCACTGCAAAGAGCCCCCAGCTCCTCTGTTGGACAGATCTGACCTTGAGACCCTCAGAGGAGGACCTGAGGTAACATACAGCAGCTTCAGGATAGTTTTGTGACCTTGGGCTTCACTGGTTGCAGCCTCCTTCCAGCAGGTTTTCCAGAGGGTCCCATAGCACCTGGGCACTGAGTCTGTCTCCACCCACCACCCATCCTCTCCCTGACCCCTGGGTCCCTCTCATTAGAAGAAGGCCTTCCTGAAATCCTCTCCCACTTATAGGTCAGA
The DNA here is from genome assembly GCF_963930625.1 of Muntiacus reevesi. Lineage (NCBI taxonomy): Eukaryota > Metazoa > Chordata > Mammalia > Artiodactyla > Cervidae > Muntiacus > Muntiacus reevesi. Next base: position 341,117 of record NW_027077841.1, read on the forward strand.
TAAGAAGATGAGAAAACAAGTCAGAGCAGCAGCCCCATATCCATCCTGACCCAAAGGACCCACACCTGTTCCTGGAACCCTGGCCAGGACAACGAGGCCCATTTTCTGAAACCACAAGCCCAGGTGGGCAGATTGGCTGACCTGACTGGCCTGCCCTTTGGATGTGTGCCTGGGTTGAGGTCTATATAAACCCCCTCAAGTGCCTGCAGCTGTACCTGATGCTGTCTTTCTGCTTAGATCTTGCAGGGTTGGCTTGATAAGAGAGAGTGAGGGCCCATAGTGTTTCGGGGGATTGGGTCTGTGTTGGGCTCTGCTGGACCTTCTGCAGGAGGTGCTAAGCTGTCACTTCCTAAGGATGGGCTGTGTCACCTGTTCCTGCTGTTGGAAATCTTCTCAGGCAGAAATGAGGAAGCAAGAAAACAGGCAATGGGAGCAGCACAGGAGGAGTAACTCAGGTAGGAAAGTGCAAAGCTTCCAGATCACCCAGGCCAGGACCATTCTGCCTGACCTACAGGAGCCACGTCAGTAAGCATGCTGTCGCTGGAGTGGCTCCACTTTTCTCCAGCCTGTGAGGTCTTTGCACATATTCAAGTGTTTTATCTATGAAGGGTGGATGAGGTTCAGGAATGGCTAGCCTGGGGGTCAGCCAGCATTTACTTAGAGATGACTCCGTGTAGTCTCCCAGCTTCCCACTGAGGTCCCTCCTTGGGAGGGGAGGGGGTGGGGTATGTGCAAGGGCTGCTGGCTGGCTACACATGAGTAAGTCCCCATCCCTGACCATCTTCAGAATTGCTCATCCCTGAAGCAAGTGCCCTAATTGGGCTTTCACCTGTGCAACTGGTGGCTTCTTAATTAGCAATGTGGCCATTGATATTAAATGTCCTCCATCAAGACTGAGATGTTACACCACATGTACTGGTGTAAGAACCCGGGGAGGCGTGTGCACCCAGTACCCCTAGGCACAGGCTTCAGACTTGACCCCTCAACATTCTGGAGCCCAGCCACTGCTTTAGCATTTCTGAGGGTCCAGAGCTGATTTTAAGGGTTCTGTAATCCACCCTTCATCTGCTTTAATGAGACCCACATTTCTAGGATCTTACAGAGCAGGGTCTGTGTGGCTGCTCTGTGGCTTCTCTAACATGATCACATGCTGGGTGGTTTAAAACAACAGGAGTTCATCCTCTCTCAGTCCTGGAGACCAGACACCGGAAATCAAGGTGGCACAGGGCTGAGGTCCCTCCAGAGGCTCCAGGACAGGATCATTCCTGCCTTTTCCAACTTCAGGGGCTCCAGGGGTCCCTGGGCTTGTGGCCCCCTCCCTCCCATCTCTGCCTCTGCCTTTAAGAGGCTTCCCCTTTGTGTCCTCTTTCGTCTCTTTGAAGGAGTCTGTCAGTTGGATTGAAGGTCACCCTAACCCTAGATGACCTTACCTTGCTATCCTTAACTACATCTACAAAGACTCTTTTCCCAGATACGGCCCTGTTCTGGGGGGACACATCTTTGGTGGCCACCATTTACCCCATTCTCTCTCTGTCAAATAACCCTCATTTTAGGAGATCACCACATGCCCATAAAGACGGGCACAGAGAGCGGCCACACACATGGAGAGAATGAGGCCCTTGGAGTCACCTGGAACGGATGAAGACCTGGCTTCATCAGGTGAGGGGAATCACAGGGAGGAGAGGAGGATGGTCTTGTTTAGGCTTCAAAAAGACCACGTTGGGGTGGGATGTGAGATGCACAATGGGGGCGGGGAGCTTCATCAGGGCCTGAGGGGGAGGTTAGGCTTGGGCCAGGGCCATGGGTATAGAGGGGACTTAGTGTGGGGGTTGGTCATACACCCAGAAGGAAGAGCTCACAGTCACTGGGGCACAAGGACCTGGGAACCTGGGAGGGCTTCATCTTTCTGAACCTGAAGAGGAAACGTTAAAATTTTACATCACCTCCTGCTCCTTCTGCCTCTGTAACTCAGCTTGCTCCTTGCAAAGTCTGGATCATGTAGGTCACGCAATCTCAGAAAGTGGGGACTTAGAATACTCGGAGCTGGAGCTTATCTCCCTTGTCCTTGCCCTGGCCCCTGCAAACCTTCTTGATCATGCCTATTCATGATAATGAAGAGCCCGCCCCCCTGACACTCTCCTCACCCCAGGGGGAACTCCCCACTCTGCTGGAGCACCTGGCTGTTGGTGGCCACTGACAGCACTCTGGTCTCCTCAGGACCCAGCTTCAGGATACTCTGAGGTTCAGGTCAGGCAGATGGAATCTGGTCTTCTCAGAACCCACTGGGGCTTCAGTTTGGGGGCATTGTGGGGTTTAGTTCAGGTTGATGGAATCTGGTCTCCTCAGGACCTGCTGGGTGTTCAGCTTTGGGACATTGTGGGGTTCAGTTCAGGCTGACAGGAGATGGGTCACCACAAGACCCATGTGGTTTCAGCTTTGGGGCATTGTGGGGTTCAATTCAGGCTGATAGAATTTGATCTCCTCAGGACCTTATGGGGGTTCAGCTTTGTGACATTGTGGGGTTCAGTTCAGGCTGACAGGAGATGGGTCACCACAGGATCCATTGTATTTTGGCTTTGGGGCATTATGGGGTTTAGTTTTGGCTGATGGAATCTAGTTTCCTCAGGACCCATGATCTCCTCAGAACCCATTGGTGCTTCAGCTTTGGGACATTGTGGGGTTCAGTTGAGTCTGACGGGAGTCTGGTTTCCTCAAGATTCCTGCAACGATGTGCTGCTGAAAGAAAAAGTGAGGAAAATTGGGAAGAAGCTTCTGTGTGTGGCTGTTGCTGAAAGTCTGTCTTAAGAGGACCCAAGACTGTTAGGGCTTGATGTGGAAAGTTGTGGGATTTTAGTCAGTTTTTGTCTGTAGTATAAGATGGTGTCCTATATTGTTCCTTGGTGTGTGGTTTCCATTTTTCCCAGCACGGTTTATTGAGGGGGGTGGGGGGGACTGTCCTTTCCCGCATATATATTTTTAGTTCCTTTCTTGTAAATTAATTACCATGCACCTGTAGGTTTACTTCTGAGCTCTCTTGACTATTTCTGTGCCAATTCCACACGTCTTCTGGTGACTTTAGGTACATACTCTAGATTGAAGTCAGGGATAGACATGCCACCAGCCTGTTCTGCTTTCTCAGGATCCCTTTGGCTCTTCTGGTTCCTTTGTGGCTCCACACAGATGTAAAGAATGCTTTTGTTTCTGTGAAAAATGTCATTGAAATGTTGGCAGTGATTGCATGAATGTGTACGTTGCTTTGTTTAGAATGGATATTTTAATGGTATTTTCACCCATAAGCATGGGATATCTTTTTACTTGTATCCATTTAGTTTCTTTGATCATTGTCTTGTAGTTTTTAGCTTTCAGGTCTTTCAAGTCCTTGGTTAGATTTCTAGTTATGTGGGGGAGGGGATGCAATTGTAAAAGGAATTATTTTCTTAATTTCTCTTTCTGATAGTTCATTATTAGTGTAGAGAATCACAAATGATCTTGCAGTTCTGCTGACTTTCTTTTTTCTTTTTTTTGGCCCCACAGCTCGACATGTTGGATCTTAGTTCTCTGACCAAGGATCAAACCTGTACCCCCTGCAGTGGAAGTCTTAACTACTGGACTGCCAGGCAAGTCTGTGAATTCGCTTTTTAGTTCTGACAGTTGCTTTGGTGTAGTGTTATGTGGAAAACTAGAATTAAGACATCTAATAGTTTCAGTTCCATCTGGTCATCCACAGCACCCAGGGCATGGTGTCTACTAATATACTCTTCCTATGGTGCCTTTTAATACCATGTGGACTAGTACAAGGCAATTAGCATCAAACTACTTTAGCTGAATTTAGTTAGGTTAACTCTTGGCCTCTATTGCAATGTTCGATGTCATCTCTGATTTTCTAGCATGTGACTTACATGGCTGTATTGAAAAGTAACTTACTTTCTAGTAAAATTTCAAACGTGTCTACTTTAAATAGTGGTACAAAGTTTTCTACATTCACACCAAATACCGCAATGTGTTTTACCCAAAACATGGTCACTTTCCCAGGGAACCAGCCCACAACCCCAAAATGGGGGATAATTATGGTTTCCACATTACAATCCTTTCCATAGGACCAGTTCAACTTTCATCAGCTGCCCAAGCTTTGTGCAACTGTCTTTCTTCATTCTAATGCAGTTTTCTTTTTCTGGAGCCATCACTGGGGCTTTCCCTCATGTTAAAAACCTTCATGGATTTAAAGTGACAAGATGACTATGATCTGGGTGGCTTTTCAGTGTGGTTTCTTTCACTGAGAATGTTTTTAGTGCTTTTCCATGTTGTGCCATGTGTCATTTTTTTCACTGTGCTTACAAACATATAACAACATTTATTATTTGAGTCATTTTAAGTATGAACTTCTATAGCATTAACTGCACTCTCATTGTAAAAATTTCCCCACCATTCATCTCCAGAATCTTTCCCTTTTCCTGAAGTGACACTGTAACCATTAAAGACTCATAACCCCCAATCCCTGGCCATCTTACTCTACTTGGAATTTGTCTTATATGGATATCTCATACTAGTGGAATCATAGAACATTTTTCCTTTTGTGTCAGGCTTGTTTCACTTCACCTAATGACTTGAAGTTTCATCTACATTATAGCATGTATGAGTTATCTTGTTTTTAAAGGTTGAATCAGATCCCACTGTGTATATACTACATCGTGCTTATCCAGTCATCTGTTGAACACTTGTGCTGCTGCCAGCTTTTGGTTACTATGAATAATGCTGCTATGAATATGGGGTTTGAATATCTGTTTCAGTATTTGGTTTTAAATATCTTGAGTGTATAACCTGGACCGGAATTGATGGATTCTATGTTAACTCTGTGTTTAAGTTTTTGTAAAGCCCCCTACTATTTTCTGAAGCTGTGGCATTATTTTACTATATTCCTTTATATGGCAGAGTAATGCATCTCATGGATGGAACTGCCCTATTTGCTCTTCCATTCACTTGTTGGTGGACATTTTCATTGTTTTTAACTTGGATTATCAAGAACACTGCTGCTGTAAATATTGGTGTACAAGTATATATTTGAGCACCTCTTTTAAATTCTTTGGATGTATATCTAGGAGTGGAGTTACCAAAACATATGATATTTCAGTTCAGTCACTCACTCATGTCCGACTCTTTGTGACCCCGTGGACTGCAGCACACCAGGCTCCCCTATCCATCACCAACTCCCAGAGCTTGCTCAAACTCATGTCTATCGAGTTGGTGATGCCATCAACCATCTCATCCTCTGTTATCCCCTTCTGCTCCTGCCTTCAATCTTTCCCAGCATCAGGGTCTTTTCCAATGAGTCAGTTCTTCACATTAGGTGGCCAAAGTATTGCAGTTTCAGCTTCAGCATCAGTCCTTCCAATGAATAGTCAGGGTTGATTTCCCTTAGGATTGACTTGTTGGATCTCCTTGCAGTCCAAGTGATGCTCAAGAGTCTTCTCCAACACCACAGTTCCAAAGCATCACTTCTTCGGTGCTCAGTTTTCTTTGTAGTCCAGCTGTAACGTCTATACATGACTATTGGAACAACCATAGATTTGAGTACATGGACCTTTGTTGGTAATGTCTCTGCTTTCTAATATGCTGTCTAGGTTGGTCATAACTTTTATTCCAAGGAGCAGGTGTCTTTTAATTTCATGGCTGCAGTCACCATCTTCAGTGATTTTTGAGCCCCCCCCCCCCCACAATAAATTCTGTCACCATTTCCATTGTTTTCCTATCTATTTGCCATGAAGTGATGGGGCCAGATGCCATGATCTTAGTTTTCTGAATACTGATTTTTAAGCCAACTTTTTCACTCTCCTCTTTCACTTTCATCAAGAGACTCTTTAGTTCTTCTTTGCTTTCTGCCATAAGAGTGGTGTCCTCTGTGTATCTGAAATTATTGATATTTCTCCTGGCAATTTTGATTCCAGCTTGTGCCTCATCCAGACCCGAGATTTCACATGATATACTCTGCATATAAGTTAAATAAGCAGGGTGCTGTACTCCTTTCCTGATTTGGAACCAGTCCATTGTTCCATGTCTAGTTCTAATTGTTGCTTCTTCACCTGCATACAGATTTCTCAGGAGGCAGGTAAGGCAGTCTGGTATTCCCATACCTTTCAGAATTTTCCACAGTTTGTGGTGATCTGCAGAGTCAAAGGCTTTGGCATTGTTAACAAAGCAGAAGTAAATATTTTTCTGGATGTTTTTCTCTCTTGCTCTTTCAGTGATGCAACAGGTGTTGGCAATTTGATCTCTGGTCCCTCTGTCTTTTCTAAATCCAGCTTGAACATCTAGAAATTCATGGTTCACTTACTGTTGAAGCCTGGCTTGGAGAAATTTGATCATTACTTTGTTAACATGTGAGATGAGTGCAACTGTGTGGCAGTTGGAACATTCTTTGGCTTTGCCTTTCTTTGGGATTGGAATGAAAACTGACCTTTTCCAGTCCTGTGGCCACTACTGAGTGATATAATTACATTTTTATGTTTTCGAGAAAATGCTTGTTTTGGACACATTGATTGCACCATTTTACCTCTCCACAAGTAAAGTTTTGAGTTTCAATTTCGTACATTTTCGCCAACATTTGTTATTTGTCTTTATTGTTGATTTTCCTCACGTCCATCCTGAGTGCCTTATTAAGGAGGAAGTCATAATGCAGGACCCACATTTGAGGAGAGGAGAGTTAGCTTCATATACTTGATGGACAGGTGAGTCTGTATCAATTATTTAGAATCTTTCTGTGTGAGATTTTTATTCAACATTACTCATAAAACCTAATTTTTACTTTTTACCAGTTTGGACACCTGAAAATTATTTTAAACTTTTGGGAGCTTCCCTGGTGGCTCAGCCTGTAAAAGCATATGCTTGCAATGCAGGATACCTGTGTTCAATCCCTGGGTGGGGAAGATCCCCTGGAGAAGGAAATGGCAACCCACTCCAGTACTCTTGCCTGGAAAATTTCATGAATGGAGGCGCCTCATAGCTTACAGTCCATGGGGTTGCAAAGAGTCAGACACGACTGAGCAACTTCACTTTCACTTTCTTTTGGCTATAATCCAGCCAATTAGACTGCTTAGTTCATTCTAGCTTTGGCTATTGAGAGCTTTTTCCATACTCTCCTGCTTTTATTTTACATAATTCAGCTTTTATGGGGCTTTTTGGTCCTTCTTTCTCACATTTTAAGATTATGCTGCTTTACATATTTATTGTCTCAGTCCTAGTATCAGACACATATTTAAAGAGTCCTTGTCCCTTTTTGTTAGAGCATATTAATAAAAACTTGTATGTGGGAACTTAATAATCTCAGCAGACAATGCATGGAAATACACATGCATGTATCCAGACTATGCATACAGACGGTTATGAAGATTTTCACATGGAGTTATATGTTTCTGCATTAGGCTAAAGATAGTTTATAATGATGTCTCCAACCTGATCTCTTATGACACAGGTATTATAACCTTCTCCTTTTGTCTGCCTGTAACTTCCCACTCCAATGGTAAGAAACCTGGCTTCCACTACTCATCACTTATCAAATTCAGGGCTTGCTCCTTCAATAACTGATATGGTAGTTTCAGTCCTGTTAGCTACAAACCCCCGTGGAAAGAACTTACAGAGCCCATTGTTTATGTATGGTACATTTGCCTTTGGCCTGCAGATTCCATTCATTTACACAGTGAACTTAGGTCAGATAATTTTGTCCTAAGAGTGAGAGTGGCCTTTTAAAATTTTTCTTCTTCCTTTTAAATCTTTTGGCTGTGCCGCGTCATGTGGGGTTTTAGGTCCCTGACCAGGAATTGAACCCATATTTCCTGCACTGGCAACGTGGAGTCTTAACCACTGGACCCCTAGGGAAGTCTGAAGCTTTTCATTTATTTCTCAATCTGTTATATTCTTTGTTAAATTCTGCATTCCAGTCTTTAGCACTCCATACCATAAATAAATAAATGTGAATAGGTAATAAATTACTTGTGTTCTGAAAACAGAAATCTATGTGCTTAGACAAATGCATAGTGGCAGGTATTCCTCACTAAAGTACCATGTGAAATATTTCAACCATATATTCCATAAACTCTTTATCATGTCTGTTTTACCTTTGCTAGAATGTCTTATACGATCATACAGTGTGTAGCACTTGAGGCTGGAGTCCCTCACTCAGTAATGTAAGTGTTAGATTCATGCTTTCCTTTATTTTTATTTTAAATTGGTCTGTGGTTCATTCCTCTATATCTCTGAATGCTATTTTATTGCATTAGATGAGAGGAAAGATAATTTTCCCCCTAGCCTCAATGTTCTTCACTGAGATGTTCATAATGAAAGGAAGATGGATTGGAGAAAAACAATCAGAAGTTTAATATATGACATGCATACCTCCTATATAGTTGAAAGATACCTGGGAAAACTGTCACTTTCTGAAATGGTCCAAGACTTTACCTTAAATGCTATCATCAGCTAAGAATGAAAGAAGGAGGTTAAGGAATGGAAGAAGCTATTTAAGGGAGATTATTAGGTGAAGCACAGTAAACAAAGACATGGTGGTATGCAGATTAACTTCCAGGTCCATTCCATAGACCTTCTTGATATTTAGTCAAGTCATTTAGTGATATCAAGTCAGTCTTGATACTTAGTCCATTCTTGATATTTAGCCATCCTCTATTTCCTGGTCCAGACAGGGACACGTCCTTAAAGATGGAGATATCCTTAACAAATGTAAATCTACTTCATAAAATGGAATTTCGACTTGGTTTTCAAAGATCCTCCTGGGGCGGCTGTTTGTTTTTTTCTTTTGTTTTGTTTTGTTTTTTTTAATTAATCAGTCCAAAATAACCCTTTTGTCAAATGTGCATATTTTGGGTGTGCTTTTTGTGCTCCCCTTGAAATGTGCATTCAGGGGAGGAGTGTCACCCTGGAGACTGTTGATATGTGACCCCATGGACAGGGACTGGGTTGGTCACCCTGAAGAATGTGGATATGTGACCCCAGGGGAATGGTCAGAAGGAATTCACCCTGGAGACTGTGGAATTGTGAGCCCAGTTGCAAGGCTTGGGAAGGGGTCACCGTGGAGACTGTGGATGTGTGACTCCAGATACAGTGTCTGGGAGGGAATCACCCAGGGGACTGTAGATATGTGATCCTAGATATAGGGTTTGGGAGAATGTCACCCTGCAGACTGTGGACATGTGACCCCAGGTGCATGGTCCAGTGTGTTGTGATCACCCTGGAGATTGTGGAAGCGTGACCACAGGTACTGGGTCTGGGAAGTGGCGTCATCCTGGAGATGTGCACATGTGATTACAGACACAGGATATTTCAGGTGGAGTCACCTTGGAAACTGGAGGAGTGACCCCAGGTGCAGGGTCTGGGGTGAGGTTCAGTGACGTCAGGACTCTTGTCTTGTTGGGAGAGACACATCAGGATTCTCCTCGAGATGTTGCAATGCAATACGGACGCCTCTCAAGGTGAGGGGGGAGACCAAGTTTGCCTTTGCAGTTGCCAGAGCAATACTGTGACTCCTGTCAGTTTTCAAGAGGAGACAGGTTTCATCTCCTTTTGAAGCATTGAACTCCACGTGCCTCTCGTGTTGTCAAAGGGATGTGAGGCCTCCTGTCAAAATGAGGCGGGGAACTAGGGCATTCTCTAGGGTCTCCACAGGGGATTCAGACGTCCCTTCCTCTTATGAGATGAAAGACGAACCTGCATTCAAGTCACTGCAGGGAAATCCGGCCTTATTTCAAACCAGGGCATCTTGGTGTCCATTCCACGTGAGGCAGCAAACTCAAGGTCCCTCTCACATATCTATAGCTGAGAGAAGCCTCCTCTTTAGGTGTTGTTTAAACCTGGCATTCCTCTTGAGTCAAAGCCAGGAAATCAGGTCTCATCTCGAGATGATTTGAGGTACACGGAGCTGTTTTCTAGTTGCTGTGCTGAACAGGGTGTTCCTCTATACTTAGGACAGTGTTTTCGGGGAATCTCTGGAGTTGCCTAAAGGAAGTCAAGCCACATGTCGTGTTTGATGGGGAACGCCAGATGGCTCTGGAGCCAATGAAGGGGAATCTGGCCTCATCTTGAGTTGATTTGGAGTACACGGAGTGCTTTCATGTTGCTGCGGGGACCTCAGGGTCCCTCTAGACTTGTATCAGTGTTCTTGGGGACTCTCTAGAGTTCCATCAAGGACGTCAAGGCTCCTTTCATGTTTGATGGGGAACACGGACTTGCTCTGCACTCAATGCAGGGGAATCTGATCTCATCTCTCATCGAGTGGGAAGTCTCATGGTTTTTCTCGAGTTGCGGAGGGAACCTGGGGTATATTCTCGAGTGACGACAGGGATGGACTCTTAAAACTCCTGTTTGTTCAATGATGTCAGGACGCCTGTCTAGTTGTGAGGGTCACCTCGGGATTCTCCTCGAAACTTGGTTGGACAATAGGGATGCCTCTCGAGATGAGTAGGGAAACCCACTGTCACTTTCAAGTTGTTACAGGAATACTGGGATTCCTTCAATTTTCAAGAGGAGTCAGTCATCGTCTACTTTTGAAGCATTGAACTCCGTGTTCCTCTCGAGTTGTCAAAGGGATGTGAGACCTCCTGTGGAAATGAGGTGGGGAACTAGGGCTTTCTCTAGGGTCTCCACAGGGGATTCAGACATCCCTTCATCTTTTGAGATGAAAGACAAGCCTGCATTCATGTCACTGCAGGGAAATCCGGCCTTATGTCGAGTCACGGCATCTCGGTGTCCATTCCACTTGAGGCAGCAAACTCAGGGTCCCTCTCACGTACCTATAGCTGAGAGAAGCTTCCCCGTGAGGGGGTTCTGGAAAGTTGGCATTCCTCTTGATTCGAAGCCAGGGAATCAACTCTCATCTCGAGATGATTTGAGGTACACGGAGCTGTTTTCTAATTGCTGTGCTGAACGTGGTGTTCCTCTATACTTGGGACAGTGTTTTCAGGGAATCTCTGGAGTTGCCTAAAGGAAGTCAAGCCACTTGTCATGTTTGATGGGGAACGCCGGATGGCTCTGGAGCCAATATAGTGTAATCTGGCCTCATCTCACGTTGATTTGTAGTACACTGAGTACTTTCGTGTTGCTGCGGTGACCTCAGGGTCACTCTAGACTTGTATCAGTATTCTTGGGGACTCTCTGGAGTTCCATCAAGGAAGTCAAGGCTCCTTTCATGTTTGATGGTGCACATGGAATTGCTCTGCACGCAATGCAGGGGAATTTGATCTCATCTCTCTTCGAGTGGAAAGTCTCATGGACTTTCTCGCGTTGCGGAAGGAACCTGGGTTATATTCTCGAGTGACGAAGGGGATGGCCCCTCATAACGCGTGTTTGTTCAGCGACATCAGGCCTCCAGTCTCGTTGCGAGGGACAACTCGAGATTCACTTCGAGACTTGGCAAGTCAATAAGGAGGACACCTCTCGAGGTGAGGCGGGAGACCCAGTGTCCTTTCAAGTTGCCACAGGGATACTGGGATTCCTGTCAATTTTCAAGAGGACTCAGTCATCATCTACTTTTGAAGCATTGACTTCCACTTTCCATTCGTGTTGTCAAAGGGATGTGAGGCCACATGTCAAGATGAGGTGGGGAAATAGGGCTTTCTATAGGGTCTTCAAGGGGATTCAGGAATCCCTTCATCTGATGAGATGAAAGATGAGCCTGCACTCAAGTCACTGCAGGGAATTCCGGCCTTATTTCGAGTCAGGGCATCTCGGTGTCCATTACACTTGAGGCAGCAAACTGAGGGTCCCTCTCACATACCTAGAGCTGAGAAAAGCCTCCGCTTGAGCTGCTGTGGAAAGTGGGCATTCCTCTTGATTCGAAGCCAGGAAATCAGCTCTCATCTCGAAATGATTTGGGGTACACGGAGCTTTTCTCGAGTTGCTGTGCTGAACTTGGTGTTCTTCTATACTTGGGACGGTGTTCTCAGGGAATCTCTGGAGTTGCCTAAAAGAAGTCAAGCCACTTGTCCTGCTTGATGAGGAATGCTGGATTGCTCTAGAGCCAATGCAGGGAAATCAGGCCTCACCTCAAGTTGATTTGAGGTAAACGGGGATATTTCGTGTTGCTGCGTTGACCTCAGGGTCCCACTAGACATGTGACAGAGTTATTGGGGACTATGTGGAGTTTCATCTAGGAAGTCAAGGCTCCTTTCGTGTTTGATGGGGAACACCGACTTGCTTTGCATGCAATGCAGGGGAATCAGGCCTCGTCTCACGGCGAGGGGGAATTCTCATGGTTTTCTCGAGTTGTGGCGGGAAACTGGGTTATATTCTCGAGTTACAGCTGGGATGGCCCTTCAAAACTTGTGTTGGTTCAGTGATATCAGGACTCCTGTCTAGTTGTGAGGGACACATCGAGATTCTCCTCGAAGCTTGGCAGGGCAATAGGGACGCCTCTCAATGTGAGAGGGGCAACCCAAGTTCCTTTCCAGTTGCCACAGGAATTTTGGGATTCCTATCAATTTTCAAGAGGAGGGAGTGATACTCCCCTTTTGAAGCATTTAAATCCACGTGCCTCTCGAGTTTCAAAAGGATGTGAGGCCTCCTGTTGAGATGAGCCAGGGAACTAGGGCTGTCTCTAGGGTCTCCACAGGGGATTCAGACATCCCTTCATCTTGTTTGATGAAAGACGAGCCTGCATTCAAGTCACTCCAGGGAATTCCGGCCTTATTATGAGTCAGGGCATCTCGGTGTTCATTCCACTTGAGGCAGCAAACTCAGGGTCCCTCTCACATACATATACCTGACAGAAGCCTCCTCGTCAGGTGCTTGTGTAAAGTTGACATCCCTCTTGAGTCAAAGCCAGGGAATCAGCTCTCATCTCGAGATGATTTGGGGTACACAGAGCTTTTCTCGAGTTTCTGTGCTGAACTTGGTGTTCCTCTAGTCTTGAGATGGTAGTCTCGGGTAATCTCTGGAGTAGCCTAACGGAAATCAAGCCACTTTCTGTGTCTGATGGGGAACGAGTGATGTCTCTGGAGACAATGCAGGGGAATCGGGTCTCATCTCGAGTTGATTTGAAGTACACGGTGCACTTTCATGTTGCTGCAGGGGACCTCAGGGTCTCTCTAGACTTGTGACAGTGTTCCTGGGGACTCTCTGGAGTTCCATCAAGGAAGTCAAGGCTCCTTTCATGTTTGATGGGGAACACGGACTTGCTCTGAATGCAGTCCAGGGGAATCGGGCCTCATCTTGAGTTGATTTGGAGTACACGGAGCCCTTTCATGTTGCTGCGGGGACCTCAGGGTCCCTGTAGACTTCTGACAGTGTTCTTGGGGTCTCTCTGGAGGTCCTTCAAAGAAGTCAAGTCTCCTTTCCTTTTGATTGGGAACACGGACTTAACCTGCATACATTGCATGGGAACTGGGCCTCATCTCGCGGTGAGGAGAAAGTCTCATTATTTTTCTGGAGTTGTGGAGGGAACCTGGTTATGTTCTAGAGTTACGGCGGGGATGGCCCTTCAACACTCATGTTTGTTCAGCGATGTGTGAACTCCTGTCTAGTTGCGAGGGACACCTTGAGATTCTCCTCAAGGCTTGGCAGGACAATAGTGACGCCTCTCGAGGTGACGGGGGAGACCCAGTGTCCTTTCAAGTTGCAACAGACATACTGGGATTCCTGTCAATTTTCAAGAGGACTCAGTCATCGTCTCCTTATGAAGCATTGAATTCCGCATTCGACTCGTGTTGTCAAAGGGATGTAAGGTCACCTGTCGAGATAAGGTGGGGAAATAGGGCTTTGTCTAGGGTCTCCACAGGGGATTCAGACATCACTTCATCTTTTGAGATGAAAGACAAGCCTGCATTCAAGTCACTGCAGGGAAATCCAGCCTTATGTCGAGTCAGGGAATCTCGGTGTCCATTCCACTTGTGGCAGCAAATTCAGGGTCCCTCTCACATACCTATAGTTGAGAAAAGCATCCGCTTGAGCTGCTTGTGGAAAGTTGGCATTCCTCTTGAGTCGAAGCCAGGGAATCAGCTCTCATCTCGAAATGTTTTGGGGTACACGGAGCTTTTCTCGAGTTGCTGTGCTGAACTTGGTGTTCCTCTAGACTGGTGGTGGTATTCTCATAGAGTCTCTGGAGTTGCCTAAAAGAAGTCAAGCGACTTGTGCTCTTTGATGAGGAATGCAGGATTGTTCTGGAGCCAATGCAGGGAAATCAGGCTTCATCTCGAGTTGATTTGTGGTACACGGGGCTCTGTCGTGTTGCTGCATTGATCTCAGGGTCCCTCTAGACTTCTGACAGAGTTCTTGGGGACTATGGAGAGTTTCATCTAGGAAGTCAAGGCTCCTTTCGTGTTTGATGGGGAACACGGACTTGCTCTGCATGCAATGCAGGGGAATCAGGCCTCATCTCACGGTGAGGGGAAAGTCTCATTGTTTTTCTGGAGCTGTGGTGTGGAACCTGGGTTATATTCTCGAGTTACGGCAGAGTTGGCCCTTCAAAACTCGTGTTTGTTCAGCGACATCAGGACTCCTGTCTAGTTCCGAGGGACACCTTAGGATTCTTCTCGAGGCTTGGCAGGACAATTGGGATGCCTCTCGAAGTGAGGCGGGACGCCAGGTTTCCCTTTGCAGTTGCCAGAGCCATACTGTGACTCCTGTCAGTTTTCAAGAGGAGTCAGGCTTCGTCTCCTTTTGAAGCATTGAACTCCGCTTGCCTCTCATGTTGTCAAAGGGATGTGAGGCCTCCTGTCGAGATGAGGCGGGGAACTAGGGCATTCTCTAGGGTCTCCACAGGGGATTCAAACATCCCTTCATCTGTGAGATGAAAGACAATCCTGCATTCAAATCACTGCAGGGACATCCGGCCTTATTTCAAGTCAGGGCATCTCGGTGTCCATTCCACTTGAGGCAGCAAACTCAGGGTCCCACTCACGTACCTATAGCTGAGAGAAGCCTCCTCTTTAGGTGTTGTTTAAAGCTGGCATTCCTCTTGAGTCAAAGCCAGGGAATCAAGTCTCATCTCGAGATGATTTGAGGTACACGGAGCTGTTTTCTAGTTGCTGTGCTAAACGTGGTGTTCCTCTATACTCAGGACGTTGTTCTCGGGGAATCTCTGGAGTTGCTTAAAGGAAGTCAAGTCACTTGTCATGTTTGATGGGGAACGCCGGATGGCTCTGGAGCCAATGAAGGGGAATCTGGACTCATCTCGAGTTGATTTGGGGTACACCGAACTATTTCATGTTGCTGCGGTGACCTCAGGGTTCCTCTAGACATTTATCAGTGTTCTTGGGGACTCTCTGGAGTTCCATCAAGGAAGTCAAGGCTCCTTTCATGTTTGATGGGGAACACGGAATTGCTCTTCACTCAGTGCAGGGGAATCTGATCTCATCTCTCATCGAGCGGGAAGTCTCATGGATTTTCTCGAGTTGTGGAGGGAACCTGGGTTATATTCTCAAGTGACGATGGGGATGGCCCGTCAAAACTCGTGTTTTTTCAGCTACGTCAGGACTCCTGTCTAGTTGCGATGGACAACTCGGGATTGTCCTCGAGTCTTGGCAGGGCAATAGGGATGCCTCTCGAGGTGAGGCGGGAGACCCAGTGTCCTTTCAAGTTGCCACACGGATACTGGGACTTCTGTCAATTTTCAAGAGGACTCAATCATTGTCTACTTTTGAAGCACTGAACTCCGTGTTCTACTCGTGTTGTCAAAGGGATGTGAGGCCTCCTGTCGAGATGAGGCGGGGAACTAGGGCTTTCTCTAGGGTCTTCATAGGGGATTCAGATATCCCTTCATCTTTTGAGATGAAGGATGAGCCGGCATTCAAGTCACTGCAGGGAATTCCGGCCTTATTTCGAGTCAGGGCATCTCGGTGTCCATTCCACTTGAAGCAGCAAACTCAGGGTGCCTCTCACATACCAAGAGCTGAGAAAAGCCTCCACTTGAGCTGCTTGTGGAAAGTTGGCATTGCTCTTGTTTCAAAGCCAGGGAATCTGCTCTCATCTCGAAATGATTTGGGCTACACGGAGCTTTTCTCGAGTTGCTGTGCTGAACTTGGTGTTGCTCTAGACTTGGGATGGTGTTCTCGGGGAATCTTGGAGTTGCCCAAAAGAAGTCAAGCCACTTGTGCTCTTTGATGAGGAATGCAGGATTGCTCTGGAGCCAGTGCAGGGGAATCGGGCCTCATCTCGAGTTGATTTGTGGTACACGGTGCTCTTTCCTATTGTTGCACTGACCTCAGGGTCCCTCTAGACTTCTGACACAGTTCTTGGGGACTATGTGGAGTTTCATCTAGGAAGTCAAGGCTCCTTTCGTTTTTGATGGGGAACATGGACTTGCTCTGCATGCAATGCAGGGGAATCGGGCCTCATCTCATGGCAAGGGGGAATTCTCACGGTTTTCTTGAGCTCTGGCGGGAACCTGAGTTATGTTCTCAAGTTATGGTTGGGATGGCCCTTCAAACTCGTGTTGATTCAGTGACATTAGGACTCCTGTCTAGCTGCAAGGGACAACTCGGGATTCTATTCAAGGCTTGGTAGGGCAATAAGGATGCCTCTCGAGGTGAGGGGGGAGACCCAGGGTCCATTCCAGTTGCCACAGTAATTTGGGGATTCCTATCAATTTTCAAGAGGAGGCAGCCATGCTCTCCTTTTGAAGCATTTAAATCCGTGTGCCTCTGGAGGTTTCTAAAGACTGTGAGTCCTCCTGTCGAGATGAGCCGGGGAACTAGGGTTTTCTCTAGGGTCTCCACAGGGGATTCAGACATCACTTCATCATGTGTGATGAAAGACGAGCCTGCATTAAAGTCACTGCAGGGAAATCCAACCTTATTTCGAGTCATGGCATCTGGGTAACCATTCCACTTGATGCAGCAAACTCAGGGTCCCTCTCACATACCTAGAGCTGAAAGAAGCCTCCTCTTGAGGGGCTTGTGGAAAGTTGGCATTCCTCTTGAGTGGAAGCCAGGGAATCAGCTCTCATCTCGAGATGATTTGGGGTACACGGAATTTTCTCGAGTTGCTGTGCTGAACTTGGTATTCCTCTTGTCTTGAGACGGTATTCTCAGGTAATCTCTGGAGTTGCCTAAAGGAAGTCAAGCCACTTGTTGTGTTTGATGGGGAATGAGTGATGGCTCTGGAGCTAATGCAGGGGAATCGGGCCTCATCTCGAGTTGATTTGAAGCACACAGTGCACTTTCATGTTGCTGTGGGGTTCTCAGGGTCCCTCTAGACTTTTCAAAGTGTTCCTGGGGACTCTCTGGATTTCCATCAAGGAAGTCAAGGCTCCTTTCGTGTTTTATGGGGAACACAGACTTGCTTTGCATGCAGTGCATGGGAAGCGGGCCTCATCTCGAGTTGATTTCAAGTACACAGTGCATTTTCATGTTGCTGCGGGGACCTCAGGGACCCTCGAAACTTGTGACAGTGTTCCTGGGGACTCTCTGGATTTCCATCAGGGAAGTCAAAGCTCCTTTTGTGTTTGATGGGGAACACAGACTTGCTCTGAACGCAGTGCAGGGGAATCGGGCCTCATCTCGAGTTGTTTTGGAGTACACAGAGCCTTTACATGTTGCTCTGTGTTCCTCTCGAGTTGTCAAAGGGATGTGAGGCCTCCTTTTAAGATGAGGCTGGGAACTAGGGTATTCTCTAGGGTCTCCACAGGGGATTCAGACATCCCTTCATCTTGTGAGATGAGAGATGAGCCTGCATTCAAGCCACTGCAGGGACACCTGGCCTTATTTTGAGTCAGGGCTTCTCAGTGTCCATGTCACTTGAGGCAGCAAACTCAGGGTCCCTCTCACATACCTATAGCTGAGAGAAGCCTCCTCTTTAGGTGTTGTTTAAAGCTGGCATTCCTCTTGAGTCAAAGCCAGGGAATCAGCGCTCATCTCGAGATGATTTGAGGTACACAGAGATGTTTTCTAGTTGCTGTGCTGAACGTGGTGTTCCTCTATACTTAGGACGGTGTTCTCGGGTAAACTCTGGAGTTGCCTAAAGGAAGACAAGCCACTTGTCGTGTTTGATGGGGAATGCTGGATGGCTCTGGAGACCATGCAGGGGAATCAGGCCTCACCTCGTGTTGATTTGAAGTACACGGAGCGCTTTCGTGTTGCTGTGGGGAGCTCAGTGTCCCTCTATACCAGTGACAGTGTTCCTGGGGACTCTTTGGAGTTCCATCAAGGAAGTCAAGGCTCCTTTCGTGTTCATGGGGAACAGGGAATTGCTCTGCCTGCAGTGCAGGGGATTCAGGCCTCATCTCACGGCCAGGTGAAAGCCTCATGGTTTTTCTCGAGTTGCGGCAAGAACCTGGGTTATGTTTTCTAGTTACGACGAGGATGGACCTTCAAAACTTGTGTTGGATCAGCAACGTCAAGATTCCTCTCTAGTTGCGAGGGACACCTCGGAATTCTCCTCGAGGCTTGCATGGGCAATAGGGATGCCTCTCGAAGTGAGGCGAGAGACCCAGGGTTCCTGTCCAGTTGCCACAGGGATATCGTGATTCCTATCAATTTTGAAAAGGAGTCAGGCTTCGTCTCCTTTTGAAGCATTGAACTTCGAATGCCTCTCGAGTTTTCAAAGGGAAGTCAGGCCTCATGTCGAGATAAGGCAGGGAACTAGTGCTTTCTCTAGGGTCTCCACAAGGGATTCAGACATCCCTTCTTTATGTGAGATGAAAGATGAGCCTGCATTCAAGTCAATGCAGGGAAATCCGGCCTTATTTTGAATCAGGGCATCTCGATGTCCATTCCACTTGAAGCAGCAAAATCAGGTTCCCTTTCACATACATATAGCTGAGAGAAGCCTCCTCTTGAGTTGCTTGTGGAACGTTGGCATTCCTCTTGAGTCCAATCCAGGGAATCAGCTCTCATCTTGAGATGATTTGTGGTACACGGAGCTTTTGTCGAGTTGCTGTGCTGAACTTGGTGTTCCTCTAGATATGGGACGGTGCTCTCGGTTAATCTCTGGGGTTGCTAAAAGAAGTCAAGCTACTTGATCTGTTTGATGGGGAATGCACGATGTCTCTGGAGCCAATGGAGGGGAATCCGGCCTCATGTCAAGTTGATTTGTAGTACACGAAGCTCTTATGTGTTGCTGTGGTGGCCTCAGCACCTCTAGACTTGTGAGGTGCTGAAGTCCCCAGTCTTCTTGGGGACTATGTGGAATTTCATCTAGGAAGTCAAGGCTCCTTTAGTGTTTGATGGGGAACTCAGATGTGGTCTGCATGCAATGCAGGGGAATCACACCTCATCTCGAGTCGATTTGGGGTACACGATGCTCTTTTGTGTTGCTGCGGGGACCTCAGGGTCCCGCTAGACTTGTGATAGTGTTCTTGGGGACTTTCTGGAGGTCCATCAAGGAAGTCAAGGCTCCTTTTGTGTTTAATGAGGAACACAGACTTGCTCTGCACGCAGCATTGCAATCGGGCTTCATCTCGCAGCGATGGGGAAGTCTCATGGTTTTTCTTGAGTTTCAGTGGGAATCTGGGGTATGTTCTCGTATTACGGCGGGGATGGCCTTTCAAAACTCATGTTGGTTCAGCGACTTCAGGACTCATGTCTAATTGCCAGGGATACCTCGGGATTCTCCTTGAGGCTTGGCAGGGCAATAGGGACGCCTCTCGAGGTGAGACAGGAGACCCAGACTTCCTTCGCAGTTGCCAGAGGGATATTGGGATCCCTATCAATTTTCAAGGTGAGTCAGGCGTCGTCTCCTTTTGACGCCTTGAACTCTGCACTCCTCTCGAGTTGTCAAAGGGATGTGTGGCCTCCTGTCGAGATGAGTCGGGGAACAAGGGCTTTCTTTAGGGTCTCCACGGGGGATTCAGATATCCCTTCATCTTGTGAGATGAAAGACGACCCTGCATTCACGTCACTGCAGGGAAATCCGGCCTTTTTTCGAGTCTGGGAATCTCATTGTACATTCCACTTGAGGCAGCAAGCTCAGGGTCCCACTATGATACATATAGCTGAGAGAAGCCTCCTCTTGAGGTGCTTGTGGAAAGTTGGAATTCCCTTTGAGTCGAGTTCAGCGAATCAGCTCTCGTCTCGAGATGATTTGGGGTACATGGAGCTTTTCTCGAGTTGCTCTGCAGAACTTGGTGTTCCTCTGGACTTGGAATGATGTTCTCATGGAATCTCTGGAGTTGCATAAAGGAGGTCAAGCCACATGTTCTATTTGATGGGGAACGTGTGATGGCTCTGGACCCAATTCAGGTGAATTGGGCCTCATCTCGAGTTGATTTGGGGTACACGAGCTCTTTCATGTTGCTGCGGAGTCCGCAGGGTCCCTCTAGCTTTGTAACAGTGTTCTTGAGGACTCTCTGGAGTTCCATCAAGGAAGTCAAAACTCTTTTCAAGTATGATGGGGAACACACACATGCTCTGCATGCAATGCAGGGGAATCAGACCTCATCTCAAGGCGAGGGGGATGTCTCATGGTTTTTCTCGAGTTGCGGTGGGAACCTGGGGTATGTTCTTGAGTTGCGGTGGGGATGGACCTTCAAAACTTGTGTTGGGTCAGCGACGTCAGGACACCTGTCTAGTTGCGAGGGACACCTCGGGATTCTCCTCGTGGCTTGGGAGGGCAATAGGGAAGTCTTTCGAGGTAAAGTGGAGACCCAGGGTCCCTTTCCAGTTGCCACAGAGATATTGAGATTCCTATCAATTTTCAAGAGGAGGCAGGCATCATCTACTTTTGAGGCATTGAACTCCACGTGCCTCTCAAAGTTTCAAAGGGATGTGAGGCCTCCTGTCGAGATGAGGCAGGGAACTTGGGCTTTCTCTAGGGTATCCACAGGGGATTTAGACATCCCTTCTTCTTGTGAGATGATAGACGAGACTGCATTCAAGTCACTGCAGGGAAATCCGGCCTTATTTCGAGTAAGGGCATTTCGGTGTCCATTCCACACGAGGCAGCAAACTCAGGATCCCTCTCACATACCTATAGCTCAGAGTAGCCTCCTCTTGAGGTGCTTGTGGAAAGTTTCCATTCCTCCTGTGTCATAACTCTCATCTCGAAATGTTTTGGGGTACACGGAGCTTTTGTCGAGTTGCTGTGCTGAACTTGGTGTTCCTCTAGATATGGGACGGTGCTCTCGGTGAATCTCTGGGGTTGCCTAAAGGAAGTCAGGCTATTTGCCCTGTTTAATGGGGAATGAGGGATGTCTCTGGAGTCAATGCAGGGGAATTGGGTCTCATCTAGAGTTGATTTGAGTTAAACGAGTTCTTTTGTGCTGCTGCTGTCACTTCAGGGTCCCTGCAGAACTGTGACAGTGTTCTTGGGGACTATGTGGAGTTTCATCTAGGAAGTCAAGGCTCTTTTCGTGTTTGATGGGGAACATGGACTTGCTCTGCATGCAGTGCAGGGGAATCAGGCCTCATCTCGAGT
This sequence comes from Muntiacus reevesi, assembly GCF_963930625.1. Lineage (NCBI taxonomy): Eukaryota > Metazoa > Chordata > Mammalia > Artiodactyla > Cervidae > Muntiacus > Muntiacus reevesi. The sequence goes on from NW_027077841.1 coordinate 362,462, forward strand.
TGATTTGGAGTACATGGAGCGCTTTCATGTTGTTTCGGGGACCTCAGGGTCCCTCTAGACTTGTGAAAGTGTTCCTGGGGACTCTCTGGAGTGCCATCAAGGAAGTCAAGGCTCCTTTCCTGTTTGATGGGGAACACGGACTTGCTCTGCATGCAGTGCAGGGGAATCGGGCCTCATCTCGTGGCGAGGGGAAAGTGTCATTGTTTTTCTCGAGTTGCGGTGGGAACCTGGATTATGTTCTCGTGTTATGACGAGGATGGCCCTTCAAAACTCGGGTTGGATCAGTGATGTCAGGACTCCTGTCTAGTTGCGAGGGACACCTCGGGATTCTCCTCGGGGCTTGGGAGGGCAATAGGGACGCCTCTCAAGGTGAGAGGGGAAACCCAGGTTCCATTTGCAGTGGCCACAGGAATTTTGGGATTCCTATCATTTTTCAAGAAGAGTCAGCCATCGTCTCCTTTTGAAGCATTTAACTCCGTGTGCCTCTCGAGTTTTCACAGGGATGTGAGGTCTCATGTTGGGATGAGGCCAGGAACTAGGGCTTTCTCTAGGGTCACCACAGGGGATTCAGACATCCCTTCATCTCGTGAGATGAAAGACGAGCCTGCATTCAAGTCACTGCAGGGAAATCCAGCCTTATTTCGAGTCAGGACATCTCGGTGTCCATTTCACTTGAGGCCACAAACTCAGGGCCCATCTCACATACATATAACTGAGAGAAGCCTCCTCTTGAGGTACTTGTGGACAGTTGGCATTCCTCTTGAGTTGAATCCAGGGAAGCAGCTCTCAACTCGAGATGATTTGGGGGTACAGGGAGCTTTTCTCGAGTTGCAGTGCTGAACTTTGTGTTCCTTTAGATATTGGACGGTACTCTTGGTGAATCTCTGGAGTTGCCTAAAGGAAGTCAAGCCACTTGTCATGTTTGATGGGGAATGCAAGATGGCTCTGGAGCCAATGCAGGGCAATCGCGCCTCATCTCGAGTTGATTTCATTTACACGAATTCTTTTGTTTTGCTGCGGTGACCTCAGGGTCCCTCTCGACCTCTGGCAGTGTTCTTGGGGACTATGTGGAGTTTCATCTAGGAAGTGAAGCCTCCTTTCATGTTTGATGGGGAACACGGATTTGCTCTGCACTCAGTGCAGGGGAATCGGGCCTCACCTCGCGGCCAGGGGGAAGTCTCATGGTTTATGTTGAGTTGCGGCTGGGACCTAGGGTATGTTCTTGGGTTACGGCGAGGATGGCCCTTCAAAACCCGTGTTGGTTGAGCGGCGACAGGACTCCTGTCTAGTTTTAAAGGACACCTCGGGCTTCTCCTCGAGGCTTGGCAGGGCAATAGGGATGCCTCTCGAGGTGAGGTGTTGACCCAGCTTCCCTTTGCAGTTGCCACAGGGATATTGCTATTCCTATCAATTTTCAAGAGGTGTTAGGCATCGTCTCCTTTTGAAGCATTGAACTCCGTGTTCCTCTCGAGTTGTCAAAGGGATGTAAGGCCTCCTGTCGAGATGAGGTGGGGAACTAGGGCTTTCTTTAGGGTCTCCACAGGGGATTCAGACATCTCTTCATCTTGTGAGATGAAAGACGAGCCTGCATTCAAGTCACTGCAGGGAAATCCAGCCTTATTTCGAGTCAGGGAATCTCGGTGTCCATTCCACTTGAGGCAGCAAACTCAGGGTCCCTCTCACATACCTAGAGCTGAGAAAAGCCTCCGCTTGAGCTGCTTGTGGAAAGTTGGCATTCCTCTTGAGTTGAAGCCAGGGAATCAGCTCTCATCTCGAATGTTTTGGGGTACACGGAGCTTTTCTCGAGTTGCTGTGCTGAACTTGGTGTTCCTCTAGACTTGGGACGGTGCTCTCGGGGAATCTCTGGAGTTGCCTAAGGGAAGACAAGCCACTTGTCTAGTTTGATGAGGAAAGCGGGATTGCTCTGGAGCCAGTGCAGGGGAATCGGGTCTCATCTCGAGTTGATCTGGGTACTCGGAGCACTTTCGTGTTGCTGCGGGGACCTCAGTGTCCCTCTACACTTGCGACAGTGTTCTTGGGGACTCTCTGGAGTTCCATCACGGAAGTCAAGGCTCATATCCTGTTTTATGGGGAACACGGAATTGCTTTACATGCGATGCAGTGGAATTGGGCCTCATCTCACGGCGAGGGTGAATTCTCCTGGGTTTTCTTGAGTTGTGGTGGGCACCTGGGGTATCTTCTCGAGTTACGGCGGGAATGACCCTTCAAAACTCATGTTGTTCAGTGACATCAGGACTCCTGCCTAGATGTTAGGGACACCTCGGTATTCTCATCGAGGCTTGATAGGGCAATAGGGACCCCTCTCAAGGTGAGGCGAGAGACCCAGGGTTCCTGTCCAGTTGCCACAGGGATATTGGGATTCCTATCAATTTTCAAGAGGAGTCAGGAATCGTCTCCTTTTGAGGCATTGACCTCCGCGTGACTCTCGAGTTTTGAAAGGAGTGTGAGGCCTCCTGTTGAGATGATACGTGGAACTAGGGCTTTCTCTAGGGTCTCCACAGGGGATTCAGACATCCCTTCATCTCGTGAGATGAAAGACGAGCTTGCATTCAGGTCACTGCAGGGAAATCCGGCCTTATCTCGAGTCACGGCATCTCGGTGTCCATTCCACTTGAGGCAGCAAACTCAGGGTCCCTCTCACATACCTATAGCTGAGAGAAGCCTCCTCTTGAGGTGCTTGTGGAAAGTTGGCATTCCTCTTGAGTCAAAGCCAGAGAATCAGCTCTCATCTCGAGATGATTTGCTGTACTCGGAGCTTCTCTCTAGTTGCTGTGCTGAACTCGTGTTCCTCTAGACTTGGGATGGTGTTCTCGCGGAATCTCTGGAGTTGCCTAAAGGAAGGCAAGCCACTTGCTGTGTTTGCAGGGGAACGCCTGCTAGCTCTGGAGCCATTGCAGGGGAATCAGGCCTCATCTCGAGTTGATTTGTGGTACATGGAGCTCTTTTGTGTGATTGTGGTGACCTCAGGTCCCTCTAGACTTGTGACAGTGTTCTTGGGGCCTCTCTGGAGTTCCATCAAGGAAGTCAAGGCTCCTTTCTTGTTTGATGGGGAACACAGAATTGGTCTTCACGCAATGCTGGGGAATTGGGGTTCATCTCGTAGCGAGGGGGAAGCCTCATGGTTTTTCTCGAGTTGCAGCGGGCACCTGAGGTATATTCTCCAGTTGATTTTTGGCTGCACCAGACCACTGAGGAAGTTACCTTTTGACTATCCTTGATGACTGTTGTTAAATCCATCAAATTCTTTACATTTAATAGTGGAAACAAATGTGGTTAATGTAAGTTTGAAGTCAAGAATGCCAAATTAATTTGCCTCTCTATCCCTGTGTTCCCCTTCACAGCTAAAATTTTCACCAGAGCACTGGAGAATTCTTTGCTAAATATATATTCCACAAAATGTTATTCTTATGAAATTTTAAAATCTTTAATCAATAACTTTGGTAAATGGTGGACTAAATTTAAAAAAATAAAATATTCGCCTATGCAGCATTTCCTATGTTTATTTTATCATGCAAGTCTTCTTTCTCTTCTCTTTCTCTCTCTCTTTTTTTTTTTTTTGCAGGTCTTCTATCTTCAAATGAGCATCTTGGGGTTTAGTGTTCCCCCAAACACCCTATAAAGAGCTACCCTAAGCCAACTTTTCAAACACAGTTATAAGGTTCTTTTTGGTAGATTCATGTAGCATTTATTAATTAGAGTGGATGAAGACTAACGATGCCTTCTTAACCTTGCCACCATGTTATAAGGAAAGCAAGTCTGGCACATAACTATGAAACATTTACTAAACAGAAATTCATTATTAATAAAACATGCATGCATGCTAAGTTGCTTCAGTTGTGTCCGACTCTTTGCGACTACGGACTGTAGCCCACCAGGTTCATCTGTTTATAGGATTCTCCAGGCAAGAATACTGGAGTGGGTTGCCACACCCTCCTCGATCTTCCTGACCCAGAAATCCAATCAGCACCTCTTACATCACCTGCATTGGCAGGTGGGTTCTTTACCACTAGTGCCACCTGGCAAGCCCACAATAATAAAACATAAGGTAAATCTCAATAAAATTCAGATCTCTGCTCTTTTAAATGCACTGATCACAGCCTGCATGAAAGATTCACTCAAGGCAGAACAATACAGGCAGATTTAGGTTCAACTTTTGGACTCAACATCTTTTAGAGATCAAGCCTCAAGTACCATCCCTAAGGTTACTGGCTACACAGTTTGCTAGATTTTATTTCCTGCTCAAAGAATAGAAGGGGTTGTCTTAAAATATTTCTGCCACATCAAAAGGCTTGAATAACACTTGTTTCACCAATGACAGTAAAATGAATTAGCACAATTTTATGTCACCTTTTCTATACTGAATATTCTTAAAATCATTTCAGACATTGTTATACACACATTGGGACATGTTTTATAACATCAGTTACCCTAATTTGCATCTTAGAGCAATGTGGTTGTGGTGTGAAATTATGAAAGGGGAGAAGGGAAAGAGCTACCTCATCGAACCATGTTGCCAAATGTGTTCTGTGAACCAACTGCATTAGAATCACCTGTAGTTCTTTCAAAATGAAGATTACTCCAAGTAATTACATGCACACCCTATCTGAGAGTCACTGGCACCGAGAATCAGCCTAAATCTTCTGGAAATGGCTTCAAAATTTTGTATCTCCTGTACTTTTGCAGCCATTTTGTGCCAAAACAAAGGGAATATGATGACAGTAAAGATCGATAAAAATTTTAAAGGGTTACCTACTGGTAGCTAAACTTACATGATTCAAGAAGGTCCCACAGTTTTCCTTTTCTGGATGTCACCACCAGGAATAAGAGCCACAAGATTTAATAACTGATGTGGCAATGGGTACCAACCAACCAGAATTGATGCCTTCCAGCCTGCAGGATCAGTGAACTGGCACTTTGTTGTTCCTGTATGTTATCAGCCCACAAATAACCATCGACCTCCCTGGCTGGCATACAGACAACTGCCTATAAGTAGTGGTGGGGTGATTTTTTTCCCTTTTTCTTTATAACTTTTATGTTGTGTTTTCTTTACTGGATTTGCTGTGTACTAACATTCGGTTGGTTGGATAGAGACAGTAGTGTCTTTGAGCCAACTCCTATTGACTTTGTAAAGTCAGTTGTTTGTATCTTTTCCAAACTCTACATTCAGTGATATCACACTGTTGCTTGAACTGGATCACTGTGGGAGTGTTTCTATCAAAGTGAATACTACCAATATGCTTCCCTCTCATAGCTGGTTGTTATACATTTTGCAGCACACCACTGGAGAGAGAGATTATTTTTTTTCACACCACTACTGTAATACATATAAATGTACTAGATATAACATTTATCATTTTAAACATTTTGAGTGTCCAGTTAAGTGGCATTAAGTGTGTTCACACTGTTGTACAACACCATCACCTCCATCTCCAGAATTATTTCATCCTTCCAAACTGAAACCTTGTACCCACTAGACCACAACTCCACAGCCCTGGATAACCACTGCTCTACTTTCTGTCTATGAATTTGTCTATTCCAGGCAGCTCAAAGAAGTGGAATCACACAGTAACTGTCTTCTCATGTCTGACTTCTCTCACGTAGTGTAATGATTTCAAGGAACACCCATGTTCTAGCATGTTTCAGAATTTCATTCCTTTTCAAGGCTGAATAATATTCCATTTTATGTATATACCATATTTTGCATATCTGTTCACATGTTGATAAATATTTAGACTATTTCTATGTAATTTTACTGAGGCGTAATTCACATATAACAAAATTATACATTTTAGGGCACACTGTTTGATGCACTTTGAAAGATGTATATATCCATGCAAACACAACAAAGATACAAAATAGTTCCACCACTCCCACCATGCTAGAAAGCTTCCCCCTCACCTCCTTTTAAAGACTTGGTTATTTGCCTGCACCGGGCCTTAGTCGCATTGTGGGGCTCCTCCTCACCTAGTATCCGCAGCGCGTGGCCTTAGCTGTGCTGCAGCACGCAGAACCTTGGTTCCCGGAACCCGTGTCCCATGCACTGCAAGGATAATTCTTAACCACTGGACTCTTGGGAAAATCCTTCATCCTTTACCTCTGTCAACATGCCCCAAACTCCCTGTCTCAGGCAACTGCCATTGTGATTTCTATTAATACAGATTTATTCTGCTCGATGGAGAATTTTCAGTAAATAAAATTAGACAGTATCATACTTGATTCGGGCTCAGCTTTTTCACGCAGCATAATGTTTGCAAGACTCATCTGTACTGCTGTGTGTCTCAGTGATTCTTTCCTTTTTGTTGCTGGGCAGCATTCCACTGGCAAGGACTGTGAAGAATCTGAGATTTTATCCTGTTTGCAAGCTAAAAAGTTAGGCTGCCTCGGATTCATGCTTGTACCAGATCAAATATGATTTTTTTGCATGTAAGTTATGCCTCAATAAACTTATACAGGTAAAAACAACCTAAATGTCCACACATAGTAAATCTTGAGTCATAGCTGAGGAACCCTAAGCTTAGAAAACCTCAATCTTTAATAAGAGACTTCAAGAAAATCTGCCCAACCTTTGTTCCTGGAAGGAGACATTATCTTCATCATACTGGACTCCAAAAAATTTGCCTTCTGCTCCAGATGGAGAAATTATATTTTCCAAGGGTATCTACTGTGCAAGTGTTTTTTTTTTTTTTTTAAAGAAGATTGTCTGGAGCAAAACTGTCAGCACCTCTATTCATAAGACATGTGGAAACACAAGGGACCCATGGGAATCATGTCCCAGTGTCTGGTGTGTGAATGAAGTGAAGTGAAACTTACTCAGTCATATCTGACCCTTTGTCACCTCATGTGTATACAGCCTGTGGAATTCTTCAGGCCAGAATGCTGGAGTGAGTAGCCTTCCCCTTCTCGAGGGAATCTTCCCAACCCAGGGATCAGATGGAACCCAGGTCTCCCACTTTGCAGGTGGATACATTTGTTTGTGAAAATAATGTTTGTCAAACATTTGTGTGAGAATACATTTGTTTATTCACTCTCCTGTTGATAAATATTTGTTTATTCATCTCCTATTGATGAATGTGATTCACTCTCCTATTGATGAACATGGAGATTGTTTGCACTTTGGGCTATTATGAATAAAGTTGATATGAACATTCTTAGACACATGTTTTGGATCTCTATGTTTTAATTTCTCTAGGGTAAATACCTAGGACTGTAATTGCTAGGCCATATGATAAGTCTATGTTTAACATTATTAAAGCATTGCCTGGTTTCAAAAATAGTCATAATTTTTTTACTTCTGCCATTAGTGTATGAGAGTTCCAGGCGCTCCCCCTCTTTGCCAGTAAATATCAACATTTTATCGAGTCTACTTTATTATTATTATTATTTTCTCTCTGTCTTTCTCTATATATCTCATCCCCACTCTTTCAGAGAAAGTTGCAGATATGACACCACTTTACCCCTAATGTTTTGAAGTGTGTTTCTTAAAAAACTTTTATATGACCACAGTACTATTATTAAAGTCAGGAAATTAATATTGATACAATACTGTTATCTAACTTAGAGATTTTATTCAGAATTCACCAACTTTGCCCATAAGGGCCTATTTTGCAAAAGAAAATCTGATATTATGTGTCATTTAATTATAATAGCCTTTTGATTCTTAACAGAGTGATTTGTATTAGTTTTTACATTAGAAGCAAATGGCCCTGTGATCTTAATCTCTTTTTAGGCATTATGATCTCCATTTTTATCTTTATTTTTATTTATTTATTTAATCTTTATTTTTAATAAGTTAACTAATTAATTACATAAAGCAATACATTCACATGGCTCAAAATTTTAAAAGCATGAAGTATTCAAAGGGAAAAATCTTTTTTCTACTCTACTCTCAGGTTCCCAATTTGGAGACTCCCCAAATAGAAATTTGTAATCGACCCCTAATTGACTATGTATACTTTTTTTTTTACACAAATCTGCTGACTATTGTTTGCCAAACACTTGAGATGGAGGAATTCATTTTCTTTTAAAGCAATGAGGTAATCTGGCAATGATGAGAAAAAGGATTGCTGTAAAGCTACTTCCTCTTTCAAATTAAATTGATCTTAGTCAGATTAAGAAGCTACTTACTACTACCTGTCTCCTTACTTCTCTATCTCCCCCCGCAGGGGACTGTGTCACCAGGACCTAATGCTGAAGCTTGTCACAGGTGAGGGACTTTGTGCAGAGGAAAGAAATAAAAAACTTGATCCACCCAGATGGCTCAAGAAATCCAGATCATCTCTGCCTTTCTCCTCTTGTTCTTATGTTACTTGGGAGAAAGATTCTAGAGGACAGAACTACACAAGGACCGTGTCTAATTTCTGGAGGAAGACCTTCTTTAAGACTCTGGGCTAGGACCCTCTCGGGTCAGTGACAGTGATTCAGGCAAGATTTGCCTTATATTCTGAGAATGGTAACGTGGAAATGGTAAAATAGTCAAGTGTCACAGGCACTGGCAGTGAAGACCCAGGTGTGCAGATGAGTCTTGTCACTTGCCCCTGGGTATGGCTGTTATATTTTCCAAATACAACATATAACCTGAAAGAAACTTTCCCAAATAAGTGAATTTATTTATATTAAAATTTCCAGTAGGATAACCATAATATATAGCTATTTGCAGGTTGTTAATTCATTATTGGAAATCTTCTTACTCTCTTATGACCTACTTGCATTTAAAAAAAAATGGCTCTACTAGTTTTTTCTTTTTTTCTTTTTTTAAAGATTATAGTGTAGAAAATTTCACACACAAAAAATAGAACACAAATCTCCATATTCTCTTATCCTCCAGCTCCAAGTTTTCAGCTCAAGGACAAGCTTTTTCTATTTCTGCTCGACCCACCTCACCCCCCAACCCTTCATATAGATGGTTGAAGCAAATCCTAAACCAAAGCAAAGCAAATCATCTTATACCATCATTTCATCCATAAATGTTTCAGCATGTTTTCTTAAAAGGCAGTGAGTCTTTTAAAAAAATAATTTAAATTCCTTTATCATTATCCACGATTCCTTAATATTATCAAAGATCTAGTGTTCATATTTCCTTGATTGCCATAATATATAATTGAGCTTCTTTGTTTAAATCAGGGTTCTTGGCTGATGTATCACTTAATATTCTCTGATCTTTATCTTCCTACTCAGTCTCTCTTTTGAGGAGGGTATTTATATTGAAATATAGTTGATTTACTCCCCTGGTGGTTCAGCAGTAAAGAATCCGCCTACAATGCAGGAGACACGGGAGGCTTGGGTTCAACCCCTGGGTCGGGAAGATCCCCTGGAGGAGGGCAGGGCAACCCACTCCAGTATTCTTGCCTGGAGAGTCCCATGGAAAGAAGAGCTGGTGTTCTGTAGTCCATAGGGTGGCAAAGAGTCAGACGCGATGGAAGAGACTGAGTATGCATGAGCACATAGCCGATTTATAATGTTACATTTGTTTCAGTTATACAATACAGTGAATCAGTATTTTTACAGATTATACTCCATTTTATTATGAAATAATGACTATTTTTTCTGTGCTGTACAATACATCCTTGGGGTTTATTTACTTCATACATAGTAGTTTTTTAATTTCAATTTTTTAAATTCTGAAAGTATGATAACACATTTACAGGAGACTTGGAAAATACACTGTATATTACAATTATTTTTTAAGGAGATAAATTAAGATTTTTAGTTGGAGTTTTAGTATCAAACTCTCAAAAATTAATAGAATGAATATGTAGAGAAATAGAATGATATACTAGACCTGAAAAACACTATGAACCAATTCAATATAATTAAGATTTATACAATTTTTACACAACAGTAGGACACAAATTCTATTCAAGTTCCCATAGACTGTAAATTGGGAGACTTTGGAACTTATCCAAGGACATAAAACAACGTGCAAAAATTTCATGGTCTTAAAGGTATTGAAATCACACAGGGTCTGTTCTCTTATCAGAGTGGAATTACGTTAGAAACCAACATAAAAAGATATTTGAAAATAACCCACATCTTTTCAAGTGCAATGTGACACTTACTAAGAGAGTTACTCAGTCTCTCTCTATTTTCTTGATAAAGGATATAAATCGGAAAATATTTCTTAAAGTTAACCTTTACTGTAGGTAAGCTGCAGTTGCAGGTATGGTGCAAATTCAAACTGAAATAGTATTTAAAAGCATCCACTGGCAGAGTTCTCTAATTTACCACGGCAGATTTGAACTATAATAACTGAATAAGGTAAATCTATTACTTTGCAGACAAAGTATAAATATGTATGTTACACCAGATTACATTAAAATGTCTGTTAGTTTATTTTTCATTACCATTCCTGCTGTCAGTTCCACTTTCTCATTCACCTTAGTTATAGCTTAGTACTTAAAGTATTGAGTGGTCAAAGTTCAAACTTTAGGAGGAATGAAATGGCATTTCTTGGTCTTAAATTCTAATTATGCACCACAGGCTGAATTGTAGCTCTTTTCTCTCAAAATGTGTAGGTTTTCTGTTGATAAATTGGCATCTGTATTAGGGTGCAACCTTAGGGTAACTGACTGCTTACTTTTTAAGTTTTGTTAAACGCATATAGTGTGTTTGTATTTGCTGCATAATTGAGAAGTTTCATTTTTGCCCAAGTATTTTTTATTTTAAAGCTTTTTAGGAATTTGAAATCTTTCATCTTTGGAAAGAAATCTCAAGTTAATATTAAATCTTATTTTCAGTGGTTGAGTACTCAGATCCTGACTGAGGTGGTTTATTTGTAATACACTCTTTGTATCCTTAGGATCCTTAATTTAAAGTATACTGTATTTAATATTTTTAAACACACAGTGTTTTAAAATACAATGTAATGTTAACTTTTTAATTAACTTCAGTTTTTGGAGTCCTGTATTATTAACTTTAGGTCAGTAGTATAATTTTATACACTATAGAGATTTTGTTGTGTCCTAGCTTTGTATTTTAATGCTTGCTGCGTTCAGTGTAAATGTTTCCTTATTGTTTTGTTTTTACCATGAAGATCAGAATTTGTGAGAAAGAGTTAGATGCAAAGGTTAATTGAGCACCTATAAATTTGGCTGTTTAATTAAAATTCAGTTCCTCAGTAAACAGTAGTCACATTTTAGATGCTTAGTAGCTTCAGGTGGCAGCGGCTACTGTATTGGACAGCACAAATACAAGAACAAAATGGCTCTGTCACTGCAGAAAGGTCTTTTGAATAGTGCTGCTTTGCAGTGAGTTAGGTTCTGTCTAGACTCTGGGAATACAGAGATAAACATGACTGACAAGGCAAACACTTAGCTCCTGGTGGGGTTGAGAGATGGCAAACAAATAGCTGATGTCCATCATGTCATCATTAGGAAGAAAGATGAAAGTGGGTAAGAGAGAAGATGTAATGAAACAGTGTGCGGGGAGGTACCTGTTAACTAGGTGGTCAGGAAATGCCTTCTTAATATTTGCATGTCAGTGAATGAAGAGAAGGAGCAAGTCTTGTGAAGACCTGTAGGAAGACCCTTCTAGGCACAGGGAACAGCAAGTGCAAAACCCTGAAGTGAGAACAGATTGGACATACTTGAGGAATGGCAGCAAGGCATGTGCAAGTGAGGTCCTGGGAGAATGGTGGGTGATGAGGGGGGACATGACGGACAGTAGCCACATCATGTGGTACCTTGTGGTCTGTGGTAAAGACTTAGAATTTTAACCTGAGTGTGGTGAAAAGACATTGGAGGGTTTTGAGCAGAGGAGTGGCATGATCTAAATTATGTTTATTTAACTTTAATATGCCAGATTTACAAATAAAACAGTTAAAAACCCCCATGCCCTCATTCTCCAACTCTAGCAAAATGGGCCCAACTGAGATCATTGATCCCATGGATGACCTGTCCTTCCTTTATATATATTATCTCCTTTATCCTTCCCTGTAATATTGTGAAGTAGGATTTGTGTTTTAAAAGATCACCCTGGCTGCCGTGTAGAGAGTTAAGTTTAGGGGGGCAAGAGGAAAAGCATGAGGGCCTTTGGGAGCCTGAGACAGCAGTCTTAAGTGAGAGGTGATGGTGGCTTGGAGTCGAACGGCAGGTGGTGGTTGAAGTGATGAGAAGCAGCCAGATTCTGGTGAAACCAGCAGGAATGCTGGTGTATGTAGTTAAGGAAAGAGGAGCAGGGGTGATGCCTGTACTGTGGTCCAGATGATGATGTGACTGCCCATAGGAGAGTTCAGTTTATTCATGTTAAGTTTAAGATACCTAGTAGAAGTCCAGAGGTTGTCAAGGACACATTTTTAGGTTAAGAAAAAGAGGAAAACCCAGTGAAGGTAACTAAGGAGATATGCTGCAATAGCTAGCTGTTGATTTATGGTCTGAGTTTGGCCTCCAGGTTTGCTAGAGCTGGAGCTAGCTATTGTAGTGTCTCATGTCCCATATCCCAAGCAACCCCTCAGCCACTGGAAGACTGGAATGATTGGTCCTCTGGATAGTAGGGAATCAGTGTTTCAGGTAGGAGAACATGATACATTGAAGAATACTGCTGAAGAATTTAGACAAACACATTGATTTGTGAAGGTATTAAATGTCTTTAATGAGCAATAGAATTTCTAGAGAATATAGTTACTCTTAAATGGAACACTAAGTAGAAGATTTTCTTGTATACTTTATAAATATTGCATTAGTAGTTCAAAATCAGAATTTTATTAAATTTTACTTTCTCCCTTTTTTTCTCATTTTAAGTAGATGAAATGCATGTAAAAATGAAAGCACCAAAAAGAACTGTGGGTGAAAGTTGGATGGCCTAACAGTTTATTCAGATTTTAAGATTTATTTACATATTATATCATTAGCAAAAGGTGTGTTATAAGGGTAAATTTGTAAGTGAATATTGACAAGTTGTTAAGTTTCTGCTTAAAGTCTTATTTGCTATTTTAAGTTATTGTTTCTTACAGATTTTCTAATCTGTGCTTATTTTACTAGGAGTCATGGCTTTGAAAGAATTACCTTACTGATTTCAAACACCATTTTAGGAGTAATTTTCCATATGCCTTAAAAGAAATAACCAAGCAAAAAAAGGAAAGGGACAAATAAAAGATATTGCCATTCTCATCCACTGTTTAACCTGACATTTTCAGAAAACAGTCTCACACTGAACTTTGTACACTGCAAGTAGTTGTTATCTAGACTGTGAAGTAAAGATAAAAGCTGTAGTAACTGATCTAAAACAAGTCACTTTAAGCCCTGGACTTCCAATTTTATTTAGTTTTTATTTTTATTTTTAATCTGTGAAGTGAATGTTTTGTGTTAAATGAGTGTCAGTTATCAAATTGTATAGATAAGAATTTAATAAAAATTTGCTTAGAGTGGATAGTTTGTTTGTGAGAGGCACTGTGTAATTACTGAATCTTTGAGAGCATAACATCACTAGTTTCTGCTCTCATTTATATACACAAGGAAGCGTAATGTAACTGTTATCAGTATCCTGATGGAAGAGGGATAATTGAAGAAAAGCAGTTCTCTTTTTTAAAATAAGTGAAAAGAACAAATTATGGATGAAGTTTCGCTGGAAAAGTGTAAGCCTGGAAGTTATTTGAAATGTTTACCTGAAGTACGAGCAGATAAACGTAAAAACAAATTACCAAATAAAACTTGACAAGCAGATACAGATACTCAAGGTGCAATTCCCCAAATGAGCAAACGCTTGAACAGATTTTAAAGTCTTTGTCAGAAGGTTCTTAAACTTATCAAAAGGGAGAAACTACTTGTAGAATCAGTGAGGCTCTTTGGGCAGAGTTCACAGGATATGCTCAGAAGTGATAAGTATGTTGTAGGCAGATAAACTTCATTCACTGAAGTTTTTTGGTCTCTCACTGTAAGTAAAGTATTATGACAGATAATTAGATGCCCTAAGGTATATTCTTTGATCTCTTAAGTGATTCATAAATTGCAAAAATCAATACAAAATCTTAAAATTGATAAAAATGTGTGTCAGACTCTAGTCATGAGATGGAAATCATACCAGTGATTTTCACAGAGAATTTAATACAACCGGTTGTTAACTAGGCATTTCCACTTAATAGTGGAAAGACAAAAGGGAACAGCAAGGTCTTGTCGGAAGCCACCACTGCCTCCTGACCGGAGAGCAAAGAGAAGGGGGCAAGTGGCTGGAAAGAAAGGCTGCAGCCCAAACTCAGGCCTCGAGGAAGGGGTTTGCACTCAGCTGGGACTAATGTCTTTGGGATCAGGAGAGGGGCCCAGTGGGGTAAGGGTACAGGGCTCAGCGAAGAGGGTTCTGCTGGCTGGCGCTGGTGTTCTAGGGGCACGGTGATACTGGTTCTGTGTCAGGAAGATACAGACTGGAACCAACTCTGGCTGCTAGAATGAACTGCTGCTGGCCTGAAGAGTGGTTGGGTTGCACTGGTGGCAAAAGGAAGCAAAAAATAGGACTAGGAAGCAAACAGAAAGTGCCGCATTTTCCTCCTCCAGCTTTCTGGTCTCAAGTACCCCTTGACTTCCAGGTGGCTCAGTGGTGGAGAGCCCTCCTGCCAGTGCAGGGACAGATTTCAATCCCTGGGTTGGTAAGATCTGCTGGAGAAGGAAATGACTACCCATTCCAGTATTCTTGCCTAGAATATCCCATGGAAAGAGGAGCCTGGCGGGCTGTAGTCCACGGGGTTGCTGAAGAGTCTGACACAGCTTAGTGACTAAACAAAAACAAGCACTTTATTGGCAGAGCCTAACAAGAAGCAAACTGTAAAGGAGAAAATGTGACTCACCCCCAGGATCACAAAGTAAGAGCGTGGAAGGGTAGTTTTAAGGCTGAGAAACAAAAGCTCAATAACTTGCAGGAAGAAAAATGAATCTACATCTTTCACACAAGGCATATTTAAGTGTCATTAGAACTTTATAGTCAAGAAATGCTATAGGAATTAATAGGAGAAGACAGATCCTTGTTAGGATAAACAGACAAGGCAGTGTTGGAGAGTAGTGTTTTAATGTGAATGTGATTTTAGCAGGCAGAAGTGAAGTGAGGGATGATTGCAGTAATGGAAGGAGATATTATAGGGTATGAGAAAGCTATAAAATTGCATAATGGAGGGCATGGGACAGACCTGGATCAAATTGGTTTCTACTGATGACTAACTTTAATGCTGAAAGTCATTTTTTGTCTCTGACTCTCATTTCTCTTTCATCCTTGATCCTTTAGGCATTGAAGACTATTATTGGTTGGATCAAAACCATGTTTTAGGACCATTAATTTAGAGTTTCTGGAGTTGGAGGTGACAGAGAATCAAATATGGAGATACTTTCTTGAGCAAGTAAGTTGTTACTTGCTCCAGATACAGTTTTCTTATTAACACAGAAGTTTTTAATCAGGTCCATGGATAAGGTTGAGAATATCCTTCAATGCGTGAATATAATTACATGTGATTTTTATGTTGTCAAGGAAGAGGTTTCAGGTGTAATTTTCATCAAAATGAGATTAAATAAAAGGATGTTTGGAATTTGGTAGACCATTAAATGTAAGTAAACTACTCAAGAGCATATGGGTGTACTGTCATTATTCACTTTATTGGGCACTTAATATGTTGAAGGCACTTAGGAAAAAGAATGTAGGGTAATAAAAGTATATCAGTATAGTAGGGAGCTGGTCCTGCTCTTTCATGGGGGGCATAGGTCCTAGGGAGGGCTGCCTGCCTAGGTAGTGATTTGTGCTAAGATATAGAAGGTGAAAAAGGAGTTAACGATGAAGACACTGAGGTGGTGAAATTGTGGCATTTTTAACAAAAGTGGATTGACAGTATTACCATAAATTTCCCTAGTGATTTGTTTTGAGGGTCCGCAGGCTGCTCTTGAACTTCCATAAGGAAGCGTGTTGAATATTTCTCAGATAGCCTTTGGAGGCTATCTATTAAATTCACAGATTCAAGTTAGAGGAGCCAATGTGGCCTAAGCTGGTGGTCTTCAATTTTGACCTGATGTCTAGATTTTTTTTAATCTTGGGTTGAACTGTGGAGTTACAAAAGATATTATTTTCATTGTGGTAAGATGTCCATAGCATAAAAATTAGCATTTTAACCATTTTTAAAGTGTACTGATTGGTGGCATTAAGTACATTTCACATTTTTCATGTTACCAGTCTGAAACTCGGTACACATTAAATAACAGCTTCCTATGCTCTTCTCCCTCCAGGTACTGGGAACCGCTATTGCATTTTTCCCCTTTATTAATTTGACTGTTCTGGTACCATGTATCAGTAGAAACTGAAAACACTGTTTTATGTCTGGCTTAACTTCACTTAGCATGATATCTTTAAGGTGTATTCATGTTGTGGCACTACTAGCATTTCATTCCTTTTTTTTTTTTTTTTTTAAATGGAGTTCATTTTTTAGAGCAATTTTAGATTTGTATTAAAATTGAACAGAAAGTACGGAGTCCTCATACACTACTCCTACCCCCATGGATGCACAGCCTCCCTCACGTCAGCGTCCCACACCAGAGTTGTGTATCTGTTGTAAAATACAAACCTCAGTGATACATCATTTACACTGGAGTCCTTGGTTTATGTGAGGGGTCACTCTTCTTGTTGTACAGTCTGAGTTTTGTGTAAAGACATAGTGTCATACGTGGTATTTTCACTGATCCAGAAGCAAGTTGCCCTCCAAATACACATTCTGCATCTATGGATTCAGAAAGCCACAATCCATACACATGATACACCATCTGCAGTTGGTTGAATATGTGGAGGCAGAACGGTATGGAGGGTTAACAGTATTCTTCACCACTATGCATTCACAGTTTAAAAGAACATGCCAGTTTCACTTAAAATTGTTCTTAATTAAGTAAAAAATTACTAATCTTATTAAGTCACAATCCTTGAAAACACGTAATTTTAATATTCTGTGTGGTGAAATGGAAAGTGTGCCTGAAGTATTTTGGCTGCATGCCAAAGAATGATGGTTGTCTCGAGGAAATGCACTTGTCATTCTGTTTGTATTTTCTGCAATGGACATGATTTTAATTTAAATGACTAACTATGCTTATTCAGACTTGGGTATTTGTAGATATTTTCTCAGAAATGAAA
This sequence comes from Muntiacus reevesi, assembly GCF_963930625.1. NCBI lineage: Eukaryota > Metazoa > Chordata > Mammalia > Artiodactyla > Cervidae > Muntiacus > Muntiacus reevesi. The sequence continues at coordinate 379,562 of NW_027077841.1, forward strand.
AAAATAAGCCTATCAGTTTCAGGAAAATAGTGTCTGTGCTAGAGATAAAATTTGAACTTTCAAGCAAAAATTAATATTTTTGGAGAACTTGTATCCACCATCTGAGTTTTATCTGTATATTCTATTTTTTTGCTCTTCATTTTTTTCATCTCTCTTCATTAGGCTTATTTAGAAGCTGCTAGAGGATTTACACACACACACACAAATACATATATATATATATATATAATATAAAATGAAGGAGAATATATGTATTCTCCTTTATTTCCAAGGACTGTTTTAACAGAGCACAGTGCTTGAGCTTGGCAGTTTTCTTGTTTGAGCGTACTGATTGTACTGACTGCAACGCTTCGCTCTGTTGGTTCCCACTGCTGTTAGGAAGTCAGCTATGAGTCTGAACTGTTGCTACTTTATAAAAGTTACTTCCCTCCCCACCCCCCCCACCTCCCCCATAAGACTTTGCTCCTTGTCTTTTATTTTCTGCTGTTTGACAATGATGTATCCAGGTGTGGTTTTCTTTTTTATTGATTTTCCTTGGAATTCAGTGAGCTTCTTAAATCTGAGATCTTGAGTGAAGTGTCTAAACACATCTGAAAAATTCTCATCTTTAAAATATTAATGCCATTTTTCTCCTTCCCTTTAAAGACTAATTGATTGTATATAAGACCCACTTACTGAATTTTTTGTTTCTCTTTGTCTCATTCAAACATACATTTGTTGAATTTGTTTTATTTTTATTTTTCAGTTCTAGAGTTTCTGTCCAGTTATTCCAGCACTGTTTGCAGAAAAAGACTCTTGTTTCTCTTTTGGATTGCTTCGGCTCCTTTGTCTGAAATCATCAGTTGACTGTACTTGTAGGCCTGTCTTGGGGCTCTTCCACTGACCTATGTTTGTCTGTTCGTTCACCAGTTCTGTGCTGTCTTGATTACTGTAGTACAGTAAGCCTTGAAATCGAGTGGTGTGAGTCCTCCAACATTGTTCCGCTTTGGTCTTGTGTTGGGTAGTCTAGTGTTTGCCTTTGTGTGTAAACTTCAGAAATCATTTTGTTGATAACTATAAAGTAACTGGCTGGGGTTTTGATTGGAATTGTGTTGAATCTATAGATCTAGTTGGGAAAAATTGTTGCGTTAACTACTGAGATGATGTATAACTGGGATTGTTTTATGTAAGAGCTCTTTTTACTTCCAGTTCACCGTTACTCTGGCAGGGAGCCCTTACAGGTTCAGCTTGAAGTAGGGATAATATACCAGAGTCCCCATGTTTGTCTGGCTCTGGAGTTTGACTTTTCCCTGTGAGGCCTCTGAAAGGTTAGTTCCGTTTTCCAGCCTTTTCGTTGGAATTGGGTATTTGGTTCCACAGCCCTTGGAACCTGAGTACTGTGATCTTGCTTTATTTTGGGGACCCAGCAATTGTTCATCACCTTGTTACCTCTTGAATGCTTTTGAGTTGTTAAAAACTATTTCATCCAGCTTTTAAAGTTATTTTCAGAACGGGAATCAGTTCTAATTTCCTCCTCTATCATTGCTGAAAATGAGTTTCCCCAGTTTCCTGTCTCCCTCATAGAATTGGTGGTCAGTGTATTTAGACTTTAAAATTTTGTGTAAATTCTTGGAGGAGCGGGATGAATTCTCCCAACTTTTGAATGTCTGTTGACACCTTCCAGACAGTAATAGGTAAGTAGATCTTCAAAAGCTCTACCTGTGGTGAATAAATGATGCAGTTGAGTTTTTGTGTGGTCTGGTTAGTATAAAATGTGCCTTGGTTTTGGGCACTGAACAGTTGGGCAAAGAACCTACCAGTAGTTTTGGGTTTGTAGTATAGATTGCTACTCATCTGTCCCAGTTTTCATTCATTCTCTCTCCGTGATAGAATTCCCAGTTTTTTGCTGGGCTGTGCTGTGCTTACTCATTCACTCAGCCAGGTCCCGACTCTCTGCGACACCATGACTGTAGACCACCAGGCTCCTCTGTCTATGGGGATTCTCCAGGCAAGAATACTGGAGTGAGTTGCCATACCCTTCTCCAGGGGATCTTCCCAACCCAGGGATGGAACCCAGGGCTCTCACAATGCGGCCATATTCTTTACCAACTGACGCACCAGGGAAACCCAAGAATACTGAAGTGGGTGGCCTACCCCTTCTCCAGAGGATCTTTCCAACCCAGGAATCGAACTGGGGTCTCCAGCATTGCAGGCGGATTCTTTACCAGCTCAGCTAAAAGCTCACATACATGTATGCATTTAAGCAGACTTCAAATCCAGCTAATTTTTATTCTTGCTATACATCCCCCTTTCTCCTAGTCTGTACCAGCATTGTTTCTTGAGCTTGTCACGTCTTGCCTGTATTGCTCAAGTAGACATACAACTACTTCTTTGTTTAGAGTCTTGTAACTGATATTTTCTTTTTCATCAGCAGAAATGAAAGAACTTTTCAACTATGTTACTCCTGTGCTTGCAGAATTGATTTTAGTGTCCTTAGTTTTCAACTCTTTGTGATCTGGTCCCATTTGTCATTCCTAACCCTACATTTGATACCCTAATAACACCAAATATTAAAAATTTCCCTCCCCTTGTATTTGTGGTTCCTTACGACTGTGTCCTTTCTCATGCCTAATCCAGGGTTAACTTTCTTTTAAAATAAATTAGTTTCAGGTATTTTTTTAGTTTAATCAACTTTACATGTTTCTGAACATGAGAATAAATAGGCTCTGCTGTTGAATGCAGTGTAGCCTGAAATCTACACTGTGTTTATATAGTGTTTATATATCTAGTGGTTTTTATCCTAAGTTGCAAATTTTGTTTTTCTTAAGATAATCTGTTAGAAAAAGTGATTGTAATATGTGAGTCATAAAATTAAATTGTTTCAGAATTGGGCTTATCTAGACCAGTCTCCTGTTTCACATATAAGGAAATTGTGGCCAGGAGAAATTAGTGATTCTGTCAAGTCAAAATTAGTTAGAAGCAGAATCAAGGTCTGTCGTGAGTTTCATCCTAATATAAATATCTGCTTAATGAAAATCTTCAAGTGTGTTGAAGTTTTCAAGTGTTCTTATCCCTGTAGTACATCTAGGATTACCACACCATGTTTCAAGGGCCTGTAGTTCTTGTGTGAATAGCAACTTGGGTAATGAACTGAGCAGTATGCATTCTTAATTTATGCCTTAACAACTCTGATTCTGTAATGAATGGTTTGCTTACAGTCGCTTTAATATACTTACCTTCTTGACAGTTCATTCTGGGAGGAATAGTTAAGTGTTTAAGTGAAACAGGCATGGTAGATACAACACTTAACAGTTATGTGTGTCTTTGTTTTTAGCATCAAGCATTGCACGATTCTCTCGAATAATGTAGATCACCTTTTACTGAATTTAACACTGTCTGATATCATGGTCTCCCTGGCAAATGCCTCAACTTTGCAGAAGGATTCCAGTTGGATAGAAAGGATAAGGAAATTTGTAACAGAAACCCTTGAAGATGGGTCTAGGCTAAACAGTAAGCAGCTGAACAGATTGCTTGGTGTCTCCTGGAGGTTAATGCAGATGCAGTCAGACAGAGGTGGGTGTCAATGCTCTGTCCTTACTTAAGAGAGGGGCTCTTACGCATACTGTTAATGTTGAGCATCTAATTTTGAGTTCATACCTGTCAAACATTTCATAGTCATTTACGTTCGAGCCATAAAAGGTAGCCAGCATAATCATGAAGGAATGTCTGCTTGAACCCTGATGGCTGAGAACACCCCCTTTTCGGTGGGTAGGTCCACTCTGAAGCTGATGGGTAGGTTTTCTACTAGATTACATAGTTGGAGTGAAAGAAGGTAAGTTTTATTAATAGGAAATGACATTGAGCCTAAGGATAAAGAAATACTTTTCTGATCTAGTTTGACTAGAAATTGGTGGATCCTTATCTCTTTACCTTTCTTGTAACTTGAAGTTATGTTGCATTAAGTCAGTTTTTAGTGTGACTTACTAATTCTTTTCATTCAAGCAGAACTTTGCTGTTTGGTTCCTGGCTTATCCACCTTTCTAGTATTGTGGTATTTGTTGTCCTTTCCTAGGTTTGTTGTCTCTTAGGAAAATTTGTACTGTAATCTCCGATTGGTTTGACTTTTTTATTAGGCCATTGATGTAGGATTTTGATGGTAGTCATCAGTTTGTGGCTAAAATCTGCTTCCTCATAGGAACAAGGTGCTTCTGTGCTTTTTAGAAGAATTATGGTGCTGGTGAAGAAACATTTTGACTCACATGCAGCTGTTTTCTCTTGTTTCTTAGAGGCTACAGAGTCTCTCATAAAGGCAGTTTATACATTGTATCAGCAGAGAGGCCTTCTCCTTCCAGTTCTGACTTTGTTACTGAAGTTTTTCAGTAAAAGCTATCAAAAAGAAGAACTGAGATCTTACAGAATCCGGTACAGTTCCTTTGTTATTTTGCTTTTCTTTTTCTTACCAGGTTACTTTGTAATCTGTATGAATAAGATGATAGGGTGATTAAATCTTTGGAGAAAATCTTCTTTTTATCCTTTTTGGTTTTATTATTATTTTTTTTTAAATAAAAAGGCATACATAATAGTTTCAGTAACCTTTATACACATAACTGAGAAGGTAAAAGTCTCTTTGAGCATATATTTCCACTTGTCTGCTTAACAGCTAAAGGACAATTATTGGAACCACCTGTAGCAGCCTCAGAATTTTGTTTTGCTTCCCATAAAAATTATGGAGGTTTAACCTCCGGCCCTTAGTGACATATTGGGACACATGGTATAAGAATGAGGGCAGTAGAAGAGGAGAGGTGTACAATAGGTGAAAGAGATTAAAAGGTGCAAACTGAGTTATAAAGTAAATAAGTCATGGGGATATAATATACAGCATAAAGAATATGACCAGTAACTTTTATTAGGACAGGTGGTTACTAGACGTATGGTGACCATTTGCAATGTGTACAGATGTCAGACTATTATGTAATACATACCTGAAACTAACATAATACTGGGTGTCAAAAATGTTTCAATACATTTTTAAATGGCGGTATCTTAAAGAGCAAAAGTGTCCAGCTTGGTTTGGTGCTGTCTGGTGATGCAGACAACACGAAGAGTAGAACTCAGGAATCAGTCTTAGATGTGGTGAGTTTGAGGTTTACTTGGGATAGTCTGGAAGAGATGTTTGGGTGAAAGATAACGGGATTTGTGGTACCTCAGCATACATAGGTAGTTGTTAGAACATATTCAAGTCTTTACTGTGAGTCAGGTGCTTTTCTTAATTTTTCAGTAATTCTCATACTTTTATGTAGGTACTGTTGGTTTCTGCCTTATAGAAGGAAGCTTAGGTTAAATAAGTTGGTGAGTGTCATGCTGTTAAAGGGCAGCCAGACTGAGACTTAAGTTCAAGTCTGGTAGACTCCAAAGGTTGTGTGTAAATCACTGAACTCTTGGGGGACAGCAAAAGTGATTGCCGTGTCCAAGATGAGACATTAGAGAGTGAGCAAGTATGTGCAAGAATGGAAATAACCCAAGTTTGAAGCCACTTAATGTGGGGGCACCCTATACTGAATGCATAAATGACTTAATATAGTAAAACGGTCATTACAAATTAGTGTAAATAGTTCACAAGCTAAGTAGAGCCTGTGTCCTTTAAGATAAAATTACAATGTACATAGTGCCCCAAACTACATAAACTTTTAAAATACAGTGGGTAAAACCTTAGAGAATACTATAGATGAATATAGTATGCCAGTCATCTTATAGGCTCTCAAATGTTTAAATAAATGTGGTGTATTTCCCTTTTCTTTGATGGCCTTAGATACCGTAGTAAAGTGTTATCACGTTGGTTGGCTGGTTTACCACTGCAGCTTGCACATCTCGGCTCCCGAAATCCTGAGCTTTCAACACAGTTTGTTGACATTATCCATACTGCTGCAGCCCGAGCAAATAAAGAGCTACTCAAAAGTTTACAAGTTACTGCTCTCCGAATCTATGGTAAGAGTGTTGTTTACCTGTGTATGTAATAATCGGTCTACCCCGACTTAAGAACAATGTTTCAAAGGGGAGATCTTTAGGTTTTACTTTTCCTTCAAATTATACATTAATTGTACCATGGTAAAATGAATAAAATATCAAACAGTAAATTCATTTTCAATAGTATTACTTAATACAATAGTTTAAGAAAACTAAAGGTTGTAGATGTTTCTTCAGATCTTAAATTATCTTTTAAGCCACGAAATTCACAAATTCAAAACTGATCAGGTATTTTTATAGAATTCTTTTGAAACTTTGATGGCAAATTTTACTTATTTAATCGTTATTGAGATCTTGTACGGCTTTCATATATTAACGTTTCACTCACCCCTGAAACCTTTTCATTCTTTTAGCAAAAATATCAATAAAAATATACATATATGCATATGTATAATTAGTATTTATTATTAGGACACAGTTTATATACCATAAAATTGGCCATTTTACACTGTGCAATTCATTAATTTTTATCATATTCCCAAGATTGTGCGATAGTCACTATTATCTTATTCCAGAATATTTTTATCACCTCAAAAAGAAACTCTACCATTAGTAGTCCATCCCTATTTCCTCATTTCTTCCTACCTCAGCTCCTGACAACCACTGCTCACCATTTCTGTCTTTCTGTATTTGCCTGTTTTCATCATTTCTCACAGATGACATTGTGTGATGTGGATCTTCTCAGTATGGCTTCCGTCACTTGGCATACTGTTCTTAGGATTTACGAGCATATACGAGTACTGTATTTCTTTTTAATGCTGAGTAACATTCCACTGTTGAATATACACCACTTTATATTTACCCATTTATTAAATGACAAACGTTGGTTTGTGTCTACCTTTTGTGTGTGGTATTTAAAAATCTGTATTTTTCAGTATTGCTTATATATAGGAGTGTGTGTGTATACTCAGATAAGTCTTTGGTTTTAAATTCAGTTCAGTTTAGTTGCTCAGTCGTGTCCAACTCTTTGCAACCACATGAACTGCAGCATGCCAGACCTCCCTGTCCATCACCAACTCCTGGAGACCAACTAAACCCATGTCCATGAAGTCGGTGATGCCATCCAAGCATCTCATCCTCTGTTGTCCCCTTCTGCTCCTGCCTTCAATCTTTCCCAGCATCGGGATCTTTTCCAACGAGTCAACTCTTTGCATCAGGTGGCCAAAGTATTGGAGTTTCAGCTTCAGCATCAGTCCTTCCAATGAACACCCAGGACTGATCTCCTTTAGGGTGGACAGGTTGGATCTCCTTGCAGTCCAAGGGACTCTTAAGAGTCTTCTCCAACACCACAGTTCAAAAGCATCAATTGTTCTGCATTCAGCTTTCTTCACAGTCTAACTCTCACATCCATACATGACCACTGGAAAAACCATAGCCTTGACTAGACAGACCTTTGTTGACAAAGTAATGTCTCTGCTTTTTAATATGCTATCTGAGTTGGTCCTAACTTTCCTTCCAAGGAGTAAGCATCTTTTAATTTCATGGCTGCAGTCACCATCTGCAGTGACTTTGGAGCCCAGAAAAATAAAGTCAGCCACTGTTTCCACTGTTTCCCCATCTATTAGCCATGAAGTGATGGGGCCGGATTAGGTTGATATTATAATTGTCCCTGTTTGGCAAAAGTGCTTTTTTTTTTTTTTTTTTACTGTTTTGCTTTGTTTCTAATACCTTTAACTCCATCAGTTATTATTTCAAATAACACATTTGAATATTATGAAATCGAGTGTTAAATGTTATCTTTAAATAATGATTGTATTTAGTCTTACTCTAGGCAGTACCTTAAGCCATACATATATTTTTTTCTTTCATGTAGTTGATATGTTAGAATTCAACATAGCACAGTGAAAATGGTCAGTCTGCTTTATTAATTCTTGTTTGTATATCTTTTAAAATTTAACTTGTCTTCCTGCCTCACTAGATCCACAAGAAGGCACAGTGGTGGTTCTGTCAGCAGAGTCTCAGCAGCTTTTGGTCCAGCTTGTGTATTTTCTACCCAGTCTGCCTGCTGACTTGCTTTCTCGGTTAAGCTGCTGCTGTATTATGGGAAGACTCAGTGCAAATTTGGCTGCCATGCTTATCGGGATACTGCACATGAGGTAGCATGCTAAAGTGAGCTGTATTTCAAGTGTATAATCTTCTCCCTCACCCTTCCCCTGTCACTGGCAGTTTATGAACTGACTTTTTAAAATGCCGCCCCTCCCTTCATTTGCTCTTAAAACAGCAGTTAAAACTGTTGATGATACTGGGTAAGAGGAAGGTCACTGGGGCAAGACTGTTCCAGGTGGTTTGCTTAGCGGTTTGCATTGTCATGGTTGCAGTCACTAAGTCCATGGGCTGTAGTCCACCAGGCGCCTCTGCCCATGGGATTTTCCAGGCAAGGATACTGGAGTGGGTTGCTGTTTCTGTTTCCAGGGGATCCTCCTGACCCAGGGATTGAATCTTGTTCTGCTACACCACAGGTGGATTCTTTACTGCTGAACCATCAGGTAGAAACATACAGTGATTTGTGTAGGTGCATTGAAACAAGGGTTAAGATTATCAGAAGTGTGTAGCCATAGTAAGGATTCAGTGACGGATGAGAGTGCTGTGTTTTAAAACTTCTGGTGTTATGAAATTGTAATACAGGTCTTTCTTTTTGGAAGGGAGCTCAGTTCAATGTAGGTGGTGAAATAAAAGCTTGCGGACTCAGACAGGGAATCATTAAAATATCTGTGGGTGGGTGGGTGGGTGTGTGTGTGTGTGGCAAAATATACATAACCTAAAACTTCCCATTTTAACCAGTTTTAGGTATACAGTGAGAATTGTTTGGGGCATTAAGTACATTCACACTGTTGTGCGACTGCTACCACTATTCATCTCCAGCACTGTCATCGTTGCAGACTGAAACTCTGTACTGATTATTTCCCCTTCTCCCAGCCCTTGTTTACCACTATTTTGTCTTCATGATTTTGATATATTCATCTGTTAATGGATACTCGGTTGTTCTGCCTTTTGGCTGTTACAAATAATGCAGCTATAAACATTGGTGTGCAGACACCTGTTTGAATCCTTTTAATTCTTTTGGCTGTATACCCAGAAGTAGAATTGCTGAATCATATGTTAATTTTCTGTTTAATTTTTCAAGGAGCTACTTTCCAGAATGTGACTGTGGTGTTTTACTCTCAAAGGTCTTAAAACTAATAATGTTTCATGTTGCTAGTGTTCAAAGTATCCTTTAAAATGTAATGTTTGTATCAGGCATAGTACTTTCATATTCAGCCATTTGTTACTGATTGTGGCTCAAGGCCAGGGTCTGATACAGTTTTAGGCAGGAGTTGAATCTGGGCTGTAGCTGAAAAATTTAAAAACTAGCTTCTTTGTGGCTTCTTGTGCAGACCCTCTGCCCCAATTAAACAGGAGTGGCTCGCTTTATTAGTAGACTTTCTTTAGCTTTGTTTGCCAGTCTCTTTGTACCAGGATAAGACGTATGTTTGAATGTTGTCGCCCAAATTGTGCTTCATAACTGATAATTACTTTTTCCTTTTAGCAAAAGAGAGCTGTTTGCAATATGTTGTCTATATATGAAACCCCTCTTTGTCTAGTTCAGTACTAAATGCCAGGTCTTTAAGAAATACAATTTAACTTAAGTGGTTTTATGACTGTTAACTTCCAGTAGAGGGCACTCATTTCCCATGATAGAACTTGTGGAGGATCTGTTTTGGCATTCATTTAAAAGTGACTTTTGAACACCTCTTAAAATTAATTCTCTTTAGAACTTGTATTTAGTATCTTTTTTGGCATTAATTACGATTGACTTGTGCTCAATAACTTTGGTCAAGGATTTTTTCACAAGTCTTTTTTTACATTTTTTTGTGGGTTTGTGGTGAGTACTGAGAAAATATTAATTTACAAGTAATGGTAATAGAAGTTTATAATCATCAAAAGCAAGTTGTCATGTAGTTAAAAGTGTACCAAGTTAAACTTTGCCTTTTAGCATTTGCACAGAGTCTTAGTAGACTTCTCTTTCTGTAGATGTATTGTCCCTATTCAAACTAATCTCTTTAAAAATTAAAACAAGATGGGGCCTTTTCAACTTTCCCAGGCCAGTGGTATTATCATTGCATCACTTTTCCTAGATTTAGAATTGAAGAATAATGTTCGGTTATTCTTAAGGAATGATGTTCTTCTAAGGAATACCGTTCCTTAGACATCACCTGGGTTATTTCACGTCTTTGGTTTTCCCCTCCGTCCTTGATGGTGACGGTAAACCAGCTAGCTTTCTCACTGTCTCCCACCTGCACCGTTCACCTGAGGCATCCCACTCCTCAGCTCCGTCTGTGCCAAGGACTGTTGGCAGGCTCCTTTTCCTGAAATATTCCTTCAATAATTTCTGATTCTCATCTGCTATATTAATTGGGCTCTGCGGTCTAGTTCACTCTGGGTGTTAGCGTTCTGACACTGTTGTCTCCAGCAGGGGAAGTTCATCGGAGAGCAGGTCACCACCAGACCATCTCCGTTTGTTCAGTGTGTGAAAAACCCATCACCTTAGAGTTGTTGGTGTTTAGTTTGTCTTAAAAACTGTACTTAGAATTGCTGTTCCTGCCTTTTTCACTATTCACTTAGAGGTTTTTTGAGTTTTTCCTCTCCATCTACCTGTGGTGTTTTGCTGACCGTTACTCTTCTTGCCCTCTCTGCCCCTAGTTCATTTACAGCTGGTTTGGGGAACATGAGACATGCATGTGGAAACGTAGTCTATGCTGTAAGATAAAAATACCAGAGAAGGGAGAAATTACTGAGAAATTCAGCCTGGTTTTGAAGCAGGGTGAATATGTGAGCTGGCCTGCCAGGAGCAGGTCTGGTTTGCTTCTGTTGTCTAAGCATAATTGATATAGCATCCCTTCTAGTCTCAGAACTGTTCTGGTGTGGCCAGTATGTGTGGTCATTGTAGTTTTAAGGACAGAGTGATACATTGCTTGTCTTTTGTCCAAACTAGATTTTTAAATGGATTTGCTACTCTTTTTAGCCACTGGACAGCACAGTGGTCACTGGGTATAAGAGGATATTAGCTTCTTTTCTAATCACCCATTTTGTACTCATTTCCATTGAGCATCTCTGACTTTTTATAACCTCTTAGCTTGTGATATTCTCTCCCATAGCCCTTTAAGCAAAGAGAAGTCCTTTAAGTAGAAGTGATTCAGAAAAATGTTGCCATTATTTTTAACTCCCCAACTTTTAAGAATGTTAATAAATACAGTTGTTTCAGTGGTTAAAAAAAAAGTGCTTCTCATTGAATTAGAAACTCCTTATTTTGTCTTGACATTTATTCAGATTTCTATTATAAAAGTTTGTCCCAAAAAAAAAAAATTTGTCACAAAAAGCTATCCAAAAAGATAGCTTTTTGGATCTGATTATTCTCAGCTTTTTGTTTTTTTGCTGTATTCATGGCTGACATTTGCTGTATTCCTTCTTAGTCTTACCTTGAGGAGAGTTTTTAAAGGTATCACTGGAAACTGATCTCATAGCAGGAACCAGATAATCTTCATTTAATGAGAAGCTGCTTTATGTTTAGCTATTCCCTTAAGTCCACTACCAATACTTTAGCTGCAGTATTGTGACGTAGACTAGTTATAAAGCCTCGCAAAGTATAGGAGTGCATAGTTATTGCAGAGTGGCTTTAAATTGAAGTATTCTTTACCTAGTTAAGATGCTTTGGTTTAGGTAGGAAGCAGGAGCTTGTTTAAACTTAGCTCATTCATATAAACAAGGTAAGACTTTTTTTTTTTTTTTTTTTTTTTTTAATGAAGATGAGGTAGTAAATACATAGCAGCTGAACCTACTACTGAAAAGCAGAACTTCACCTTGGCTCCTTGAAACTGAGTTTTGAGTGGTGTGGAAAAATTTTCCAGTTGTACCATATAAGTGGGCTGGTTATGCTTTTCAAGGAAACTTTACATAAACATATGTTAGAAATTATATTTTCCATATTACGATACTTGAACCCCCTTACATGTAAAGATGATACATGCTACGGATTTTTGACTGAGCTCTTAAATTATACTTGTATTCCATAAAGAATAGTCATATATTCTGTGCTTTATTCCTGAGTCTTCAATTTGGTCACTTCTAGTACTAGGTCTCCATTGTTTATTGTAGATCATCATTTTCTGGATGGAAGTCTTCAGTGAAAGAATGGAATGGAAGTGATCAGTTAAACATCAGTAATGAGGACTATTTCAGCTTCTTATTTTCAACACTTACAGGTAACTGCCCTGATCCACCAAGTTAAGGAAAGGAAAAGAACCTAGTATGAAAATTCTCCTGAGATTTACTGTCTTACCTGTTTGGGTCTAAGTTTTGGACCTCACTGCATAGCTTAATAAGATGGGGAACAGAATATCCATTTTAAGCATGTTTAACATGTTCGGTGTGTTAGGAAAAACATCACATTTTAATTAGCCATATTTTGCTTTCCATTGATGTCAGAGAAAAATTAGTAAAATGAGTCTTGATGTGTTAGATTAGTAAGTATTATTACTGTTGTTTTAAATGATCATACTGTCTTTGGTAGTTTTGTTTTGTAACTGGATGATAAAGATGACAGTGTTTGAAATTTTCTGAAGACTTAAAATTAAGAGACTTATTGAAATATGTTGTCAGAATCCAAAAATAGCTTGAAAAGTTCTGATAAGGAGCTGAATGTAGCAAGATAAATATTATATAAAAGAAACAAGTAACAAGTAGACTTGTACATGTTTGTTTGATAGTTTTGGATGTATGCGTTTGAGATGGATGTGAGGGCTTTATGTTTTAATTAGTAGTACCTGTCAAAGGGTTTAGTGGTTTTAGGAAACTCATTAGGAATCAGCCAGGAGTGTGATATGGCTTCCCAACTAGATGATGGCTCTTTAGGGCATGTTCATGGAAGTACAGTGATCTGAAAACATCAAAGCAGGTAGCTAGGGTCAGACCACATTGTGCTCGTATTCTGATCATTCTAAGAGCTGTCTTTCAGGAGGGACTTGGGCAAGTTGTTTGTATAGGTCAGACTAGGTGTAATAGAGGTGGTAAGAGAATCAGAAATCTTATTATATGGAATAGGTAGAAGGAAGTACACAGTAATTGTTGAAGAAATAGACTTAGGGGGGATGGAATAGTTTTAAGACACTTGAAAGGCTATTATGTAAGAATACAGAGTTTGGTATATGTATGAAGGAGCATATTGTTTTTCTTGTTCATTTGCTTTTTTAAACCTGACATTAATTAGAATGATTATGTCTTTCACACTTATTTAAGTATAAAGGTGGCAAAGCCCTCAGTTTAAGGGATATAATATTGTTTCTTGATGTATTACACATTTGATTCAGGTCAAATCTTTGTGTACATAATTATATGAATTTTACTACATCGCTGGCATTTCATTTTTTAAAATAATACATAAAGTACAGAAATTCAGAGAAAATAGCTTGTTAGCTTGAAGAATTTAACTTGAAGATACATGTCTATTTTTTAAAAATTACTTAAGAATGTTACTTGCTTTGTGATTTATTTTAAATTGGATTTCTTTATACTCAAATTAGGGTTTTCAAAAGAGGAACTGACTTGGCTTCAGAGCCTTTGAGGAGTGCCCCATGTCATCCAGACGCAGCTTTCTCCCGTGCTACTTTACCTCACTGACTTGGATCAGTTTTCACACCATTGGGACATAACAGAGGTAATGGTCCATTTGGAAAGGCATGGAAGATTGTTAGAATTCAGTTCATCCACCGCCAATAGTTACTGTGTGCTAGCGTTGCCTTGTGTAAGATGTTTCTAGAGGTTGAGAGCAGTATAAAGCACAGTCCCTGTTCTGAAAGTGCGTGTGACCCTTGGATAGGCGATGTGGATTCCTGAAAGAAGAGTTTTCATAAAGTTATGCCACTAGAATAGAATAAATTAGCAGTTTGAATGATAGAGACACATTTATTTTCTTTTTGCCTAGTATAGGGTAAAAGGAAAAAGAGGAAAGACTTCATGGAAAAGGAAGAATTTTACGTAGATACTGAAGGATTAATAAGAGTTAAGTAGGATTTTGTATCCTTGAAGGTGGGTTTTTCTAAACAGAAATAATTATTTGGAAGCTCCTTTGGTTTTAAAGAATTAGTATGTAGTTTATCAAAGTTACATTTTAAACCCCAAATTTCCCTTAAATTTTAAAGTTCAACTTAACAAATCTTTTTAGATACATATAGTAAGTTTAGGGAATCATTTTAAAAGGAGACTTAAACTATATTGCATCCCTTTTACATACATATTTAAAACTTTAAAAAACTGTTTAAATAACTTAATATATTCACTATTTGGTAAGTAGTTCAGTTTTCAGACAAACCTTCACAAATGTTATGGTAAATCTTAAAACATTTAATAAACTTACAAGCATGGTACATATTAATATCTTAAGTTTCAGTACTATTTATAGTGAAATTCAAATTAAAATTACAAGTCTAGGTTAGCTGTTAATTCTGTTTTAAATTGAAATTATAGGGCTGATATTTTACACTAATAGTCAGAATTGTTTTACGTTACAAATATATAAATATGTAAAGCATCATAAATACTGGTACTAAGGATTTGAGTCTGTAAGATATTTATATATTAGTTAATTTCTTTTATTTATTTCTTCAGTTTCTTTCCTTGCATTGAAAGGTACTTGCCCAGTAGAATTGTAGTTGTGTCATTCCAAATAATGTTGGTTGGAACCTTTCTTGCACATTCCGAGGTTGTGTTCTGTGCTAGCATTTTTTTTTTTTTTTTAATGATTCATAAGGTTTTGGTTGGGGCACTGAAGTCCTTGGGAACTTCTTTCCTTGTAACTCGTAATTGCTCGGCCATAGCCTTTCCAAACAAAAGATAACCTTTGTAAGTGTTCTCAACAGGGTCGTCTCTAGAACCTGAATCTGTTTTATTGCTGTACCAATTGATTTTATTCAGCTGATCTATTGACGACTTCTTTCATTCTTTTCCAGAATACTCTTTACATTCTTCCTCTATCTTAGGGCTACACCTTTTGTAGACATTTAACACATTTCTCTCATGGTTTTGTTTGACTGTGATCACAATACTTGGGTCATGCCAGGGACACTTTCTTCTCTGTATCACCTAGTGCCTAACTATGTTCATATATTGGCTTTCAAAAAATAGTGGATTAGAAACAATGAAAACTAAGGAGTTGGGTAACCAACCTGCATATTTAATATCTGGCATTTTATCTTAATCCATAGTACATGCAGAGAGTGAAGCCTTGCACACTGCTGGATTTGAAGGGTTGGGTTTAGTGTCAGTAAGTGTTCTGTAAGCTTGTTTCTGATGTTTTTAAACTACCTCATGCATGGATTGGGGAAAGCGTGGTTTGGGGATTGATCAGTGGGCCCCAGATTCCAGACAGAGACTTGTTAAGTGTCTAGTTTGATAACTTGAACAACTCCAATAATCTCTCTCTGACAATTTTAATTTTTCTGAATCACGTCATCTGTGTAAAGACACAGATGTCGTGAAAATGTGATTGGTTATATTTCTGAGTGTACATTGGCAAGAACATGTATTAAACTTCAAGGATGCTGTCTTTGAAATGTTAAGACATAAATTAGGAAAAATCTGAAAGTTTCTTTCTTAGCTTTTGAAGTTAAATGAAGATTCCAGTTCTATTTTCGATAAAATTTGCCTTTAAGTTGGCCTTATCACATGAAATTATTTGAAATATATGTAGTTTTTGACAGCCTTAGTGTAAAAATTGATTTTTTATTATTATTTCATTTGAAAAAGTCAATGGCGTGAGTTTGCTTAGTTTGTTCTATCTGCTTAGTCTGAAGTTTTGTTTTTTTTTTTTTTTTTTTAAATCGGACCTTTTTTTTTCTGAGTAGATTTTCTTCACAAAGTATAATTTATTTACTTACCTACTTAACACATTTAAGAATTTACTTATGTATATACGGCAGTATGAGGTCTTCACCATGTACAGGCTTTCTCCAGTTGCAGCAAGTGGGGATTACTATCTGGGGCTGCTCTTCAGCTGTGGGACGCGGGCCCCTCTCTGCGGCGGCTCCTCTTGTTGCAGAGCATGGGCTCGAGGGCTTCGTTAGTTCTGGCACACAGGCTTAGCTGCCCTGTGGAACCTCCCCAGACCAGGGATTGAACCTGTATCCCCTACTGGGTGGCATATTCTGGACCACTGGACCACTAGGAAAGTCCCACAGGACAGTGTAGAAGAACAGAAGGATAACAGTAAAAGTGTCCGTCCAGTCTCTGTCTGCCAGCCATCCATGTCCCTTCCTTAGTTTCTAAATGTATTCTTTTGGATAACTTCTGTGTCTTCACAAATGATTATATATATATTCTTTTGGCTTCTCCTTTTATAGACACAACATACTCTGATTTGGACCTTGCAGTTTTCATTTAGTATCTTCATGATCATTTCTTCCAAACACTGAAGGAAGAATTGTATGATCTTGCCATTAATGATGGAAATAGTAGTTAAAAGGGAAAAGGAATCTTTGGACAGAGATATCATTCCCAAATGGAAGTGTCTTTTCCAGAGCCAGTGCAAGGTTTTAAGGTTAATTTTAATTGTCATTTATAAAATTTTGAATGGTTTGAAAAGACTACTTTTTAACTAAATTCTGAAGAATAATAATAAAACATTACTCTAGTTTAAGAAATAAAACATTTTTCTTTGTTTTTGAAAGCTCTGATTTTATTAACAGTTTTATCTGTGTGACATTTCTGTATAAAATTAGGTAGAAAATACTTCAGTGTAGAAATTAAGTGTACAAAATCTTGTTAAAATTTTTTATATTTTTAAAAAACTCTCAATTTCCACACTGTAGCAAACTGCCATGCCTGTTCTGGAGTTGTGCACTTATGAAGTCAGGATTCTGATGTACGCAAATTTCAGTTAACACCAGTTGCAAAAGTGAAGACTCCCTGTATATATGTATGTTTGTGTGTCTCTGTTTGTATTTTTGTTTACTTTTGTTTTGAAACAATCTCAGACTTGGAGAAAAATTACAATTGCAGTACAAAGAACTTCTCTTTTCTTAAACTGTTTGACAAAATGCCCATTGTCGATACTTTAGCATACAAGTAGACCGTGTTTTATTGTACCTGCAAATTCAGTTTTTGGAAACTGAAGTTCTGCGGCAGCCCTGCACTGAGGGTGTCCGTCATCTTTCCAGTAGCATTTGCACACTCTGGGTCTCTGTGTCAGTTTGGTGATTCTCGCAGTATTTCACACTTTTTCATTGTTATTTCTTAGAGTGAGCTGTGATCGGTGACTTTTGATAATACTGTTGTCATTGTTTCGGAGTTTGTAATTAATTGTAACCATGAACCGTGCCCACAGGAGATAGTGCAGTGATCTTAGTAAAATATGTGTGTTCTGACTGCCCCACCAGCCAGCCATTCCCTATCTCTCTCCTTCTCCTCAAGTCTCCCTATTCCCTGAGACTCAGCAGTATTGAAATTAGGGCAGTTAATAACCCTGCAGTGGCCTCTGAGTGTATGTGTGTTTGTCACTCAGTTGTATCCAACTCTTTGTGACCCCTGGATTGTAGCTCGCCAGGCTTCTCTGTCCATGGAGTTCTGCAGGTAAGAATACTGGAGTGGGTTGCCATTTCCCTCTCTGGGGGATCCTCCTGACCAAGGGATCAAGCCCCAGCCTACTGCATTGGGTCAGATTCTTTACCATCTGAGGCACCAGGTGTT
Organism: Muntiacus reevesi; assembly: GCF_963930625.1. Lineage (NCBI taxonomy): Eukaryota > Metazoa > Chordata > Mammalia > Artiodactyla > Cervidae > Muntiacus > Muntiacus reevesi. The sequence continues at coordinate 397,280 of NW_027077841.1, forward strand.
CAAGTGAAAGGAAGAGTTGCATATCTCTTACTTGAAACCAAAAGCTAGAAATGATTATGAGCTTAGTGAGGAAAGTGTGTTGACAGCCAAGATAGGCTGACAACTAGAACTCTGTGCTGGTTAGTCAAGTTGTGAGTGCAAAAGAAAAGTTCTTGAAAGTAAAAGGGCTATTTCGTGAACACAGGAATAATAAGAAAGTGAAACAACCTTATTGATGATGCGGAAAAAGTTTGAATGACCCTTAAGCCAAAGCCAAATCTTGAGCAAACCCTGATGATGATTTAGTCATTAAGTCGCATCTGACTCTCTGCAACCCCATGGACAGTGGCCTGCCAGGCTCCTATGTCTGTGGGATTCTCCGGACAAGAGTACTGGGAGTGGTTGGCATTTCCTTCTCCAGTGGATCTTCATGACACAGGGATTGAACCCGGGTCTCCCGCATTGAGGGCAGATTAACCGACTGAGCTACAAGGGAAGCCTTAAAACTCTCGTAAGTCTCTTCAGGTCTCTGAAGGCTGAGAGAGGTGAGGAAGCTGCAGAAGAGTTTGAAGGTAGCAGAGACTGATTCATGAGGCTTGAGGGAAGAAGCCATACCCCCAACCATTGCTATTAATGCAAATCCAGCACGGGCTGGTTAGGTTGAGTTGAGAAGCAGTGTGGTTTGCAAGTGAACATGCCTCGTTTAGGGAGAGATCAATAGCCATACAGGGAGATATGATTAGAAAGAAGAAGAACATCATATGATGCATTTTACTTATCTGAGGCAGGATTGATGGGGTTCTGCTTGAACAAGAGCCTGAGATCTTCAACAGGTTCACAGGAATAGCTGTCCTCTGGCTTTGGAGTCTCAGTTTCTGTCTCCCCCTCCTGTAGGCCATAGGGTTTTATTCTAGAATTGTGGACCCAGGCAGATAGACCCTTCACTTTTACAGCAGTTGAAGTCACTAGAACAACCTGATATGGCCCTGTCCATTTCTCGGACAGCTGGTTTGGACTCCCTTTTTCTTGCCAGGTCTTTACTGATACTTGATCCCCTGGCTTTACCTGGGGATTTTTCAAGTCTTCCTGTGGTTTGTTCTCCATACCGTTGGAGTTCTTGCTGAAACCTTCCCAGGTCAATTATATGTTTTAAGAGTGTATAGGCATCCTCGTCAAGAAACAAATCAGAAGTTAAGAATGGTCGTCCATACATCATTTCATAAGGACTTAACAATAGTGGCCGTTTGGGGGATGTCCGTATCCTCATGAGGGCTATGGGCAGCATATGTGTCCACTTATTATGTGTTTCTGACATAGCTTAGCCAGAGCCCTTTTAAGAGTCTGGTTGGCTCTCTCTACCTTTCCTGAAGCTTGAGGCCTCCAGGATGAGCGGAGCTGGTATTTTATGCCTAAGCATGCGGCTAGGTTCTGGGGTATCGTGGCTGTAAGTGAGGGCCTGTTGTCACTCTGAAGTGACCGAGGCAGCCCAAACCTAGGCACTATCTCCTTCAGCAGAGCTTTACAGACTTCTGTAGCTCTCTCAGTCTCAGTAGGGAACGCTTCGATCCATCCTGTGAATGTGTCAATAAAGACTAGCAAGTAAGAAAACCCTTGGGTCTTGGGCATGGCTGTAAATTCTACTTGCCAGTCCGCTCCTGGGTATGATCCCCGATGTTGGACAGGTGTAATTAGAGGAGGTCTGGTTTTTGGCTTATTTTTTAGACAGGTGTCACAATTTTGTGTGACCTGTTTAACAACCTTAGCTAACTGAGGATGGGAGAGAATAGGCTTAAGCAAGATTTCTAGATTATCTTTTCCAAAATGGGCGCTCTTATGTAAGGAGTTAGTAATGTTTTAAACCTGAGAATCAGGAAGTATTATTCGGGACTGATCAGGCTGAAACCACCCATGTGACCCAATCTCCCAGCCCCGCTCAGCATATCGGGAATGTCCCCCTGGGGTAAAATCTGGAGTCAGGGTTTCCTTGGGGAAAAGGGGGCAGATAGCAGTGGCAGAGGTAGCTTCCCCGGCAGCTCGTCCTGCCTCTTGATCAGCTTTCCTATTTCCCTGAGCCTCTTTTTCTTGCCCCTTTTGGTGACTCTTGCAGTGGATGACAGCTAATTTTGCAGGAAGTTTGACTGCCTCCAGGAGCCTGAGAATGAGCTCTTTGTGTTTAATAGCAGAGCTTCGGGCACTGAGCATCCCTCTTTCTTTCCAAATTGCTGCACGGGCATGCAGAATGAGGAAAGCATACTTAGAGTCCATACACACATTAATCCTCTTTCCTTCTCCTAACTCCAAAGCTCTTGTCAGGGCAAAAAGTTCAGCTTTCTGGGCTGAGGTGTCTGGGGGAAGAGACCCACTTTCCTTAGTTTCTTCCAGGCTCGCTACAGCATATCCTGCTTTCCTCTCTCCCTTTTCTACAAAACTGCTGCCATCTGTGTGCCAGTTTTCCTCTGGGTCAGATAAAGGTGTCTCTGAAAGGTCCCGGCGAGAAGAGTATAACTCGTCTGTGATTTGTATGCATTGGTGATCCAGAGGGGAGGTAGGGGGATCTGGCAGTAAGGTTGCTGGATTTAAAGTCTGGCAGACCCTCAACTTTATTTCTGGAGTGTCAAGGAGGAGGGCTTGGTATTGGGTGATCCTTCCCCCTGTCATCCACCTGTCCCCTTTCGTTTCCAAGACTGATTGCACCCGGTGAGGCGTATACACTGTAGTGGGCTGACCCAGGGTCAGCTTAGATGCCTCCTTAACCATAAGAGCAGTGGCTGCTACTGCCCGGAGGCAAGTGGGCCACCCTCTGGCCACCTCATCTAGTTATTTTGAGAGATAAGCCACAGGTTGTAATACGGGCCCCATCATCTGCTCTAACACCCCAAGAGCAGTTCCTGTCCTTCCAGAAACATAGAGTCTAAAAGGCTTCTCCAGGTTGGGGAGGCCTAAAGCTGGGGCTGTAGTGATGGACTCTTTTAGGGCATTAAAGGCCACCTTGCAGGTCTCATGCCAGTCGAGTGGCTCTTCCTCTTTCCCCCTTAAATTTTCATATAGGGGTCTGGCCAGATTGCCATAATTAGGAATCCAGATCCTGCAAAACCCGGTCCTTCCTAAAAATCCCCTAAGCTGTTGTTTTGTTTGGGGGTACGGGGTATTTAAGATGAGGGATCTCCCCTCGGGGTCAGGCATTCTTTTTCTCTCCGTAATTATAAATCCAAGGTATTTTACTTGGGTTAAGCTAATCTGAGCTTACTTGGGGGATACTCGATAACCCTTTTCATACAGGAAAGTTAGCGTTTTAAATAGTGTCCATTTGAGAGCTGGTAAAATCTGGCCTAGCTATGAGCAAGTCATCCACATACTGTATTAGACTACTGTTTGTTAAAGTTAATTCCCTTAGTTCTCTCCCCGAGGAAGTCCCGAAGATATGAGGGCTGTCCCTAAACCCTTGGGGTAGTCGAGTCCAATTGAGAGCTCTATGGTCTCTCTTGATTCCAAGTCCCGCCACTCAAAAGCAAAGAGTTTTTGGGATTCAGGATGGAGAGGAATGCAGAAGAAAGCAAGTTGAAGGTCCAAGACTGAGAAATACTTGGCATTTCCTGGGACTTGGGATAGGAGGGTATATGGGTTTGGGACTATGGGGTGGATGGGAACCACAGCTTCATTAACAGCTCTTAGATCCTGGACGAATCGGTAAGATCCATCTGGTTTTTGAACGGGCAAGATTGGGGTGTTGCAGGGGGACTCACAGCTGATTCGAGTTCCAGTATCTCGGTATTTGTTAACTAATGGTCTAAGACCCTCAAGAGCTACTGGTTTTAAGGGATATTGTCTTTTCCAGGGCTAGGGAGCATTTGGTCTCAGAGAAATCTTTACTGGTGGAACATTTATGGCTAAACCAGGGCTGGAGACATCCCACACCTGGGGATTGACCTCATCTAGACAAGGGACAGACTCCTCCTTTTCTACCTCTGACTGTAAATATTCAGACATAGGCAAACAAAATTATCGACTTCTACCTTTGTGTTCCCAAGTCACTCTGGTTTGGAGGCGAATGTATTATCCTCACCATGGAAAATTTGGAAGCTCTTAACATGAAAAATTTAAAGAGTCACGCAGAGGCTAGTCACTCTAAGCTAACCCTTAAGACATTTATTGACTGATTTCTAGCTTCTTTCCTTTAACCTTTTTCATCTACAGTAATCCTGTGTGTTCCTTTTAGTTAGGGATTCATTTTTAGACTATCCCGACTCTTCCACTACGTTCCAGTTTTGGGTCTGATTCACTTACAGATGTGCCAAGTGCTTCCTGAATACTATAGAACATATTTTATGTTTAAAATACTTCCATGCTTATGTAGTGAGTCAATGATTTTAAGTTTATTTGTTACACATTTCAATGTAAAAGTCAATGTGTGAACTAACATATTCACGACTTGGAAAAGTTGGCTTTTTTTTGCTGTGTGTTTGAACTCCTCACCCGACCAAAGCTCATGGAGAGGTCTATTGTTTTTCTCAAATGGTTATAGTGTTGTTTATTTTCTGGTAATTGAATTAGGGTGTGAGTTGCAAAGCTTGTGTTTCTGTTCATTTCATTCCATCTGTTCGGGTTTCTTTCTCTCTCCTGAGTCAGAGAGTAACTTCCCATTGGTTGTCCAGTTACCAAAGTTGGTGTCCATGCATCCGTGCTGGTCTCTCCATACATGTCCGGGTGTCCTGTGAAACACTAAGCTTAATTTATTTGGAAATGACCTAGCTGTTCAATACACTGTCATCACTCAGTTGAGCAGAGGGAGAGAAATTCAAGTGACAAAACTCCAGAGAAGCTAGTGTCAGAGCGCCCCGGCGTGGCATGCGTGCAGGGGGTTGGGGGGAGGGGGGCGGGGAGCGGAGCGCGGAGATCTCAGGTGTCCTCCCACCCTGGGCCTCTCCAGGTTCGCCGCTGCTCAGTGGCCTCCCCCCGCCCCCATCGCTTTGGCTGCTGAGGGCCGGGTGGTCTCTGCAGCTGCCCGGCATCCTGCCCGAGGCCCCCCCTGCCCACACGATGTCTTCCAGTCTCTCTCTGAACCCTCGACTCTTTCTGCCTCTGTCTCACCTGGCTTGGGTGCGTGCGAGTGCCTGTCCGTGTGCCTGGCTGTCACTCGTCCGCTCTCTCAGGAAGGTCCTGTGCTGGGCCCGTGGCGTGGGGGCAGGGCGGGCCTCGGTTTGGGGACAGGGAGGGGCTGAGGCACTCCAGGGCGTTTGCACAGCCGGCAGGATGGGCGCCTGGGGCCCCGGCTGGGCTGCCCCTAAGCCCGCAGGAGGCTCTGGGGGCCACGGCCCCGGGCCGACGCCCCGCTCGTCCGGAGCCACGTGACCCTGAGCAGCGAACGGGATGGTGGGGGGCGGGGGGTGGGGGGCCACCGAGACGTCCTCCCCGCTCAAGCCACCCCCCTCCCCAACCGCCGCCAGAGATCCCGCAGCCTCGCCAGGCCGCTCGGGGTCCGGGAAGCGCCCCGGGCCGGGCCAGGCGCATGCTGGCCGGGGGTGGCGTCGGCTGGTCTCCCAGCTGCAGGGCCTGTCCCGGTTTTTCCCATCAGTTTCAACAGTGACGGTCACCCCACATTGTGAGTCGTCTAGATTTCTCACTGACACCCCTGTTAGGGAGTGGCTTTTTAGAGAGATAGGGAAGGTCACTTGGGGGATGTTAGTCATGAGAGAAAATAAGGGCTCAGGTGGGATTGCAGATGTCATCCAGGGGGTAAATAGAGACAGTTGTTGCTGGTACCAAGACATGAAGTTTTTTGTCCCCCTTTTCCCAAAAGGCCATATTACGACCACATGGGGGCGCTGAGTAACAGCCCATAGCTCGGCTGGAAGGGTGGGCCTTTGATAGTGATACCCTGTGATGGGTTGGACATACCCCCAACCTTTGTCATTAATGCAGATGCAGCCCGGGCTGCTTAGGTTGAGTTGAGAAGCAGTGTGGTTTGCAAGTGAACATGCCTCGTTTAGGAAGAGATCAATAGCCATACAGGGAGATATGATTAGAAAGAGGAAGAACATCATATGATGCATTTTACTTATCTGAGGCAGGATTGATGGGGTTCTGCTTGAACAAGAGCCTGAGATCTTCAACAGGTTCACAGGAATAGCTGTCCTCTGGCTTTGGAGTCTCAGTTTCTGTCTCCCCCTCCTGTAGGCCATAGGGTTTTATTCTAGAATTGTGGACCCAGGCAGATAGACCCTTCACTTTTACAGCAGTTGAAGTCACTAGAACAACCTGATATGGCCCTGTCCATTTCTCGGACAGCTGGTTTGGACTCCCTTTTTCTTGCCAGGTCTTTACTGATACTTGATCCCCTGGCTTTACCTGGGGATTTTTCAAGTCTTCCTGCGGTTTGTTCTCCATACCGTTGGAGTTCTTGCTGAAACCTTTCTAGGTCAATTATATGTTTTAAGAGTGTATTGGCATCCTCGTCAAGAAACAAATCAGAAGTTCAGAATGGTCGTCCATACATCATTTCATAAGGACTTAACAATAGTGGCCGTTTGGGGGATGTCCGTATCCTCATGAGGGCTATGGGCAGCATATGTGTCCACTTATTATGTGTTTCTGACATAGCTTAGCCAGAGCCCTTTTAAGAGTCTGGTTGGCTCTCTCTACCTTTCCTGAAGCTTGAGGCCTCCAGGATGAGCGGAGCTGATATTTTATGCCTAAGCATGCGGCTAGGTTCTGGGGTATCGTGGCTGTAAGTGAGGGCCTGTTGTCACTCTGAAGTGACCGAGGCAGCCCAAACCTAGGCACTATCTCCTTCAGCAGAGCTTTACAGACTTCTGTAGCTCTCTCAGTCTCAGTAGGGAACGCTTCGATCCATCCTGTGAATGTGTCAATAAAGACTAGCAAGTAAGAAAACCCTTGCGTCTTGGGCATGGCTATAAATTCTACTTGCAAGTCCGCTCCTGGGTATGATCCCCGATGTTGGACAGGTGTAATTAGAGGAGGTCTGGTTTTTGGGTTATTTTTTAGACAGGTGTCACAATTTTGTGTGACCTGTTTAACAACCTTAGCTAACTGAGGATGGGAGAGAATAGGCTTAAGCAAGATTTCTAGATTATCTTTTCCAAAATGGGCGCTCTTATGTAAGGAGTTAGTAATGTTTTAAACCTGAGAATCAGGGAGTATTATTCGGGCCTGATCAGGCTGAAACCACCCATGTGACCCAATCTCCCAGCCCCGCTCAGCATATCGGGAATGTCCCCCTGGGGTAAAATCTGGAGTCAGGGTTTCCTTGGGGAAAAGGGGGCAGATAGCAGTGGCAGAGGTAGCTTCCCCGGCAGCTCGTCCTGCCTCTTGATCAGCTTTCCTATTTCCCTGAGCCTCTTTTTCTTGCCCCTTTTGGTGACTCTTGCAGTGGATGACAGCTAATTTTGCAGGAAGTTTGACTGCCTCCAGGAGCCTGAGAATGAGCTCTTTGTGTTTAATAGCAGAGCTTCGGGCACTGAGCATCCCTCTTTCTTTCCAAATTGCTGCACGGGCATGCAGAATGAGGAAAGCATACTTAGAGTCCATACACACATTAATCCTCTTTCCTTCTCCTAACTCCAAAGCTCTTGTCAGGGCAAAAAGTTCAGCTTTCTGGGCTGAGGTGTCTGGGGGAAGAGACCCACTTTCCTTAGTTTCTTCCAGGCTCGCTACAGCATATCCTGCTTTCCTCTCTCCCTTTTCTACAAAACTGCTGCCATCTGTGTGCCAGTTTTCCTCTGGGTCAGATAAAGGTGTCTCTGATAGGTCCCGGCGAGAAGAGTATAACTCGTCTGTGATTTGTATGCATTGGTGATCCAGAGGGGAGGTAGGGGGATCTGGCAGTAAGGTTGCTGGATTTAATGTCTGGCAGACCCTCAACTTTATTTCTGGAGTGTCAAGGAGGAGGGCTTGGTATTGGGTGATCCTTCCCCCTGTCATCCACCTGTCCCCTTTCGTTTCCAAGACTGCTTGCACCCGGTGAGGCGTATACACTGTAGTGGGCTGACCCAGGGTCAGCTTAGATGCCTCCTTAACCATAAGAGCAGTGGCTGCTACTGCCCGGAGGCAAGAGGGCCACCCTCTGGCCACCTCATCTAGTTATTTTGAGAGATAAGCCACAGGTTGTAATACGGGCCCCATCATCTGCTCTAACACCCCAAGAGCAGTTCCTGTCCTTCCAGAAACATAGAGTCTAAAAGGCTTCTCCAGGTTGGGGAGGCCTAAAGCTGGGGCTGTAGTGATGGACTCTTTTAGGGCATTAAAGGCCACCTTGCAGGTCTCATGCCAGTCGAGTGGCTCTTCCTCTTTCCCCCTTAAATTTTCATATAGGGGTCTGGCCAGATTGCCATAATTAGGAATCCAGATCCTGCAAAACCCGGTCCTTCCTAAAAATCCCCTAAGCTGTTGTTTTGTTTGGGGGTACGGGGTATTTAAGATGAGGGATCTCCCCTCGGGGTCAGGCATTCTTTTTCTCTCCGTAATTATAAATCCAAGGTATTTTACTTGGGTTAAGCTAATCTGAGCTTACTTGGGGGATACTCGATAACCCTTTTCATACAGGAAAGTTAGCGTTTTAAATAGTGTTCATTTGAGAGCTGGTAAAATCTGGCCTAGCTATGAGCAAGTCATCCACATACTGTATTAGACTACTGTTTGTTAAAGTTAATTCCCTTAGTTCTCTCCCCGAGGAAGTCCCGAAGATATGAGGGCTGTCCCTAAACCCTTGGGGTAGTCGAGTCCAATTGAGAGCTCTATGGTCTCTCTTGATTCCAAGTCCCGCCACTCAAAAGCAAAGAGTTTTTGGGATTCAGGATGGAGAGGAATGCAGAAGAAAGCAAGTTGAAGGTCCAAGACTGAGAAATACTTGGCATTTCCTGGGACTTGGGATAGGAGGGTATATGGGTTTGGGACTATGGGGTGGATGGGAACCACAGCTTCATTAACAGCTCTTAGATCCTGGACGAATCGGTAAGATCCATCTGGTTTTTGAACGGGCAAGATTGGGGTGTTGCAGGGGGACTCACAGCTGATTCGAGTTCCAGTATCTCGGTATTTGTTAACTAATGGTCTAAGACCCTCAAGAGCTACTGGTTTTAAGGGATATTGTCTTTTCCAGGGCTAGGGAGCATTTGGTCTCAGAGAAATCTTTACTGGTGGAACATTTATGGCTAAACCAGGGCTGGAGACATCCCACACCTGGGGATTGACCTCATCTAGACAAGGGACAGACTCCTCCTTTTCTACCTCTGACTGTAAATATTCAGACATAGGCAAACAAAATTATCGACTTCTACCTTTGTGTCCCCAAGTCACTCTGGTTTGGAGGCGAATGTATTATCCTCACCATGGAAAATTTGGAAGCTGTTAACATGAAAAATTTAAAGAGTCACGCAGAGGCTAGTCACTCTAAGCTAACCCGTAAGACATTTATTGACTGATTTCTAGCTTCTTTCCTTTAACCTTTTTCATCTACAGTAATCCTGTGTGTTCCTTTTAGTTAGGGATTCATTTTTAGACTATCCTGACTCTTCCACTACGTTCCAGTTTTGGGTCTGATTCACTTACAGATGTGCCAAGTGCTTCCTGAATACTATAGAACATATTTTATGTTTAAAATACTTCCATGCTTATGTAGTGAGTCAATGATTTTAAGTTTATTTGTTACACATTTCAATGTAAAAGTCAATGTGTGAACTAACATATTCACGACTTGGAAAAGTTGGCTTTTTTTTGCTGTGTGTTTGAACTCCTCACCCGACCAAAGCTCATGGAGAGGTCTATTGTTTTTCTAAAATGGTTATAGTGTTGTTTATTTTCTGGTAATTGAATTAGGGTGTGAGTTGCAAAGCTTGTGTTTCTGTTCATTTCATTCCATCTGTTCGGGTTTCTTTCTCTCTCCTGAGTCAGAGAGTAACTTCCCATTGGTTGTCCAGTTACCAAGGTTGGTGTCCATGCATCCGTGCTGGTCTCTCCATACATGTCCGGGTGTCCTGTGAAACACTAAGCTTAATTTATTTGGAAATGACCTAGCTGTTCAATACACTGTCATCACTCAGTTGAGCAGAGGGAGAGAAATTCAAGTGACAAAACTCCAGAGAAGCTAGTGTCAGAGCGCCCCGGCGTGGCATGCGTGCAGGGGGTTGGGGGGAGGGGGGCGGGGAGCGGAGCGCGGAGATCTCAGGTGTTCTCCCACCCTGGGCCTCTCCAGGCTCGCCGCTGCTCAGTGGCCTCCCCCCGCCCCCATCGCTTTGGCTGCTGAGGGCCGGGTGGTCTCTGCAGCTGCCCGGCATCCTGCCCGAGGCCCCCCCCTGCCCACACGATGTCTTCCAGTCTCTCTCTGAACCCTCGACTCTTTCTGCCTCTGTCTCACCTGGCTTGGGTGCGTGCGAGTGCCTGTCCGTGTGCCTGGCTGTCACTCGTCCGCTCTCTCAGGAAGGTCCTGTGCTGGGCCCGTGGCGTGGGGGCAGGGCGGGCCTCGGTTTGGGGACAGGGAGGGGCTGAGGCACTCCAGGGCGTTTGCACAGCCGGCAGGATGGGCGCCTGGGGCCCCGGCTGGGCTGCCCCTAAGCCCGCAGGAGGCTCCGGGGACCGCGGCCCCGGGCCGATGCCCCGCTCGTCCGGAGCCACGTGACCCTGAGCAGCGAACGGGATGGTGGGGGGCGGGGGGTGGGGGGCCACCGAGACGTCCTCCCCGCTCAAGCCACCCCACTCCCCAACCGCCGCCACAGATCCCGCAGCCTCGCCAGGCCGCTCGGGGTCCGGGAAGCGCCCCGGGCCGGGCCAGGCGCATGCTGGCCGGGGGTGGCGTCGGCTGGTCTCCCAGCTGCAGGGCCTGTCCCGGTTTTTCCCATCAGTTTCAACAGTGACGGTCACCCCACATTGTGAGTCGTCTAGATTTCTCACTGACACCCCTGTTAGGGAGTGGCTTTTTAGAGAGATAGGGAAGGTCACTTGGGGGATGTTAGTCATGAGAGAAAATAAGGGCTCAGGTGGGATTGCAGATGTCATCCAGGGGGTAAATAGAGACAGTTGTTGCTGGTACCAAGACATGAAGTTTTTTTTCCCCCTTTCCCCAAAAGGCCATATTACGACCACATGGGGGCGCTGAGTAACAGCCCATAGCTCGGCTGGAAGGGTGGGCCTTTGATAGTGATACCCTGTGATGGGTTGGACATACCCCCAACCTTTGTCATTAATGCAGATGCAGCCCGGGCTGCTTAGGTTGAGTTGAGAAGCAGTGTGGTTTGCAAGTGAACATGCCTCGTTTAGGAAGAGATCAATAGCCATACAGGGAGATATGATTAGAAAGAGGAAGAACATCATATGATGCATTTTACTTATCTGAGGCAGGATTGATGGGGTTCTGCTTGAACAAGAGCCTGAGATCTTCAACAGGTTCACAGGAATAGCTGTCCTCTGGCTTTGGAGTCTCAGTTTCTGTCTCCCCCTCCTGTAGGCCATAGGGTTTTATTCTAGAATTGTGGACCCAGGCAGATAGACCCTTCACTTTTACAGCAGTTGAAGTCACTAGAACAACCTGATATGGCCCTGTCCATTTCTCGGACAGCTGGTTTGGACTCCCTTTTTCTTGCCAGGTCTTTACTGATACTTGATCCCCTGGCTTTACCTGGGGATTTTTCAAGTCTTCCTGTGGTTTGTTCTCCATACCGTTGGAGTTCTTGCTGAAACCTTCCCAGGTCAATTATATGTTTTAAGAGTGTATTGGCATCCTCGTCAAGAAACAAATCAGAAGTTAAGAATGGTCGTCCATACATCATTTCATAAGGACTTAACAATAGTGGCCGTTTGGGGGATGTCCGTAGCCTCATGAGGGCTATGGGCAGCATATGTGTCCACTTATTATGTGTTTCTGACATAGCTTACCAGAGCCCTTTTAAGACTCTGGTTGGCTCTCTCTACCATTCCTGAAGCTTGAGGCGTACAGTATGAGTGGAGCCGGTATTTTCTGCCTAAGCATGCGGCTAGGTTCTGGGGTATCGTGGCTGTAAGTGAGGGCCCGTTGTCACTCTGACGTGACCGAGGCAGCCCAAACCTAGGCACGATCTCCTTCAGCAGAGCTTTACAGACTTCTGTAGCTCTCTCAGTCTCAGTAGGGAACGCTTCGATCCATCCTGTGAATGTGTCAATAAAGACTAGCAAGTAAGAAAACCCTTGGGTCTTGGGCATGGCTGTAAATTCTACTTGCCAGTCCGCTCCTGGGTATGATCCCCGATGTTGGACAGGTGTAATTAGAGGAGGTCTGGTTTTCGGGTTACTTTTTAGACAGGTGTCACAATTTTGTGTGACCTGTTTAACAACCTTAGCTAACTGGGGATGGGAGAGAATAGGCTTAAGCAAGATTTCTAGATTATCTTTTCCAAAATGGGCGCTCTTATGTAAGGAGTTAGTAATGTTTTAAACCTGAGAATCAGGGAGTATTATTTGGGCCTGATCAGGCTGAAACCACCCATGTGACCCAATCTCCCAGCCCAGCTCAGCATATCGGGAATGTCCCCCTGGGGTAAAATCTGGAGTCAGGGTTTCCTTGGGGAAAACGGGGCAGATAGCAGTGGCAGAGGTAGCTTCCCCGGCAGCTCATCCTGCCTCTTGATCAGCTTTCCTATTTCCCTGAGCCTCTTTTTCTTGCCCCTTTTGGTGACTCTTGCAGTGGATGACAGCTAATTTTGCAGGAAGTTTGACTGCCTCCAGGAGCCTGAGAATGAGCTCTTTGTGTTTAATAGCAGAGCTTCGGGCACTGAGCATCCTTCTTTCGTTCCAAATTGCTGCATGGGCATGCAGAATGAGGAAAGCATACTTAGAGTCCATACACACATTAATCCTCTTTCCTTCTCCTATCTCCAAAGCTCTTGTCAGGGCAAAAAGTTCAGCTTTCTGGGCTGAGGTGTCTGGGGGAAGAGACCAACTTTCCTTAGTTTCTTCCAGGCTCGCTACAGCATATCCTGATTTCCTCTCTCCCTTTTCTACAAAACTGCTGCCATCTGTGTGCCAGTTTTCCTCTGGGTCAGATAAAGCTGTCTCTGATAGGTCCCGGCGAGAAGAGTATAACTCGTCTGTGATTTGTATGCATTGGTGATCCAGAGGGGAGGTAGGGGGATCTGGCAGTAAGGTTGCTGGATTTAAAGACTGGCAGACCCTCAACTTTATTTCTGGAGTGTCAAGGAAGAGGGCTTGGTATTGGGTGATCCTTCCCCTTGTCATCCACCTGTCCCCTTTCGTTTCCAAGACTGCTTGCACCCGGTGAGGCGTATACACTGTGGTGGGCTGACCCAGGGTCAGCTTAGATGCCTCCTTAACCATAAGAGCGGTGGCGCCTACTGCCCGGAGGCAAGTGGGCCACCCTCTGGCCACCTCATCTAGTTATTTTGAGAGATAAGCCACAGGTTGTAATACGGGCCCCATCATCTGCTCTAACACCCCAAGAGCAGTTCCTGTCCTTCCAGAAACATAGAGTCTAAAAGGCTTCTCCAGGTTGGGGAGGCCTAAAGCTGGGGCTGTAGTGATGGACTCTTTTAGGGCATTAAAGGCCACCTTGCAGGTCTCATGCCAGTCGAGTGGCTCTTCCTCTTTCCCCCTTAAATTTTCATATAGGGGTCTGGCCAGATTGTCATAATTAGGAATCCAGATCCTGCAAAACCCGGTCCTTCCTAAAAATCCCCTAAGCTGTTGTTTTGTTTGGGGGTACGGGGTATTTAAGATGAGGGATCTCCCCTTGGGGTCAGGCATTCTTTTTCTATCCGTAATGATAAATCCAAGGTATTTTACTTGGGTTAAGCTAATCTGAGCCTACTTGGGGGATACTCGATAACCCTTTTCATACAGGAAAGTTAGCGTTTTAAATAGTGTCCATTTGAGAGCTGGTAAAATCTGGCCTAGCTATGAGCAAGTCATCCACATACTGTATTAGACTACTGTTTGTTTAAGTTAATTCCCTTAGTTCTCTCCCCGAGGAAGTCCCGAAGATTTGAGGGCTGTCCCTAAACCCTTGGGGTAGTCGAGTCCAGTCGAGAGTTGTATGGTCTCTCTTGTTTCCAAGTCCTGCCACTCAAATTCAAAGAGTTTTTGGGATTCAGGATGGAGAGGAATGCAAAAGAAAGCACCTTGAAGGTCCAAGACTGAGAAGTACTTGGCATTTCCTGGGACTTGGGATAGGAGGGTATATGGGTTTGGGACTATGGGGTGGATGGGAACCACAGCTTCATTAACAGCTCTTAGATCCTGGACGAATCGGTAAGATCCATCTGGTTTTTGAACGGGCAAGATTGGGGTGTTGCAGGGGGACTCACAGCTGATTCGAGTTCCAGTATCTCGGTATTTGTTAACTAATGGTTAAAGACCCTCAAGAGCTACTGGTTTTAAGGGATATTGTCTTTTCCAGGGCTAGGGAGCATTTGGTCTCAGAGAAATCTTTACTGGTGGAACATTTATGGCTAAACCAGGGCTGGAGACATCCCACACCTGGGGATTGACATCATCTAGACAAGGGACAGACTCCTCCTTTTCTACCTCTGACTGTAAAAATTCAGACATAGGCAAACAAAATTATCGACTTCTACCTTTGTGTCCCCAAGTCACTCTGGTTTGGAGGCGAAAGTATTGTTCTCAAAATGGAAAATTTGGAAGCTGCAAACATGAAAAATTAAAGAGTCACGCAGAGGCTAGTCACTCTAAGCTAACACCTAAGACATTAATTGACTGATTTCTAGCTTCTCTTCTTTAACCTTTTTTATCTACAGTAACCCTGTGTGCTCCTTTTAGTTAGGGATTCATTTTTAGACTATCCTAACTCTTCCACTACGTTCCAGTTTTGGGTCTGATACACATAGAGATGTGTCAAGTGCTTCCTGAATACTATAGAACATATTTTATATTTAAAATTCTTCCATGCTTATGTAGTGTAGTCAATGATTTTAAGTTTATTTGTTACACATTTCAATGTAAAAGTCAATGTGTGAACTAACATATTCACGACTTGGAAAATTTGGCTTTTTTTTGCTGTGTGTTTGAACTCTTCACCCGACCAACGGTCATAGAGAGGTCTATTGTTTTTCTAAAATGGTTATAGTGTTGTTTATTTTCTGGTATTGAATTAGGGTGTGAGTTGCAAAGCCTGTGTTTCTGTTCATTTCATTCCATCTGTTGGGGTTTCTTTCTCTCTCCTGAGTCAGACAGTAATTTCCCATTGGTTGTCCAGTTACCAAGGTTGGTGTCCATGCATCCGTGCTGGTCTCTCCATACATCTCCGGGTGTCCTGTGAAACACTAAGCTTAATTTATTTGGAAATGACCTAGCTGTTCAATACACTCTCATCACTCAGTTGAGCAGAGGGTGAGAAATTCAAGTGACAAAACTCCAGAGAAACTAGTGTCAGAGCGCCCCGGCGTGGCATGCGTGCAGGGGGTTGGGGGGAGCGGGGCGGGGAGCGGAGCGCGGAGATCTCAGGTGTCCTCCCACCCTGGGCCTCCCCAGGCCCGCCGCTGCTCAGTGGCCTCCCCCCCGCCCCCATCGATTTGGCTGCTCAGGGCCAGGTGGTCTCTGCAGCTGCCCCGCATCCTCCCCGAGGCACCCCTGCCCACACGCTGTCTTCCAGTCTCTCTCTGAACCCTCGACTCTTTCTGCCTCTGTTTCACCTGGCGTGGGTGCGTGCGAATGCCTGTCCGTGTGCCTGGCTGTCGCTCGTCCGCTCTCTCAGGAAGGTCCTGTGCTCTGCCCGTGGCGTGGGGGCAGGGCGGGCCTCGGTTTGGGGACAGGGCGGGGCTGAGGCACTCCAGGGGGTTTGCACAGCCGGCACAATGGGCGCCTGGGGCCCCGGCTGGGCTGCCCCTAAGCCCGCAGGAGGCTCCGGGGACCACGGCCCCAGGCCGACACCCCGCTCGTCCAGAGCCACGTGACCCTGAGCAGCGAACGGGATGGTGGGGGGCGGGGGGCGGGGGGGCACCGAGAGGTCCTCCCCGCTCAAGCCACCCCCCTCCCCAACCCCCGCCAGAGCTCCCGCAGCCTCGCCAGGTCGCTCGGGGTCCGGGAAGCGCCCCGGGCCGGGCCAGGCGCGTGCTGGCCGGGGGTGGCGTCGGCTGGTCTCCCAGCTGCAGGGCCTGTCCCGGTTTTTCCCATCAGTTTCAACAGTGACGGTCACCCCACATTGTGAGTCGTCTAGATATCTCACTGACACCCCTGTTAGGGAGTGGCTTTTTAGAGAGATAGGGAAGGTCTCTTGGGGGATGTTAGTCATGAGAGAAAATAAGGGCTCAGGTGGGATTGCAGATGTCATCCAGGGGGTAAATAGAGACAGTTGTTGCCGGTACCAAGTCATGAAGTTTTTTTTCCCCCTTTCCCCAAAAGGCCATATTACGACCACATGGGGGCGCTGAGTAACAGCCCATAGCTCGGCTGGAAGGGTGGGCCTTTGATAGTGATACCCTGGGATGGGTTGGACATACCCCCAACCTTTGTCATTAATGCAGATGCAGCCCGGGCTGCTTAGGTTGAGTTGAGAAGCAGTGTGGTTTGCAAGTGAACATGCCTCGTTTAGGGAGAGATCAATAGCCATACAGGGAGATATGGTTAGAAAGAGGAAGAACATCATATGATGCATTTTACTTATCTGAGGCAGGATTGATGGGGTTCTGCTTGAACAAGAGCCTGAGATCTTCAACAGGTTCACAGGAATAGCTGTCCTCTGGCTTTGGAGTCTCAGTTTCTGTCTCCCCCTCCTGTAGGCCATAGGGTTTTATTCTAGAATTGTGGACCCAGGCAGATAGACCCTTCACTTTTACAGCAGTTGAAGTCACTAGTACAACCTGATATGGCCCTGTCCATTTCTCGGACAGCTGGTTTGGACTCCCTTTTTCTTGCCAGGTCTTTACTGATACTTGATCCCCTGGCTTTACCTGGGGATTTTTCAAGTCTTCCTGTGGTTTGTTCTCCATACCGTTGGAGTTCTTGCGGACACCTTCCCAGGTCAATTATATGTTTTAAAAGTGTATTGGCATCCTCGTCAAGAAACAAATCAGAAGTTAAGAATGGTCGTCCATACATCATTTCATAAGGACTTAACAATAGTGGCCGTTTGGGGGATGTCCGTAGCCTCATGAGGGCTATGGGCAGCATATGTGTCCACTTATTATGTGTTTCTGACATAGCTTAGCCAGAGCCCTTTTAAGAGTCTGGTTGGCTCTCTCTACCTTTCCTGAAGCTTGAGGCCTCCAGGATGAGCGGAGCTGGTATTTTATGCCTAAGCATGCGGCTAGGTTCTGGGGTATCGTGGCTGTAATTGAGGGCCCGTTGTCACTCTGAAGTGACCGAGGCAGCCCAAACCTAGGCACTATCTCCTTCAGCAGAGCTTTACAGACTTCTGTAGCTCTCTCAGTCTCAGTAGGGAACGCTTCGATCCATCCTGTGAATGTGTCAATAAAGACTAGCAAGTAAGAAAACCGTTGGGTCTTGGGCATGGCTGTAAATTCTACTTGCCAGTCCGCTCCTGGGTATGATCCCCGATGTTGAACAGGTGTAATTAGAGGAGGTCTGGTTTTTGGGTTATTTTTTAGACAGGTGTCACAATTTTGTGTGACTTGTTTAACAACCTTAGCTAACTGGGGATGGGAGAGAATAGGCTTAAGCAAGATTTCTAGATTATCTTTACCAAAATGGGCGCTCCTATGTAAGGAATGAGTAATGTTTTAATCCTGAGAATCAGGGAGTATTATTTGGGCCTTATCAGTCTGAAACCACCCATGTGACCCAATCTCCCAGCCCCGCTCAGCATATCGGGAATGTCCCCCTGGGGTAAAATCTGGAGTCAGGGTTTCCTTGGGGAAAAGGGGGCAGATAGCAGTGGCAGAGGTAGCTTCCCCGGCAGCTCGTCCTGCCTCTTGATCAGCTTTCCTATTTCCCTGAGCCTCTTTTTCTTGCCCCTTTTGGTGATTCTTGCAGTGGATGACAGCTAATTTTGCAGGAAGTTTGACTGCCTCCAGGAGCCTGAGAATGAGCTCTTTGTGTTTAATAGCAGACCTTCGGGCACTGAGCATCCCTCTTTCTTTCCAAATTGCTGCACGGGCATGCAGAATGAGGAAAGCATTCCTAGAGTCCATACACACATTAATCCTCTTTCCTTCTCCTCACTCCAAAGCTCTTGTCAGGGCAAAAAGTTCAGCTTTCTGGGCTGAGGTGTCTGGGGGAAGAGACCCACTTTCCTTAGTTTCTTCCAGGCTCACTACAGCATATCCTGCTTTCCTCTCTCCCTTTTCTACAAAACTGCTGCCATCTGTGTGCCAGTTTTCCTCTGGGTCAGATGAAGGTGTCTCTGATAGGTCCCGGCGAGAAGAGTATAACTCGTCTGTGATTTGTATGCATTGGTGATCCAGAGGGGAGGTAGGGGGATCTGGCAGTAAGGTTGCTGGATTTAAAGTCTGGCAGACCCTCAACTTTTTTTCTGGAGTGTCAAGGAGGAGGGTTTGGTATTGGGTGATCCTTCCCCTTGTCATCCACCTGTCCCCTTTTGTTTCCAAGACTGCTTGCACCCAGTGAGGCGTATACACTGTAGTGGGCTGACCCAGGGTCAGCTTAGATGCCTCCTTAACCATAAGAGCGGTGGCTGCTACTGCCCGGAGGCAAGTGGGCCACCCTCTGGCCACCTCATCTAGTTATTTTGAGAGATAAGCCACAGGTGGTAATACGGGCCCCATCATCTGCTCTAACACCCCAAGAGCAGTTCCTGTCCTTCCAGAAACATAGAGTCTAAAAGGCTTCTCCAGGTTGGGGAGGCCTAAAGCTGGGGCTGTAGTGATGGACTCTTTTAGGCATTAAAGGCCACCTTGCAGGTCTCATGCCAGTCGAGTGGCTCTTCCTCTTTCCCCCTTAAATTTTCATATAGGCGTCTGGCCAGATTGTCATAATTAGGAATCCAGATCCTGCAAAACCCGGTCCTTCCTAAAAATCCCCTAAGCTGTTGTTTTGTTTGGGGGTACGGGGTATTTAAGATGAGGGATCTCCCCTCGGGGTCAGGCATACTTTTTCTCTCCGTAATTATAAATCCAAGGTATTTTACTTGGGTTAAGCTAATCTGAGCCTACTTGGGGGATACTCGATAACCCTTTTCATACAGGAAAGTTAGCGTTTTAAATAGTGTCCATTTGAGAGCTGGTAAAATCTGGCCTTACTATGAGCAAGTCATCCACATACTGTATTAGACTACTGTTTGTTAAAGTTAATTCCCTTAGTTCTCTCCCCAAGGAAGTCCCGAAGATATGAGGGCTGTCCCTAAACCCTTGTGGTAGTCGAGTCCAGTCGAGAGTTGTATGGTCTCTCTTGTTTATAAGTCCCGCCACTCAAAAGCAAAGAGTTTTTGGGATTCAGGATGTAGAGGAATGCAAAAGAAAGCACCTTGAAGGTCCAAGACTGAGAAGTACTTGGCATTTCCTGGGACTTGGGATAGGAGGGTATATGGGTTTCGGACTATGGGGTGGATGGGAACCACAGCTTCATTAACAGCTCTTAGTTCCTGGACGAATCGGTAAGATCCATCTGGTTTTTGAACGGGCAAGATTGGGGTGTTGCAGGGGGACTCATAGCTGATTCGAGTTCCAGTATCTCGGTATTTGTTAACTAATGGTTTAAGACCCTGAAGAGCTACTGGTTTTAAGGGATATTGTCTTTTCCAGGGCTAGGGAGCATTTGGTCTCAGAGAAATCTTTACTGGTGGAACATTTATGGCTAAACCAGGGCTGGAGACATCCCACACCTGGGGATTGACCTCATCTAGACAAGGGACAGATTGTTCCTTTTCTACCTCTGACTGTAAATATTCAGACATAGGCAAAGAAAATTATCGACTTCTACCTTTGTGTCCCCAGGTCACTCTGGTTTGGAGGCGAAAGTATTATTCTCAAAATGGAAAATTTGGAAGCTGCAAACATGAAAAATTTAAAGAGTCACGCAGAGGCTAGTCACTCTAAGCTAACCCCTAAGACATTTTTGACTGATTTCTAGCTTCTCTTCTTTAACCTTTTTTATCTACAGTAATCCTGTGTGTTCCTTTTAGTTAGGGATTCATTTTTAGACTATCCTGACTCTTCCACCAGGTTCCAGTTTTGGGTCTGATACACTTAGAGATGTGCCAAGTGCTTCCTGAATACCATAGAATATATTTTATATTTAAAATACTTCAAAGCTTATGTAGTGAGTCAATGATTTTAAGTTTATTAGTTACACATTTCACTGTAAAAGTCAATGTGTTAACTAACATATTCACGACGTGGAAAAGTTGGCTTTTTTTTGCTGTGTGTTTGAACTCCTCACCCGACCAAAGGTCATGGAGAGGTCTATTGTTTTTCTAAAATGGTTATAGTGTTGTATATTTTCTGGTAATTG
This sequence comes from Muntiacus reevesi, assembly GCF_963930625.1. Classification (NCBI taxonomy): domain Eukaryota; kingdom Metazoa; phylum Chordata; class Mammalia; order Artiodactyla; family Cervidae; genus Muntiacus; species Muntiacus reevesi. The sequence continues at coordinate 417,641 of NW_027077841.1, forward strand.
AATTAGGGTGTGAGTTGCAAAGCCTGTGTTTCTGTTCATTTCATTCCATCTGTTCGGGTTTCTTTCTCTCTCCTGAGTCAGACAGTAATTTCCCATTGGTTGTCCAGTTACCAAGGTTGGTGTACATGCATCCATGCTGGTCTCTCCATACATGTCCGGGTGTCCTGTGAAACACTAAGCTTAATTTATTTGGAAATGACCTAGCTGTTCAATACACTCTCATCCCTCAGTTGAGCAGAGGGAGAGAAATTCAAGTGACAAAACTCCAGAGAAGCTAGTGTCAGAGCGCCCCGGCGTGGCATGCGTGCAGGGGGTTGGGGGGAGGGGGGCGGGGCGCGGAGCGCGGAGATCTCAGGTGTCCTCCCACCCTGGGCCTCTCCAGGCCCGCCGCTGCTCAGTGGCCTCCCCCCGCCCCCATCGATTTGGCTGCTCAGGGCCGGGTGGTCTCTGCAGCTGCCCGGCATCCTGCCCGAGGACCCCCTGCCCACAGGGTGTCTTCCAGTCTCTCTCTGAACCCTCGACTCTTTCTGCCTCTGTCTCACCTGGCGTGGGTGCGTGCAAGTGCCTGTCCGTGTGCCTGGCTGTCGCTCGTCCGCTCTCTCAGGAAGGTCCTGTGCTGGGCCCGTGGCGTGGGGGCAGGGCGGGCCTCGGTTTGGGGACAGGGCGGGTCCGAGGCACTCCAGGGGGTTTGCACAGCCGGCAGGATGGTAGCCTGGGGCCCCGGCTGGGCTGCCCCTAAGCTCCAGGAGGCTCCGGGGACTGCAGACCTGGGCCGAAGCCCCGCTCGTCCGGAGCCACCTGACCCTGAGCAGCGAATGGGATGGTGGATGAAAGGGGGTGCGAGGGCACCGAGATGTCCTCGCTGCTCTCCCCACCCCTCCTCCCCCCACCCCAGGTTCCGCAGGCACGCCATGCCCCGGCCGGCCGGGCCAGACTGGTGCTGGCCTGGGCTTGCGGTGTGCGGAGCGGGGGCGCCCTCCGCTGGCCGCCGAGCTGCAGGCTCTGGACGGCCGGAGTCCAATCGCGGGTCGTGCGGCTCAAGTGCAGCGCGAGCCCGCTCGAGAACTGCAGCCCCAGGCCCGACCGTCAGGTCAGACCGAAAGGGAGGCACAACGCGGGGCTCCTGCAGCGCCTGGCAGCCGCCTCGGTCTAAGGCCATACCACCCTGAACGTGCCCTCTCTCCTCTGATCTGGGAAACTGAGCAGGGTCGGGCCTGGTCCGTACTTGGATGGGAGACCGCCTAGTAGTTAGGCGATTTTTTTTTATTTTTCTGAATGCCTACTTCAGAAAGTTAGAATCGGATGACTTCACACAGTAAAACGAATCATATTTTCATACATAATCTTAAGAATCCAGCAGCTGGTCATTCTTTTTCCTGTCCTAACACAGCTACCTGGAAATCAGTTGTAGTAAGTTCTACTGACTTCAGACCCTCATCCCTATGGGAAGATATATAGGAAAACCCATAATATATCTAAATAAACATGAAAGATACAATGATGAGAAAGAAAAAAATTTCTCAGTGACATCTTAGTTGGTATCGGAAACACGATGATTATGAAAGCACAGCCCATAATCAAGTCCAGGCCATGGAAGCCTGTGACTGTCACTGAGTGTTGACTTCCCTTTCAGCTGAGGTCGTAAAAAGTGCTTTGTAAACTTCTGAGGTTTGAAGCACTTGGAACCTCCCGAAGAGACTGCAATCAGAAGGGTTTCTAGAATATCCTGACGCTGTGGTGAGCTCAAGCAATACATACTCCAGAGGACGGAAGACAGACATGTTGGGAAGTGGGGATGACTTCTACTGCACTTAGGGAGGAAGGGCATGTACAAGTGGAGAAGCAACACCTCAGTGATGGAATCTTTAAAGACTCCACACATGGAGAAGGACATGGCAACCCACTCCAGTATTCTTGCCTGGAAAACTCCATGGGCAGAGGAGTCTGGCGGGCTGAAGTCCACGGGATTCCATGACTGACCGTGTGTGCACGAGGGTGGAGGGAGACGGGCTGGTAGCAAGAAACTGGTAGAAGTAAAAAATAAGAAAAAAATATAAAATAAAGACTCGATAAATATGACAACGACTGGTAGGAATAAACCTTCAGAAGTGCCTTCTCAGACGTCCCGTCAGAAGCACAAGTGTAATAAAGACACTGAGTTTTCACGGTCTCACACAAAATTAGACTGGTTTATGACAATGGGCAGAGAGGCTCCTCTAAGACATCGGGGCTGGGCTTTACTGGAGGATGCACATCGATTGAGTGCATGGCTGTGTGTTATGGAAATATGTCTTACTGGCAGGGCGAAGGCATCTTCTTGAAGAACACAGCAAATAACACCACAAATTTACGGAACTTGGCTACAATGACAATAGCTGATTTCGTGATGTCTACTGCTTAGCAGAGCTGGGATTGCCTCTGCCATTAAGTACCTCAGTGGCCAGCTGTGATAGTAGCCATTACTTTCTCACTTAGAAACTTGCCATGTGCACTAGCGCAAGAACAGTGAAAGCTCCACAGAGAAGCAAGTCAGGCAGACATGCTTCTGTTTTCTCACAGAAGCTGCTTATGACCGGCCCTGCTCACAGACAGATTGCTAATTCCAAACCGATAGACAGTTATGCAGATATTCTTTAGCAACTGAGCCACCAGGGAAGCCCTACTAGCTCAGTTGCTAAAGAATCTGCCTGCAACGCAGGAGACCCCGCTTTGAGTCCTGGGTCAGGAAGATCCGCTGGAGAAAGGATAGGCTGCCCACTCCAGTATTCTGGCCTAGAGAATTCCATGGACTGTATAGTCCTTGGGGCTGCAAAGAGTCAGGCACGAACTGAGCCACTTTCACCTGCACATGCAGATATCACTTAAAAAAAAATGTGGTAACAGTTCTAGGACCTCTGTCAAGCTCATGAGTGAGTACTATAAATATACAGAATCAGCTTTGTCCTGCATAGTTACTACCATCCTGTATTTGCTTTGAGAGGAGTTGAGCTACTCTTGGTACAGAGGAATGATTCTTTACCAACTGAGCCACAAGGGAAGCCCACTAATACTGGAGTGGGTAGCCTATCCCTTCTCCAGCAGATCTTCCTGACCCAGGAATTGAACCAGGGTCTCCTGCCTGAGTAACACATATTGGGTAAAAAACGGTGAGGGGGCACAACTATGGACATTGATTGGTAAAATCAGTCTTCCTTGTCTAGATGGCTAGCGGACACGAAAGAAATGTTGGTGTGGATTTAAAAAATTCTTCTGATACGAAACAAAAAATTTACTAGTTCTCTGCAGATCTTTAATGAAGCACAGATATTGTCATTAGATTGCTTTGGTCATATCCGTCTTATCCACATTTATTTTTTAAAATCACATAGAGTGGCTTCAATCACTTGAAGAAACGACAAAAGGTTTCTTTGGTCTCCATTCTATACTGGATCGAGAGAAGGCAGTTGATCAGCATGATGCAAGAGCTCAAGATGTTTTTGGCAAAAACTTGACTAGTCTGTTTAATGATATGGAAGAATGAATTAAGGATGGCAGCACGAAACAGAAGGCCATGCTAGAAGTACACAAGACCTTGTTTGGTAAGTCCAAACATGACTTTTTCTTTCAATTGAAGGATAGTTGCTTTACAGAATTTTGTTGCCAAACATCAACGTGAATGAGCCACAGGTGTACATATGTCTCCTCCCTCCTGAACCTCTCTCCCATCTCCTCCTCTCCGTTCCACCCCTCTAGCTTGTTGCAGAGCCCCTGTTTGAGTTCCCTGAGTCATACAGCAAATTGCATTGGCATCTCTTTTAACGAACGGTACTATTTTTCCATGTTCCTCTGCATTCATCTCACCCTCTTCTTCCTCACACCTGCCAGTGTCCATAAGTCTGTTCTCTACATCTGTGACTCCTTGGCTGCCCTGCAAATAATTTCATCAGTACCACCTTTAGTTCAAGCATTTCTTCCCCCCCCCCCAAGCATTTCTTATTTCTTATTCCACTCTTATTGTCTTTAGTGTGAGACTGATCTCGAAACTGATATGAAAATATTATTCTCAGCATGGAAAATTTGGAAGATGCAAACATGAAAAATTTAAAAAGTAACGCAGAGGCTAGTCACCCTAGGCTAACCCCTAAAATATTTATTGACTGATTTCTAGTTTCTCTTCTTTAACCTTTTTGATCTACGTAATCCTGTGTATTCCTTTTAGTTAGGGATTCATTTTTAGACTATCCTGACTCTTCCATTAAGTTCCAGTTTGGGGTCTGATACACTTACAGATGTGCCAAGTGCTTCCTGAATACTATAGAACATATTTTATGTTTAAAATACTTCCATGCGTATGTAGTGAGTCAATGATTTTAAGTTTATTTGTTACACATTTCAATGTAAAAGTCAATGTGTGAACTAACATATTCTCGATTTGGAAAAGGTGGCATTTTTTGTTGTGTGTAAGAACTCCTCACTGGACCAAAGGTCATGGAGAGGTCTATTGTTTTCTAAAATGGTTATAGTGTTGTTGTTTTTTTCGGTAATTGAATTGGGGTGTGAGTTGCAAAGTTTGTGTTTCTGTTCATGATTTCCATCTGTTCGGGTTTCTTTCTCTCTTCTGAGTCAGACAATAATTTCCCATTGGTTGTCCAGTTACCAAGGTTGGTGTCCATGCATCCGTGCTGGTCTCTCCATTCATGTCCGGTGTCCTGTGAAACACTAAGCTTAATTTATTTGGAAATGACCTAGCTGTGCAATATACTTTCATCACTCAGTTGAGCACAAGGATAGAAATTCAGATGATCAAACTCCGGAGAAGCTTTTGTCGGAGAGGCGCCTGCGTTCAGGGGGTTGGGGTGGGCGGAGCGCGGACCGCGGATATCTCAGGTGCCCTCCCAACCTGGACCTCTCCAGGCCTGCCTCTGCTCGGCAGCCTCCCCCCGCCCCCATCGCGTTTGCTGCTCAGTGCCGGGTGGTCTCTGCAGCTGCCCGGCATCCTGCCCGAGGCCCCCCCTGCCCACACGCTGTCTTCCAGTGTCTCTCTGAACCCTCGTCTCATTCTGCCTCTGTCTCAGCTGGCGTGGTTGCGTGCGAGTGCCTGTCCGTATGCCTGGCTGTCGCTCGTCCGCTCTCTCAGGAAGGTCCTGTGCTGGGCCCGTGGCGTGGGGGCAGGGCGGGCCTCGGATTGGGGACAGGGCGGGGCTGAGGCGCTCCAGGGGGTTTGCACAGCCGGCAGGATGGGCTCCTGGGGCACCGGCTAGGCTGCCCCTAAGCCCACAGGAGGCTCCGGGGACCGCGGCCCCCGGCCGACGCCCCGCTCGTCCGGAGCCACGTGACCCTGAGCAGCGAACGGGATGGTGGGGGGCGGGGGATGGGGGGTCAACGAGACGTCCTCCCCGCTCAAGCCACCCCCCTCCCCAACCCCCTCCAGAGATCCCGCAGCCTCACCAGGCCGCTCGGCGTCCGGGAAGCACCCCGGGCCGGGCCAGGCGCGTGCTGGCCGGGGGTGGCATCGGCTCTTCACCCAGCTGCAGGGCCTGTCCCGGTTTTTCCCATCAGTTTCAACAGTGACGGTCACCCCACATTGTGAGTCGTCTAGATTTCTCACTGACACCCCTGTTAGGGAGTGGCTTTTTAGAGAGATAGGGAAGGTCACTTGGGGGATGTTAGTCATGAGAGAAAATAAGGGCTCAGGTGGGATTGCAGATGTCATCCAGGGGGTAAATAGAGACAGTTGTTGCTGGTACCAAGACATGAAGTTTTTTTTCCCCCTTTTCCCAAAAGGCCATATTACGACCACATGGGGGCGCTGAGTAACAGCCCATAGCTCGGCTGGAAGGGTGGGCCTTTGATATTGATACCCTGGGATGGGTTGGACATACCCCCAACCTTTGTCATTAATGCAGATGCAGCCCGGGCTGCTTAGGTTGAGTTGAGAAGCAGTGTGGTTTGCAAGTGAACATGCCTCGTTTAGGGAGAGATCAATACCATACAGGGAGATATGATTATAAAGAGGTAGAACATCATATGATGCATTTTACTTATCTGAGGCAGGATTGATGGGGTTCTGCTTGAACAAGAGCCTGAGATCTTCAACAGGTTCACAGGAATAGCTGTCCTCTGGCTTTGGAGTCTCAGTTTCTGTCTCCCCCTCCTGAAGGCCATAGGGTTTTATTCTAGAATTGTGGACCCAGGGAGATAGACCCTTCACTTTTACAGCAGTTGAAGTCACTAGAACAACATGATATGGCCCTGTCCATTTCTCGGACAGCTGGTTTGGACTCCCTTTTTCTTGCCAGGTCTTTACTGATACTTGATCCCCTGGCTTTACCTGGGGATTTTTCAAGTCTTCCTGTGGTTTGTTCTCCATACTGTTGGAGTTCTTGCGGAAACCTTCCCAAGTCAATTATATGTTTTAAGAGTGTATTGGCATCCTCGTCAGAAAACAAATCAGAAGTTAAGAATGGACGTTCATACATCATTTCATAAGGACTTAACAATAGTGGCCGTTTGGGGGATGTCCATAGCCTCATGAGGGCTTGGGCAGCATATGTGTCCTCCTATTATGTTTTTCTTGACATAGCTTAGTCAGAGCCCTTTTAAGACTCTGGTTGGCTCTCTCTACCTTTCCTGAAGCTTGAGGCCTCCAGGATGAGCGGAGCCGGTATTTTATGCCTAAGCATGCGGCTAGGTTCTGGGGTATCGTGGCTGTAAGTGAGGGCCCGTTGTCACTCTGAAGTGACCGAGGCAGCCCAAACCTAGGCACTATCTCCTTCAGCAGAGCTTTACAGACTTCTGTAGCTCTCTCTGTCTCAGTAGGGAACGCTTCGATCCATCCTGTGAATGTGTCAATAAAGACTAGCAAGTAAGAAAACCCTTGGGTCTTGGGCATGGCTCTAAATTCTAAATGCGGAGCGGCATTGCCAGTCCGCTCCTGGGTATGATCCACGATGTTGGACAGGTGTAATTAGAGAAGGTCTGGTTTTTGGGTTATTTTTTAGACAGGTGTCACAATTTTGTGTGACCTGTTTAACAACCTTAGCTAACTGCGGATGGGAGAGAATAGGCTTAAGCAAGATTTCTAGATTATCTTTTCCAAAATGGGCGCTCTTATGTAAGGAGTTAGTAATGTTTTAAACCTGAGAATCAGGGAGTACTATTTGGGCCTGATCAGGCTGAAACCACCCATGAGACCCAATCTCCCAGCCCCGCTCAGCATATCGGGAATGTCCCCCTGGGGTAAAATCTGGAGTCAGGGTTTCCTTGGGGAAAAGGGGGCAGATAGCAGTGGCAGAGGTAGCTTCCCCGGCAGCTCGTCCTGCCTCTTGATCAGCTTTCCTATTTCCCTGAGCCTCTTTTTCTTGCCCCTTTTGGTGACTCTTGCAGTGGATGACAGCTAATTTTGCAGGAAGTTTGACTGCCTCCAGGAGCCTGAGAATGAGCTCTTTGTGTTTAATAGCAGAGCTTTGGGCACGGAGCATCCCTCTTTCTTTCCAAATTGCTGCACGGGCATGCAGAATGAGGAAAGCATACTTAGAGTCCATACACACATTAATCCTCTTTCCTTCTCCTAACTCCAAAGCTCTTGTCAGGGCAAAAAGTTCAGCTTTCTGGGCTGAGGTGTCTGGGGGAAGAGACCAACTTTCCTTAGTTTCTTCCAGGCTCGCTACAGCATATCCTGCTTTCCTCTCTCCCTTTTCTACAAAACTGCTGCCATCTGTGTGCCAGTTTTCCTCTGGGTCAGATAAAGGTGTCTCTGATAGGTCCCGGCGAGAAGAGAATAACTCGTCTGTGATTTGTATGCACTGGTGATCCAGAGGGGAGGTAGGGGGATCTGGCAGTAAGGTTGCTGGATTTAAAGTCTGGCAGACCCTCAACTTTATTTCTGGAGTGTCAAGGAGGAGGGCTTGGTATTGGTCGATCCTTCCCCCTGTCATCCACCTGTCCCCTTTCGTTTCCAAGACTGCTTGCACCCGGTGTGGCGTATAAACTGTGGTGGGCTGACCCAGGGTCAGCTTAGATGCCTCCTTAACCATAAGAGCGGTGGCTGCTACTGCCCGGAGGCAAGTGGGCCACCCTCTGGCCACCTCATCTAGTTATTTTGAGAGATAAGCCACAGGTTGTAATACGGGCCCCATCATCTGCTCTAACACCCCAAGAGCAGTTCCTGTCCTTCCAGAAACATAGAGTCTAAAAGGCTTCTCCAGGTTGGGGAGGCCTAAAGCTGGGGCTGTAGTGATGGACTCTTTTAGGGCATTAAAGGCCACCTTGCAGGTCTCATGCCAGTCGAGTGGCTCTTCCTCTTTCCCCCTTAAATTTTCATATAGGGGTCTGACAAGATTGCCATAATTAGGAATCCAGATCCTGCAAAACCCAGTCCTTCCTAAAAATCCCCTAAGCTGTTGTTTTGTTTGGGAGTACGGGGTATTTAAGGTGAGGGATTTCCCCTCGGGGTCAGGCATTCTTTTTCTCTCCGTAATTATAAATCCAAGGTATTTTACTTGGGTTAAGCTAATCTGAGCCTACTTGGGGGATACTCGATAACCGTTTTCATACAGGAAAGTTAGCGTTTTAAATAGTGTCCATTTGAGAGCTGGTAAAATCTGGCCTAGCTATGAGCAAGTCATCCACATACTATATTAGACTACTGTTTGCTAAAGTTAACTCCCTTAGTTCTCTCCCCGAGGAAGTCCCGAAGATATGAGGGCTGTCCCTAAACCCTTGGGGTAGTCGAGTCCAGTCGAGAGTTGTATGGTCTCTCTTGTTTCCAAGTCCCGCCACTCAAAAGCAAAGAGGTTTTGGGATTCAGGATGGAGAGGAATGCAAAAGAAAGCACCTTGAAGGTTCAAGACTGAGAAGTACTTGGCATTTTCTGGGACTTGGGATAGGAGGGTGTATGGGTTTGGGACTATGGGGTGGATGGGAACCACAGCTTCATTAACAGCTCTTAGATCCTGGATGAATCGGTAAGATCCATCTGGTTTTTGAACGGGCAAGATTGGAGTGTTGCAGGGGGACTCACAGCTGATTCGAGTTCCAGTATCTCGGTATTTGTTAACTAATGGTTTAAGACCCTCAAGAGCTACTGGTTTTAAGGGATATTGCTTTTTCCAGGTCTAGGGAGCATTTGGTCTCAGAGAAATCTTTACTGGTGGAACATTTATGGCTAAACCAGGCCTGGAGACATCCCACACCTGGGGATTGACATCATCTAGACAAGGGATAGACTCCTCTTTTTCTACCTCTGACTGTAAATATTCAGACATAGGCAAAGAAAATTATCGACTTCTACCTTTGTGTCCCCAAGTCACTCTGGTTTGGAGGCGAAAGTATTATTCTCAAAATGGAAAATTTGGAAGCTGCAAACATGAAAAATTTAAAGAGTCACGCAGAGGCTAGTCACTCTAAGCTAACCCCTAAGACATTTATTGACTGATTTCTAGCTTCTCTTCTTTAACCTTTTTTATCTACAGTAATCCTGTGTGTTCCTTTTAGTTAGGGATTCATTTTTAGACTATCCTGACTCTTCCACTACGTTCCAGTTTTGGGTCTGATACACTTAGAGATGTGCCAAGTGCTTCCTGAATACTATAGAACATATTTTATATTTAAAATACTTCCATGCTTATGTAGTGAGACAATGATTTTAAGTTTATTTGTTACACATTTCAATGTAAAAGTCAATGTGTGAACTAATATATTCACGATTCGGAAAAGTTGGCTTTTTTTTGCTGTGTGTTTGAACTCCTCACCCGACCAAAGGTCATAGAGAGGTCTATTGTTTTTCTAAAATGGTTATAGTTTTGTTTATTTTCTGGTAATTGAATTAGGGTGTGAGTTGCAAAGCCTGTGTTTCTGTTCATTTCATTCCATCTGTTCGGGTTTCTTTCTCTCTCCTGAGTCAGAGAGTAACTTCCCATTGGTTGTCCAGTTACCGAGGTTGGTGTCCATGCATCCGTGCTGGTCTCTCCATACATGTCCGGGTGTCCTGTGAAACACTAAGCTTAATTTATTTGGAAATGACCTAGCTGTTCAATACACTCTCATCACTCAGTTGAGCAGAGGGAGAGAAATTCAAGTGACAAAACTCCAGAGAAGCTAGTGTCAGAGCGCCCCGGGGTGGCATGCGTGCAGGGGGTTTGGGGGAGGGGGGCGGGGCGCGGAGCGCGGAGATCTCAGGTGTCCTCCCACCCTGGGCCTCTCCAGGCCCGCCGCTGCTCAGTGGCCTCCCCCCGCCCCCATCGATTTGGCTGCTCAGGGCCGAGTGGTCTCTGCAGCTGCCCGGCATCCTGCCCGAGGCCTCCCCTGCCTACACGCTGTCTTCCAGTCTCTCTCTGAACCCTCGACTCTTTCTGCCTCTGTCTCACCTGGCGTGGGTGCGTGCGAGTGCCTGTCCGTGTGGCTGGCTGTCGCTCGTCTGCTCTCTCAGAAAGGTCCTGTGCTGGGCCCGTGGCGTGGGGGCAGGGCGGGCCTCGGTTTGGGGACAGGGCGGGGCTGAGGTACTCCAGGGAGTTTGCACAGCAGGCAGGATGAGCGCCTGGGGACCCGGCTGGGCTGCCCCTAAGCCCGCAGGAGGCTCCGGGGACCGTGGCCCCGGGCCGACGCCCCGCTCGTCCGGAGCCACGTGACCCTGAGCAGCGAACGGGATGGTGGGGGCCGGGGGGTGGGGGGGCACCGAGATGTCCTCCCCCCTTAAGCCACCCCCCTCCCCAACCCCCGCCAGAGCTCCGGCAGCCTCGCCAGGCCGCTCGGGGTCCGGGAAGCGCCCCGGGCCGGGCCAGGCGCGTGCTGGCCGGGGGTGGCGTCGGCTGGTCTCCCAGCTGCAGGGCCTGTCCCGGTTTTTCCCATCAGTTTCAACAGTGATGGTCACCCCACATTGTGAGTCGTCTAGTTTTCTCACTGGTACCCCTGTTAGGGAGTGGCTTTTTAGAGCGATAGGGAAGGTCACTTGGGGGATGTTAGTCATGAGAGAAAATAAGGGCTCAGGTGGGATTGCAGATGTCATCCAGGGGGTAAATAGAGACAGTTGTTGCTGGTACCAAGACATGAAGTTTTTTTTTCCCCCTTTCCCCAAAAGGCCATATTACGACCACATGGGGGCGCTGAGTAACAGCCCATAGCTCGGCTGAAAGGGTGAGCCTTTGATAATGATACCCTGGGATGGGTTGGACATACCCCCAACCTTTGTCATTAATGCAGATGCAGCCAGGGCTGGTTAGGTTGAGTTGAGAAACAGTGTGGTTTGCAAGTGAACATACCTCGTTTAGGGAGAGATCAATAGCCATACAGGGAGATATGATTAGAAAGAGGAAGAACATCATATGATGCATTTTACTTATCTGAGGCAGGATTGATGGGGTTCTGCTTGAAAAAGAGCCAGAGATCTTCAACAGGTTCACAGGAATAGCTGTCCTCTGGCTTTGGAGTCTCAGTTTCTGTCTCCCCCTCCTGTAGGCCATAGGGTTTTATTCTAGAATTGTGGACCCAGGCTGATAGACCCTTCATTTTACAGCAGTTGAAGTCACTAGAACAACCTGATATGGCCCTGTCCATTTCTCGGACAGCTGGTTTGGACTCCCTTTTTCTTGCCAGGTCTTTACTGATACTTGATCCCCTGGCTTTACCTGGGGATTTCTCAAGTCTTCCTGTGGTTTGTTCCCCATACCGTTGGAGTTCTTACGGAAACCTTCCCAGGTCTATTATATGTTTTAAGAGTGTATTGGCATCCTCGTCAAGAAACAAATCAGAAGTTAAGAATGGTCGTCCATACATCATTTCATAAGGACTTAACAATAGTGGCCGTTTGGGGGACGTCCGTAGCCTCATGAGGGCTATGGGCAGCATATGTGTCCACTTATTATGTGTTTCTGACATAGCTTAGCCAGAGCCCTTTTAAGAGTCTGGTTGGCTCTCTCTACCTTTCCTGAAGCTTGAGGCCTCCAGGATGAGCGGAGCTGGTATTTTATGCCTAAGCATGCGGCAAGGTTCTGGGGTATCGTGGCTCTAAGTGAGGGCCCGTTGTCACTCTGAAGTGACCGAGGCAGCCCAATCCTAGGCACTATCTCCTTCAGCAGAGCTTTACAGTCTTCTGTAGCTCTCTCTGTCTCAGTAGGGAACGCTTCGATCCATCCTGTGAATGTTTCAATAAAGACTAGCAAGTAAGAAAACCCTTGGGTGTTGGGCATGGCTGTAAATTCTACTTGCCAGTCCGCTCCTGGGTATGATCCCCGATTTTGGACAGGTGTAATTAGAGGAGGTCTGGTTTTTGGGTTATTTTTTAGACAGGTGTCACAATTTTGTGTGACTTATTTAACAACCTTAGCTAACTGTGGATGGGAGAGAATAGGCTTAAGCAAGATTTCTAGATTATCTTTTCCAAAATGGGTGCTCTTATGTAAGGAGTTAGTAATGTTTTAAACCTGAGAATCAGGGAGTATTATTTGGGCCTGATCAGGCTGAAACAACCCATGTGACCCAATCGCCCAGCCCCGCTCAGCATATCGGGAATGTCCCCCTGGGGTAAAATCTGGAGTCAGGGTTTCCATGGGGAAAAGGGGCAGATAGCAGTGGCAGAGGTAGCTTCCCCGGCAGCTCGTCCTGCCTCTTGATCAGCTTTCCTATTTCCCTGAGCCTCTTTTTCTTGCCCCTTTTGGTGACTCTTGCAGTGGATGACGGCTAATTTTGCAGGAAGTTTGACTGCCTCCATGTGCCTGAGAATGAGCTCTTTGTGTTTAATAGCAGAGCTTCGGGCACTGAGCATCCCTCTTTCGTTCCAAATTACTGCACGGGCATGCAGAATGAGGAAAGCACACTTAGAGTCCATACACACATTAATCCTCTTTTCTTCTCCTAACTCCAAAGCTCTTGTCAGGGCAAAAAGTTCAGCTTTCTGGGCTGAGGTGTCTGGGGGAAGAGACCCACTTTCCTTAGTTTCTTCCAGGCTCGCTACAGCATATCCTGCTTTCCTCTCTCCCTTTTCTACAAAACTGCTGCCATCTGTGTGCCAGTTTTCCTCTGGGTCAGATAAAGGTGTCTCTGATAGGTCCCGGCGAGAAGAGTATAACTCCTCTGTGATTTGTATGCATTGGTGATCCAGAGGGGAGGTAGGGGGATCTGGCAGTAAGGTTGCTGGATATAAACTCTGGCAGACCCTTAACTTTTTCTCTGGAGTGTCAAGGAGGAGGGCTTGGAATTGGGTGATCCTTCCCCCTGTCATCCAGCTGTCCCCTTTCGTTTCCAAGACTGCTTGCACCCGGTGAGGCGTATACACTGTGGCGGGCTGACGCAGGGTCAGCTTAGATGCCTCCTTAACCATAAGAGCAGTGGCTGCTACTGCCCGGAGGCAAGTGGGCCACCCTCTGACCACCTCATCTAGTTATTTTGAGAGATAAGCCACAGGTTGTTATACGGGCCCCATCATCTGGTCTAACACCCCAAGAGCAGTTCCTGTCCTTCCAGAAACATAGAGTCTAAAAGGCTTCTCCAGGTTGGGGAGGCCTAAAGCTGGGGCTGAGGTGATGGACTCTTTTAGGGCATTAAAGGCCACCTTGCAGGTCTCATGCCAGTCGAGTGGCTCTTCCTCTTTTCCCCTTAAATTTTCATATAGGGGTCTGGCCAGATTGCCATAATTAGGAATCCAGATCCTGTAAAACCCTGTCCTTCCTAAAAATCCCCTAAGCTGTTGTTTTGTTTGGGGGTACGGGGTATTTAAGATGAGGGATTTCCCCTCGGGGTCAGGCATTCTTTTTCTCTCCGTAATTATAAATCCAAGGTATTTTACTTGGGTTAAGCTAATCTGAGCCTACTTGGGGGATACTCGATAACCCTTTTCATACAGGAAAGTTAGCGTTTTAAATAGTGTCCATTTGAGAGCTGGTAAAATCTGGCCTAGCTATGAGCAAGTCATCCACATACTGTATTAGACTACTGTTTGTTAAAGTTAATTCCCTTAGTTCTCTCCCCGAGGAAGTCCCGAAGATATGAGGGCTGTCCCTAAACCCTTGGGTAGTCGAGTCCAGTCGAGAGTTGTATGGTCTCTTTTGTTTCCACGTCCCGCCACTCAAAAGCAAAGAGTTTTTGGGATTCAGGATGGAAAGGCATGAAAAGAAAGCACCTTGAAGGTCCAAGACTGAGAAGTACTTGGCCTTTCCTGGGACTTGGGATAGGAGGGTATATGGGTTTGTGACTATGGGGTGGATGGGAACCACAGCTTCATTAACAGCTCTTAGATCCTGGACGAATAGGTAAGATCCATCTGGTTTTTGAACGGGCAAGATTGGGGTGTTGCAGGGGGACTCACAGCTGATTCGAGTTCCAGTATCTCGGTATTTGTTAACTAATGGTTTAAGACCCTCAAGAGCTACTGGTTTTAAGGGATATTGTCTTTTCCAGGGCTAGGGAGCATTTGGTCTCAGAGAAATCTTTACTGGTGGAACATTTATGGCTAAACCAGGGCTGGAGACATCCCACACCTGGGGATTGACATCATCTAGACAAGGGACAGACTCCTCCTTTTCTACCTCTGACTGTAAATATTCAGACATAGGCAAAGAAAATTATCGACTTCTACCTTTGTGTCCCCAAGTCACTCTGGTTTGGAGGCGAAAGTATTATTCTCACCATGGAAAATTTGGAAGCTGCAAACATGAAAAATTTAAAGAGTCACGCAGAGGCTAGTCACTCTAAGCTAACCCCTAAGACATTTATTGACTGATTTCTAGCTTCTCTTCTTTAATCTTTTTTATCTACAGTAATCCTGTGTGATCCTTTTAGTTAGGGATTCATTTTTAGACTATCCTGACTCTTCCACTACGTTCCAGTTTTGCGTTTGATACACTTACAGATGTGCCAATTGCTTCCTGAATACTATAGAATATATTTTATGTTTAAAATACTTCCATGCTTATGTAGTGAGTCAATGATTTTAAGTTTATTTGTTACACATTTCAATGTAAAAGTCAATGTGTGAACTAACATATTCACGACTTGCAAAAGTTGGCTTTTTTTTTGCTGTGTGTTTGAACTCCTCACCCGACCAAAGGTCATGGAGAGGTCTATAGATTTTCTAAAATGGTTATAGTGTTGTTTATTTTCTGGTAATTGAATTAGGGTGTGAGTTGCAAAGCCTGTGTTTCTGTTCATTTCATTCCATCTGTTCGGGCTTCTTTCTCTCTCCTGAGTCAGACAGTAATTTCCCATTGGTTGTCCAGTTACCAAGGTTGGTGTCCATGCATCCGTGCTGGTCTCTCCATACATGTCCGGGTGTCCTGTGAAACACTAAGCTTAATTTATTTGGAAATGACCTAGCTGTTCAATACACTCTCATCACTCAGTTGAGCAGAGGGTGAGAAATTCAAGTGACAAAACTCCAGAGAAGCTAGTGTCAGAGTGCCCCGGCGTGGCATGCGTGCAGGGGGTTGGGGGGAGGGGGGCGGGACGCGGAGCGCGGAGATCTCAGGTGTCCTCCCACCCTGGACCTCTCCAGGCCCGCCGCTGCTCAGTGGCCTCCCCCCGCCCCCATCGCTTTGGCTGCTCAGGGCCGGGTGGTCTCTGCAGCCGCCCGGCATCCTGCCCGAGGCCCCCCCGGCCCACACGCTGTCTTCCAGTCTCTCTCTGAACCCTCGACTCTTTCTGCCTCTGTCTCACCTGGCGTGGGTGCGTGCGAGTGCCTGTCCGTGTGCCTGGCTGTCGCTCGTCCGCTCTCTCAGGAAGGTCCTGTGCTGGGCCCGTGGCGTTTTGGCAGGGCGGGCCTCGGTTTGGGGACAGGGCGGGGCTGAGGCACTCCAGGGGGTTGGCACAGCCCGCAGGATGGGCGCCTGGGGCCCTGGCTGGGCTGCCCCTAACCCCGCAGGAGGCTCTGGGGACCGCGGCCCCGGGCCGACGCCCCGCTCGTCCGGAGCCCCGTGACCCTGAGCAGCGAACGGGATGGTGGGGGGCGGGGGGTGGGGGGGCACCGAGACGTCCTCCCCGCTAAAGCCACACCCCTCCCCAACCCCCGCCAGAGCTCCCGCAGCCTCGCCAGGCCGCTCGGGGTCCGGGAAACGCCCCGGGCCGGACCAGGCGCGTGCTGGCCGGGGGTGGCGTCGGCTGGTCTCCCAGCTGCAGGGCCTGTCCCGGTTTTTCCCATCAGTTTCAACAGTGACGGTCACCCCACATTGTGAGTCGTCTAGATTTCTCACTGACACCCCTGTTAGGGAGTGGCTTTTTAGAGAGATAGGGAAGGTCACTTGGGGGATGTTAGTCATGAGAGAAAATAAGGGCTCAGGTGGGATTGCAGATGTCATCCAGGGGGTAAATAGAGACAGTTGTTGCTGGTACCAAGACATGAAGTTTTTTTTCCCCCTTTCCCCAAAAGGCCATATTACGACCACATGGGGGCGTGAGTAACAGCCCATAGCTCGGCTGGAAGGGTGGGCCTTTGATATTGATACCCTGGGATGGGTTGGACATACCCCCAACCTTTGTCATTAATGCAGATGCAACCCGGGCTGCTTAGGTTCAGTTGAGAAGCAGTGTGGTTTGCAAGTGAACATGCCTCGTTTAGGGAGAGATCAATAGCCATACAGGGAGATATGATTAGAAAGAGGAAGAACATCATATGATGCATTTTTCTTATCTGAGGCAGGATTGATGGGGTTCTGCTTGAACAAGAGCCTGAGATCTTCAACAGGTTCACAGGAATAGCTGTCCTCTGGCTTTGGAGTCTCAGTTTCTGTCTCCCCCTCCTGTAGGCCATAGGGTTTTATTCTAGAATTGTGGACCCAGGCATATAGACCCTTCACTTTTACAGCAGTTGAAGTCACTAGAACAACCTGATATGGCCCTGTCCATTTCTCGGACAGCTGGTTTGGACTCCCTTTTTCTTGCCAGGTCTTTATTGTTACTTGATCCCCTGGCTTTACCTGGGGATTTTTCAAGTCTTCCTGTGGTTTGTTCTCCATACCGTTGGAGTTCTTGCGGAAACCTTCCGGGTCAATTATATGTTTTAGGAGTGTATTGGCATCCTCGTCAAGAAACAAATCAGAAGTTAAGAATGGTCGTCCATACATCATTTCATAAGGACTTAACAATAGTGGCCGTTTGGGGGATGTCCGTAGCCTCAAGAGGGCTATGGGCAGCATATGTGTCCACTTATTATGTGTTTCTGACATAGCTTAGCCAGAGCCCTTTTAAGAGTCTGGTTGGCTCTTTCTATCTTTCCTGAAGCTTGAGGCCTCCAGGATGAGCGGAGCTGGTATTTTATGCCTAAGCATGCGGCTAGGTTCTGGGGTATCGTGGCTGTAAGTGAGGGCCTGTTGTCACTCTGAAGTGACCGAGGCAGCCCAAACCTAGGCACTATCTCCTTCAGCAGAGCTTTACAGACTTCTGTAGCTCTCTCTGTCTCAGTAGGGAACGCTTCGATCCATCCTGTGAATGTGTCAATAAAGACTAGCAAGTAAGAAAACCCTTGGGTCTTGGGCATGGCTGTAAATTCTCCTTGCCAGTCCGCTCCTGGGTATGATCCCCGATGTTGGACAGGTGTAATTAGAGGAGGTCTGGTTTTTGGGTTATTTTTTAGACAGGTGTCACAATTTTGTGTGACCTGTTTAACAACCTTAGCTAACTGAGGATGGGAGAGAATAGGCTTAAGCAAGATTTCTAGATTATCTTTTCCAAAATGGGCGCTCTTATGTAAGGAGTTAGTAATGTTTTAAACCTGAGAATCAGGGAGTATTATTCGGGCCTGATCAGGCTGAAACAACCCATGTGACCCAATCTCCCAGCCCCGCTCAGCATATCGGGAATGTCCCCCTGGGGTAAAATCTGGAGTCAGGGTTTCCTTGGGGAAAAGGGGGCAGATAGCAGTGGCAGAGGTAGCTTCCCCGGCAGCTCGTCCTGCCTCTTGATCAGCTTTCCTATTTCCCTGAGTCTCTTTTTCTTGCCCCTTTTGGTGACTCTTGCAGTGGATGAGAGCTAATTTTGCAGGAAGTTTGACTGCCTCCAGGAGCCTGAGAATGAGCTCTTTGTGTTTAAAAGCAGAGCTTCGGGCACTGAGCATCCCTCTTTCTTTCCAAATTGCTGCACGGGCATGCAGAATGAGGAAAGCATACTTAGAGTCCATACACACATTAATCCTCTTTCCTTCTCCTAACTCCAAAGCTCTTGTCAGGGCAAAAAGTTCAGCTTTC
This sequence comes from Muntiacus reevesi, assembly GCF_963930625.1. Taxonomy (NCBI): domain Eukaryota; kingdom Metazoa; phylum Chordata; class Mammalia; order Artiodactyla; family Cervidae; genus Muntiacus; species Muntiacus reevesi. Next base: position 435,787 of record NW_027077841.1, read on the forward strand.
TGGGCTGAGGTGTCTGGGGGAAGAGCCCCACTTTCCTTAGTTTCTTCCAGGCTCGCTACAGCATATCCTGCTTTCCTCTCTCCCTTTTCTACAAAACTGCTGCCATCTGTGTGCCAGTTTTCCTCTGGGTCAGATAAAGGTGTCTCTGATAGGTCCCGGCGAGAAGAGTATAACTCGTCTGTGATTTGTATGCATTGGTGATCCAGAGGGGAGGTAGGGGGATCTGGCAGTAAGGTTGCTGGATTTAAAGTCTGGCAGACCCTCAACTTTATTTCTGGAGTGTCAAGGAGGAGGGCTTGGTATTGGGTGATCCTTCCCCCTGTCATCCACCTGTCCCCTTTCGTTTCCAAGACTGCTTGCACCCGGTGAGGCGTATACACTGTAGTGGGCTGACCCAGGGTCAGCTTAGATGCCTCCTTAACCATAAGAGCAGTGGCTGCTACTGCCCGGAGGCAAGTGGGCCACCCTCTGGCCACCTCATCTAGTTATTTTGAGAGATAAGCCACAGGTTGTAATACGGGCCCCATCATCTGCTCTAACACCCCAAGAGCAGTTCCTGTCCTTCCAGAAACATAGAGTCTAAAAGGCTTCTCCAGGTTGGGGAGGCCTAAAGCTGGGGCTGTAGTGATGGACTCTTTTAGGGCATTAAAGGCCACCTTGCAGGTCTCATGCCAGTCGAGTGGCTCTTCCTCTTTCCCCCTTAAATTTTCATATAGGGGTCTGGCCAGATTGCCATAATTAGGAATCCAGATCCTGCAAAACCCGGTCCTTCCTAAAAATCCCCTAAGCTGTTGTTTTGTTTGGGGGTACGGGGTATTTAAGATGAGGGATCTCCCCTCGGGGTCAGGCATTCTTTTTCTCTCCGTAATTTTAAATCCAAGGTATTTTACTTGGGTTAAGCTAATCTGAGCTTACTTGGGGGATACTCGATAACCCTTTTCATACAGGAAAGTTAGCGTTTTAAATAGTGTCCATTTGAGAGCTGGTAAAATCTGGCCTAGCTATGAGCAAGTCATCCACATACTGTATTAGACTACTGTTTGTTAAAGTTAATTCCCTTAGTTCTCTCCCCGAGGAAGTCCCGAAGATATGAGGGCTGTCCCTAAACCCTTGGGGTAGTCGAGTCCAAGTGAGAGCTCTATGGTCTCTCTTGATTCCAAGTCCCGCCACTCAAAAGCAAAGAGTTTTTGGGATTCAGGATGGAGAGGAATGCAGAAGAAAGCAAGTTGAAGGTCCAAGACTGAGAAATACTTGGCATTTCCTGGGACTTGGGATAGGAGGGTATATGGGTTTGGGACTATGGGGTGGATGGGAACCACAGCTTCATTAACAGCTCTTAGATCCTGGACGAATCGGTAAGATCCATCTGGTTTTTGAACGGGCAAGATTGGGGTGTTGCAGGGGGACTCACAGCTGATTCGAGTTCCAGTATCTCGGTATTTGTTAACTAATGGTCTAAGACCCTCAAGAGCTTCTGGTTTTAAGGGATATTGTCTTTTCCAGGGCTAGGGAGCATTTGGTCTCAGAGAAATCTTTACTGGTGGAACATTTATGGCTAAACCAGGGCTGGAGACATCCCACACCTGGGGATTGACCTCATCTAGACAAGGGACAGACTCCTCCTTTTCTACCTCTGACTGTAAATATTCAGACATAGGCAAAGAAAATTATCGACTTCTACCTTTGTGTCCCCAAGTCACTCTGGTTTGGAGGCGAATGTATTATCCTCACCATGGAAAATTTGGAAGCTGTTAACATGAAAAATTTAAAGAGTCACGCAGAGGCTAGTCACTCTAAGCTAACCCCTAAGACATTTATTGACTGATTTCTAGCTTCTTTCCTTTAACCTTTTTCATCTACAGTAATGCTGTGTGTTCCCTTTAGTTAGGGATTCATTTTTAGACTATCCTGACTCTTCCACTATGTTCCAGTTTTGGGTCTGATTCACTTACAGATGTGCCAAGTGCTTCCTGAATACTATAGAACATATTTTATGTTTAAAATACTTCCATGCTTATGTAGTGAGTCAATGATTTTAAGATTATTTGTTACACATTCCAATGTAAAAGTCAATGTGTGAACTAACATATTCACGACTTGGAAAAGTTGGCTTTTTTTTTGGTGTGTGTTTGAACTCCTCACCCGACCAAAGGTCATGGAGAGGTCTACTGTTTTTCTAAAATGGTTATAGTGTTGTTTATTTTCTGGTAATTGAATTAGGGTGAGAGTTGCAAAGCTTGTGTTTCTGTTCATTTCATTCCATCTGTTCGGGTTTCTTTCTCTCTCCTGAGTCAGACAGTAATTTCCCATTGGTTGTCCAATTACCAAGGTTGGTGTCCATGCATCCGTGCTGGTCTCTCCATACATGCCCGGGTGTCCTGTGAAACACTAAGCTTAATTTATTTGGAAATGACCTAGCTGTTCAATACACTGTCATCACTCAGTTGAGCAGAGGGAGAGAAATTCAAGTGACAAAACTCCAGAGAAGCTAGTGTCAGAGCGCCCCGGCGTGGCATGCGTGCAGGGGGTTGGGGGGAGGGGGTCGGGGCGCCGAGCGCGGAAATCTCAGGTGTCCTCCCACCCTGGGCCTCTCCAGGCCCGCCGCTGCTCAGTGGCCTCCCCCCGCCCCCATCGCTTTGTCTGCTGAGGGCCGGGTGGTCTCTGCCGCTGCCCGGCATCCTGCCCGAGGCCCCCCCTGCCCACACGCTGTCTTCCAGTCTCTCTCTGAACCCTCGACTCTTTCTGCCTCTGTCTCACCTGGCGTGGGTGCGTGCGAGTGCCTGTCCGTGTGCCTGGCTGTCGCTTGTCCGCTCTCTCAGGAAGGTCCTGTGCTGGGCCCGTGGATTGGGGGCAGGGCGGGCCTCGGTTTGGGGACTGGGCCGGGCTGAGGCACTCCAGGGGGTTTGCACAGCCGGCAGGATGGGAGCCTGGGGCCCCGGCTGGGCTGCCCCTAAGCTCCAGGAGGCTCTGGGGACTGCAGACCCGGGCCAAAGCTCCCCTCTTCTGGAGCCAGCTGACCCTGAGCAGCGAACGGGATGGTGGTTGACAGGGGGTGAGGGTTCACCGAGATGTCCTCGCTGCTCTACCCACCCCCCCTCCCCCCACCCCAGGTTCCGCAGGCACGCCAGGCCCCGGCTGGCCGGGCCAGACTGGTGCTGGCTTGGGCTCGCGGTGTGCGGAGCGGGGACGCCCTCCGCTGGCCGCCGAGCTGCAGGCTCTGGCCGGCCGTAGTCCAGTCGCGGGTCGTCCAGCTCAAGTGCAGCGAGAGCCCTCTCGAGAACTGCAGCCCCATGCCTGACCGGCAGGTCAGACCGCAAGGGAGGCGCAACGCGGGGCTCCTGCAGCGCCTGGCAGCCGCTTCAGTCTAAGGCCATACCACCCTGAACGTGCCCTCTCTCCTCTGATCTCTGAAACTGAGCAGGGTCGGGCCTGGTCAGTACTTGGATGGGAGACCACGTAGTAGTTAGGCGATTTTTTTTTATTTTTCTGAATGCCTACTTCAGAAAGTTAGAATCGGATGACTTCACACAGTAAAACGAATCATATTTTCATACATAATCTTAAGAATCCAGCAGCTGGTCATTCTTTTTCCTGTCCTAACACAGCTAACTGGAAATCAGTTGTAGTAAGTTCTACTGACTTCAGACCCTCATCCCTAAGGGAAGATATATAGGAAAACCCATAATATATCTAAATAAACATGAAAGATACAATGATGAGAAAGAAAAAAATTTCTCAGTGACATCTTAGTTGGTATGAGAAACACGATGATTATGAAAGCACAGCCCATAATCAAGTCCAGGCCATGGAAGCCTGTGACTGTCACTGAGTGTTGACTTCCCTTTCATCTGAGGTCGTAAAAAGTGCTTTGTAAACTTCTGAGGTTTGAAGCACTTGTAACCTCCCGAAGAGACTGCAATCAGAAGGGTTTCTAGAATATCCTGACGCTGTGGTGAGCTCAAGCAATACATACTCCAGAGGACGGAAGACAGACATGTTGGGAAGTGGGGATGACTTCTACTGCACTTAGGGAGGAAGGGCATGTACAAGTGGAGAAGCAACACCTCAGTGATGGAATCTTTAAAGACTCCACACATGGAGAAGGAAATGGCAACCCACTCCAGTATTCTTGCCTGGAAAACTCCATGGGCAGAGGAGTCTGGCGGGCTGAAGTCCACGGGTTTCCATGACTGACCGTGTGTGCACGAGGGTGGAGGGAGACGGGCTGGTAGCAAGAAACTGGTAGAAGTAAAAAATAAGAAAATAATATAAAATAAAAACTCGATAAATATGACAACGACTGGTAGGAATAAACCTTCAGAAGTGCCTTCTCAGACCTCCCGTCAGAAGCACAAGTGTAATAAAGACACTGAGTTTTCACGGTCTCACACAAAATTAGACTGGTTTATGACAATGGGCAGAGAGGCTCCTCTAAGACATCGTGGCTGGGCTTTACTGGAGGATGCACATCGATTGAGTGCATGGCTGTGTGTTATGGAAATATGTCTTAATGGCAGGGCGAAGGCATCTTCTTGAAGAACACAGCAAATAACACCACAAATTCACGGAACTTGGCTACAATGACAATAGCTGATTTCGTGATGTCTACTGCTTGGCAGAGCTGGGATTGCCTCTGACATTAAGTACCTCAGTGGCCAGCTGTGATAGTAGCCATTACTTTCTCACTTAGAAACTTGCCATGTGCACTAGCGCAAGAACAGTGAAAGCTCCCCAGAGAAGCAAGTCAGGCAGACATGCTTCTGTTTTCTCACAGAAGCTGCTTATGACCGGCCCTGCTCACAGACAGATTGCTAATTCCAAACTGATAGACAGTTATGCAGATATTCTTTAGCAACTGAGCCACAAGAGAAGCCCACTAATACTGGAGTGGGTAGCCTATCCCTTCTCCAGCAGATCTTCCTGACCCAGGAATTGAACCAGGGTCTCCTGCCTGAGTAACACATATTGGGTAAAAAACGGTGAGGGGGCAGAAATAGGGACATTGATTGGTAAAATCAGTTTTCCTTGTCTAGATGGCTAGCGGACGCGAAAAAAATGTTGGTGTGGATTTAAAAAATTCTTCTGATACGAAACAAAAAATTTAGTAGTTCTCTGCAGATCTTTAATGAAGCAAAGATATTGTCATTAGATTGCTTTGGTCATATCCGTCTTATCCACATTTATTTTTTAAAATCACATAGAGTGGCTTCAATCACTTGAAGAAACGACAAAAGGTTTCTTTGGTCTCCATTCTATACTGGATCGAGAGAAGGCAGTTGATCAGCATGATGCAGGAGCTCAAGATGTTTTTGGCAAAAACTTGACTAGTCTGTTTAATGATATGGAAGAATGAATTAAGGATGGCAGCACGAAACAGAAGGCCATGCTAGAAGTACACAAGACCTTGTTTGGTAAGTCCAAACATGACTTTTTCTTTCAATTGAAGGATAGTTGCTTTACAGAATTTTATTGCCAAACATCAAGGTGAATGAGCCACAGGTGTACATATGTCTCCTCCCTCCTGAACCTCTCTCCCATCTCCTCCTCTCCGTTCCACCCCTCTAGCTTGTTGCAGAGCCCCTGTTTGAGTCCTCTGAGTCATACAGCAAATTGCATTGGCATCTCTTTTAACGTATGGTACTATGTTTCCATGTTCCTCTGCATTCATCTCACCCTCTTCTTCCTCCCCCCTGCCAGTGTCCATAAGTCTGTTCTCTACATCTGTGACTCCTTGGCTGCCCTGCAAATAATTTCATCAGTACCACCTTTAGTTCAAGCATTTCTTCCCCCCCCCCCAAGCATTTCTTATTTCTTATTCCACTCTTACTGTCTTTAGTGTGAGACTGATCTCGAAACTGATATGAAAGTATTATTCTCAGCATGGAAAATTTGGAAGATGCAAACATGAAAAATTTAAAAAGTAACGCAGAGGCTAGTCACTCTAGGCTAAACCCTAAAACATTTATTGACTGATTTCTAGTTTCTCTTCTTTAACCTTTTTGATCTACGTAATCCTGTGTATTACTTTTAGTTAGGGATTCATTTTTAGACTATCCTGACTCTTCCATTAAGTTTCAGTTTGGGGTCTGATACACTTACAGATGTGCCAAGTGCTTCCTGAATACTATAGAACATATTTTATGTTTAAAATACTTCCATGCGTATGTAGTGAGTCAATGATTTTAAGTTTATTTGTTACACATTTCAATGAAAAAGTCAATGTGTGAACTAACATATTCTCGATTTGGAAAAGGTGGCTTTTTTTGTTGTGTGTAAGAACTCCTCACTGGACCAAAGGTCATGGAGAGGTCAATTGTTTTCTAAAATGGTTATAGTGTTGTTGTTTTTTTTCGGTAATTGAATTGGGGTGTGAGTTGCAAAGTTTGTGTTTCTGTCCATTTTTTCCATCTGTTCCGGTTTCTTTCTCTCTCCTGAGTCAGACAATAATTTCCCATTGGTTGTCCAGTTACCAAGCTTGGTGTCCATGCATCCGTGCTGGTCTCTGCATTCATGTCCGGGTGTCCTGTGAAACACTAAGCTTAATTTATTTGGAAATGACCTAGCTGTGCAATATACTGTCATCACTCAGTTGAGCACAAGGATATAAATTCAGGTGATCAAACTCCGGAGAAGCTTTTGTCGGAGAGGCGCGTGCGTTCGGAGGGTTGGGGTGGGCGGAGCGCGGACCGCGGATATCTCAGGTGACCTCCCCAGCTGGACCCCTCCAGGCCTGCCTCTGCTAGGCAGCCGCCCCCCGCCCCCATCGCGTTTGCTGCTCAGGGCCGGGTGATATCTGCAGCAGCCCGGCATCCTGCCCGAGGCCCTCCCTGCCCACACGCTGTCTTCCGGTGTCTCTCTGAACCCTCGTCTCATTCTGCCTCTGTCTCAGCTGGCGTGGTTGAGTGCGAGTGCCTGTCCGTGTGACTGGCTGTCGCTCGTCCACTCTCTCAGGAAGGTCCTGTGATGGGCCCGTGGCGTGGGGGCAGGGCGGGCCTCGGTTGGGGGACAGGGCGGGGCTGAGGCGCTCCAGGGGGTTTGCACAGCCGGCAGAATGGGCGCCTGGGGCCCCGGCTGGGCTGTCCCTAAGCCCGCAGGAGGCTTCGGGGACCGCGGCCCCGGGCCGACGCCCAGCTCCTCCGGAGCCACATGACCCTGAGCAGCGAACGGGATGGTGGGGTGCGGGGGGTGGGGGGGCACCGAGACGTCCTCCCCTCTCAAGCCACCCCCCTCCCCAACCCCCGCCAGAGATCCCGCAGCCTCGCCAGGCAGCTCGGGGTCCAGGAAGTGCCCCGGGCCGGTACAGGCGCGTGCTGGCCGGGGGTGGCGTCGGCTGGTCTCCCAGCTGCAGGGCCTGTCCCGGTTTTTCCCGTCATTATCAACAGTGACGGTCACCCCACATTGTGAGTCGTCTAGATTTCTCACTGACACCCCTGTTAGGGAGTGGCTTTTTAGAGAGATAGGGAAGGTCACTTGGGGGATGTTAGTCATGAGAGAAAATAAGGGCTCAGGTGGGATTGCAGATGTCATCCAGGGGGTAAATAGAGACAGTTGTTGCTGGTACCAAGACATGAAGTTTTTTGTCCCCCTTTTCCCAAAAGGCCATATTACGACCACATGGGGGCGCTGAGTAACAGCCCATAGCTCGGCTGGAAGGGTGGGCCTTTGATAGTGATACCCTGGGATGGGTTGGACATACCCCCAAACTTTGTCATTAATGCAGATGCAGCCCGGGCTGCTTAGGTTGAGTTGAGAAGCAGTGTGGTTTGCAAGTGAACATGCCTCGTTTAGGGAGAGATCAATAGCCATACAGGGAGATATGATTAGAAAGAGGAAGAACATCATATGATGCATTTTACTTATCTGAGGCAGGATTGATGGGGTTTGCTTGAACAAGAGCCTGAGATCTTCAACAGGTTCACAGGAATAGCTGTCCTCTGGCTTTGGAGTCTCAGTTTCTGTCTCCCCCTCCTGTAGGCCATAGGGTTTTATTCTAGAATTGTGGACCTAGGCAGATAGACCCTTCACTTTTACAGCAGTTGAAGTCACTAGAACAACCTGATATGGCCCTGTCCATTTCTCGGACAGCTGGTTTGGACTCCCTTTTTCTTGCCAGGTCTTTACTGATACTTGATCCCCTGGCTTGGCCTGGGGATTTTTCAAGTCTTCCTGTGGTTTGTTCTCCATACCGTTGGAGTTCTTGTTGAAACCTTCCCAGGTCAATTATATGTTTTAAGAGTGTATTGGCATCCGCGTCAAAAAACAAATCAGAAGTTCAGAATGGACGTCCATATATCATTTCATAAGGACTTAACAATAGTGGCCGTTTGGGGGATATCCGTAGCCTCATGAGGGCTATGGGAAGCATATGTGTCCACTTATTATATCTATCTTGACATAGATTAGCCAGAGCCCTTTTAAGAGTCTGGTTGGCTCTCTCTACCTTTCCTGATGCTTGAGGCCTCCAAGATGAGTGGAGCCGGTATTTTATGCCTAAGCATGCGGCTAGGTTCTAGGGTATTGTGGCTGTAAGTGAGGGCCCGTTGTCACTCTGAAGTGACCGAGGCAGCCCAAACCTAGGCACTATCTCCTTCAGCAGAGCTTTACAGACTTCTGTACATCTCTCTGTCTCAGTAGGGAACGCTTCGATCCATCCTGTGAATATGTCAATAAAGACTAGCATATAAGAAAACCCTTGGGTCTTGGGCATGGCTGTAAATTCTACTTGCCAGTCCACTCCTGGGTATGATCCCCGATGTTGGACAGGTGTAATTAGAGGAGGTCTGGTTTTTGGGATATTTTTTAGACAGGTGTCACAATATTGTGTTACCTGTTTAACAACCTTAGCTAATTGGGGATGGGAGAGAATAGGCTTAAGCATGATTTCTAGATTATCTTTTCCAAAATGGGTGCTCTTATGTAAGAATTTAGTAATGTTTTAAACCTGAGAATCAGGGAGTATTATTAGGGCCTGATCAGGCTGAAACCACCCATGTGACCCAATCTCCCATCCCCGCTCAGCATATCGGGAATGCCCCATGGGTTAAAATCTGGAGTCAGGGTTTCCTTGGGGAAAAGGGGGCAGATAGCAGTGGCAGAGGTAGCTTCCCCGGCAGCTCGTCCTGCCTCTTGATCAGCTTTCCTATTTCCCTGAGCCTCTTTTTCTTGCCCCTTTTGGTGACTCTTACAGTGGATGACAGCTAATTTTGCAGGAAGTTTGACTGCCTCCAGGAGCCTGAGAATGAGCTCTTTGTGTTTAATAGCAGAGCTTCGGGCACTGAGCATCCCTCTTTCTTTCCAAATTGCTGCACGGGCATGCAGAATGAGGAAAGCATACTTAGAGTCCATACACACATTAATCCTCTTTCCTTCTCCTAACTCCAAAGCTCTTGTCAGGGCAAAAAGTTCAGCTTTCTGGGCTGAGGTGTCTGGGGGAAGAGACCCACTTTCCTTAGTTTCTTCCAGGCTCGCTACAGCATATCCTGCTTTCCTCTCTCCCTTTTCTACAAAACTGCTGCCATCTGTGTGCCAGTTTTTCTCTGGGTCAGATAAAGGTGTCTCTGATATGTCCCCGCGAGAAGAGTATAACTCGTCTGTGATTTGTATGCATTGGTGATCCAGAGGGGAGGTAGGGGAAGCTGGCAGTAAGGTTGCTGGATTTAAAGTCTGGCAGACCCTCAACTTTATTTCTGGAGTGTCAAGGAGGAGGGCTTGGTATTGGGTGATGTTTCCCCCTGTCATCCACCTGTCCCCTTTCGTTTCCAAGACTGCTTCCACACGGTGAGGCGTATACACTGTGGTGGGCTGACCCAGGGTCAGCTTAGATGCCTCCTTAACCATAAGAGCGGTGGCTGCTACTGCCCGGAAGCAAGTGGGCCACCCTCTGGCCACCTCATCTAGTTATTTTGAGAGATAAGCCACAGGTTGTAATACGGGCCCCATCATCTGCCCTAACACCCCAAGAGCAGTTCCTGTCCTTCCAGAAACATAGAGTCTAAAAGGCTTCTCCAGGTTGGGGAGGCCTAAAGCTGGGGCTGTAGTGATGGACTCATTTAGGGCATTAAAGGCCACCTTGCAGGTCTCATGCCAGTCGAGTGGCTCTTCCTCTTTCACCCTTAAATTTTCATATAGGGGTCTGGCCAGATTGCCATAATTAGGAATCCAGATCCTGCAAAACCCGGTCCTTCCTAAAAATCCCCTAAGCTGTTGTTTTGTTTGGGGGTACGGGGTATTTAAGATGAGGGATCTCCCCTCGGGGTCAGGCATTCTTTTTCTCTCCGTAATTATAAATCCAAGGTATTTTACTTGGGTTAAGCTAATCTGAGCCTACTTGGGGGATACTCGATAACCCTTTTCATACAGGAAAGTTAGCATTTTAAATAGTGTCCATTTGAGAGCTGGTAAAATCTGGCCTAGCTATGAGCAAGTCATCCACATACTGTATTAGACTACTGTTTGTTAAAGTTAATTCCCTTAGTTCTCTCCCCGAGGAAGTCCCGAAGATATGAGGGCTGTCCCTAAACCCTTGGGGTAGTCGAATCCAGTCGAGAGTTGAATGGTCTCTCTTGTTTCCAAGTCCCGCCACTCAAAAGCAAAGAGGTTTTGGGATTCAGGATGGAGAGGAATGCAAAAGAAAGCACCTTGAAGGTCCAAGACTGAGAAGTACTTGGCATTTCCTGGGACTTGGGATAGGAGGGTATATGGGTTTGCGACTATGGGGTGGATGGGAACCACAGCTTCATTAACAGCTCTTAGATCCTGGACGAATTGGTAAGATCCATCTGGTTTTTGAACGGGCAAGATTGGGGTGTTGCAGGGGGACTCACAGCTCATTCGAGTTCCAGTATCTCAGTATTTGTTAACTAATGGTCTAAGACCCTCAAGAGCTTCTGGTTTTAAGGGATATTGTCTTTTCCAGGGCTAGGGAGCATTTGGTCTCAGAGAAATCTTTACTGGTGGAACATTTATGGCTAAACCAGGGCTGGAGACATCCCACACCTGGGGATTGACCTCATCTAGACAAGGGACAGACTCCTCCTTTTCTACCTCTGACTGTAAATATGCAAACATAGACAAAGAAAATTATGGACTTCTACCTTTGTGTCCCCAAGTCACTCTGGTTTGGAGGCGAAAGTATTATTCTCACCATGGAAAATTTGGAAGCTGCAAACATGAACAATTTAAAGAGTCACGCAGAGGCTAGTCACTCTAAGCTAACCCCTAAGACATTTATTGACTGATTTCTAGCTTCTCTTCTTCAAGCTTTTTTATCTACAGTAATCCTGTGTGTTCCTTTTAGTTAGGGATTCATTTTTAGACTATCCTGACTCTTCCACTACGTTCCAGTTTTGGGTCTGATACACTTAGAGATGTGCAAATTGCTTCCTGAATACTATAGAATATATTTTATGTTTAAAATACTTCCATGCTTATGTAGTGAGTCAATGATTTTAAATTTATTTGTTACACATTTCAATGTAAAAGTCAATGTGTGAACTAACATATTCACGACTTGGAAAAGTTGGCTTTTTTTTGCTGTGTGTTTGAACTCCTCACCCGACCAAAGGTCATAGAGAGATCTATAGTTTTTCTAAAATGGTTATAGTGTTGTTTATTTTCTGGTAATTGAATTAGGATGTGAGTTGCAAAGCTTGATTTTCTGTTCATTTCATTCCATCTGTTGGGGTTTCTTTCTCTCTCCTGAGTCAGAGAGTAACTTCCCATTGGTTGTCCAGTTACCAAGATTGGTGTCCATGCATCCGTGCTGGTCTCTCCATACATGTCCGGGTGTCCTGTGAAACACTAAGCTTAATTTATTTGGAAATGACCTAGCTGTTCAATACACTGTCATCACTCAGTTGAGCAGAGGGAGAGAAATTCAAGTGACAAAACTCCAGAGAAGCTAGTGTCAGAGCGCCCCGGCGTGGCATGCGTGCAGGGGGTTGGGGGGAGGGGGCGGTGCGCGGAGCGCGGAGGTCTCAGGTGTCCTCCCACCATGGGCCTCTCCAGGTCCGCCGCTGCTCAGTGGCCTCCAGCCGCCCCCATCGCTTTGGCTGCTCAGGGCCGGGTGGTCTCTGCAGCTGCCCGGCATCCTGCCCGAGGCCCCCCCTGCCCACACGCTGTCTTCCAGTCTCTCTCTGAACCCTCGCCTCTTTCTGCCTCTGTCTCACCTGGCGTGGGTGCGTGGGAGTGCCTGTCCGTGTCCTTCGCTGTCGCTCGTCTGCTCTCCCTGGAAGGTCCTCTGCTGGGCCCGCGGCGTGGGGGCAAGGCGGGCCTCGGTAGGGCGAAAAGACGGGGCTGAGACACTCCAGGGGGTTTGCGCAGCCGGCAGGACGGGCGCCTGTGGCCCCGGCTGGGCTGCCCCTAAGCCCCAGGAGGCTCCGGGGACCGCGGACCCGGGCCGAAGCCCCGCTCGTCCGGAGCCACCTGACCCTGAGCAGCGAACGGGATGGTGGGTGACAGGGGGTGAGGGAGCACCGAGATGTCCTCGCTGCTCTGCCCACCCCCCCTCCCCCCACCCCAGGTTCCGCAGGCACGCCAGGACCCGGCCGGCCGTGCCAGACGGGTTCTGGCCTGGGCTCGCGGTGTGCGGAGCGGGGGCGCCCTCCGCTGGCCGCCGAGCTGCAGGCTCTGGCCGGCCGGAGTCCCGTCGCGGGTCGTGCGGCTCAAGTGCAGCGCGCGCCCGCTGGAGAACTGCAGCCCCAGTCCCGACCGGCAAGTCAGACCGCAAGGGAGGCGCAACGCGGGGCTCCTGGGGCGCCTGGCAGCCGCCTCGGTCTAAGGCAATACCACCCTGAACGTGCCCTCTCTCCTGTGATCTGGGAAACTGAGCAGCGTCGTGCTTGGTCAGTACTTGGATGGGAGACCACCTAGTAGTTAGGCGATTTTTTTTGATTTTTCTGAATTCCTACTTCAGAAAGTTAGAATCGGATGACTTCACACAGTAAAACGAATCATATTTTCATACATATTCTTAAGAATCCAGCAGCTGGTCATTCTTTTTCCTGTCCTAACACAGCTACCTGGAAATCAGTTGTAGGAAGTTCTACTGACTTCAGACCCTCATCCCTAAGGGAAGATATATAGGAAAACCCATAATATATCTAAATAAACATGAAAGATACAATGATGAGAAAGGAAAAAATTTCTCAGTGACATCTTAGTTGGTATCGGAAACACGATGATTATGAAAGCACAGCCCATAATCAAGTCCAGGCAATGGAAGCCTGTGACTGTCACTGAGTGTTGACTTCCCTTTCATCTGAGGTCTAAAAAGTGCTTTGTAAAATTCTGAGGTTTGAAGCACTTGTAACCTCCCGAAGAGACTGCAATCAGAAGGGTTTCTAGAATATCCTGACGCTGTGGTGAGCTCAAGCAATATATACTCCAGAGGACGGAAGACAGACATGTTGGGAAGTGGGGATGACTTCTACTGCACTTAGGGAGGAAGGGAATGTACAAGTAGAGAAGCAACACCTCAGTGATGGAATCTTTAAAGACTCCATACATGGAGAAGGAAATGGCAACCAACTCCAGTATTCTTGCCTGGAAAAATCCATGGGCAGAGGAGTCTGGCGGGCTGAAGTCCACGGGATTCCATGACTGACCGTGTGTGCACGAGGGTGGAGGGAGACGGGTTGTTAGCAAGAAACTGGTAGAAGTAAAAAATAAGAAAAAATATAAAATAAAGACTCGATAAATATGACAACGACTGGTAGGAATAAACCTTCAGAAGTGCCTTCTCAGACCTCCCGTCAGAAGCACAAGCGTAATAAAGACACTGAGTTTTCACGGTCTCACAGAAAATTAGACTGGTTTATGACAATGGGCAGAGAGGCTCCTCTAAGACATCGTGGCTGGGCTTTACTGGAGGATGCACATCGATTGAGTGCATGGCTGTGTGTTATGGAAATATGTCTTACTGGCAGGTCGAAGGCATCTTCTTGAAGAACCCAACAAATAACACCACAAATTCACGGAACTTGGCTACAATGACAATAGCTGATTTCGTGATGGCTACTGCTTGGCAGAGCTGGGATTGCCTCTGCCATTAAGTACCTCAGTGGCCAGCTGTGATAATAGCCATTACTTTCTCACTTAGAAACTTGCCATGTGCACTAGCGCAAGAACAGTGAAAGCTCCACAGAGAAGCAAGTCAGGCAGACATGCTTCTGTTTTCTCACAGAAGCTGCTTATGACCGGCCCTGCTCATAGACAGATTGCTAATTCCAAACCGATAGACAGTTATGCAGATATTCTTTAGCAACTGAGCCACCAGTGAAGCCCTACTAGCTCAGTTGCTAAAGAATCTGCCTGCAACGCAGGAGACCCCGCTTTGAGTCCTGGGTCGGGAAGATCCCCTGGAGAAGGGATAGGCTACCCACTCCAGTATTCTGGCCTAGAGAATTCCATGGACTGTGTAGTCCTTGGGGCCGCAAAGAGTCAGGCACGAACTGAGCCACTTTCACCTTCACATGCGGATATCACTTAAAAAAAAAAAAATGTGGTAACAGATCTAGAACCTCTGTCAAGCTCATGAGCGAGTAGTATAAATGTACAGAATCAGCTTAGTCCTGCATAGTTACTACCATCCTGTATATGCTTTGAGAGGAGTTGAGCTACTCTTGGTACAGAGGAATGATTCTTTACCAACTGAGCCACAAGGGAAGCCCACTATACCTGGAGTAGGTAGCCTATCCCTTCTCCAGCGGATCTTCCTGAACCAGGAATTGAACCAGGGTCTCCTGCCTGAGTAACACATATTGCGTAAAAATCGGTGAGGGAGCAGAACTAGGGACATTGTTTGGTAAAATCAGTTTTCCTTGTCTAGATGGCTAGCGGATGCGAAAGAAATGTTGGTGTGGATTTAAAAAATTCTTCTGATACTATACAAAAAATTTACCAGTTCTCTGCAGAAGTCTTTAATGAAGCACAGATATTGTCATTAGATTGCTTTGGTCATATCCGTCTTATCCACATTTATTTTTTAAAATCACATAGAGTGGCTTCAATCACTTGAAGAAATGACAAAAGGTTTCTTTGGTCTCCATTCTATACTGGATCGAGAGAAGGCAGTTGATCAGCATGATGCAGGAGCTCAAGATGTTTTTGGCAAAAACTTGACTAGTCTGTTTAATGATATGGAAGAATGAATTAAGGATGGCAGCACGAAACAGAAGGCCATGCTAGAAGTACACAAGACCTTGTTTGGTAAGTCCAAACATGACTTTTTCTTTCAATTGAAGGACAGTTGCCTTACAGAATTTTGTTGCCAAACATCAACGTGAATGAGCCACAGGTTTACATATGTCTCCTCCCTCCTGAACCTCTCTCCCGTCTCCTCCTCCCCATTCCACCCCTCTACCTTGTTGCAGAGCCACTGTTTGAGTCCCCTGAGTCATACAGCAAATTGCATTGGCATCTCTTTTAACGTATGGTACTATGTTTCCATGTTCCTCTGCATTCATCTTACCCTCTCCTTCCTCCCCCCTGCCCGTGTCCATTAGTCTGTTCTCTACATCTGTGACTCCTTGGCTGCCCTGCTAATAATTTCATCAGTACCACCTTTAGTTCAAGCATTTCTTCCCCCCCCCCAAAGCATTTCTTATTTCTTATTCCACTCTTACTGTCTTTAGTGTGAGACTGATCTCGAAACTGATAAGAAAGTATTATTCTCAGCATGGAAAATTTGGAAGATGCAAACATGAAAAATTTAAAAAGTAACGCAGAGGCTAGTCACTCTAGGCTAAACCCTAAAACATTTATTGACTGATTTCTAGTTTCTCTTCTTTAACCTTTTTGATCTACGTAATCCTGTGTATTCCTTTTAGTTAGGGATTCATTTTTAGAGTATCCTGACTCTTCCATTAAGTTCCAGTTTGGGGTCTGATACACTTAGAGATGTGACAAGTGCTTCCTGAATACTATAGAACATATTTTATGTTTAAAATACTTCCATGCGTATGTAGTGAGTCAATGATTTTAAGTTTATTTGTTACACATTTCAATGTAAAATCAATGTGTGAACTAACATATTCTCGTTTTGGAAAAGGTGGCTTTTTTTGTTGTGTGTAAGAATTCCTCACCGGACCAAAGGTCATGGAGAGGTCTATTGTTTTTCTAAAATGGTTATAGTGTTGTTGTTTTTTTTCGGTAATTGAATTGGGGTGTGAGTTGCAAAGTTTGTGTTTCTGTTCAATTTTTCCATCTGTTCGGGTTTCTTTCTCTCTCATGAGTCAGACAGTAATTTCCCATTGGTTGTCCAGTTACCAAGGTTGGTGTCCATGCATCCATGCTGGTCTCTGCATTCATGTCCGGGTGTCCTGTGAAACACTAAGCTTAATTTATTTGGAAATGACCTAGCTGTGCAATATACTGTCATCACTCAGTTGAGCACAAGGATAGAAATTCAGGTGAGCAAACTCCGGAGAAGCTTTCGTCGGAGAGTGGCGTGCATTCAGGGGGTTGGGGTGGGAGGGGCGCGGACCGCGGATATCTCAGGTGCCCTCCCAACCTGGGCCTCTGCAGGCCGGCCTCTGCTCAGCAGCCTCCCCCCGCCCCCATCGCGTTTGCTGCTCAGGTCCGGGTGGTCTCTGAAGCTGCCCGGCATCCTGCCCGAGGCCCCCCCTGCCCACACGCTGTCTTCCGGTGTCTCTCTGAACCCTCATCTCTTTCTGCCTCTGTCTCACCTGACGTGGGTGCGTGCGAGTGCCTGTCCGTGTGCCTGGCTGTCGCTCGTCCGCTCTCTCAGGTAGTTCCTGTGCTGGGCCTGTGGCGTGGGGGCAGGGCTGGCCTCGGTTGGGGGACAGGGAGGGGCTGAGTCGCTCCAGGGGGTTTGCACAGACGGCAGGATGGACGCCTGGGGCCCCGGCTGGGCTGCCCCTAAGCCCGAAGGAGGCTTCGGGGACCGCGGCCCCGGGCCGACGCCCCGCTCGTCCGGAGCCACGTGACCCTGAGCAGCGAACGGGATGGTGGGGGGCGGGGGGTGGGGGGGCACCGAGACGTCCTCCCCGCTCAAGCCACACCCCTCCCCAACCTCCGCCAGAGCTCCCGCAGCCTCGCCAGGCCGCTCGGGGTCCGGGAAGCGCCCCGGGCCGGGCCAGGCAGGTGCTGGCCGGGGGTGGCGTCGGCTGGTCTCCCAGCTGCAGGGTCTGTCCCGGTTTTTCCCATCAGTTTCAACAGTGACGGTCACCCCACATTGTGAGTCGTCTAGATTTCTCACTGACACCCCTGTTAGGGAGTACCTTTTTAGAGAGATAGGGAAGGTCACTTGGGGGATGTTAGTCATGAGAGAAAATAAGGGCTCAGGTGGGATTGCAGATGTCATCCAGGGGGTAAATAGAGACAGTTGTTGCTGGTACCAAGAAATGAAGATTTTTTTCCCCCTTTTCCCAAAAGGCCATATTACGACCACATGGGGGCGCTGAGTAACAGCCTATAGCTCGGCTGGAAGGGTGGGCCTTTGATACTGATACCCTGGGATGGGTTGGACATACCCCCAACCTTTGTCATTAATGCAGATGCAGCCCGGGCTGGTTAGGTTGAGTTGAGAAGCAGTGTGGTTTGCAAGTGAACATGCCTCGTTTAGGGAGAGATCAATAGCCATACAGGGAGATATGATTAGAAAGAGGAAGAACATCATATGATGCATTTTACTTATCTGAGGCAGGATTGATGGGGTTCTGCTTGAACAAGAGCCAGAGACTTCAACAGGTTCACAGGAATAGCTGTCCTCTGGCTTTGGAGTCTCAGTTTCTGTCTCCCCCTCCTGTAGGCCATAGGGTTTTATTCTAGAATTGTGGACCCAGGCAGATAGACCCTTCACTTTTACAGCAGTTGAAGTCACTAGAACAACCTGATATGGCCCTGTCCATTTCTCGGACAGCTGGTTTGGACTCCCTTTTTCTTGCCAGGTCTTTACTGATACTTGATCCCCTGGCTATACCTGTGGATTTTTCAAGTCTTCCTGTGGTTTGTTCTCCATACCGTTGGAGTTCTTGCTGAAACCTTCCCAGGTCAATCATATGTTTTAAGAGTGTATTGGCATCCTCGTCAAGAAACACATCAGAAGTTAAGAATGGTCGTCCATACATCATTTCATAAGGACTTAACAATAGTGGCCGTTTGGGAGATGTCCGTATCCTCATGAGGGCTTTGGGCAGCATATGTGTCCACTTATTATGTGTTTCTGACATAGCTTAGCCAGAGCCCTTTTAAGAGTCTGGTTGGCTCTCTCTACCTTTCCTGAAGCTTGAGGCCTCCAGGATGAGCGGAGCTGATATTTTATGCCTAAGCATGTGGCTAGGTTCTGGGGTATCGTGGCTGTAAGTGAGGGCCCGTTTTCACTCTGAAGTGACCGAGGCAGCCCAAACCTAGGCACTATCTCCTTCAGCAGAGCTTTACAGACTTCTGTAGCTCTCTCTGTCTCAGTAGGGAACGCTTCAATCCATCCTGTGAATGTGTCAATAAAGACTAGCAAGTAAGAAAATCCTTGGGTCTTGGGCATGGCTGTAAATTCTAAATGCGGAGCGGCATTGCCAGTCCGCTCCTGGGTATGATCCCCGATGTTGGACAGGTGTAACTAGAGGAGGTCTGGTTTTTGGTTTATTTTTTAGACAGGTGTCACAATTTTGTGTGACTTGTTTAAAACCTTAGCTAACTGGGGATGGGAGAGGATAGGCTTAAGCAAGATTTCTAGATTATCTTTTCCAATATGGGCGCTCTTATGTAAGGAGTTAGTAATGTTTTAAACCTGAGAATCAGGGAGTATTATTTTGGCCTGATCAGGCTGAAACCACCCATGTGACCCAATCTCCCAACCCCGCTCAGCATATCGGGAATGTCCCCCTGGGGTAAAATCTGGAGTCAGGGTTTCCTTGGGGAAAAGGGGGCAGATAGCAGTGGCAGAGGTAGCTTCCCCGGCAGCTCGTCCTGCCTCTTGATCAGCTTTCCTATTTCCCTGAGCCTCTTTTTCTTGCCCCTTTTGGTGACTCTTGCAGTGGATGACGGCTAATTTTGCAGGAAGTTTGACTGCCTCCAGGAGCCTGAGAATGAGCTCTTTGTGTTTAATAGCAGAGCTTCGGGCACTGAGCATCCCTCTTTCTTTCCAAATTGCTGCACGGGCATGCAGAGTGAGGAAAGCATACTTAGAGTCCATACACACATTAATCCTCTTTCCTTCTCCTAACTCCAAAGCTCTTGTCAGGGCAAAAAGTTCAGCTTTCTGGGCTGAGGTGTCTGGGGGAAGAGACCCACTTTCCTTAGTTTCTTCCAGGCTCGCTACAGCATATCCTGCTTTCCTCTCTCCCTTTTCTACAAAACTGCTGCCATCTGTGTGCCAGTTTTCCTCTGGGTCAGATAAAGGTGTCTCTGATAGGTCCCGGCGAGAAGAGTATAACTCGTCTGTGATTTGTATGCATTGGTGATCCAGAGGGGAGGTAGGGGGATCTGGCAGTAAGGTTGCTGGATTTAAAGTCTGGCAGACCCTCAACTTTATTTCTGGAGTGTCAAGGAGGAGGGCTTGGTATTGGGTGATCCTTCCCCCTGTCATCCACCTGTCCCCTTTCGTTTCCAAGACTGCTTGCACCCGGTGAGGCGTATACACTGTAGTGGGCTGACCCAGGGTCAGCTTAGATGCCTCCTTAACCATAAGAGCAGTGGCTGCTACTGCCCGGAGGCAAGTGGGCCACCCTCTGGCCACCTCATCTAGTTATTTTGAGAGATAAGCCACAGGTTGTAATACGGGCCCCATCATCTGCTCTAACACCCCAAGAGCAGTTCCTGTCCTTCCAGAAACATAGAGTCTAAAAGGCTTCTCCAGGTTGGGGAGGCCTAAAGCTGGGGCTGTAGTGATGGACTCTTTTAGGGCATTAAAGGCCACCTTGCAGGTCTCATGCCAGTCGAGTGGCTCTTCCTCTTTCCCCCTTAAATTTTCATATAGGGGTCTGGCCAGATTGCCATAATTAGGAATCCAGATCCTGCAAAACCCGGTCCTTCCTAAAAATCCCCTAAGCTGTTGTTTTGTTTGGGGGTACGGGGTATTTAAGATGAGGGATCTCCCCTCGGGGTCAGGCATTCTTTTTCTCTCCGTAATTATAAATCCAAGGTATTTTACTTGGGTTAAGCTAATCTGAGCTTACTTGGGGGATACTCGATAACCCTTTTCATACAGGAAAGTTAGCGTTTTAAATAGTGTCCATTTGAGAGCTGGTAAAATCTGGCCTAGCTATGAGCAAGTCATCCACATACTGTATTAGACTACTGTTTGTTAAAGTTAATTCCCTTAGTTCTCTCCCCGAGGAAGTCCCGAAGATATGAGGGCTGTCCCCAAACCCTTGGGGTAGTCGAGTCCAATTGAGAGCTCTATGGTCTCTCTTGATTCCAAGTCCCGCCACTCAAAAGCAAAGAGTTTTTGGGATTCAGGATGGAGAGGAATGCAGAAGAAAGCAAGTTGAAGGTCCAAGACTGAGAAATACTTGGCATTTCCTGGGACTTGGGATAGGAGGGTATATGAGTTTGGGACTCTGGCGTGGATGGGAACCACAGCTTCATTAACAGCTCTTAGATCCTGGACGAATCGGTAAGATCCATCTGGTTTTTGAACGGGCAAGATTGGGGTGTTGCAGGGGGACTCACAGCTGATTCGAGTTCCAGTATCTCGGTATTTGTTAACTAATGGTCTAAGACCCTCAAGAGCTACTGGTTTTAAGGGATATTGTCTTTTCCAGGGCTAGGGAGCATTTGGTCTCAGAGAAATCTTTACTGGTGGAACATTTATGGCTAAACCAGGGCTGGAGACATCCCACACCTGGGGATTGACCTCATCTAGACAAGGGACAGACTCCTCCTTTTCTACCTCTGACTGTAAATATTCAGACATAGGCAAAGAAAATTGTCGACTTCTAACTTTGTGTCCCCAAGTCACTCTGGTTTGGAGGCGAATGTATTATCCTCACCATGGAAAATTTGGAAGCTGTTAACATGAAAAATTTAAAGAGTCACGCAGAGGCTAGACACTCTAAGCTAACCCCTAAGACATTTATTGACTGATTTCTAGCTTCTTTCCTTTAACCTTTTTCATCTACATTAATCCTGTGTGTTCCTTTTAGTTAGGGATTCATTTTAGACTATCCTGACTCTTCCACCATGTTCCAGTTTTGGGTCTGATTCACTTACAGATGTGCCAAGTGCTTCCTGAATACTATAGAACATATTTTATGTTTAAAATACTTCCATGCTTATGTAGTGAGTCAATGATTTTAAGTTTATTTGTTACACATTTCAATGTAAAAGTCAATGTGTGAACTAACATATTCACGACTTGGAAAAGTTGGCTTTTTTTTGCTGTGTGTTTGAACTCCTCACCCGACCAAAGCTCATGGAGAGGTCTATTGTTTTTCTAAAATGGTTATAGTGTTGTTTATTTTCTGGTAATTGAATTAGGGTGTGAGTTGCAAAGCTTGTGTTTCTGTTCATTTCATTCCATCTGTTCGCGTTTCTTTCTCTCTCCTGAGTCAGAGAGTAACTTCCCATTGGTTGTCCAGATACCAAGGTTGGTGTCCATGCATCCGTGCTGGTCTCTCCATACATGTCCGGGTGTCCTGTGAAACACTAAGCTTAATTTATTTGGAAATGACCTAGCTGTTCAATACACTGTCATCACTCAGTTGAGCAGAGGGAGAGAAATTCAAGTGACAAAACTCCAGAGAAGCTAGTGTCAGAGCGCCCCGGCGTGGCATGGGTGCAGGGTGTTTGGGGGGAGGGGGGGGGAGCGGAGCGCGGAGATCTCAGGTGTCCTCCCACCCTGGGCCTCTCCAGGCTCGCCGCTGCTCAGTGGCCTCCCCCCGGCCCCATCGCTTTGGCTGCTGAGGGCAGGGTGGTCTCTGCAGCTGCCCGGCATCCTGCCCGAGGCCCCCCCTGCCCACACGATGTCTTCCAGTCTCTCTCTGAACCCTCGACTCTTTCTGCCTCTGTCTCACCTGGCTGGGGTGCGTGCGAGTGCCTTCCGTGTGCCTGGCTGTCACTCGTCCGCTCTCTCAGGAAGGTCCTGTGCTGGGCCCGTGGCGTGGGGGCAGGGCGGGCCTCGGTTTGGGGACA
This sequence comes from Muntiacus reevesi, assembly GCF_963930625.1. Lineage (NCBI taxonomy): Eukaryota > Metazoa > Chordata > Mammalia > Artiodactyla > Cervidae > Muntiacus > Muntiacus reevesi. The sequence goes on from NW_027077841.1 coordinate 457,879, forward strand.
GGGAGGGGCTGAGGCACTCCAGGGCGTTTACACAGCCGGCAGGATGGGCGCCTGGGGCCCCGGCTGGGCTGCCTCTAAGCCCGCAGGAGGCTCCGGGGACCGCGGCCCCGGGCCGACGCCCCGCTCGTCCGGAGCCACGTGACCCTGAGCAGCGAACGGGATGGTGGGGGGCGGGGGGTGGGGGGCCACCGAGACGTCCTCCCCGCTCAAGCCACCCCCCTCCCCAACCGCCGCCAGAGATCCCGCAGCCTCGCCAGGCCGCTCGGGGTCCGGGAAGCGCCCCGGGCCGGGCCAGGCGCATGCTGGCCGGGGGTGGCGTCGGCTGGTCTCCCAGCTGCAGGGCCTGTCCCGGTTTTTCCCATCAGTTTCAACAGTGACGGTCACCCCACATTGTGAGTCGTCTAGATTTCTCACCTACACCCCTGTTAGGGAGTGGCTTTTTAGAGAGATAGGGAAGGTCACTTGGGGGATGTTAGTCATGAGAGAAAATAAGGGCTCAGGTGGGATTGCAGATGTCATCCAGGGGGTAAATAGAGACAGTTGTTGCTGGTACCAAGACATGAAGTTTTTTGTCCCCCTTTTCCCAAAAGGCCATATTACGACCACATGGGGGCGCTGAAAAACAGCCCATAGCTCGGCTGGAAGGGTGGGCCTTTGATAGTGATACCCTGGGATGGGTTGGACATACCCCCAACCTTTGTCATTAATGCAGATGCAGCCCGGGCTGCTTAGGTTGAGTTGAGAAGCAGTGTGGTTTGCAAGTGAACATGCCTCATTTAGGGAGAGATCAATAGCCATACAGGGAGATATGATTAGAAAGAGGAAGAACATCATATGATGCATTTTACTTATCTGAGGCAGGATTGATGGGGTTCTGCTTGAACAAGAGCCTGAGATCTTCAACAGGTTCACAGGAATAGCTGTCCTCTGGCTTTGGAGTCTCAGTTTCTGTCTCCCCCTCCTGTAGGCCATAGGGTTTTATTCTAGAATTGTGGACCCAGGCAGATAGACCCTTCACTTTTACAGCAGTTGAAGTCACTAGAACAACCTGATATGGCCCTGTCCATTTCTCGGACAGCTGGTTTGGACTCCCTTTTTCTTGCCAGGTCTTTACTGATACTTGATCCCCTGGCTTTACCTGGGGATTTTTCAAGTCTTCCTGTGGTTTGTTCTCCATACCGTTGGAGTTCTTGCTGAAACCTTCCCAGGTCAATTATATGTTTTAAGAGTGTATTGGCATCCTCGTCAAGAAACAAATCAGAAGTTCAGAATGGTCGTCCATACATCATTTCATAAGGACTTAACAATAGTGGCCGTTTGGGGGATGTCCGTATCCTCATGAGGGCTATGGGCAGCATATGTGTCCACTTATTATGTGTTTCTGACATAGCTTAGCCAGAGCCCTTTTAAGAGTCTGGTTGGCTCTCTCTACCTTTCCTGAAGCTTGAGGCCTCCAGGATGAGCGGAGCTGGTATTTTATGCCTAAGCATGCGGCTAGGTTCTGGGGTATCGTGGCTGTAAGTGAGGGCCTGTTGTCACTCTGAAGTGACCGAGGCAGCCCAAACCTAGGCACTATCTCCTTCAGCAGAGCTTTACAGACTTCTGTAGCTCTCTCAGTCTCAGTAGGGAACGCTTCGGTCCATCCTGTGAATGTGTCAATAAAGACTAGCAAGTAAGAAAACCCTTGGGTCTTGGGCATGGCTGTAAATTCTACTTGCCAGTCCGCTCCTGGGTATGATCCCCGATGTTGGACAGGTGTAATTAGAGGAGGTCTGGTTTTTGGGTTATTTTTTAGACAGGTGTCACAATTTTGTGTGACCTGTTTAACAACGTTAGCTAACTGAGGATGGGAGAGAATAGGCTTAAGCAAGATTTCTAGATTATCTTTTCCAAAATGGGCGCTCTTATGTAAGGAGTTAGTAATGTTTTAAACCTGAGAATCAGGGAGTATTATTCGGGCCTGATCAGGCTGAAACCACCCATGTGACCCAATCTCCCAGCCCCGCTCAGCATATCGGGAATGTCCCCCTGGGGTAAAATCTGGAGTCAGGGTTTCCTTGGGGAAAAGGGGGCAGATAGCAGTGGCAGAGGTAGCTTCCCCGGCAGCTCGTCCTGCCTCTTGATCAGCTTTCCTATTTCCCTGAGCCTCTTTTTCTTGCCCCTTTTGGTGACTCTTGCAGTGGATGAGAGCTAATTTTGCAGGAAGTTTGACTGCCTCCAGGAGCCTGAGAATGAGCTCTTTGTGTTTAATAGCAGAGCTTCGGGCACTGAGCATCCCTCTTTCTTTCCAAATTGCTGCACGGGCATGCAGAATGAGGAAAGCATACTTAGAGTCCATACACACATTAATCCTCTTTCCTTCTCCTAACTCCAAAGCTCTTGTCAGGGCAAAAAGTTCAGCTTTCTGGGCTGAGGTGTCTGGGGGAAGAGCCCCACTTTCCTTAGTTTCTTCCAGGCTCGCTACAGCATATCCTGCTTTCCTCTCTCCCTTTTCTACAAAACTGCTGCCATCTGTGTGCCAGTTTTCCTCTGGGTCAGATAAAGGTGTCTCTGATAGGTCCCGGCGAGAAGAGTATAACTCGTCTGTGATTTGTATGCATTGGTGATCCAGAGGGGAGGTAGGGGGATCTGGCAGTAAGGTTGCTGGATTTAAAGTCTGGCAGACCCTCAACTTTATTTCTGGAGTGTCAAGGAGGAGGGCTTGGTATTGGGTGATCCTTCCCCCTGTCATCCACCTGTCCCCTTTCGTTTCCAAGACTGCTTGCACCCGGTGAGGCGTATACACTGTAGTGGGCTGACCCAGGGTCAGCTTAGATGCCTCCTTAACCATAAGAGCAGTGGCTGCTACTGCCCGGAGGCAAGTGGGCCACCCTCTGGCCACCTCATCTAGTTATTTTGAGAGATAAGCCACAGGTTGTAATACGGGCCCCATCATCTGCTCTAACACCCCAAGAGCAGTTCCTGTCCTTCCAGAAACATAGAGTCTAAAAGGCTTCTCCAGGTTGGGGAGGCCTAAAGCTGGGGCTGTAGTGATGGACTCTTTTAGGGCATTAAAGGCCACCTTGCAGGTCTCATGCCAGTCGAGTGGCTCTTCCTCTTTCCCCCTTAAATTTTCATATAGGGGTCTGGCCAGATTGCCATAATTAGGAATCCAGATCCTGCAAAACCCGGTCCTTCCTAAAAATCCCCTAAGCTGTTGTTTTGTTTGGGGGTACGGGGTATTTAAGATGAGGGATCTCCCCTCGGGGTCAGGCATTCTTTTTCTCTCCGTAATTATAAATCCAAGGTATTTTACTTGGGTTAAGCTAATCTGAGCTTACTTGGGGGATACTCGATAACCCTTTTCATACAGGAAAGTTAGCGTTTTAAATAGTGTCCATTTGAGAGCTGGTAAAATCTGGCCTAGCTATGAGCAAGTCATCCACATACTGTATTAGACTACTGTTTGTTAAAGTTAATTCCCTTAGTTCTCTCCCCGAGGAAGTCCCGAAGATATGAGGGCTGTCCCCAAACCCTTGGGGTAGTCGAGTCCAATTGAGAGCTCTATGGTCTCTCTTGATTCCAAGTCCCGCCACTCAAAAGCAAAGAGTTTTTGGGATTCAGGATGGAGAGGAATGCAGAAGAAAGCAAGTTGAAGGTCCAAGACTGAGAAATACTTGGCATTTCCTGGGACTTGGGATAGGAGGGTATATGGGTTTGGGACTATGGGGTGGATGGGAACCACAGCTTCATTAACAGCTCTTAGATCCTGGACGAATCGGTAAGATCCATCTGGTTTTTGAACGGGCAAGATTGGGGTGTTGCAGGGGGACTCACAGCTGATTCGAGTTCCAGTATCTCGGTATTTGTTAACTAATGGTCTAAGACCCTCAAGAGCTACTGGTTTTAAGGGATATTGTCTTTTCCAGGGCTAGGGAGCATTTGGTCTCAGAGAAATCTTTACTGGTGGAACATTTATGGCTAAACCAGGGCTGGAGACATCCCACACCTGGGGATTGACCTCATCTAGACAAGGGACAGACTCCTCCTTTTCTACCTCTGACTGTAAATATTCAGACATAGGCAAAGAAAATTATCGACTTCTACCTTTGTGTCCCCAAGTCACTCTGGTTTGGAGGCGAATGTATTATCCTCACCATGGAAAATTTGGAAGCTGTTAACATGAAAAATTTAAAGAGTCACGCAGAGGCTAGTCACTCTAAGCTAACCCCTAAGACATTTATTGACTGATTTCTAGCTTCTTTCCTTTAACCTTTTTCATCTACAGTAATCCTGTGTGTTCCTTTTAGTTAGGGATTCATTTTTAGACTATCCTGACTCTTCCACTACGTTCCAGTTTTGGGTCTGATTCACTTACAGATGTGCCAAGTGCTTCCTGAATACTATAGAACATATTTTATGTTTAAAATACTTCCATGCTTATGTAGTGAGTCAATGATTTTAAGTTTATTTGTTACACATTTCAATGTAAAAGTCAATGTGTGAACTAACATATTCACGACTTGGAAAAGTTGGCTTTTTTTTGCTGTGTGTTTGAACTCCTCACCCGACCAAAGCTCATGGAGAGGTCTATTGTTTTTCTAAAATGGTTATAGTGTTGTTTATTTTCTGGTAATTGAATTAGGGTGTGAGTTGCAAAGCTTGTGTTTCTGTTCATTTCATTCCATCTGTTCGGGTTTCTTTCTCTCTCCTGAGTCAGAGAGTAACTTCCCATTGGTTGTCCAGTTACCAAGGTTGGTGTCCATGCATCCGTGCTGGTCTCTCCATACATGTCCGGGTGTCCTGTGAAACACTAAGCTTAATTTATTTGGAAATGACCTAGCTGTTCAATACACTGTCATCACTCAGTTGAGCAGAGGGAGAGAAATTCAAGTGACAAAACTCCAGAGAAGCTAGTGTCAGAGCGCCCCGGCGTGGCATGCGTGCAGGGGGTTGGGGGGAGGGGGGCGGGGAGCGGAGCGCGGAGATCTCAGGTGTCCTCCCACCCTGGGCCTCTCCAGGCTCGCCGCTGCTCAGTGGCCTCCCCCCGCCCCCATCGCTTTGGCTGCTGAGGGCCGGGTGGTCTCTGCAGCTGCCCGGCATCCTGCCCGAGGCCCCCCCTGCCCACACGCTGTCTTCCAGTCTCTCTCTGAACCCTCGACTCTTTCTGCCTCTGTCTCACCTGGCTGGGGTGCGTGCGAGTGCCTGTCCGTGTGCCTGGCTGTCACTCGTCCGCTCTCTCAGGAAGGTCCTGTGCTGGGCCCGTGGCGTGGGGGCAGGGCGGGCCTCGGTTTGGGGACAGGGAGGGGCTGAGGCACTCCAGGGCGTTTGCACAGCCGGCAGGATGGGCGCCTGGGGCCCCGGCTGGGCTGCCCCTAAGCCCGCAGGAGGCTCCGGGGACCGCGGCCCCGGGCCGACGCCCCGCTCGTCCGGAGCCACGTGACCCTGAGCAGCGAACGGGATGGTGGGGGGCGGGGGGTGGGGGGCCACCGAGACGTCCTCCCCGCTCAAGCCACCCCCCTCCCCAACCGCCGCCAGAGATCCCGCAGCCTCGCCAGGCCGCTCGGGGTCCGGGAAGCGCCCCGGGCCGGGCCAGGCGCATGCTGGCCGGGGGTGGCGTCGGCTGGTCTCCCAGCTGCAGGGCCTGTCCCGGTTTTTCCCATCAGTTTCAACAGTGACGGTCACCCCACATTGTGAGTCGTCTAGATTTCTCACTGACACCCCTGTTAGGGAGTGGCTTTTTAGAGAGATAGGGAAGGTCACTTGGGGGATGTTAGTCATGAGAGAAAATAAGGGCTCAGGTGGGATTGCAGATGTCATCCAGGGGGTAAATAGAGACAGTTGTTGCTGGTACCAAGACATGAAGTTTTTTGTCCCCCTTTTCCCAAAAGGCCATATTACGACCACATGGGGGCGCTGAGTAACAGCCCATAGCTCGGCTGGAAGGGTGGGCCTTTGATAGTCATACCCTGGGATGGGTTGGACATACCCCCAACCTTTGTCATTAATGCAGATGCAGCCCGGGCTGCTTAGGTTGAGTTGAGAAGCAGTGTGGTTTGCAAGTGAACATGCCTCGTTTAGGGAGAGATCAATAGCCATACAGGGAGATATGATTAGAAAGAGGAAGAACATCATATGATGCATTTTACTTATCTGAGGCAGGATTGATGGGGTTCTGCTTGATCAAGAGCCTGAGATCTTCAACAGGTTCACAGGAATAGCTGTCCTCTGGCTTTGGAGTCTCAGTTTCTGTCTCCCCCTCCTGTAGGCCATAGGGTTTTATTCTAGAATTGTGGACCCAGGCAGATAGACCCTTCACTTTTACAGCAGTTGAAGTCACTAGAACAACCTGATATGGCCCTGTCCATTTCTCGGACAGCTGGTTTGGACTCCCTTTTTCTTGCCAGGTCTTTACTGATACTTGATCCCCTGGCTTTACCTGGGGATTTTTCAAGTCTTCCTGTGGTTTGTTCTCCATACCGTTGGAGTTCTTGCTGAAACCTTCCCAGGTCAATTATATGTTTTAAGAGTGTATTGGCATCCTCGTCAAGAAACAAATCAGAAGTTCAGAATGGTCGTCCATACATCATTTCATAAGGACTTAACAATAGTGGCCGTTTGGGGGATGTCCGTATCCTCATGAGGGCTATGGGCAGCATATGTGTCCACTTATTATGTGTTTCTGACATAGCTTAGCCAGAGCCCTTTTAAGAGTCTGGTTGGCTCTCTCTACCTTTGCTGAAGCTTGAGGCCTCCAGGATGAGCGGAGCTGGTATTTTATGCCTAAGCATGCGGCTATGTTCTGGGGTATCGTGGCTGTAAGTGAGGGCCTGTTGTCACTCTGAAGTGACCGAGGCAGCCCAAACCTAGGCACTATCTCCTTCAGCAGAGCTTTACAGACTTCTGTAGCTCTCTCAGTCTCAGTAGGGAACGCTTCGATCCATCCTGTGAATGTGTCAATAAAGACTAGCAAGTAAGAAAACCCTTGGGTCTTGGGCATGGCTGTAAATTCTACTTGCCAGTCCGCTCCTGGGTATGATCCCCGATGTTGGACAGGTGTAATTAGAGGAGGTCTGGTTTTTGGGTTATTTTTTAGACAGGTGTCACAATTTTGTGTGACCTGTTTAACAACCTTAGCTAACTGAGGATGGGAGAGAATAGGCTTAAGCAAGATTTCTAGATTATCTTTTCCAAAATGGGCGCTCTTATGTAAGGAGTTAGTAATGTTTTAAACCTGAGAATCAGGGAGTATTATTCGGGCCTGATCAGGCTGAAACCACCCATGTGACCCAATCTCCCAGCCCCGCTCAGCATATCGGGAATGTCCCCCTGGGGTAAAATCTGGAGTCAGGGTTTCCTTGGGGAAAAGGGGGCAGATAGCAGTGGCAGAGGTAGCTTCCCCGGCAGCTCGTCCTGCCTCTTGATCAGCTTTCCTATTTCCCTGAGCCTCTTTTTCTTGCCCCTTTTGGTGACTCTTGCAGTGGATGAGAGCTAATTTTGCAGGAAGTTTGACTGCCTCCAGGAGCCTGAGAATGAGCTCTTTGTGTTTAATAGCAGAGCTTCGGGCACTGAGCATCCCTCTTTCTTTCCAAATTGCTGCACGGGCATGCAGAATGAGGAAAGCATACTTAGAGTCCATACACACATTAATCCTCTTTCCTTCTCCTAACTCCAAAGCTCTTGTCAGGGCAAAAAGTTCAGCTTTCTGGGCTGAGGTGTCTGGGGGAAGAGACCCACTTTCCTTAGTTTCTTCCAGGCTCGCTACAGCATATCCTGCTTTCCTCTCTCCCTTTTCTACAAAACTGCTGCCATCTGTGTGCCAGTTTTCCTCTGGGTCAGATAAAGTTGTCTCTGATAGGTCCCGGCGAGAAGAGTATAACTCGTCTGTGATTTGTATGCATTGGTGATCCAGAGGGGAGGTAGGGGGATCTGGCAGTAAGGTTGCTGGATTTAAAGTCTGGCAGACCCTCAACTTTATTTCTGGAGTGTCAAGGAGGAGGGCTTGGTATTGGGTGATCCTTCCCCCTGTCATCCACCTGTCCCCTTTCGTTTCCAAGACTGCTTGCACCCGGTGAGGCGTATACACTGTAGTGGGCTGACCCAGGGTCAGCTTAGATGCCTCCTTAACCATAAGAGCAGTGGCTGCTACTGCCCGGAGGCAAGTGGGCCACCCTCTGGCCACCTCATCTAGTTATTTTGAGAGATAAGCCACAGGTTGTAATACGGGCCCCATCATCTGCTCTAACACCCCAAGAGCAGTTCCTGTCCTTCCAGAAACATAGAGTCTAAAAGGCTTCTCCAGGTTGGGGAGGCCTAAAGCTGGGGCTGTAGTGATGGACTCTTTTAGGGCATTAAAGGCCACCTTGCAGGTCTCATGCCAGTCGAGTGGCTCTTCCTCTTTCCCCCTTAAATTTTCATATAGGGGTCTGGCCAGATTGCCATAATTAGGAATCCAGATCCTGCAAAACCCGGTCCTTCCTAAAAATCCCCTAAGCTGTTGTTTTGTTTGGGGGTACGGGGTATTTAAGATGAGGGATCTCCCCTCGGGGTCAGGCATTCTTTTTCTCTCCGTAATTATAAATCCAAGGTATTTTACTTGGGTTAAGCTAATCTGAGCTTACTTGGGGGATACTCGATAACCCTTTTCATACAGGAAAGTTAGCGTTTTAAATAGTGTCCATTTGAGAGCTGGTAAAATCTGGCCTAGCTATGAGCAAGTCATCCACATACTGTATTAGACTACTGTTTGTTAAAGTTAATTCCCTTAGTTCTCTCCCCGAGGAAGTCCCGAAGATATGAGGGCTGTCCCCAAACCCTTGGGGTAGTCGAGTCCAATTGAGAGCTCTATGGTCTCTCTTGATTCCAAGTCCCGCCACTCAAAAGCAAAGAGTTTTTGGGATTCAGGATGGAGAGGAATGCAGAAGAAAGCAAGTTGAAGGTCCAAGACTGAGAAATACTTGGCATTTCCTGGGACTTGGGATAGGAGGGTATATGGGTTTGGGACTATGGGGTGGATGGGAACCACAGCTTCATTAACAGCTCTTAGATCCTGGACGAATCGGTAAGATCCATCTGGTTTTTGAACGGGCAAGATTGGGGTGTTGCAGGGGGACTCACAGCTGATTCGAGTTCCAGTATCTCGGTATTTGTTAACTAATGGTCTAAGACCCTCAAGAGCTACTGGTTTTAAGGGATATTGTCTTTTCCAGGGCTAGGGAGCATTTGGTCTCAGAGAAATCTTTACTGGTGGAACATTTATGGCTAAACCAGGGCTGGAGACATCCCACACCTGGGGATTGACCTCATCTAGACAAGGGACAGACTCCTCCTTTTCTACCTCTGACTGTAAATATTCAGACATAGGCAAAGAAAATTATCGACTTCTACCTTTGTGTCCCCAAGTCACTCTGGTTTGGAGGCGAATGTATTATCCTCACCATGGAAAATTTGGAAGCTGTTAACATGAAAAATTTAAAGAGTCACGCAGAGGCTAGTCACTCTAAGCTAACCCCTAAGACATTTATTGACTGATTTCTAGCTTCTTTCCTTTAACCTTTTTCATCTACAGTAATCCTGTGTGTTCCTTTTAGTTAGGGATTCATTTTTAGACTATCCTGACTCTTCCACTACGTTCCAGTTTTGGGTCTGATTCACTTACAGATGTGCCAAGTGCTTCCTGAATACTATAGAACATATTTTATGTTTAAAATACTTCCATGCTTATGTAGTGAGTCAATGATTTTAAGTTTATTTGTTACACATTTCAATGTAAAAGTCAATGTGTGAACTAACATATTCACGACTTGGAAAAGTTGGCTTTTTTTTGCTGTGTGTTTGAACTCCTCACCCGACCAAAGCTCATGGAGAGGTCTATTGTTTTTCTAAAATGGTTATAGTGTTGTTTATTTTCTGGTAATTGAATTAGGGTGTGAGTTGCAAAGCTTGTGTTTCTGTTCATTTCATTCCATCTGTTCGGGTTTCTTTCTCTCTCCTGAGTCAGAGAGTAACTTCCCATTGGTTGTCCAGTTACCAAGGTTGGTGTCCATGCATCCGTGCTGGTCTCTCCATACATGTCCGGGTGTCCTGTGAAACACTAAGCTTAATTTATTTGGAAATGACCTAGCTGTTCAATACACTGTCATCACTCAGTTGAGCAGAGGGAGAGAAATTCAAGTGACAAAACTCCAGAGAAGCTAGTGTCAGAGCGCCCCGGCGTGGCATGCGTGCAGGGGGTTGGGGGGAGGGGGGCGGGGAGCGGAGCGCGGAGATCTCAGGTGTCCTCCCACCCTGGGCCTCTCCAGGCTCGCCGCTGCTCAGTGGCCTCCCCCCGCCCCCATCGCTTTGGCTGCTGAGGGCCGGGTGGTCTCTGCAGCTGCCCGGCATCCTGCCCGAGGCCCCCCCTGCCCACACGCTGTCTTCCAGTCTCTCTCTGAACCCTCGACTCTTTCTGCCTCTGTCTCACCTGGCTGGGGTGCGTGCGAGTGCCTGTCCGTGTGCCTGGCTGTCACTCGTCCGCTCTCTCAGGAAGGTCCTGTGCTGGGCCCGTGGCGTGGGGGCAGGGCGGGCCTCGGTTTGGGGACAGGGAGGGGCTGAGGCACTCCAGGGCGTTTGCACAGCCGGCAGGATGGGCGCCTGGGGCCCCGGCTGGGCTGCCCCTAAGCCCGCAGGAGGCTCCGGGGACCGCGGCCCCGGGCCGACGCCCCGCTCGTCCGGAGCCACGTGACCCTGAGCAGCGAACGGGATGGTGGGGGGCGGGGGGTGGGGGGCCACCGAGACGTCCTCCCCGCTCAAGCCACCCCCCTCCCCAACCGCCGCCAGAGATCCCGCAGCCTCGCCAGGCCGCTCGGGGTCCGGGAAGCGCCCCGGGCCGGGCCAGGCGCATGCTGGCCGGGGGTGGCGTCGGCTGGTCTCCCAGCTGCAGGGCCTGTCCCGGTTTTTCCCATCAGTTTCAACAGTGACGGTCACCCCACATTGTGAGTCGTCTAGATTTCTCACTGACACCCCTGTTAGGGAGTGGCTTTTTAGAGAGATAGGGAAGGTCACTTGGGGGATGTTAGTCATGAGAGAAAATAAGGGCTCAGGTGGGATTGCAGATGTCATCCAGGGGGTAAATAGAGACAGTTGTTGCTGGTACCAAGACATGAAGTTTTTTGTCCCCCTTTTCCCAAAAGGCCATATTACGACCACATGGGGGCGCTGAGTAAAAGCCCATAGCTCGGCTAGAAGGGTGGGCCTTTGATAGTGATACCCTGGGATGGGTTGGACATACCCCCAACCTTTGTCATTAATGCAGATGCAGCCCGGGCTGCTTAGGTTGAGTTGAGAAGCAGTGTGGTTTGCAAGTGAACATGCCTCGTTTAGGGAGAGATCAATAGCCATACAGGGAGATATGATTAGAAAGAGGAAGAACATCATATGATGCATTTTACTTATCTGAGGCAGGATTGATGGGGTTCTGCTTGATCAAGAGCCTGAGATCTTCAACAGGTTCACAGGAATAGCTGTCCTCTGGCTTTGGAGTCTCAGTTTCTGTCTCCCCCTCCTGTAGGCCATAGGGTTTTATTCTAGAATTGTGGACCCAGGCAGATAGACCCTTCACTTTTACAGCAGTTGAAGTCACTAGAACAACCTGATATGGCCCTGTCCATTTCTCGGACAGCTGGTTTGGACTCCCTTTTTCTTGCCAGGTCTTTACTGATACTTGATCCCCTGGCTTTACCTGGGGATTTTTCAAGTCTTCCTGTGGTTTGTTCTCCATACCGTTGGAGTTCTTGCTGAAACCTTCCCAGGTCAATTATATGTTTTAAGAGTGTATTGGCATCCTCGTCAAGAAACAAATCAGAAGTTCAGAATGGTCGTCCATACATCATTTCATAAGGACTTAACAATAGTGGCCGTTTGGGGGATGTCCGTATCCTCATGAGGGCTATGGGCAGCATATGTGTCCACTTATTATGTGTTTCTGACATAGCTTAGCCAGAGCCCTTTTAAGAGTCTGGTTGGCTCTCTCTACCTTTCCTGAAGCTTGAGGCCTCCAGGATGAGCGGAGCTGGTATTTTATGCCTAAGCATGCGGCTAGGTTCTGGGGTATCGTGGCTGTAAGTGAGGGCCTGTTGTCACTCTGAAGTGACCGAGGCAGCCCAAACCTAGGCACTATCTCCTTCAGCAGAGCTTTACAGACTTCTGTAGCTCTCTCAGTCTCAGTAGGGAATGCTTCGTTCCATCCTGTGAATGATCAATAAAGACTAGCAAGTAAGAAAACCCTTGGGTCTTGGGCATGGCTGTAAATTCTACTTGCCAGTCCGCTCCTGGGTATGATCCCCGATGTTGGACAGGTGTAATTAGAGGAGGTCTGGTTTTTGGGTTATTTTTTAGACAGGTGTCACAATTTTGTGTGACCTGTTTAACAACGTTAGCTAACTGAGGATGGGAGAGAATAGGCTTAAGCAAGATTTCTAGATTATCTTTTCCAAAATGGGCGCTCTTATGTAAGGAGTTAGTAATGTTTTAAACCTGAGAATCAGGGAGTATTATTCGGGCCTGATCAGGCTGAAACCACCCATGTGACCCAATCTCCCAGCCCCGCTCAGCATATCGGGAATGTCCCCCTGGGGTAAAATCTGGAGTCAGGGTTTCCTTGGGGAAAAGGGGGCAGATAGCAGTGGCAGAGGTAGCTTCCCCGGCAGCTCGTCCTGCCTCTTGATCAGCTTTCCTATTTTCCTGAGCCTCTTTTTCTTGCCCCTTTTGGTGACTCTTGCAGTGGATGAGAGCTAATTTTGCAGGAAGTTTGACTGCCTCCAGGAGCCTGAGAATGAGCTCTTTGTGTTTAATAGCAGAGCTTCGGGCACTGAGCATCCCTCTTTCTTTCCAAATTGCTGCACGGGCATGCAGAATGAGGAAAGCATACTTAGAGTCCATACACACATTAATCCTCTTTCCTTCTCCTAACTCCAAAGCTCTTGTCAGGGCAAAAAGTTCAGCTTTCTGGGCTGAGGTGTCTGGGGGAAGAGACCCACTTTCCTTAGTTTCTTCCAGGCTCGCTACAGCATATCCTGCTTTCCTGTCTCCCTTTTCTACAAAACTGCTGCCATCTGTGTGCCAGTTTTCCTCTGGGTCAGATAAAGGTGTCTCTGATAGGTCCCGGCGAGAAGAGTATAACTCGTCTGTGATTTGTATGCATTGGTGATCCAGAGGGGAGGTAGGGGGATCTGGCAGTAAGGTTGCTGGATTTAAAGTCTGGCAGACCCTCAACTTTATTTCTGGAGTGTCAAGGAGGAGGGCTTGGTATTGGGTGATCCTTCCCCCTGTCATCCACCTGTCCCCTTTCGTTTCCAAGACTGCTTGCACCCGGTGAGGCGTATACACTGTAGTGGGCTGACCCAGGGTCAGCTTAGATGCCTCCTTAACCATAAGAGCAGTGGCTGCTACTGCCCGGAGGCAAGTGGGCCACCCTCTGGCCACCTCATCTAGTTATTTTGAGAGATAAGCCACAGGTTGTAATACGGGCCCCATCATCTGCTCTAACACCCCAAGAGCAGTTCCTGTCCTTCCAGAAACATAGAGTCTAAAAGGCTTCTCCAGGTTGGGGAGGCCTAAAGCTGGGGCTGTAGTGATGGACTCTTTTAGGGCATTAAAGGCCACCTTGCAGGTCTCATGCCAGTCGAGTGGCTCTTCCTCTTTCCCCCTTAAATTTTCATATAGGGGTCTGGCCAGATTGCCATAATTAGGAATCCAGATCCTGCAAAACCCGGTCCTTCCTAAAAATCCCCTAAGCTGTTGTTTTGTTTGGGGGTACGGGGTATTTAAGATGAGGGATCTCCCCTCGGGGTCAGGCATTCTTTTTCTCTCCGTAATTATAAATCCAAGGTATTTTACTTGGGTTAAGCTAATCTGAGCTTACTTGGGGGATACTCGATAACCCTTTTCATACAGGAAAGTTAGCGTTTTAAATAGTGTCCATTTGAGAGCTGGTAAAATCTGGCCTAGCTATGAGCAAGTCATCCACATACTGTATTAGACTACTGTTTGTTAAAGTTAATTCCCTTAGTTCTCTCCCCGAGGAAGTCCCGAAGATATGAGGGCTGTCCCCAAACCCTTGGGGTAGTCGAGTCCAATTGAGAGCTCTATGGTCTCTCTTGATTCCAAGTCCCGCCACTCAAAAGCAAAGAGTTTTTGGGATTCAGGATGGAGAGGAATGCAGAAGAAAGCAAGTTGAAGGTCCAAGACTGAGAAATACTTGGCATTTCCTGGGACTTGGGATAGGAGGGTATATGGGTTTGGGACTATGGGGTGGATGGGAACCACAGCTTCATTAACAGCTCTTAGATCCTGGACGAATCGGTAAGATCCATCTGGTTTTTGAACGGGCAAGATTGGGGTGTTGCAGGGGGACTCACAGCTGATTCGAGTTCCAGTATCTCGGTATTTGTTAACTAATGGTCTAAGACCCTCAAGAGCTACTGGTTTTAAGGGATATTGTCTTTTCCAGGGCTAGGGAGCATTTGGTCTCAGAGAAATCTTTACTGGTGGAACATTTATGGCTAAACCAGGGCTGGAGACATCCCACACCTGGGGATTGACCTCATCTAGACAAGGGACAGACTCCTCCTTTTCTACCTCTGACTGTAAATATTCAGACATAGGCAAAGAAAATTATCGACTTCTACCTTTGTGTCCCCAAGTCACTCTGGTTTGGAGGCGAATGTATTATCCTCACCATGGAAAATTTGGAAGCTGTTAACATGAAAAATTTAAAGAGTCACGCAGAGGCTAGTCACTCTAAGCTAACCCCTAAGACATTTATTGACTGATTTCTAGCTTCTTTCCTTTAACCTTTTTCATCTACAGTAATCCTGTGTGTTCCTTTTAGTTAGGGATTCATTTTTAGACTATCCTGACTCTTCCACTACGTTCCAGTTTTGGGTCTGATTCACTTACAGATGTGCCAAGTGCTTCCTGAATACTATAGAACATATTTTATGTTTAAAATACTTCCATGCTTATGTAGTGAGTCAATGATTTTAAGTTTATTTGTTACACATTTCAATGTAAAAGTCAATGTGTGAACTAACATATTCACGACTTGGAAAAGTTGGCTTTTTTTTGCTGTGTGTTTGAACTCCTCACCCGACCAAAGCTCATGGAGAGGTCTATTGTTTTTCTAAAATGGTTATAGTGTTGTTTATTTTCTGGTAATTGAATTAGGGTGTGAGTTGCAAAGCTTGTGTTTCTGTTCATTTCATTCCATCTGTTCGGGTTTCTTTCTCTCTCCTGAGTCAGAGAGTAACTTCCCATTGGTTGTCCAGTTACCAAGGTTGGTGTCCATGCATCCGTGCTGGTCTCTCCATACATGTCCGGGTGTCCTGTGAAACACTAAGCTTAATTTATTTGGAAATGACCTAGCTGTTCAATACACTGTCATCACTCAGTTGAGCAGAGGGAGAGAAATTCAAGTGACAAAACTCCAGAGAAGCTAGTGTCAGAGCGCCCCGGCGTGGCATGCGTGCAGGGGGTTGGGGGGAGGGGGGCGGGGAGCGGAGCGCGGAGATCTCAGGTGTCCTCCCACCCTGGGCCTCTCCAGGCTCGCCGCTGCTCAGTGGCCTCCCCCCGCCCCCATCGCTTTGGCTGCTGAGGGCCGGGTGGTCTCTGCAGCTGCCCGGCATCCTGCCCGAGGCCCCCCCTGCCCACACGCTGTCTTCCAGTCTCTCTCTGAACCCTCGACTCTTTCTGCCTCTGTCTCACCTGGCTGGGGTGCGTGCGAGTGCCTGTCCGTGTGCCTGGCTGTCACTCGTCCGCTCTCTCAGGAAGGTCCTGTGCTGGGCCCGTGGCGTGGGGGCAGGGCGGGCCTCGGTTTGGGGACAGGGAGGGGCTGAGGCACTCCAGGGCGTTTGCACAGCCGGCAGGATGGGCGCCTGGGGCCCCGGCTGGGCTGCCCCTAAGCCCGCAGGAGGCTCCGGGGACCGCGGCCCCGGGCCGACGCCCCGCTCGTCCGGAGCCACGTGACCCTGAGCAGCGAACGGGATGGTGGGGGGCGGGGGGTGGGGGGCCACCGAGACGTCCTCCCCGCTCAAGCCACCCCCCTCCCCAACCGCCGCCAGAGATCCCGCAGCCTCGCCAGTCCGCTCGGGGTCCGGGAAGCGCCCCGGGCCGGGCCAGGCGCATGCTGGCCGGGGGTGGCGTCGGCTGGTCTCCCAGCTGCAGGGCCTGTCCCGGTTTTTCCCATCAGTTTCAACAGTGACGGTCACCCCACATTGTGAGTCGTCTAGATTTCTCACTGACACCCCTGTTAGGGAGTGGCTTTTTAGAGAGATAGGGAAGGTCACTTGGGGGATGTTAGTCATGAGAGAAAATAAGGGCTCAGGTGGGATTGCAGATGTCATCCAGGGGGTAAATAGAGACAGTTGTTGCTGGTACCAAGACATGAAGTTTTTTGTCCCCCTTTTCCCAAAAGGCCATATTACGACCACATGGGGGCGCTGAGTAACAGCCCATAGCTCGGCTGGAAGGGTGGGCCTTTGATAGTCATACCCTGGGATGGGTTGGACATACCCCCAACCTTTGTCATTAATGCAGATGCAGCCCGGGCTGCTTAGGTTGAGTTGAGAAGCAGTGTGGTTTGCAAGTGAACATGCCTCGTTTAGGGAGAGATCAATAGCCATACAGGGAGATATGATTAGAAAGAGGAAGAACATCATATGATGCATTTTACTTATCTGAGGCAGGATTGATGGGGTTCTGCTTGAACAAGAGCCTGAGATCTTCAACAGGTTCACAGGAATAGCTGTCCTCTGGCTTTGGAGTCTCAGTTTCTGTCTCCCCCTCCTGTAGGCCATAGGGTTTTATTCTAGAATTGTGGACCCAGGCAGATAGACCCTTCACTTTTACAGCAGTTGAAGTCACTAGAACAACCTGATATGGCCCTGTCCATTTCTCGGACAGCTGGTTTGGACTCCCTTTTTCTTGCCAGGTCTTTACTGATACTTGATCCCCTGGCTTTACCTGGGGATTTTTCAAGTCTTCCTGTGGTTTGTTCTCCATACCGTTGGAGTTCTTGCTGAAACCTTCCCAGGTCAATTATATGTTTTAAGAGTGTATTGGCATCCTCGTCAAGAAACAAATCAGAAGTTCAAAATGGTCGTCCATACATCATTTCATAAGGACTTAACAATAGTGGCCGTTTGGGGGATGTCCGTATCCTCATGAGGGCTATGGGCAGCATATGTGTCCACTTATTATGTGTTTCTGACATAGCTTAGCCAGAGCCCTTTTAAGAGTCTGGTTGGCTCTCTCTACCTTTCCTGAAGCTTGAGGTCTCCAGGATGAGCGGAGCTGGTATTTTATGCCTAAGCATGCGGCTAGGTTCTGGGGTATCGTGGCTGTAAGTGAGGGCCTGTTGTCACTCTGAAGTGACCGAGGCAGCCCAAACCTAGGCACTATCTCCTTCAGCAGAGCTTTACAGACTTCTGTAGCTCTCTCAGTCTCAGTAGGGAACGCTTCGATCCATCCTGTGAATGTGTCAATAAAGACTAGCAAGTAAGAAAACCCTTGGGTCTTGGGCATGGCTGTAAATTCTACTTGCCAGTCCGCTCCTGGGTATGATCCCCGATGTTGGACAGGTGTAATTAGAGGAGGTCTGGTTTTTGGGTTATTTTTTAGACAGGTGTCACAATTTTGTGTGACCTGTTTAACAACCTTAGCTAACTGAGGATGGGAGAGAATAGGCTTAAGCAAGATTTCTAGATTATCTTTTCCAAAATGGGCGCTCTTATGTAAGGAGTTAGTAATGTTTTAAACCTGAGAATCAGGGAGTATTATTCGGGCCTGATCAGGCTGAAACCACCCATGTGACCCAATCTCCCAGCCCCGCTCAGCATATCGGGAATGTCCCCCTGGGGTAAAATCTGGAGTCAGGGTTTCCTTGGGGAAAAGGGGGCAGATAGCAGTGGCAGAGGTAGCTTCCCCGGCAGCTCGTCCTGCCTCTTGATCAGCTTTCCTATTTCCCTGAGCCTCTTTTTCTTGCCCCTTTTGGTGACTCTTGCAGTGGATGACAGCTAATTTTGCAGGAAGTTTGACTGCCTCCAGGAGCCTGAGAATGAGCTCTTTGTGTTTAATAGCAGAGCTTCGGGCACTGAGCATCCCTCTTTCTTTCCAAATTGCTGCACGGGCATGCAGAATGAGGAAAGCATACTTAGAGTCCATACACACATTAATCCTCTTTCCTTCTCCTAACTCCAAAGCTCTTGTCAGGGCAAAAAGTTCAGCTTTCTGGGCTGAGGTGTCTGGGGGAAGAGACCCACTTTCCTTAGTTTCTTCCAGGCTCGCTACAGCATATCCTGCTTTCCTCTCTCCCTTTTCTACAAAACTGCTGCCATCTGTGTGCCAGTTTTCCTCTGGGTCAGATAAAGTTGTCTCTGATAGGTCCCGGCGAGAAGAGTATAACTCGTCTGTGATTTGTATGCATTGGTGATCCAGAGGGGAGGTAGGGGGATCTGGCAGTAAGGTTGCTGGATTTAAAGTCTGGCAGACCCTCAACTTTATTTCTGGAGTGTCAAGGAGGAGGGCTTGGTATTGGGTGATCCTTCCCCCTGTCATCCACCTGTCCCCTTTCGTTTCCAAGACTGCTTGCACCCGGTGAGGCGTATACACTGTAGTGGGCTGACCCAGGGTCAGCTTAGATGCCTCCTTAACCATAAGAGCAGTGGCTGCTACTGCCCGGAGGCAAGTGGGCCACCCTCTGGCCACCTCATCTAGTTATTTTGAGAGATAAGCCACAGGTTGTAATACGGGCCCCATCATCTGCTCTAACACCCCAAGAGCAGTTCCTGTCCTTCCAGAAACATAGAGTCTAAAAGGCTTCTCCAGGTTGGGGAGGCCTAAAGCTGGGGCTGTAGTGATGGACTCTTTTAGGGCATTAAAGGCCACCTTGCAGGTCTCATGCCAGTCGAGTGGCTCTTCCTCTTTCCCCCTTAAATTTTCATATAGGGGTCTGGCCAGATTGCCATAATTAGGAATCCAGATCCTGCAAAACCCGGTCCTTCCTAAAAATCCCCTAAGCTGTTGTTTTGTTTGGGGGTACGGGGTATTTAAGATGAGGGATCTCCCCTCGGGGTCAGGCATTCTTTTTCTCTCCGTAATTATAAATCCAAGGTATTTTACTTGGGTTAAGCTAATCTGAGCTTACTTGGGGGATACTCGATAACCCTTTTCATACAGGAAAGTTAGCGTTTTAAATAGTGTCCATTTGAGAGCTGGTAAAATCTGGCCTAGCTATGAGCAAGTCATCCACATACTGTATTAGACTACTGTTTGTTAAAGTTAATTCCCTTAGTTCTCTCCCCGAGGAAGTCCCGAAGATATGAGGGCTGTCCCCAAACCCTTGGGGTAGTCGAGTCCAATTGAGAGCTCTATGGTCTCTCTTGATTCCAAGTCCCGCCACTCAAAAGCAAAGAGTTTTTGGGATTCAGGATGGAGAGGAATGCAGAAGAAAGCAAGTTGAAGGTCCAAGACTGAGAAATACTTGGCATTTCCTGGGACTTGGGATAGGAGGGTATATGGGTTTGGGACTATGGGGTGGATGGGAACCACAGCTTCATTAACAGCTCTTAGATCCTGGACGAATCGGTAAGATCCATCTGGTTTTTGAACGGGCAAGATTGGGGTGTTGCAGGGGGACTCACAGCTGATTCGAGTTCCAGTATCTCGGTATTTGTTAACTAATGGTCTAAGACCCTCAAGAGCTACTGGTTTTAAGGGATATTGTCTTTTCCAGGGCTAGGGAGCATTTGGTCTCAGAGAAATCTTTACTGGTGGAACATTTATGGCTAAACCAGGGCTGGAGACATCCCACACCTGGGGATTGACCTCATCTAGACAAGGGACAGACTCCTCCTTTTCTACCTCTGACTGTAAATATTCAGACATAGGCAAAGAAAATTATCGACTTCTACCTTTGTGTTCCCAAGTCACTCTGGTTTGGAGGCGAATGTATTATCCTCACCATGGAAAATTTGGAAGCTGTTAACATGAAAAATTTAAAGAGTCACGCAGAGGCTAGTCACTCTAAGCTAACCTCTAAGACATTTATTGACTGATTTCTAGCTTCTTTCCTTTAACCTTTTTCATCTACAGTAATCCTGTGTGTTCCTTTTAGTTAGGGATTCATTTTTAGACTATCCTGACTCTTCCACTACGTTCCAGTTTTGGGTCTGATTCACTTACAGATGTGCCAAGTGCTTCCTGAATACTATAGAACATATTTTATGTTTAAAATACTTCCATGCTTATGTAGTGAGTCAATGATTTTAAGTTTATTTGTTACACATTTCAATGTAAAAGTCAATGTGTGAACTAACATATTCACGACTTGGAAAAGTTGGCTTTTTTTTGCTGTGTGTTTGAACTCCTCACCCGACCAAAGCTCATGGAGAGGTCTATTGTTTTTCTAAAATGGTTATAGTGTTGTTTATTTTCTGGTAATTGAATTAGGGTGTGAGTTGCAAAGCTTGTGTTTCTGTTCATTTCATTCCATCTGTTCGGGTTTCTTTCTCTCTCCTGAGTCAGAGAGTAACTTCCCATTGGTTGTCCAGTTACCAAGGTTGGTGTCCATGCATCCGTGCTGGTCTCTCCATAAATGTCCGGGTGTCCTGTGAAACACTAAGCTTAATTTATTTGGAAATGACCTAGCTGTTCAATACACTGTCATCACTCAGTTGAGCAGAGGGAGAGAAATTCAAGTGACAAAACTCCAGAGAAGCTAGTGTCAGAGCGCCCCGGCGTGGCATGCGTGCAGGGGGTTGGGGGGAGGGGGGCGGGGAGCGGAGCGCGGAGATCTCAGGTGTCCTCCCACCCTGGGCCTCTCCAGGCTCGCCGCTGCTCAGTGGCCTCCCCCCGCCCCCATCGCTTTGGCTGCTGAGGGCCGGGTGGTCTCTGCAGCTGCCCGGCATCCTGCCCGAGGCCCCCCCTGCCCACACGCTGTCTTCCAGTCTCTCTCTGAACCCTCGACTCTTTCTGCCTCTGTCTCACCTGGCTGGGGTGCGTGCGAGTGCCTGTCCGTGTGCCTGGCTGTCACTCGTCCGCTCTCTCAGGAAGGTCCTGTGCTGGGCCCGTGGCGTGGGGGCAGGGCGGGCCTCGGTTTGGGGACAGGGAGGGGCTGAGGCACTCCAGGGCGTTTGCACAGCCGGCAGGATGGGCGCCTGGGGCCCCGGCTGGGCTGCCCCTAAGCCCGCAGGAGGCTCCGGGGACCGCGGCCCCGGGCCGACGCCCCGCTCGTCCGGAGCCACGTGACCCTGAGCAGCGAACGGGATGGTGGGGGGCGGGGGGTGGGGGGCCACCGAGACGTCCTCCCCGCTCAAGCCACCCCCCTCCCCAACCGCCGCCAGAGATCCCGCAGCCTCGCCAGGCCGCTCGGGGTCCGGGAAGCGCCCCGGGCCGGGCCAGGCGCATGCTGGCCGGGGGTGGCGTCGGCTGGTCTCCCAGCTGCAGGGCCTGTCCCGGTTTTTCCCATCAGTTTCAACAGTGACGGTCACCCCACATTGTGAGTCGTCTAGATTTCTCACTGACACCCCTGTTAGGGAGTGGCTTTTTAGAGAGATAGGGAAGGTCACTTGGGGGATGTTAGTCATGAGAGAAAATAAGGGCTCAGGTGGGATTGCAGATGTCATCCAGGGGGTAAATAGAGACAGTTGTTGCTGGTACCAAGACATGAAGTTTTTTGTCCCCCTTTTCCCAAAAGGCCATATTACGACCACATGGGGGCGCTGAGTAAAAGCCCATAGCTCGGCTAGAAGGGTGGGCCTTTGATAGTGATACCCTGGGATGGGTTGGACATACCCCCAACCTTTGTCATTAATGCAGATGCAGCCCGGGCTGCTTAGGTTGAGTTGAGAAGCAGTGTGGTTTGCAAGTGAACATGCCTCGTTTAGGGAGAGATCAATAGCCATACAGGGAGATATGATTAGAAAGAGGAAGAACATCATATGATGCATTTTACTTATCTGAGGCAGGATTGATGGGGTTCTGCTTGATCAAGAGCCTGAGATCTTCAACAGGTTCACAGGAATAGCTGTCCTCTGGCTTTGGAGTCTCAGTTTCTGTCTCCCCCTCCTGTAGGCCATAGGGTTTTATTCTAGAATTGTGGACCCAGGCAGATAGACCCTTCACTTTTACAGCAGTTGAAGTCACTAGAACAACCTGATATGGCCCTGTCCATTTCTCGGACAGCTGGTTTGGACTCCCTTTTTCTTGCCAGGTCTTTACTGATACTTGATCCCCTGGCTTTACCTGGGGATTTTTCAAGTCTTCCTGTGGTTTGTTCTCCATACCGTTGGAGTTCTTGCTGAAACCTTCCCAGGTCAATTATATGTTTTAAGAGTGTATTGGCATCCTCGTCAAGAAACAAATCAGAAGTTCAGAATGGTCGTCCATACATCATTTCATAAGGACTTAACAATAGTGGCCGTTTGGGGGATGTCCGTATCCTCATGAGGGCTATGGGCAGCATATGTGTCCACTTATTATGTGTTTCTGACATAGCTTAGCCAGAGCCCTTTTAAGAGTCTGGTTGGCTCTCTCTACCTTTCCTGAAGCTTGAGGCCTCCAGGATGAGCGGAGCTGGTATTTTATGCCTAAGCATGCGGCTAGGTTCTGGGGTATCGTGGCTGTAAGTGAGGGCCTGTTGTCACTCTGAAGTGACCGAGGCAGCCCAAACCTAGGCACTATCTCCTTCAGCAGAGCTTTACAGACTTCTGTAGCTCTCTCAGTCTCAGTAGGGAACGCTTCGATCCATCCTGTGAATGTGTCAATAAAGACTAGCAAGTAAGAAAACCCTTGGGTCTTGGGCATGGCTGTAAATTCTACTTGCCAGTCCGCTCCTGGGTATGATCCCCGATGTTGGACAGGTGTAATTAGAGGAGGTCTGGTTTTTGGGTTATTTTTTAGACAGGTGTCACAATTTTGTGTGACCTGTTTAACAACCTTAGCTAACTGAGGATGGGAGAGAATAGGCTTAAGCAAGATTTCTAGATTATCTTTTCCAAAATGGGCGCTCTTATGTAAGGAGTTAGTAATGTTTTAAACCTGAGAATCAGGGAGTATTATTCGGGCCTGATCAGGCTGAAACCACCCATGTGACCCAATCTCCCAGCCCCGCTCAGCATATCGGGAATGTCCCCCTGGGGTAAAATCTGGAGTCAGGGTTTCCTTGGGGAAAAGGGGGCAGATAGCAGTGGCAGAGGTAGCTTCCCCGGCAGCTCGTCCTGCCTCTTGATCAGCTTTCCTATTTCCCTGAGCCTCTTTTTCTTGCCCCTTTTGGTGACTCTTGCAGTGGATGAGAGCTAATTTTGCAGGAAGTTTGACTGCCTCCAGGAGCCTGAGAATGAGCTCTTTGTGTTTAATAGCAGAGCTTCGGGCACTGAGCATCCCTCTTTCTTTCCAAATTGCTGCATGGGCATGCAGAATGAGGAAAGCATACTTAGAGTCCATACACACATTAATCCTCTTTCCTTCTCCTAACTCCAAAGCTCTTGTCAGGGCAAAAAGTTCAGCTTTCTGGGCTGAGGTGTCTGGGGGAAGAGCCCCACTTTCCTTAGTTTCTTCCAGGCTCGCTACAGCATATCCTGCTTTCCTCTCTCCCTTTTCTACAAAACTGCTGCCATCTGTGTGCCAGTTTTCCTCTGGGTCAGATAAAGGTGTCTCTGATAGGTCCCGGCGAGAAGAGTATAACTCGTCTGTGATTTGTATGCATTGGTGATCCAGAGGGGAGGTAGGGGGATCTGGCAGTAAGGTTGCTGGATTTAAAGTCTGGCAGACCCTCAACTTTATTTCTGGAGTGTCAAGGAGGAGGGCTTGGTATTGGGTGATCCTTCCCCCTGTCATCCACCTGTCCCCTTTCGTTTCCAAGACTGCTTGCACCCGGTGAGGCGTATACACTGTAGTGGGCTGACCCAGGGTCAGCTTAGATGCCTCCTTAACCATAAGAGCAGTGGCTGCTACTGCCCGGAGGCAAGTGGGCCACCCTCTGGCCACCTCATCTAGTTATTTTGAGAGATAAGCCACAGGTTGTAATACGGGCCCCATCATCTGCTCTAACACCCCAAGAGCAGTTCCTGTCCTTCCAGAAACATAGAGTCTAAAAGGCTTCTCCAGGTTGGGGAGGCCTAAAGCTGGGGCTGTAGTGATGGACTCTTTTAGGGCATTAAAGGCCACCTTGCAGGTCTCATGCCAGTCGAGTGGCTCTTCCTCTTTCCCCCTTAAATTTTCATATAGGGGTCTGGCCAGATTGCCATAATTAGGAATCCAGATCCTGCAAAACCCGGTCCTTCCTAAAAATCCCCTAAGCTGTTGTTTTGTTTGGGGGTACGGGGTATTTAAGATGAGGGATCTCCCCTCGGGGTCAGGCATTCTTTTTCTCTCCGTAATTATAAATCCAAGGTATTTTACTTGGGTTAAGCTAATCTGAGCTTACTTGGGGGATACTCGATAACCCTTTTCATACAGGAAAGTTAGCGTTTTAAATAGTGTCCATTTGAGAGCTGGTAAAATCTGGCCTAGCTATGAGCAAGTCATCCACATACTGTATTAGACTACTGTTTGTTAAAGTTAATTCCCTTAGTTCTCTCCCCGAGGAAGTCCCGAAGATATGAGGGCTGTCCCCAAACCCTTGGGGTAGTCGAGTCCAATTGAGAGCTCTATGGTCTCTCTTGATTCCAAGTCCCGCCACTCAAAAGCAAAGAGTTTTTGGGATTCAGGATGGAGAGGAATGCAGAAGAAAGCAAGTTGAAGGTCCAAGACTGAGAAATACTTGGCATTTCCTGGGACTTGGGATAGGAGGGTATATGGGTTTGGGACTATGGGGTGGATGGGAACCACAGCTTCATTAACAGCTCTTAGATCCTGGACGAATCGGTAAGATCCATCTGGTTTTTGAACGGGCAAGATTGGGGTGTTGCAGGGGGACTCACAGCTGATTCGAGTTCCAGTATCTCGGTATTTGTTAACTAATGGTCTAAGACCCTCAAGAGCTACTGGTTTTAAGGGATATTGTCTTTTCCAGGGCTAGGGAGCATTTGGTCTCAGAGAAATCTTTACTGGTGGAACATTTATGGCTAAACCAGGGCTGGAGACATCCCACACCTGGGGATTGACCTCATCTAGACAAGGGACAGACTCCTCCTTTTCTACCTCTGACTGTAAATATTCAGACATAGGCAAAGAAAATTATCGACTTCTACCTTTGTGTCCCCAAGTCACTCTGGTTTGGAGGCGAATGTATTATCCTCACCATGGAAAATTTGGAAGCTGTTAACATGAAAAATTTAAAGAGTCACGCAGAGGCTAGTCACTCTAAGCTAACCCCTAAGACATTTATTGACTGATTTCTAGCTTCTTTCCTTTAACCTTTTTCATCTACAGTAATCCTGTGTGTTCCTTTTAGTTAGGGATTCATTTTTAGACTATCCTGACTCTTCCACTACGTTCCAGTTTTGGGTCTGATTCACTTACAGATGTGCCAAGTGCTTCCTGAATACTATAGAACATATTTTATGTTTAAAATACTTCCATGCTTATGTAGTGAGTCAATGATTTTAAGTTTATTTGTTACACATTTCAATGTAAAAGTCAATGTGTGAACTAACATATTCACGACTTGGAAAAGTTGGCTTTTTTTTGCTGTGTGTTTGAACTCCTCACCCGACCAAAGCTCATGGAGAGGTCTATTGTTTTTCTAAAATGGTTATAGTGTTGTTTATTTTCTGGTAATTGAATTAGGGTGTGAGTTGCAAAGCTTGTGTTTCTGTTCATTTCATTCCATCTGTTCGGGTTTCTTTCTCTCTCCTGAGTCAGAGAGTAACTTCCCATTGGTTGTCCAGTTACCAAGGTTGGTGTCCATGCATCCGTGCTGGTCTCTCCATACATGTCCGGGTGTCCTGTGAAACACTAAGCTTAATTTATTTGGAAATGACCTAGCTGTTCAATACACTGTCATCACTCAGTTGAGCAGAGGGAGAGAAATTCAAGTGACAAAACTCCAGAGAAGCTAGTGTCAGAGCGCCCCGGCGTGGCATGCGTGCAGGGGGTTGGGGGGAGGGGGGCGGGGAACGGAGCGCGGAGATCTCAGGTGTCCTCCCACCCTGGGCCTCTCCAGGCTCGCCGCTGCTCAGTGGCCTCCCCCCGCCCCCATCGCTTTGGCTGCTGAGGGCCGGGTGGTCTCTGCAGCTGCCCGGCATCCTGCCCGAGGCCCCCCCTGCCCACACGCTGTCTTCCAGTCTCTCTCTGAACCCTCGACTCTTTCTGCCTCTGTCTCACCTGGCTGGGGTGCGTGCGAGTGCCTGTCCGTGTGCCTGGCTGTCACTCGTCCGCTCTCTCAGGAAGGTCCTGTGCTGGGCCCGTGGCGTGGGGGCAGGGCGGGCCTCGGTTTGGGGACAGGGAGGGGCTGAGGCACTCCAGGGCGTTTGCACAGCCGGCAGGATGGGCGCCTGGGGCCCCGGCTGGGCTGCCCCTAAGCCCGCAGGAGGCTCCGGGGACCGCGGCCCCGGGCCGACGCCCCGCTCGTCCGGAGCCACGTGACCCTGAGCAGCGAACGGGATGGTGGGGGGCGGGGGGTGGGGGGCCACCGAGACGTCCTCCCCGCTCAAGCCACCCCCCTCCCCAACCGCCGCCAGAGATCCCGCAGCCTCGCCAGGCCGCTCGGGGTCCGGGAAGCGCCCCGGGCCGGCCCAGGCGCATGCTGGCCGGGGGTGGCGTCGGCTGGTCTCCCAGCTGCAAGGCCTGTCCCGGTTTTTCCCATCAGTTTCAACAGTGACGGTCACCCCACATTGTGAGTCGTCTAGATTTCTCACTGACACCCCTGTTAGGGAGTGGCTTTTTAGAGAGATAGGGAAGGTCACTTGGGGGATGTTAGTCATGAGAGAAAATAAGGGCTCAGGTGGGATTGCAGATGTCATCCAGGGGGTAAATAGAGACAGTTGTTGCTGGTACCAAGACATGAAGTTTTTTGTCCCCCTTTTCCCAAAAGGCCATATTACGACCACATGGGGGCGCTGAGTAACAGCCCATAGCTCGGCTGGAAGGGTGGGCCTTTGATAGTCATACCCTGGGATGGGTTGGACATACCCCCAACCTTTGTCATTAATGCAGATGCAGCCCGGGCTGCTTAGGTTGAGTTGAGAAGCAGTGTGGTTTGCAAGTGAACATGCCTCGTTTAGGGAGAGATCAATAGCCATACAGGGAGATATGATTAGAAAGAGGAAGAACATCATATGATGCATTTTACTTATCTGAGGCAGGATTGATGGGGTTCTGCTTGAACAAGAGCCTGAGATCTTCAACAGGTTCACAGGAATAGCTGTCCTCTGGCTTTGGAGTCTCAGTTTCTGTCTCCCCCTCCTGTAGGCCATAGGGTTTTATTCTAGAATTGTGGACCCAGGCAGATAGACCCTTCACTTTTACAGCAGTTGAAGTCACTAGAACAACCTGATATGGCCCTGTCCATTTCTCGGACAGCTGGTTTGGACTCCCTTTTTCTTGCCAGGTCTTTACTGATACTTGATCCCCTGGCTTTACCTGGGGATTTTTCAAGTCTTCCTGTGGTTTGTTCTCCATACCGTTGGAGTTCTTGCTGAAACCTTCCCAGGTCAATTATATGTTTTAAGAGTGTATTGGCATCCTCGTCAAGAAACAAATCAGAAGTTCAGAATGGTCGTCCATACATCATTTCATAAGGACTTAACAATAGTGGCCGTTTGGGGGATGTCCGTATCCTCATGAGGGCTATGGGCAGCATATGTGTCCACTTATTATGTGTTTCTGACATAGCTTAGCCAGAGCCCTTTTAAGAGTCTGGTTGGCTCTCTCTACCTTTCCTGAAGCTTGAGGCCTCCAGGATGAGCGGAGCTGGTATTTTATGCCTAAGCATGCGGCTAGGTTCTGGGGTATCGTGGCTGTAAGTGAGGGCCTGTTGTCACTCTGAAGTGACCGAGGCAGCCCAAACCTAGGCACTATCTCCTTCAGCAGAGCTTTACAGACTTCTGTAGCTCTCTCAGTCTCAGTAGGGAACGCTTCGATCCATCCTGTGAATGTGTCAATAAAGACTAGCAAGTAAGAAAACCCTTGGGTCTTGGGCATGGCTGTAAATTCTACTTGCCAGTCCGCTCCTGGGTATGATCCCCGATGTTGGACAGGTGTAATTAGAGGAGGTCTGGTTTTTGGGTTATTTTTTAGACAGGTGTCACAATTTTGTGTGACCTGTTTAACAACCTTAGCTAACTGAGGATGGGAGAGAATAGGCTTAAGCAAGATTTCTAGATTATCTTTTCCAAAATGGGCGCTCTTATGTAAGGAGTTAGTAATGTTTTAAACCTGAGAATCAGGGAGTATTATTCGGGCCTGATCAGGCTGAAACCACCCATGTGACCCAATCTCCCAGCCCCGCTCAGCATATCGGGAATGTCCCCCTGGGGTAAAATCTGGAGTCAGGGTTTCCTTGGGGAAAAGGGGGCAGATAGCAGTGGCAGAGGTAGCTTCCCCGGCAGCTCGTCCTGCCTCTTGATCAGCTTTCCTATTTCCCTGAGCCTCTTTTTCTTGCCCCTTTTGGTGACTCTTGCAGTGGATGACAGCTAATTTTGCAGGAAGTTTGACTGCCTCCAGGAGCCTGAGAATGAGCTCTTTGTGTTTAATAGCAGAGCTTCGGGCACTGAGCATCCCTCTTTCTTTCCAAATTGCTGCACGGGCATGCAGAATGAGGAAAGCATACTTAGAGTCCATACACACATTAATCCTCTTTCCTTCTCCTAACTCCAAAGCTCTTGTCAGGGCAAAAAGTTCAGCTTTCTGGGCTGAGGTGTCTGGGGGAAGAGACCCACTTTCCTTAGTTTCTTCCAGGCTCGCTACAGCATATCCTGCTTTCCTCTCTCCCTTTTCTACAAAACTGCTGCCATCTGTGTGCCAGTTTTCCTCTGGGTCAGATAAAGTTGTCTCTGATAGGTCCCGGCGAGAAGAGTATAACTCGTCTGTGATTTGTATGCATTGGTGATCCAGAGGGGAGGTAGGGGGATCTGGCAGTAAGGTTGTTGGATTTAAAGTCTGGCAGACCCTCAACTTTATTTCTGGAGTGTCAAGGAGGAGGGCTTGGTATTGGGTGATCCTTCCCCCTGTCATCCACCTGTCCCCTTTCGTTTCCAAGACTGCTTGCACCCGGTGAGGCGTATACACTGTAGTGGGCTGACCCAGGGTCAGCTTAGATGCCTCCTTAACCATAAGAGCAGTGGCTGCTACTGCCCGGAGGCAAGTGGGCCACCCTCTGGCCACCTCATCTAGTTATTTTGAGAGATAAGCCACAGGTTGTAATACGGGCCCCATCATCTGCTCTAACACCCCAAGAGCAGTTCCTGTCCTTCCAGAAACATAGAGTCTAAAAGGCTTCTCCAGGTTGGGGAGGCCTAAAGCTGGGGCTGTAGTGATGGACTCTTTTAGGGCATTAAAGGCCACCTTGCAGGTCTCATGCCAGTCGAGTGGCTCTTCCTCTTTCCCCCTTAAATTTTCATATAGGGGTCTGGCCAGATTGCCATAATTAGGAATCCAGATCCTGCAAAACCCGGTCCTTCCTAAAAATCCCCTAAGCTGTTGTTTTGTTTGGGGGTACGGGGTATTTAAGATGAGGGATCTCCCCTCGGGGTCAGGCATTCTTTTTCTCTCCGTAATTATAAATCCAAGGTATTTTACTTGGGTTAAGCTAATCTGAGCTTACTTGGGGGATACTCGATAACCCTTTTCATACAGGAAAGTTAGCGTTTTAAATAGTGTCCATTTGAGAGCTGGTAAAATCTGGCCTAGCTATGAGCAAGTCATCCACATACTGTATTAGACTACTGTTTGTTAAAGTTAATTCCCTTAGTTCTCTCCCCGAGGAAGTCCCGAAGATATGAGGGCTGTCCCCAAACCCTTGGGGTAGTCGAGTCCAATTGAGAGCTCTATGGTCTCTCTTGATTCCAAGTCCCGCCACTCAAAAGCAAAGAGTTTTTGGGATTCAGGATGGAGAGGAATGCAGAAGAAAGCAAGTTGAAGGTCCAAGACTGAGAAATACTTGGCATTTCCTGGGACTTGGGATAGGAGGGTATATGGGTTTGGGACTATGGGGTGGATGGGAACCACAGCTTCATTAACAGCTCTTAGATCCTGGACGAATCGGTAAGATCCATCTGGTTTTTGAACGGGCAAGATTGGGGTGTTGCAGGGGGACTCACAGCTGATTCGAGTTCCAGTATCTCGGTATTTGTTAACTAATGGTCTAAGACCCTCAAGAGCTACTGGTTTTAAGGGATATTGTCTTTTCCAGGGCTAGGGAGCATTTGGTCTCAGAGAAATCTTTACTGGTGGAACATTTATGGCTAAACCAGGGCTGGAGACATCCCACACCTGGGGATTGACCTCATCTAGACAAGGGACAGACTCCTCCTTTTCTACCTCTGACTGTAAATATTCAGACATAGGCAAAGAAAATTATCGACTTCTACCTTTGTGTCCCCAAGTCACTCTGGTTTGGAGGCGAATGTATTATCCTCACCATGGAAAATTTGGAAGCTGTTAACATGAAAAATTTAAAGAGTCACGCAGAGGCTAGTCACTCTAAGCTAACCCCTAAGACATTTATTGACTGATTTCTAGCTTCTTTCCTTTAACCTTTTTCATCTACAGTAATCCTGTGTGTTCCTTTTAGTTAGGGATTCATTTTTAGACTATCCTGACTCTTCCACTACGTTCCAGTTTTGGGTCTGATTCACTTACAGATGTGCCAAGTGCTTCCTGAATACTATAGAACATATTTTATGTTTAAAATACTTCCATGCTTATGTAGTGAGTCAATGATTTTAAGTTTATTTGTTACACATTTCAATGTAAAAGTCAATGTGTGAACTAACATATTCACGACTTGGAAAAGTTGGCTTTTTTTTGCTGTGTGTTTGAACTCCTCACCCGACCAAAGCTCATGGAGAGGTCTATTGTTTTTCTAAAATGGTTATAGTGTTGTTTATTTTCTGGTAATTGAATTAGGGTGTGAGTTGCAAAGCTTGTGTTTCTGTTCATTTCATTCCATCTGTTCGGGTTTCTTTCTCTCTCCTGAGTCAGAGAGTAACTTCCCATTGGTTGTCCAGTTACCAAGGTTGGTGTCCATGCATCCGTGCTGGTCTCTCCATACATGTCCGGGTGTCCTGTGAAACACTAAGCTTAATTTATTTGGAAATGACCTAGCTGTTCAATACACTGTCATCACTCAGTTGAGCAGAGGGAGAGAAATTCAAGTGACAAAACTCCAGAGAAGCTAGTGTCAGAGCGCCCCGGCGTGGCATGCGTGCAGGGGGTTGGGGGGAGGGGGGCGGGGAGCGGAGCGCGGAGATCTCAGGTGTCCTCCCACCCTGGGCCTCTCCAGGCTCGCCGCTGCTCAGTGGCCTCCCCCCGCCCCCATCGCTTTGGCTGCTGAGGGCCGGGTGGTCTCTGCATCTGCCCGGCATCCTGCCCGAGGCCCCCCCTGCCCACACGCTGTCTTCCAGTCTCTCTCTGAACCCTCGACTCTTTCTGCCTCTGTCTCACCTGGCTGGGGTGCGTGCGAGTGCCTGTCCGTGTGCCTGGCTGTCACTCGTCCGCTCTCTCAGGAAGGTCCTGTGCTGGGCCCGTGGCGTGGGGGCAGGGCGGGCCTCGGTTTGGGGACAGGGAGGGGCTGAGGCACTCCAGGGCATTTGCACAGCCGGCAGGATGGGCGCCTGGGGCCCCGGCTGGGCTGCCCCTAAGCCCGCAGGAGGCTCCGGGGACCGCGGCCCCGGGCCGACGCCCCGCTCGTCCGGAGCCACGTGACCCTGAGCAGCGAACGGGATGGTGGGGGGCGGGGGATGGGGGGCCACCGAGACGTCCTCCCCGCTCAAGCCACCCCCCTCCCCAACCGCCGCCAGAGATCCCGCAGCCTCGCCAGGCCGCTCGGGGTCCGGGAAGCGCCCCGGGCCGGGCCAGGCGCATGCTGGCCGGGGGTGGCGTCGGCTGGTCTCCCAGCTGCAGGGCCTGTCCCGGTTTTTCCCATCAGTTTCAACAGTGACGGTCACCCCACATTGTGAGTCGTCTAGATTTCTCACTGACACCCCTGTTAGGGAGTGGCTTTTTAGAGAGATAGGGAAGGTCACTTGGGGGATGTTAGTCATGAGAGAAAATAAGGGCTCAGGTGGGATTGCAGATGTCATCCAGGGGGTAAATAGAGACAGTTGTTGCTGGTACCAAGACATGAAGTTTTTTGTCCCCCTTTTCCCAAAAGGCCATATTACGACCACATGGGGGCGCTGAGTAACAGCCCATAGCTCGGCTGGAAGGGTGGGCCTTTGATAGTGATACCCTGGGATGGGTTGGACATACCCCCAACCTTTGTCATTAATGCAGATGCAGCCCGGGCTGCTTAGGTTGAGTTGAGAAGCAGTGTGGTTTGCAAGTGAACATGCCTCGTTTAGGGAGAGATCAATAGCCATACAGGGAGATATGATTAGAAAGAGGAAGAACATCATATGATGCATTTTACTTATCTGAGGCAGGATTGATGGGGTTCTGCTTGAACAAGAGCCTGAGATCTTCAACAGGTTCACAGGAATAGCTGTCCTCTGGCTTTGGAGTCTCAGTTTCTGTCTCCCCCTCCTGTAGGCCATAGGGTTTTATTCTAGAATTGTGGACCCAGGCAGATAGACCCTTCACTTTTACAGCAGTTGAAGTCACTAGAACAACCTGATATGGCCCTGTCCATTTCTCGGACAGCTGGTTTGGACTCCCTTTTTCTTGCCAGGTCTTTACTGATACTTGATCCCCTGGCTTTACCTGGGGATTTTTCAAGTCTTCCTGTGGTTTGTTCTCCATACCGTTGGAGTTCTTGCTGAAACCTTCCCAGGTCAATTATATGTTTTAAGAGTGTATTGGCATCCTCGTCAAGAAACAAATCAGAAGTTCAGAATGGTCGTCCATACATCATTTCATAAGGACTTAACAATAGTGGCCGTTTGGGGGATGTCCGTATCCTCATGAGGGCTATGGGCAGCATATGTGTCCACTTATTATGTGTTTCTGACATAGCTTAGCCAGAGCCCTTTTAAGAGTCTGGTTGGCTCTCTCTACCTTTCCTGAAGCTTGAGGCCTCCAGGATGAGCGGAGCTGGTATTTTATGCCTAAGCATGCGGCTAGGTTCTGGGGTATCGTGGCTGTAAGTGAGGGCCTGTTGTCACTCTGAAGTGACCGAGGCAGCCCAAACCTAGGCACTATCTCCTTCAGCAGAGCTTTACAGACTTCTGTAGCTCTCTCAGTCTCAGTAGGGAACGCTTCGATCCATCCTGTGAATGTGTCAATAAAGACTAGCAAGTAAGAAAACCCTTGGGTCTTGGGCATGGCTGTAAATTCTACTTGCCAGTCCGCTCCTGGGTATGATCCCCGATGTTGGACAGGTGTAATTAGAGGAGGTCTGGTTTTTGGGTTATTTTTTAGACAGGTGTCACAATTTTGTGTGACCTGTTTAACAACCTTAGCTAACTGAGGATGGGAGAGAATAGGCTTAAGCAAGATTTCTAGATTATCTTTTCCAAAATGGGCGCTCTTATGTAAGGAGTTAGTAATGTTTTAAACCTGAGAATCAGGGAGTATTATTCGGGCCTGATCAGGCTGAAACCACCCATGTGACCCAATCTCCCAGCCCCGCTCAGCATATCGGGAATGTCCCCCTGGGGTAAAATCTGGAGTCAGGGTTTCCTTGGGGAAAAGGGGGCAGATAGCAGTGGCAGAGGTAGCTTCCCCGGCAGCTCGTCCTGCCTCTTGATCAGCTTTCCTATTTCCCTGAGCCTCTTTTTCTTGCCCCTTTTGGTGACTCTTGCATTGGATGACAGCTAATTTTGCAGGAAGTTTGACTGCCTCCAGGAGCCTGAGAATGAGCTCTTTGTGTTTAATAGCAGAGCTTCGGGCACTGAGCATCCCTCTTTCTTTCCAAATTGCTGCACGGGCATGCAGAATGAGGAAAGCATACTTAGAGTCCATACACACATTAATCCTCTTTCCTTCTCCTAACTCCAAAGCTCTTGTCAGGGCAAAAAGTTCAGCTTTCTGGGCTGAGGTGTCTGGGGGAAGAGACCCACTTTCCTTAGTTTCTTCCAGGCTCGCTACAGCATATCCTGCTTTCCTCTCTCCCTTTTCTACAAAACTGCTGCCATCTGTGTGCCAGTTTTCCTCTGGGTCAGATAAAGGTGTCTCTGATAGGTCCCGGCGAGAAGAGTATAACTCGTCTGTGATTTGTATGCATTGGTGATCCAGAGGGGAGGTAGGGGGATCTGGCAGTAAGGTTGCTGGATTTAAAGTCTGGCAGACCCTCAACTTTATTTCTGGAGTGTCAAGGAGGAGGGCTTGGTATTGGGTGATCCTTCCCCCTGTCATCCACCTGTCCCCTTTCGTTTCCAAGACTGCTTGCACCCGGTGAGGCGTATACACTGTAGTGGGCTGACCCAGGGTCAGCTTAGATGCCTCCTTAACCATAAGAGCAGTGGCTGCTACTGCCCGGAGGCAAGTGGGCCACCCTCTGGCCACCTCATCTAGTTATTTTGAGAGATAAGCCACAGGTTGTAATACGGGCCCCATCATCTGCTCTAACACCCCAAGAGCAGTTCCTGTCCTTCCAGAAACATAGAGTCTAAAAGGCTTCTCCAGGTTGGGGAGGCCTAAAGCTGGGGCTGTAGTGATGGACTCTTTTAGGGCATTAAAGGCCACCTTGCAGGTCTCATGCCAGTCGAGTGGCTCTTCCTCTTTCCCCCTTAAATTTTCATATAGGGGTCTGGCCAGATTGCCATAATTAGGAATCCAGATCCTGCAAAACCCGGTCCTTCCTAAAAATCCCCTAAGCTGTTGTTTTGTTTGGGGGTACGGGGTATTTAAGATGAGGGATCTCCCCTCGGGGTCAGGCATTCTTTTTCTCTCCGTAATTATAAATCCAAGGTATTTTACTTGGGTTAAGCTAATCTGAGCTTACTTGGGGGATACTCGATAACCCTTTTCATACAGGAAAGTTAGCGTTTTAAATAGTGTCCATTTGAGAGCTGGTAAAATCTGGCCTAGCTATGAGCAAGTCATCCACATACTGTATTAGACTACTGTTTGTTAAAGTTAATTCCCTTAGTTCTCTCCCCGAGGAAGTCCCGAAGATATGAGGGCTGTCCCCAAACCCTTGGGGTAGTCGAGTCCAATTGAGAGCTCTATGGTCTCTCTTGATTCCAAGTCCCGCCACTCAAAAGCAAAGAGTTTTTGGGATTCAGGATGGAGAGGAATGCAGAAGAAAGCAAGTTGAAGGTCCAAGACTGAGAAATACTTGGCATTTCCTGGGACTTGGGATAGGAGGGTATATGGGTTTGGGACTATGGGGTGGATGGGAACCACAGCTTCATTAACAGCTCTTAGATCCTGGACGAATCGGTAAGATCCATCTGGTTTTTGAACGGGCAAGATTGGGGTGTTGCAGGGGGACTCACAGCTGATTCGAGTTCCAGTATCTCGGTATTTGTTAACTAATGGTCTAAGACCCTCAAGAGCTACTGGTTTTAAGGGATATTGTCTTTTCCAGGGCTAGGGAGCATTTGGTCTCAGAGAAATCTTTACTGGTGGAACATTTATGGCTAAACCAGGGCTGGAGACATCCCACACCTGGGGATTGACCTCATCTAGACAAGGGACAGACTCCTCCTTTTCTACCTCTGACTGTAAATATTCAGACATAGGCAAAGAAAATTATCGACTTCTACCTTTGTGTCCCCAAGTCACTCTGGTTTGGAGGCGAATGTATTATCCTCACCATGGAAAATTTGGAAGCTGTTAACATGAAAAATTTAAAGAGTCACGCAGAGGCTAGTCACTCTAAGCTAACCCCTAAGACATTTATTGACTGATTTCTAGCTTCTTTCCTTTAACCTTTTTCATCTACAGTAATCCTGTGTGTTCCTTTTAGTTAGGGATTCATTTTTAGACTATCCTGACTCTTCCACTACGTTCCAGTTTTGGGTCTGATTCACTTACAGATGTGCCAAGTGCTTCCTGAATACTATAGAACATATTTTATGTTTAAAATACTTCCATGCTTATGTAGTGAGTCAATGATTTTAAGTTTATTTGTTACACATTTCAATGTAAAAGTCAATGTGTGAACTAACATATTCACGACTTGGAAAAGTTGGCTTTTTTTTGCTGTGTGTTTGAACTCCTCACCCGACCAAAGCTCATGGAGAGGTCTATTGTTTTTCTAAAATGGTTATAGTGTTGTTTATTTTCTGGTAATTGAATTAGGGTGTGAGTTGCAAAGCTTGTGTTTCTGTTCATTTCATTCCATCTGTTCGGGTTTCTTTCTCTCTCCTGAGTCAGAGAGTAACTTCCCATTGGTTGTCCAGTTACCAAGGTTGGTGTCCATGCATCCGTGCTGGTCTCTCCATACATGTCCGGGTGTCCTGTGAAACACTAAGCTTAATTTATTTGGAAATGACCTAGCTGTTCAATACACTGTCATCACTCAGTTGAGCAGAGGGAGAGAAATTCAAGTGACAAAACTCCAGAGAAGCTAGTGTCAGAGCGCCCCGGCGTGGCATGCGTGCAGGGGGTTGGGGGGAGGGGGGCGGGGAGCGGAGCGCGGAGATCTCAGGTGTCCTCCCACCCTGGGCCTCTCCAGGCTCGCCGCTGCTCAGTGGCCTCCCCCCGCCCCCATCGCTTTGGCTGCTGAGGGCCGGGTGGTCTCTGCATCTGCCCGGCATCCTGCCCGAGGCCCCCCCTGCCCACACGCTGTCTTCCAGTCTCTCTCTGAACCCTCGACTCTTTCTGCCTCTGTCTCACCTGGCTGGGGTGCGTGCGAGTGCCTGTCCGTGTGCCTGGCTGTCACTCGTCCGCTCTCTCAGGAAGGTCCTGTGCTGGGCCCGTGGCGTGGGGGCAGGGCGGGCCTCGGTTTGGGGACAGGGAGGGGCTGAGGCACTCCAGGGCGTTTGCACAGCCGGCAGGATGGGCGCCTGGGGCCCCGGCTGGGCTGCCCCTAAGCCCGCAGGAGGCTCCGGGGACCGCGGCCCCGGGCCGACGCCCCGCTCGTCCGGAGCCACGTGACCCTGAGCAGCGAACGGGATGGTGGGGGGCGGGGGATGGGGGGCCACCGAGACGTCCTCCCCGCTCAAGCCACCCCCCTCCCCAACCGCCGCCAGAGATCCCGCAGCCTCGCCAGGCCGCTCGGGGTCCGGGAAGCGCCCCGGGCCGGGCCAGGCGCATGCTGGCCGGGGGTGGCGTCGGCTGGTCTCCCAGCTGCAGGGCCTGTCCCGGTTTTTCCCATCAGTTTCAACAGTGACGGTCACCCCACATTGTGAGTCGTCTAGATTTCTCACTGACACCCCTGTTAGGGAGTGGCTTTTTAGAGAGATAGGGAAGGTCACTTGGGGGATGTTAGTCATGAGAGAAAATAAGGGCTCAGGTGGGATTGCAGATGTCATCCAGGGGGTAAATAGAGACAGTTGTTGCTGGTACCAAGACATGAAGTTTTTTGTCCCCCTTTTCCCAAAAGGCCATATTACGACCACATGGGGGCGCTGAGTAACAGCCCATAGCTCTGCTGGAAGGGTGGGCCTTTGATAGTGATACCCTGGGATGGGTTGGACATACCCCCAACCTTTGTCATTAATGCAGATGCAGCCCGGGCTGCTTAGGTTGAGTTGAGAAGCAGTGTGGTTTGCAAGTGAACATGCCTCGTTTAGGGAGAGATCAATAGCCATACAGGGAGATATGATTAGAAAGAGGAAGAACATCATATGATGCATTTTACTTATCTGAGGCAGGATTGATGGGGTTCTGCTTGAACAAGAGCCTGAGATCTTCAACAGGTTCACAGGAATAGCTGTCCTCTGGCTTTGGAGTCTCAGTTTCTGTCTCCCCCTCCTGTAGGCCATAGGGTTTTATTCTAGAATTGTGGACCCAGGCAGATAGACCCTTCACTTTTACAGCAGTTGAAGTCACTAGAACAACCTGATATGGCCCTGTCCATTTCTCGGACAGCTGGTTTGGACTCCCTTTTTCTTGCCAGGTCTTTACTGATACTTGATCCCCTGGCTTTACCTGGGGATTTTTCAAGTCTTCCTGTGGTTTGTTCTCCATACCGTTGGAGTTCTTGCTGAAACCTTCCCAGGTCAATTATATGTTTTAAGAGTGTATTGGCATCCTCGTCAAGAAACAAATCAGAAGTTCAGAATGGTCGTCCATACATCATTTCATAAGGACTTAACAATAGTGGCCGTTTGGGGGATGTCCGTATCCTCAGGAGGGCTATGGGCAGCATATGTGTCCACTTATTATGTGTTTCTGACATAGCTTAGCCAGAGCCCTTTTAAGAGTCTGGTTGGCTCTCTCTACCTTTCCTGAAGCTTGAGGCCTCCAGGATGAGCGGAGCTGGTATTTTATGCCTAAGCATGCGGCTAGGTTCTGGGGTATCGTGGCTGTAAGTGAGGGCCTGTTGTCACTCTGAAGTGACCGAGGCAGCCCAAACCTAGGCACTATCTCCTTCAGCAGAGCTTTACAGACTTCTGTAGCTCTCTCAGTCTCAGTAGGGAACGCTTCGATCCATCCTGTGAATGTGTCAATAAAGACTAGCAAGTAAGAAAACCCTTGGGTCTTGGGCATGGCTGTAAATTCTACTTGCCAGTCCGCTCCTGGGTATGATCCCCGATGTTGGACAGGTGTAATTAGAGGAGGTCTGGTTTTTGGGTTATTTTTTAGACAGGTGTCACAATTTTGTGTGACCTGTTTAACAACCTTAGCTAACTGAGGATGGGAGAGAATAGGCTTAAGCAAGATTTCTAGATTATCTTTTCCAAAATGGGCGCTCTTATGTAAGGAGTTAGTAATGTTTTAAACCTGAGAATCAGGGAGTATTATTCGGGCCTGATCAGGCTGAAACCACCCATGTGACCCAATCTCCCAGCCCCGCTCAGCATATCGGGAATGTCCCCCTGGGGTAAAATCTGGAGTCAGGGTTTCCTTGGGGAAAAGGGGGCAGATAGCAGTGGCAGAGGTAGCTTCCCCGGCAGCTCGTCCTGCCTCTTGATCAGCTTTCCTATTTCCCTGAGCCTCTTTTTCTTGCCCCTTTTGGTGACTCTTGCAGTGGATGACAGCTAATTTTGCAGGAAGTTTGACTGCCTCCAGGAGCCTGAGAATGAGCTCTTTGTGTTTAATAGCAGAGCTTCGGGCACTGAGCATCCCTCTTTCTTTCCAAATTGCTGCACGGGCATGCAGAATGAGGAAAGCATACTTAGAGTCCATACACACATTAATCCTCTTTCCTTCTCCTAACTCCAAAGCTCTTGTCAGGGCAAAAAGTTCAGCTTTCTGGGCTGAGGTGTCTGGGGGAAGAGACCCACTTTCCTTAGTTTCTTCCAGGCTCGCTACAGCATATCCTGCTTTGCTCTCTCCCTTTTCTACAAAACTGCTGCCATCTGTGTGCCAGTTTTCCTCTGGGTCAGATAAAGTTGTCTCTGATAGGTCCCGGCGAGAAGAGTATAACTCGTCTGTGATTTGTATGCATTGGTGATCCAGAGGGGAGGTAGGGGGATCTGGCAGTAAGGTTGCTGGATTTAAAGTCTGGCAGACCCTCAACTTTATTTCTGGAGTGTCAAGGAGGAGGGCTTGGTATTGGGTGATCCTTCCCCCTGTCATCCACCTGTCCCCTTTCGTTTCCAAGACTGCTTGCACCCGGTGAGGCGTATACACTGTAGTGGGCTGACCCAGGGTCAGCTTAGATGCCTCCTTAACCATAAGAGCAGTGGCTGCTACTGCCCGGAGGCAAGTGGGCCACCCTCTGGCCACCTCATCTAGTTATTTTGAGAGATAAGCCACAGGTTGTAATACGGGCCCCATCATCTGCTCTAACACCCCAAGAGCAGTTCCTGTCCTTCCAGAAACATAGAGTCTAAAAGGCTTCTCCAGGTTGGGGAGGCCTAAAGCTGGGGCTGTAGTGATGGACTCTTTTAGGGCATTAAAGGCCACCTTGCAGGTCTCATGCCAGTCGAGTGGCTCTTCCTCTTTCCCCCTTAAATTTTCATATAGGGGTCTGGCCAGATTGCCATAATTAGGAATCCAGATCCTGCAAAACCCGGTCCTTCCTAAAAATCCCCTAAGCTGTTGTTTTGTTTGGGGGTACGGGGTATTTAAGATGAGGGATCTCCCCTCGGGGTCAGGCATTCTTTTTCTCTCCGTAATTATAAATCCAAGGTATTTTACTTGGGTTAAGCTAATCTGAGCTTACTTGGGGGATACTCGATAACCCTTTTCATACAGGAAAGTTAGCGTTTTAAATAGTGTCCATTTGAGAGCTGGTAAAATCTGGCCTAGCTATGAGCAAGTCATCCACATACTGTATTAGACTACTGTTTGTTAAAGTTAATTCCCTTAGTTCTCTCCCCGAGGAAGTCCCGAAGATATGAGGGCTGTCCCCAAACCCTTGGGGTAGTCGAGTCCAATTGAGAGCTCTATGGTCTCTCTTGATTCCAAGTCCCGCCACTCAAAAGCAAAGAGTTTTTGGGATTCAGGATGGAGAGGAATGCAGAAGAAAGCAAGTTGAAGGTCCAAGACTGAGAAATACTTGGCATTTCCTGGGACTTGGGATAGGAGGGTATATGGGTTTGGGACTATGGGGTGGATGGGAACCACAGCTTCATTAACAGCTCTTAGATCCTGGACGAATCGGTAAGATCCATCTGGTTTTTGAACGGGCAAGATTGGGGTGTTGCAGGGGGACTCACAGCTGATTCGAGTTCCAGTATCTCGGTATTTGTTAACTAATGGTCTAAGACCCTCAAGAGCTACTGGTTTTAAGGGATATTGTCTTTTCCAGGGCTAGGGAGCATTTGGTCTCAGAGAAATCTTTACTGGTGGAACATTTATGGCTAAACCAGGGCTGGAGACATCCCACACCTGGGGATTGACCTCATCTAGACAAGGGACAGACTCCTCCTTTTCTACCTCTGACTGTAAATATTCAGACATAGGCAAAGAAAATTATCGACTTCTACCTTTGTGTCCCCAAGTCACTCTGGTTTGGAGGCGAATGTATTATCCTCACCATGGAAAATTTGGAAGCTGTTAACATGAAAAATTTAAAGAGTCACGCAGAGGCTAGTCACTCTAAGCTAACCCCTAAGACATTTATTGACTGATTTCTAGCTTCTTTCCTTTAACCTTTTTCATCTACAGTAATCCTGTGTGTTCCTTTTAGTTAGGGATTCATTTTTAGACTATCCTGACTCTTCCACTACGTTCCAGTTTTGGGTCTGATTCACTTACAGATGTGCCAAGTGCTTCCTGAATACTATAGAACATATTTTATGTTTAAAATACTTCCATGCTTATGTAGTGAGTCAATGATTTTAAGTTTATTTGTTACACATTTCAATGTAAAAGTCAATGTGTGAACTAACATATTCACGACTTGGAAAAGTTGGCTTTTTTTTGCTGTGTGTTTGAACTCCTCACCCGACCAAAGCTCATGGAGAGGTCTATTGTTTTTCTAAAATGGTTATAGTGTTGTTTATTTTCTGGTAATTGAATTAGGGTGTGAGTTGCAAAGCTTGTGTTTCTGTTCATTTCATTCCATCTGTTCGGCTTTCTTTCTCTCTCCTGAGTCAGAGAGTAACTTCCCATTGGTTGTCCAGTTACCAAGGTTGGTGTCCATGCATCCGTGCTGGTCTCTCCATACATGTCCGGGTGTCCTGTGAAACACTAAGCTTAATTTATTTGGAAATGACCTAGCTGTTCAATACACTGTCATCACTCAGTTGAGCAGAGGGAGAGAAATTCAAGTGACAAAACTCCAGAGAAGCTAGTGTCAGAGCGCCCCGGCGTGGCATGCGTGCAGGGGGTTGGGGGGAGGGGGGCGGGGAGCGGAGCGCGGAGATCTCAGGTGTCCTCCCACCCTGGGCCTCTCCAGGCTCGCCGCTGCTCAGTGGCCTCCCCCCGCCCCCATCGCTTTGGCTGCTGAGGGCCGGGTGGTCTCTGCAGCTGCCCGGCATCCTGCGCGAGGACCCCCCTGCCCACACGCTGTCTTCCAGTCTCTCTCTGAACCCTCGACTCTTTCTGCCTCTGTCTCACCTGGCTGGGGTGCGTGCGAGTGCCTGTCCGTGTGCCTGGCTGTCACTCGTCCGCTCTCTCAGGAAGGTCCTGTGCTGGGCCCGTGGCGTGGGTGCAGGGCGGGCCTCGGTTTGGGGACAGGGAGGGGCTGAGGCACTCCAGGGCGTTTGCACAGCCGGCAGGATGGGCGCCTGGGGCCCCGGCTGGGCTGCCCATAAGCCCGCAGGAGGCTCCGGGGACCGCGGCCCCGGGCCGACGCCCCGCTCCTCCGGAGCCACGTGACCCTGAGCAGCGAACGGGATGGTGGGGGGCGGGGGATGGGGGGCCACCGAGACGTCCTCCCCGCTCAAGCCACCCCCCTCCCCAACCGCCGCCAGAGATCCCGCAGCCTCGCCAGGCCGCTCGGGGTCCGGGAAGCGCCCCGGGCCGGGCCAGGCGCATGCTGGCCGGGGGTGGCGTCAGCTGGTCTCCCAGCTGCAGGGCCTGTCCCGGTTTTTCCCATCAGTTTCAACAGTGACGGTCACCCCACATTGTGAGTCGTCTAGATTTCTCACTGACACCCCTGTTAGGGAGTGGCTTTTTAGAGAGATAGGGAAGGTCACTTGGGGGATGTTAGTCATGAGAGAAAATAAGGGCTCAGGTGGGATTGCAGATGTCATCCAGGGGGTAAATAGAGACAGTTGTTGCTGGTACCAAGACATGAAGTTTTTTGTCCCCCTTTTCCCAAAAGGCCATATTACGACCACATGGGGGCGCTGAGTAACAGCCCATAGCTCGGCTGGAAGGGTGGGCCTTTGATAGTGATACCCTGGGATGGGTTGGACATACCCCCAACCTTTGTCATTAATGCAGATGCAGCCCGGGCTGCTTAGGTTGAGTTGAGAAGCAGTGTGGTTTGCAAGTGAACATGCCTCGTTTAGGGAGAGATCAATAGCCATACAGGGAGATATGATTAGAAAGAGGAAGAACATCATATGATGCATTTTACTTATCTGAGGCAGGATTGATGGGGTTCTGCTTGAACAAGAGCCTGAGATCTTCAACAGGTTCACAGGAATAGCTGTCCTCTGGCTTTGGAGTCTCAGTTTCTGTCTCCCCCTCCTGTAGGCCATAGGGTTTTATTCTAGAATTGTGGACCCAGGCAGATAGACCCTT
Organism: Muntiacus reevesi; assembly: GCF_963930625.1. Classification (NCBI taxonomy): domain Eukaryota; kingdom Metazoa; phylum Chordata; class Mammalia; order Artiodactyla; family Cervidae; genus Muntiacus; species Muntiacus reevesi. The sequence goes on from NW_027077841.1 coordinate 501,133, forward strand.
CACTTTTACAGCAGTTGAAGTCACTAGAACAACCTGATATGGCCCTGTCCATTTCTCGGACAGCTGGTTTGGACTCCCTTTTTCTTGCCAGGTCTTTACTGATACTTGATCCCCTGGCTTTACCTGGGGATTTTTCAAGTCTTCCTGTGGTTTGTTCTCCATACCGTTGGAGTTCTTGCTGAAACCTTCCCAGGTCAATTATATGTTTTAAGAGTGTATTGGCATCCTCGTCAAGAAACAAATCAGAAGTTCAGAATGGTCGTCCATACATCATTTCATAAGGACTTAACAATAGTGGCCGTTTGGGGGATGTCCGTATCCTCATGAGGGCTATGGGCAGCATATGTGTCCACTTATTATGTGTTTCTGACATAGCTTAGCCAGAGCCCTTTTAAGAGTCTGGTTGGCTCTCTCTACCTTTCCTGAAGCTTGAGGCCTCCAGGATGAGCGGAGCTGGTATTTTATGCCTAAGCATGCGGCTATGTTCTGGGGTATCGTGGCTGTAAGTGAGGGCCTGTTGTCACTCTGAAGTGACCGAGGCAGCCCAAACCTAGGCACTATCTCCTTCAGCAGAGCTTTACAGACTTCTGTAGCTCTCTCAGTCTCAGTAGGGAACGCTTCGATCCATCCTGTGAATGTGTCAATAAAGACTAGCAAGTAAGAAAACCCTTGGGTCTTGGGCATGGCTGTAAATTCTACTTGCCAGTCCGCTCCTGGATATGATCCCCGATGTTGGACAGGTGTAATTAGAGGAGGTCTGGTTTTTGGGTTATTTTTTAGACAGGTGTCACAATTTTGTGTGACCTGTTTAACAACCTTAGCTAACTGAGGATGGGAGAGAATAGGCTTAAGCAAGATTTCTAGATTATCTTTTCCAAAATGGGCGCTCTTATGTAAGGAGTTAGTAATGTTTTAAACCTGAGAATCAGGGAGTATTATTCGGGCCTGATCAGGCTGAAACCACCCATGTGACCCAATCTCCCAGCCCCGCTCAGCATATCGGGAATGTCCCCCTGGGGTAAAATCTGGAGTCAGGGTTTCCTTGGGGAAAAGGGGGCAGATAGCAGTGGCAGAGGTAGCTTCCCCGGCAGCTCGTCCTGCCTCTTGATCAGCTTTCCTATTTCCCTGAGCCTCTTTTTCTTGCCCCTTTTGGTGACTCTTGCAGTGGATGACAGCTAATTTTGCAGGAAGTTTGACTGCCTCCAGGAGCCTGAGAATGAGCTCTTTGTGTTTAATAGCAGAGCTTCGGGCACTGAGCATCCCTCTTTCTTTCCAAATTGCTGCACGGGCATGCAGAATGAGGAAAGCATACTTAGAGTCCATACACACATTAATCCTCTTTCCTTCTCCTAACTCCAAAGCTCTTGTCAGGGCAAAAAGTTCAGCTTTCTGGGCTGAGGTGTCTGGGGGAAGAGACCCACTTTCCTTAGTTTCTTCCAGGCTCGCTACAGCATATCCTGCTTTGCTCTCTCCCTTTTCTACAAAACTGCTGCCATCTGTGTGCCAGTTTTCCTCTGGGTCAGATAAAGGTGTCTCTGATAGGTCCCGGCGAGAAGAGTATAACTCGTCTGTGATTTGTATGCATTGGTGATCCAGAGGGGAGGTAGGGGGATCTGGCAGTAAGGTTGCTGGATTTAAAGTCTGGCAGACCCTCAACTTTATTTCTGGAGTGTCAAGGAGGAGGGCTTGGTATTGGGTGATCCTTCCCCCTGTCATCCACCTGTCCCCTTTCGTTTCCAAGACTGCTTGCACCCGGTGAGGCGTATACACTGTAGTGGGCTGACCCAGGGTCAGCTTAGATGCCTCCTTAACCATAAGAGCAGTGGCTGCTACTGCCCGGAGGCAAGTGGGCCACCCTCTGGCCACCTCATCTAGTTATTTTGAGAGATAAGCCACAGGTTGTAATACGGGCCCCATCATCTGCTCTAACACCCCAAGAGCAGTTCCTGTCCTTCCAGAAACATAGAGTCTAAAAGGCTTCTCCAGGTTGGGGAGGCCTAAAGCTGGGGCTGTAGTGATGGACTCTTTTAGGGCATTAAAGGCCACCTTGCAGGTCTCATGCCAGTCGAGTGGCTCTTCCTCTTTCCCCCTTAAATTTTCATATAGGGGTCTGGCCAGATTGCCATAATTAGGAATCCAGATCCTGCAAAACCCGGTCCTTCCTAAAAATCCCCTAAGCTGTTGTTTTGTTTGGGGGTACGGGGTATTTAAGATGAGGGATCTCCCCTCGGGGTCAGGCATTCTTTTTCTCTCCGTAATTATAAATCCAAGGTATTTTACTTGGGTTAAGCTAATCTGAGCTTACTTGGGGGATACTCGATAACCCTTTTCATACAGGAAAGTTAGCGTTTTAAATAGTGTCCATTTGAGAGCTGGTAAAATCTGGCCTAGCTATGAGCAAGTCATCCACATACTGTATTAGACTACTGTTTGTTAAAGTTAATTCCCTTAGTTCTCTCCCCGAGGAAGTCCCGAAGATATGAGGGCTGTCCCCAAACCCTTGGGGTAGTCGAGTCCAATTGAGAGCTCTATGGTCTCTCTTGATTCCAAGTCCCGCCACTCAAAAGCAAAGAGTTTTTGGGATTCAGGATGGAGAGGAATGCAGAAGAAAGCAAGTTGAAGGTCCAAGACTGAGAAATACTTGGCATTTCCTGGGACTTGGGATAGGAGGGTATATGGGTTTGGGACTATGGGGTGGATGGGAACCACAGCTTCATTAACAGCTCTTAGATCCTGGACAAATCGGTAAGATCCATCTGGTTTTTGAACGGGCAAGATTGGGGTGTTGCAGGGGGACTCACAGCTGATTCGAGTTCCAGTATCTCGGTATTTGTTAACTAATGGTCTAAGACCCTCAAGAGCTACTGGTTTTAAGGGATATTGTCTTTTCCAGGGCTAGGGAGCATTTGGTCTCAGAGAAATCTTTACTGGTGGAACATTTATGGCTAAACCAGGGCTGGAGACATCCCACACCTGGGGATTGACCTCATCTAGACAAGGGACAGACTCCTCCTTTTCTACCTCTGACTGTAAATATTCAGACATAGGCAAAGAAAATTATCGACTTCTACCTTTGTGTCCCCAAGTCACTCTGGTTTGGAGGCGAATGTATTATCCTCACCATGGAAAATTTGGAAGCTGTTAACATGAAAAATTTAAAGAGTCACGCAGAGGCTAGTCACTCTAAGCTAACCCCTAAGACATTTATTGACTGATTTCTAGCTTCTTTCCTTTAACCTTTTTCATCTACAGTAATCCTGTGTGTTCCTTTTAGTTAGGGATTCATTTTTAGACCATCCTGACTCTTCCACTACGTTCCAGTTTTGGGTCTGATTCACTTACAGATGTGCCAAGTGCTTCCTGAATACTATAGAACATATTTTATGTTTAAAATACTTCCATGCTTATGTAGTGAGTCAATGATTTTAAGTTTATTTGTTACACATTTCAATGTAAAAGTCAATGTGTGAACTAACATATTCACGACTTGGAAAAGTTGGCTTTTTTTTGCTGTGTGTTTGAACTCCTCACCCGACCAAAGCTCATGGAGAGGTCTATTGTTTTTCTAAAATGGTTATAGTGTTGTTTATTTTCTGGTAATTGAATTAGGGTGTGAGTTGCAAAGCTTGTGTTTCTGTTCATTTCATTCCATCTGTTCGGGTTTCTTTCTCTCTCCTGAGTCAGAGAGTAACTTCCCATTGGTTGTCCAGGTACCAAGGTTGGTGTCAATGCATCCGTGCTGGTCTCTCCATACATGTCCGGGTGTCCTGTGAAACACTAAGCTTAATTTATTTGGAAATGACCTAGCTGTTCAATACACTGTCATCACTCAGTTGAGCAGAGGGAGAGAAATTCAAGTGACAAAACTCCAGAGAAGCTAGTGTCAGAGCGCCCCGGCGTGGCATGCGTGCAGGGGGTTGGGGGGAGGGGGGCGGGGAGCGGAGCGCGGAGATCTCAGGTGTCCTCCCACCCTGGGCCTCTCCAGGCTCGCCGCTGCTCAGTGGCCTCCCCCCGCCCCCATCGCTTTGGCTGCTGAGGGCCGGGTGGTCTCTGCAGCTGCCCGGCATCCTGCCCGAGGCCCCCCCTGCCCACACGCTGTCTTCCAGTCTCTCTCTGAACCCTCGACTCTTTCTGCCTCTGTCTCACCTGGCTTGGGTGCGTGCGAGTGCCTGTCCGTGTGCCTGGCTGTCACTCGTCCGCTCTCTCAGGAAGGTCCTGTGCTGGGCCCGTGGCGTGGGGGCAGGGCGGGCCTCGGTTTGGGGACAGGGAGGGGCTGAGGCACTCCAGGGCGTTTGCACAGCCGGCAGGATGGGCGCCTGGGGCCCCGGCTGGGCTGCCCCTAAGCCCGCAGGAGGCTCCGGGGACCGCGGCCCCGGGCCGACGCCCCGCTCGTCCGGAGCCACGTGACCCTGAGCAGCGAACGGGATGGTGGGGGCGGGGGGTGGGGGGCCACCGAGACGTCCTCCCCGCTCAAGCCACCCCCCTCCCCAACCGCCGCCAGAGATCCCACAGCCTCGCCAGGCCGCTCGGGGTCCGGGAAGCGCCCCGGGCCGGGCCAGGCGCATGCTGGCCGGGGGTGGCGTCGGCTGGTCTCCCAGCTGCAGGGCCTGTCCCGGTTTTTCCCATCAGTTTCAACAGTGACGGTCACCCCACATTGTGAGTCGTCTAGATTTCTCACTGACACCCCTGTTAGGGAGTGGCTTTTTAGAGAGATAGGGAAGGTCACTTGGGGGATGTTAGTCATGAGAGAAAATAAGGGCTCAGGTGGGATTGCAGATGTCATCCAGGGGGTAAATAGAGACAGTTGTTGCTGGTACCAAGACATGAAGTTTTTTGTCCCCGTTTTCCCAAAAGGCCATATTACGACCACATGGGGGCGCTGAGTAACAGCCCATAGCTCTGCTGGAAGGGTGGGCCTTTGATAGTGATACCCTGGGATGGGTTGGACATACCCCCAACCTTTGTCATTAATGCAGATGCAGCCCGGGCTGCTTAGGTTGAGTTGAGAAGCAGTGTGGTTTGCAAGTGAACATGCCTCGTTTAGGGAGAGATCAATAGCCATACAGGGAGATATGATTAGAAAGAGGAAGAACATCATATGATGCATTTTACTTATCTGAGGCAGGATTGATGGGGTTCTGCTTGAACAAGAGCCTGAGATCTTCAACAGGTTCACAGGAATAGCTGTCCTCTGGCTTTGGAGTCTCAGTTTCTGTCTCCCCCTCCTGTAGGCCATAGGGTTTTATTCTAGAATTGTGGACCCAGGCAGATAGACCCTTCACTTTTACAGCAGTTGAAGTCACTAGAACAACCTGATATGGCCCTGTCCATTTCTCGGACAGCTGGTTTGGACTCCCTTTTTCTTGCCAGGTCTTTACTGATACTTGATCCCCTGGCTTTACCTGGGGATTTTTCAAGTCTTCCTGTGGTTTGTTCTCCATACCGTTGGAGTTCTTGCTGAAACCTTCCCAGGTCAATTATATGTTTTAAGAGTGTATTGGCATCCTCGTCAAGAAACAAATCAGAAGTTCAGAATGGTCGTCCATACATCATTTCATAAGGACTTAACAATAGTGGCCGTTTGGGGGATGTCCGTATCCTCATGAGGGCTATGGGCAGCATATGTGTCCACTTATTATGTGTTTCTGACATAGCTTAGCCAGAGCCCTTTTAAGAGTCTGGTTGGCTCTCTCTACCTTTCCTGAAGCTTGAGGCCTCCAGGATGAGCGGAGCTGGTATTTTATGCCTAAGCATGCGGCTATGTTCTGGGGTATCGTGGCTGTAAGTGAGGGCCTGTTGTCACTCTGAAGTGACCGAGGCAGCCCAAACCTAGGCACTATCTCCTTCAGCAGAGCTTTACAGACTTCTGTAGCTCTCTCAGTCTCAGTAGGGAACGCTTCGATCCATCCTGTGAATGTGTCAATAAAGACTAGCAAGTAAGAAAACCCTTGGGTCTTGGGCATGGCTGTAAATTCTACTTGCCAGTCCGCTCCTGGGTATGATCCCCGATGTTGGACAGGTGTAATTAGAGGAGGTCTGGTTTTTGGGTTATTTTTTAGACAGGTGTCACAATTTTGTGTGACCTGTTTAACAACCTTAGCTAACTGAGGATGGGAGAGAATAGGCTTAAGCAAGATTTCTAGATTATCTTTTCCAAAATGGGCGCTCTTATGTAAGGAGTTAGTAATGTTTTAAACCTGAGAATCAGGGAGTATTATTCGGGCCTGATCAGGCTGAAACCACCCATGTGACCCAATCTCCCAGCCCCGCTCAGCATATCGGGAATGTCCCCCTGGGGTAAAATCTGGAGTCAGGGTTTCCTTGGGGAAAAGGGGGCAGATAGCAGTGGCAGAGGTAGCTTCCCCGGCAGCTCGTCCTGCCTCTTGATCAGCTTTCCTATTTCCCTGAGCCTCTTTTTCTTGCCCCTTTTGGTGACTCTTGCAGTGGATGAGAGCTAATTTTGCAGGAAGTTTGACTGCCTCCAGGAGCCTGAGAATGAGCTCTTTGTGTTTAATAGCAGAGCTTCGGGCACTGAGCATCCCTCTTTCTTTCCAAATTGCTGCACGGGCATGCAGAATGAGGAAAGCATACTTAGAGTCCATACACACATTAATCCTCTTTCCTTCTCCTAACTCCAAAGCTCTTGTCAGGGCAAAAAGTTCAGCTTTCTGGGCTGAGGTGTCTGGGGGAAGAGACCCACTTTCCTTAGTTTCTTCCAGGCTCGCTACAGCATATCCTGCTTTCCTCTCTCCCTTTTCTACAAAACTGCTGCCATCTGTGTGCCAGTTTTCCTCTGGGTCAGATAAAGGTGTCTCTGATAGGTCCCGGCGAGAAGAGTATAACTCGTCTGTGATTTGTATGCATTGGTGATCCAGAGGGGAGGTAGGGGGATCTGGCAGTAAGGTTGCTGGATTTAAAGTCTGGCAGACCCTCAACTTTATTTCTGGAGTGTCAAGGAGGAGGGCTTGGTATTGGGTGATCCTTCCCCCTGTCATCCACCTGTCCCCTTTCGTTTCCAAGACTGCTTGCACCCGGTGAGGCGTATACACTGTAGTGGGCTGACCCAGGGTCAGCTTAGATGCCTCCTTAACCATAAGAGCAGTGGCTGCTACTGCCCGGAGGCAAGTGGGCCACCCTCTGGCCACCTCATCTAGTTATTTTGAGAGATAAGCCACAGGTTGTAATACGGGCCCCATCATCTGCTCTAACACCCCAAGAGCAGTTCCTGTCCTTCCAGAAACATAGAGTCTAAAAGGCTTCTCCAGGTTGGGGAGGCCTAAAGCTGGGGCTGTAGTGATGGACTCTTTTAGGGCATTAAAGGCCACCTTGCAGGTCTCATGCCAGTCGAGTGGCTCTTCCTCTTTCCCCCTTAAATTTTCATATAGGGGTCTGGCCAGATTGCCATAATTAGGAATCCAGATCCTGCAAAACCCGGTCCTTCCTAAAAATCCCCTAAGCTGTTGTTTTGTTTGGGGGTACGGGGTATTTAAGATGAGGGATCTCCCCTCGGGGTCAGGCATTCTTTTTCTCTCCGTAATTATAAATCCAAGGTATTTTACTTGGGTTAAGCTAATCTGAGCTTACTTGGGGGATACTCGATAACCCTTTTCATACAGGAAAGTTAGCGTTTTAAATAGTGTCCATTTGAGAGCTGGTAAAATCTGGCCTAGCTATGAGCAAGTCATCCACATACTGTATTAGACTACTGTTTGTTAAAGTTAATTCCCTTAGTTCTCTCCCCGAGGAAGTCCCGAAGATATGAGGGCTGTCCCCAAACCCTTGGGGTAGTCGAGTCCAATTGAGAGCTCTATGGTCTCTCTTGATTCCAAGTCCCGCCACTCAAAAGCAAAGAGTTTTTGGGATTCAGGATGGAGAGGAATGCAGAAGAAAGCAAGTTGAAGGTCCAAGACTGAGAAATACTTGGCATTTCCTGGGACTTGGGATAGGAGGGTATATGGGTTTGGGACTATGGGGTGGATGGGAACCACAGCTTCATTAACAGCTCTTAGATCCTGGACGAATCGGTAAGATCCATCTGGTTTTTGAACGGGCAAGATTGGGGTGTTGCAGGGGGACTCACAGCTGATTCGAGTTCCAGTATCTCGGTATTTGTTAACTAATGGTCTAAGACCCTCAAGAGCTACTGGTTTTAAGGGATATTGTCTTTTCCAGGGCTAGGGAGCATTTGGTCTCAGAGAAATCTTTACTGGTGGAACATTTATGGCTAAACCAGGGCTGGAGACATCCCACACCTGGGGATTGACCTCATCTAGACAAGGGACAGACTCCTCCTTTTCTACCTCTGACTGTAAATATTCAGACATAGGCAAAGAAAATTATCGACTTCTACCTTTGTGTCCCCAAGTCACTCTGGTTTGGAGGCGAATGTATTATCCTCACCATGGAAAATTTGGAAGCTGTTAACATGAAAAATTTAAAGAGTCACGCAGAGGCTAGTCACTCTAAGCTAACCCCTAAGACATTTATTGAGTGATTTCTAGCTTCTTTCCTTTAACCTTTTTCATCTACAGTAATCCTGTGTGTTCCTTTTAGTTAGGGATTCATTTTTAGACTATCCTGACTCTTCCACTACGTTCCAGTTTTGGGTCTGATTCACTTACAGATGTGCCAAGTGCTTCCTGAATACTATAGAACATATTTTATGTTTAAAATACTTCCATGCTTATGTAGTGAGTCAATGATTTTAAGTTTATTTGTTACACATTTCAATGTAAAAGTCAATGTGTGAACTAACATATTCACGACTTGGAAAAGTTGGCTTTTTTTTGCTGTGTGTTTGAACTCCTCACCCGACCAAAGCTCATGGAGAGGTCTATTGTTTTTCTAAAATGGTTATAGTGTTGTTTATTTTCTGGTAATTGAATTAGGGTGTGAGTTGCAAAGCTTGTGTTTCTGTTCATTTCATTCCATCTGTTCGGCTTTCTTTCTCTCTCCTGAGTCAGAGAGTAACTTCCCATTGGTTGTCCAGTTACCAAGGTTGGTGTCCATGCATCCGTGCTGGTCTCTCCATACATGTCCGGGTGTCCTGTGAAACACTAAGCTTAATTTATTTGGAAATGACCTAGCTGTTCAATACACTGTCATCACTCAGTTGAGCAGAGGGAGAGAAATTCAAGTGACAAAACTCCAGAGAAGCTAGTGTCAGAGCGCCCCGGCGTGGCATGCGTGCAGGGGGTTGGGGGGAGGGGGGCGGGGAGCGGAGCGCGGAGATCTCAGGTGTCCTCCCACCCTGGGCCTCTCCAGGCTCGCCGCTGCTCAGTGGCCTCCCCCCGCCCCCATCGCTTTGGCTGCTGAGGGCCGGGTGGTCTCTGCAGCTGCCCGGCATCCTGCCCGAGGCCCCCCCTGCCCACACGCTGTCTTCCAGTCTCTCTCTGAACCCTCGACTCTTTCTGGCTCTGTCTCACCTGGCTGGGGTGCGTGCGAGTGCCTGTCCGTGTGCCTGGCTGTCACTCGTCCGCTCTCTCAGGAAGGTCCTGTGCTGGGCCCGTGGCGTGGGGGCAGGGCGGGCCTCGGTTTGGGGACAGGGAGGGGCTGAGGCACTCCAGGGCGTTTGCACAGCCGGCAGGATGGGCGCCTGGGGCCCCGGCTGGGCTGCCCCTAAGCCCGCAGTAGGCTCCGGGGACCGCGGCCCCGGGCCGACGCCCCGCTCGTCCGGAGCCACGTGACCCTGAGCAGCGAACGGGATGGTGGGGGGCGGGGGGTGGGGGGCCACCGAGACGTCCTCCCCGCTCAAGCCACCCCCCTCCCCAACCGCCGCCAGAGATCCCACAGCCTCGCCAGGCCGCTCGGGGTCCGGGAAGCGCCCCGGGCCGGGCCAGGCGCATGCTGGCCGGGGGTGGCGTCGGCTGGTCTCCCAGCTGCAGGGCCTGTCCCGGTTTTTCCCATCAGTTTCAACAGTGACGGTCACCCCACATTGTGAGTCGTCTAGATTTCTCACTGACACCCCTGTTAGGGAGTGGCTTTTTAGAGAGATAGGGAAGGTCACTTGGGGGATGTTAGTCATGAGAGAAAATAAGGGCTCAGGTGGGATTGCAGATGTCATCCAGGGGGTAAATAGAGACAGTTGTTGCTGGTACCAAGACATGAAGTTTTTTGTCCCCGTTTTCCCAAAAGGCCATATTACGACCACATGGGGGCGCTGAGTAACAGCCCATAGCTCTGCTGGAAGGGTGGGCCTTTGATAGTGATACCCTGGGATGGGTTGGACATACCCCCAACCTTTGTCATTAATGCAGATGCAGCCCGGGCTGCTTAGGTTGAGTTGAGAAGCAGTGTGGTTTGCAAGTGAACATGCCTCGTTTAGGGAGAGATCAATAGCCATACAGGGAGATATGATTAGAAAGAGGAAGAACATCATATGATGCATTTTACTTATCTGAGGCAGGATTGATGGGGTTCTGCTTGAACAAGAGCCTGAGATCTTCAACAGGTTCACAGGAATAGCTGTCCTCTGGCTTTGGAGTCTCAGTTTCTGTCTCCCCCTCCTGTAGGCCATAGGGTTTTATTCTAGAATTGTGGACCCAGGCAGATAGACCCTTCACTTTTACAGCAGTTGAAGTCACTAGAACAACCTGATATGGCCCTGTCCATTTCTCGGACAGCTGGTTTGGACTCCCTTTTTCTTGCCAGGTCTTTACTGATACTTGATCCCCTGGCTTTACCTGGGGATTTTTCAAGTCTTCCTGTGGTTTGTTCTCCATACCGTTGGAGTTCTTGCTGAAACCTTCCCAGGTCAATTATATGTTTTAAGAGTGTATTGGCATCCTCGTCAAGAAACAAATCAGAAGTTCAGAATGGTCGTCCATACATCATTTCATAAGGACTTAACAATAGTGGCCGTTTGGGGGATGTCCGTATCCTCATGAGGGCTATGGGCAGCATATGTGTCCACTTATTATGTGTTTCTGACATAGCTTAGCCAGAGCCCTTTTAAGAGTCTGGTTGGCTCTCTCTACCTTTCCTGAAGCTTGAGGCCTCCAGGATGAGCGGAGCTGGTATTTTATGCCTAAGCATGCGGCTATGTTCTGGGGTATCGTGGCTGTAAGTGAGGGCCTGTTGTCACTCTGAAGTGACCGAGGCAGCCCAAACCTAGGCACTATCTCCTTCAGCAGAGCTTTACAGACTTCTGTAGCTCTCTCAGTCTCAGTAGGGAACGCTTCGATCCATCCTGTGAATGTGTCAATAAAGACTAGCAAGTAAGAAAACCCTTGGGTCTTGGGCATGGCTGTAAATTCTACTTGCCAGTCCGCTCCTGGGTATGATCCCCGATGTTGGACAGGTGTAATTAGAGGAGGTCTGGTTTTTGGGTTATTTTTTAGACAGGTGTCACAATTTTGTGTGACCTGTTTAACAACCTTAGCTAACTGAGGATGGGAGAGAATAGGCTTAAGCAAGATTTCTAGATTATCTTTTCCAAAATGGGCGCTCTTATGTAAGGAGTTAGTAATGTTTTAAACCTGAGAATCAGGGAGTATTATTCGGGCCTGATCAGGCTGAAACCACCCATGTGACCCAATCTCCCAGCCCCGCTCAGCATATCGGGAATGTCCCCCTGGGGTAAAATCTGGAGTCAGGGTTTCCTTGGGGAAAAGGGGGCAGATAGCAGTGGCAGAGGTAGCTTCCCCGGCAGCTCGTCCTGCCTCTTGATCAGCTTTCCTATTTCCCTGAGCCTCTTTTTCTTGCCCCTTTTGGTGACTCTTGCAGTGGATGACAGCTAATTTTGCAGGAAGTTTGACTGCCTCCAGGAGCCTGAGAATGAGCTCTTTGTGTTTAATAGCAGAGCTTCGGGCACTGAGCATCCCTCTTTCTTTCCAAATTGCTGCACGGGCATGCAGAATGAGGAAAGCATACTTAGAGTCCATACACACATTAATCCTCTTTCCTTCTCCTAACTCCAAAGCTCTTGTCAGGGCAAAAAGTTCAGCTTTCTGGGCTGAGGTGTCTGGGGGAAGAGACCCACTTTCCTTAGTTTCTTCCAGGCTCGCTACAGCATATCCTGCTTTCCTCTCTCCCTTTTCTACAAAACTGCTGCCATCTGTGTGCCAGTTTTCCTCTGGGTCAGATAAAGGTGTCTCTGATAGGTCCCGGCGAGAAGAGTATAACTCGTCTGTGATTTGTATGCATTGGTGATCCAGAGGGGAGGTAGGGGGATCTGGCAGTAAGGTTGCTGGATTTAAAGTCTGGCAGACCCTCAACTTTATTTCTGGAGTGTCAAGGAGGAGGGCTTGGTATTGGGTGATCCTTCCCCCTGTCATCCACCTGTCCCCTTTCGTTTCCAAGACTGCTTGCACCCGGTGAGGCGTATACACTGTAGTGGGCTGACCCAGGGTCAGCTTAGATGCCTCCTTAACCATAAGAGCAGTGGCTGCTACTGCCCGGAGGCAAGTGGGCCACCCTCTGGCCACCTCATCTAGTTATTTTGAGAGATAAGCCACAGGTTGTAATACGGGCCCCATCATCTGCTCTAACACCCCAAGAGCAGTTCCTGTCCTTCCAGAAACATAGAGTCTAAAAGGCTTCTCCAGGTTGGGGAGGCCTAAAGCTGGGGCTGTAGTGATGGACTCTTTTAGGGCATTAAAGGCCACCTTGCAGGTCTCATGCCAGTCGAGTGGCTCTTCCTCTTTCCCCCTTAAATTTTCATATAGGGGTCTGGCCAGATTGCCATAATTAGGAATCCAGATCCTGCAAAACCCGGTCCTTCCTAAAAATCCCCTAAGCTGTTGTTTTGTTTGGGGGTACGGGGTATTTAAGATGAGGGATCTCCCCTCGGGGTCAGGCATTCTTTTTCTCTCCGTAATTATAAATCCAAGGTATTTTACTTGGGTTAAGCTAATCTGAGCTTACTTGGGGGATACTCGATAACCCTTTTCATACAGGAAAGTTAGCGTTTTAAATAGTGTCCATTTGAGAGCTGGTAAAATCTGGCCTAGCTATGAGCAAGTCATCCACATACTGTATTAGACTACTGTTTGTTAAAGTTAATTCCCTTAGTTCTCTCCCCGAGGAAGTCCCGAAGATATGAGGGCTGTCCCCAAACCCTTGGGGTAGTCGAGTCCAATTGAGAGCTCTATGGTCTCTCTTGATTCCAAGTCCCGCCACTCAAAAGCAAAGAGTTTTTGGGATTCAGGATGGAGAGGAATGCAGAAGAAAGCAAGTTGAAGGTCCAAGACTGAGAAATACTTGGCATTTCCTGGGACTTGGGATAGGAGGGTATATGGGTTTGGGACTATGGGGTGGATGGGAACCACAGCTTCATTAACAGCTCTTAGATCCTGGACAAATCGGTAAGATCCATCTGGTTTTTGAACGGGCAAGATTGGGGTGTTGCAGGGGGACTCACAGCTGATTCGAGTTCCAGTATCTCGGTATTTGTTAACTAATGGTCTAAGACCCTCAAGAGCTACTGGTTTTAAGGGATATTGTCTTTTCCAGGGCTAGGGAGCATTTGGTCTCAGAGAAATCTTTACTGGTGGAACATTTATGGCTAAACCAGGGCTGGAGACATCCCACACCTGGGGATTGACCTCATCTAGACAAGGGACAGACTCCTCCTTTTCTACCTCTGACTGTAAATATTCAGACATAGGCAAAGAAAATTATCGACTTCTACCTTTGTGTCCCCAAGTCACTCTGGTTTGGAGGCGAATGTATTATAATCACCATGGAAAATTTGGAAGCTGTTAACATGAAAAATTTAAAGAGTCACGCAGAGGCTAGTCACTCTAAGCTAACCCCTAAGACATTTATTGACTGATTTCTAGCTTCTTTCCTTTAACCTTTTTCATCTACAGTAATCCTGTGTGTTCCTTTTAGTTAGGGATTCATTTTTAGACCATCCTGACTCTTCCACTACGTTCCAGTTTTGGGTCTGATTCACTTACAGATGTGCCAAGTGCTTCCTGAATACTATAGAACATATTTTATGTTTAAAATACTTCCATGCTTATGTAGTGAGTCAATGATTTTAAGTTTATTTGTTACACATTTCAATGTAAAAGTCAATGTGTGAACTAACATATTCACGACTTGGAAAAGTTGGCTTTTTTTTGCTGTGTGTTTGAACTCCTCACCCGACCAAAGCTCATGGAGAGGTCTATTGTTTTTCTAAAATGGTTATAGTGTTGTTTATTTTCTGGTAATTGAATTAGGGTGTGAGTTGCAAAGCTTGTGTTTCTGTTCATTTCATTCCATCTGTTCGGGTTTCTTTCTCTCTCCTGAGTCAGAGAGTAACTTCCCATTGGTTGTCCAGGTACCAAGGTTGGTGTCAATGCATCCGTGCTGGTCTCTCCATACATGTCCGGGTGTCCTGTGAAACACTAAGCTTAATTTATTTGGAAATGACCTAGCTGTTCAATACACTGTCATCACTCAGTTGAGCAGAGGGAGAGAAATTCAAGTGACAAAACTCCAGAGAAGCTAGTGTCAGAGCGCCCCGGCGTGGCATGCGTGCAGGGGGTTGGGGGGAGGGGGGCGGGGAGCGGAGCGCGGAGATCTCAGGTGTCCTCCCACCCTGGGCCTCTCCAGGCTCGCCGCTGCTCAGTGGCCTCCCCCCGCCCCCATCGCTTTGGCTGCTGAGGGCCGGGTGGTCTCTGCAGCTGCCCGGCATCCTGCCCGAGGCCCCCCCTGCCCACACGCTGTCTTCCAGTCTCTCTCTGAACCCTCGACTCTTTCTGCCTCTGTCTCACCTGGCTGGGGTGCGTGCGAGTGCCTGTCCGTGTGCCTGGCTGTCACTCGTCCGCTCTCTCAGGAAGGTCCTGTGATGGGCCCGTGGCGTGGGGGCAGGGCGGGCCTCGGTTTGGGGACAGGGAGGGGCTGAGGCACTCCAGGGCGTTTGCACAGCCGGCAGGATGGGCGCCTGGGGCCCCGGCTGGGCTGCCCCTAAGCCCGCAGGAGGCTCCGGGGACCGCGGCCCCGGGCCGACGCCCCGCTCGTCCGGAGCCACGTGACCCTGAGCAGCGAACGGGATGGTGGGGGCGGGGGGTGGGGGGCCACCGAGACGTCCTCCCCGCTCAAGCCACCCCCCTCCCCAACCGCCGCCAGAGATCCCACAGCCTCGCCAGGCCGCTCGGGGTCCGGGAAGCGCCCCGGGCCGGGCCAGGCGCATGCTGGCCGGGGGTGGCGTCGGCTGGTCTCCCAGCTGCAGGGCCTGTCCCGGTTTTTCCCATCAGTTTCAACAGTGACGGTCACCCCACATTGTGAGTCGTCTAGATTTCTCACTGACACCCCTGTTAGGGAGTGGCTTTTTAGAGAGATAGGGAAGGTCACTTGGGGGATGTTAGTCATGAGAGAAAATAAGGGCTCAGGTGGGATTGCAGATGTCATCCAGGGGGTAAATAGAGACAGTTGTTGCTGGTACCAAGACATGAAGTTTTTTGTCCCCGTTTTCCCAAAAGGCCATATTACGACCACATGGGGGCGCTGAGTAACAGCCCATAGCTCTGCTGGAAGGGTGGGCCTTTGATAGTGATACCCTGGGATGGGTTGGACATACCCCCAACCTTTGTCATTAATGCAGATGCAGCCCGGGCTGCTTAGGTTGAGTTGAGAAGCAGTGTGGTTTGCAAGTGAACATGCCTCGTTTAGGGAGAGATCAATAGCCATACAGGGAGATATGATTAGAAAGAGGAAGAACATCATATGATGCATTTTACTTATCTGAGGCAGGATTGATGGGGTTCTGCTTGAACAAGAGCCTGAGATCTTCAACAGGTTCACAGGAATAGCTGTCCTCTGGCTTTGGAGTCTCAGTTTCTGTCTCCCCCTCCTGTAGGCCATAGGGTTTTATTCTAGAATTGTGGACCCAGGCAGATAGACCCTTCACTTTTACAGCAGTTGAAGTCACTAGAACAACCTGATATGGCCCTGTCCATTTCTCGGACAGCTGGTTTGGACTCCCTTTTTCTTGCCAGGTCTTTACTGATACTTGATCCCCTGGCTTTACCTGGGGATTTTTCAAGTCTTCCTGTGGTTTGTTCTCCATACCGTTGGAGTTCTTGCTGAAACCTTCCCAGGTCAATTATATGTTTTAAGAGTGTATTGGCATCCTCGTCAAGAAACAAATCAGAAGTTCAGAATGGTCGTCCATACATCATTTCATAAGGACTTAACAATAGTGGCCGTTTGGGGGATGTCCGTATCCTCATGAGGGCTATGGGCAGCATATGTGTCCACTTATTATGTGTTTCTGACATAGCTTAGCCAGAGCCCTTTTAAGAGTCTGGTTGGCTCTCTCTACCTTTCCTGAAGCTTGAGGCCTCCAGGATGAGCGGAGCTGGTATTTTATGCCTAAGCATGCGGCTATGTTCTGGGGTATCGTGGCTGTAAGTGAGGGCCTGTTGTCACTCTGAAGTGACCGAGGCAGCCCAAACCTAGGCACTATCTCCTTCAGCAGAGCTTTACAGACTTCTGTAGCTCTCTCAGTCTCAGTAGGGAACGCTTCGATCCATCCTGTGAATGTGTCAATAAAGACTAGCAAGTAAGAAAACCCTTGGGTCTTGGGCATGGCTGTAAATTCTACTTGCCAGTCCGCTCCTGGGTATGATCCCCGATGTTGGACAGGTGTAATTAGAGGAGGTCTGGTTTTTGGGTTATTTTTTAGACAGGTGTCACAATTTTGTGTGACCTGTTTAACAACCTTAGCTAACTGAGGATGGGAGAGAATAGGCTTAAGCAAGATTTCTAGATTATCTTTTCCAAAATGGGCGCTCTTATGTAAGGAGTTAGTAATGTTTTAAACCTGAGAATCAGGGAGTATTATTCGGGCCTGATCAGGCTGAAACCACCCATGTGACCCAATCTCCCAGCCCCGCTCAGCATATCGGGAATGTCCCCCTGGGGTAAAATCTGGAGTCAGGGTTTCCTTGGGGAAAAGGGGGCAGATAGCAGTGGCAGAGGTAGCTTCCCCGGCAGCTCGTCCTGCCTCTTGATCAGCTTTCCTATTTCCCTGAGCCTCTTTTTCTTGCCCCTTTTGGTGACTCTTGCAGTGGATGACAGCTAATTTTGCAGGAAGTTTGACTGCCTCCAGGAGCCTGAGAATGAGCTCTTTGTGTTTAATAGCAGAGCTTCGGGCACTGAGCATCCCTCTTTCTTTCCAAATTGCTGCACGGGCATGCAGAATGAGGAAAGCATACTTAGAGTCCATACACACATTAATCCTCTTTCCTTCTCCTAACTCCAAAGCTCTTGTCAGGGCAAAAAGTTCAGCTTTCTGGGCTGAGGTGTCTGGGGGAAGAGACCCACTTTCCTTAGTTTCTTCCAGGCTCGCTACAGCATATCCTGCTTTCCTCTCTCCCTTTTCTACAAAACTGCTGCCATCTGTGTGCCAGTTTTCCTCTGGGTCAGATAAAGGTGTCTCTGATAGGTCCCGGCGAGAAGAGTATAACTCGTCTGTGATTTGTATGCATTGGTGATCCAGAGGGGAGGTAGGGGGATCTGGCAGTAAGGTTGCTGGATTTAAAGTCTGGCAGACCCTCAACTTTATTTCTGGAGTGTCAAGGAGGAGGGCTTGGTATTGGGTGATCCTTCCCCCTGTCATCCACCTGTCCCCTTTCGTTTCCAAGACTGCTTGCACCCGGTGAGGCGTATACACTGTAGTGGGCTGACCCAGGGTCAGCTTAGATGCCTCCTTAACCATAAGAGCAGTGGCTGCTACTGCCCGGAGGCAAGTGGGCCACCCTCTGGCCACCTCATCTAGTTATTTTGAGAGATAAGCCACAGGTTGTAATACGGGCCCCATCATCTGCTCTAACACCCCAAGAGCAGTTCCTGTCCTTCCAGAAACATAGAGTCTAAAAGGCTTCTCCAGGTTGGGGAGGCCTAAAGCTGGGGCTGTAGTGATGGACTCTTTTAGGGCATTAAAGGCCACCTTGCAGGTCTCATGCCAGTCGAGTGGCTCTTCCTCTTTCCCCCTTAAATTTTCATATAGGGGTCTGGCCAGATTGCCATAATTAGGAATCCAGATCCTGCAAAACCCGGTCCTTCCTAAAAATCCCCTAAGCTGTTGTTTTGTTTGGGGGTACGGGGTATTTAAGATGAGGGATCTCCCCTCGGGGTCAGGCATTCTTTTTCTCTCCGTAATTATAAATCCAAGGTATTTTACTTGGGTTAAGCTAATCTGAGCTTACTTGGGGGATACTCGATAACCCTTTTCATACAGGAAAGTTAGCGTTTTAAATAGTGTCCATTTGAGAGCTGGTAAAATCTGGCCTAGCTATGAGCAAGTCATCCACATACTGTATTAGACTACTGTTTGTTAAAGTTAATTCCCTTAGTTCTCTCCCCGAGGAAGTCCCGAAGATATGAGGGCTGTCCCCAAACCCTTGGGGTAGTCGAGTCCAATTGAGAGCTCTATGGTCTCTCTTGATTCCAAGTCCCGCCACTCAAAAGCAAAGAGTTTTTGGGATTCAGGATGGAGAGGAATGCAGAAGAAAGCAAGTTGAAGGTCCAAGACTGAGAAATACTTGGCATTTCCTGGGACTTGGGATAGGAGGGTATATGGGTTTGGGACTATGGGGTGGATGGGAACCACAGCTTCATTAACAGCTCTTAGATCCTGGACGAATCGGTAAGATCCATCTGGTTTTTGAACGGGCAAGATTGGGGTGTTGCAGGGGGACTCACAGCTGATTCGAGTTCCAGTATCTCGGTATTTGTTAACTAATGGTCTAAGACCCTCAAGAGCTACTGGTTTTAAGGGATATTGTCTTTTCCAGGGCTAGGGAGCATTTGGTCTCAGAGAAATCTTTACTGGTGGAACATTTATGGCTAAACCAGGGCTGGAGACATCCCACACCTGGGGATTGACCTCATCTAGACAAGGGACAGACTCCTCCTTTTCTACCTCTGACTGTAAATATTCAGACATAGGCAAAGAAAATTATCGACTTCTACCTTTGTGTCCCCAAGTCACTCTGGTTTGGAGGCGAATGTATTATCCTCACCATGGAAAATTTGGAAGCTGTTAACATGAAAAATTTAAAGAGTCACGCAGAGGCTAGTCACTCTAAGCTAACCCCTAAGACATTTATTGACTGATTTCTAGCTTCTTTCCTTTAACCTTTTTCATCTACAGTAATCCTGTGTGTTCCTTTTAGTTAGGGATTCATTTTTAGACTATCCTGACTCTTCCACTACGTTCCAGTTTTGGGTCTGATTCACTTACAGATGTGCCAAGTGCTTCCTGAATACTATAGAACATATTTTATGTTTAAAATACTTCCATGCTTATGTAGTGAGTCAATGATTTTAAGTTTATTTGTTACACATTTCAATGTAAAAGTCAATGTGTGAACTAACATATTCACGACTTGGAAAAGTTGGCTTTTTTTTGCTGTGTGTTTGAACTCCTCACCCGACCAAAGCTCATGGAGAGGTCTATTGTTTTTCTAAAATGGTTATAGTGTTGTTTATTTTCTGGTAATTGAATTAGGGTGTGAGTTGCAAAGCTTGTGTTTCTGTTCATTTCATTCCATCTGTTCGGCTTTCTTTCTCTCTCCTGAGTCAGAGAGTAACTTCCCATTGGTTGTCCAGTTACCAAGGTTGGTGTCCATGCATCCGTGCTGGTCTCTCCATACATGTCCGGGTGTCCTGTGAAACACTAAGCTTAATTTATTTGGAAATGACCTAGCTGTTCAATACACTGTCATCACTCAGTTGAGCAGAGGGAGAGAAATTCAAGTGACAAAACTCCAGAGAAGCTAGTGTCAGAGCGCCCTGGCGTGGCATGCGTGCAGGGGGTTGGGGGGAGGGGGGCGGGGAGCGGAGCGCGGAGATCTCAGGTGTCCTCCCACCCTGGGCCTCTCCAGGCTCGCCGCTGCTCAGTGGCCTCCCCCCGCCCCCATCGCTTTGGCTGCTGAGGGCCGGGTGGTCTCTGCAGCTGCCCGGCATCCTGCCCGAGGCCCCCCCTGCCCACACGCTGTCTTCCAGTCTCTCTCTGAACCCTCGACTCTTTCTGGCTCTGTCTCACCTGGCTGGGGTGCATGCGAGTGCCTGTCCGTGTGCCTGGCTGTCACTCGTCCGCTCTCTCAGGAAGGTCCTGTGCTGGGCCCGTGGCGTGGGGGCAGGGCGGGCCTCGGTTTGGGGACAGGGAGGGGCTGAGGCACTCCAGGGCGTTTGCACAGCCGGCAGGATGGGCGCCTGGGGCCCCGGCTGGGCTGCCCCTAAGCCCGCAGGAGGCTCCGGGGACCGCGGCCCCGGGCCGACGCCCCGCTCGTCCGGAGCCACGTGACCCTGAGCAGCGAACGGGATGGTGGGGGGCGGGGGGTGGGGGGCCACCGAGACGTCCTCCCCGCTCAAGCCACCCCCCTCCCCAACCGCCGCCAGAGATCCCACAGCCTCGCCAGGCCGCTCGGGGTCCGGGAAGCGCCCCGGGCCGGGCCAGGCGCATGCTGGCCGGGGGTGGCGTCGGCTGGTCTCCCAGCTGCAGGGCCTGTCCCGGTTTTTCCCATCAGTTTCAACAGTGACGGTCACCCCACATTGTGAGTCGTCTAGATTTCTCACTGACACCCCTGTTAGGGAGTGGCTTTTTAGAGAGATAGGGAAGGTCACTTGGGGGATGTTAGTCATGAGAGAAAATAAGGGCTCAGGTGGGATTGCAGATGTCATCCAGGGGGTAAATAGAGACAGTTGTTGCTGGTACCAAGACATGAAGTTTTTTGTCCCCGTTTTCCCAAAAGGCCATATTACGACCACATGGGGGCGCTGAGTAACAGCCCATAGCTCTGCTGGAAGGGTGGGCCTTTGATAGTGATACCCTGGGATGGGTTGGACATACCCCCAACCTTTGTCATTAATGCAGATGCAGCCCGGGCTGCTTAGGTTGAGTTGAGAAGCAGTGTGGTTTGCAAGTGAACATGCCTCGTTTAGGGAGAGATCAATAGCCATACAGGGAGATATGATTAGAAAGAGGAAGAACATCATATGATGCATTTTACTTATCTGAGGCAGGATTGATGGGGTTCTGCTTGAACAAGAGCCTGAGATCTTCAACAGGTTCACAGGAATAGCTGTCCTCTGGCTTTGGAGTCTCAGTTTCTGTCTCCCCCTCCTGTAGGCCATAGGGTTTTATTCTAGAATTGTGGACCCAGGCAGATAGACCCTTCACTTTTACAGCAGTTGAAGTCACTAGAACAACCTGATATGGCCCTGTCCATTTCTCGGACAGCTGGTTTGGACTCCCTTTTTCTTGCCAGGTCTTTACTGATACTTGATCCCCTGGCTTTACCTGGGGATTTTTCAAGTCTTCCTGTGGTTTGTTCTCCATACCGTTGGAGTTCTTGCTGAAACCTTCCCAGGTCAATTATATGTTTTAAGAGTGTATTGGCATCCTCGTCAAGAAACAAATCAGAAGTTCAGAATGGTCGTCCATACATCATTTCATAAGGACTTAACAATAGTGGCCGTTTGGGGGATGTCCGTATCCTCAGGAGGGCTATGGGCAGCATATGTGTCCACTTATTATGTGTTTCTGACATAGCTTAGCCAGAGCCCTTTTAAGAGTCTGGTTGGCTCTCTCTACCTTTCCTGAAGCTTGAGGCCTCCAGGATGAGCGGAGCTGGTATTTTATGCCTAAGCATGCGGCTATGTTCTGGGGTATCGTGGCTGTAAGTGAGGGCCTGTTGTCACTCTGAAGTGACCGAGGCAGCCCAAACCTAGGCACTATCTCCTTCAGCAGAGCTTTACAGACTTCTGTAGCTCTCTCAGTCTCAGTAGGGAACGCTTCGATCCATCCTGTGAATGTGTCAATAAAGACTAGCAAGTAAGAAAACCCTTGGGTCTTGGGCATGGCTGTAAATTCTACTTGCCAGTCCGCTCCTGGGTATGATCCCCGATGTTGGACAGGTGTAATTAGAGGAGGTCTGGTTTTTGGGTTATTTTTTAGACAGGTGTCACAATTTTGTGTGACCTGTTTAACAACCTTAGCTAACTGAGGATGGGAGAGAATAGGCTTAAGCAAGATTTCTAGATTATCTTTTCCAAAATGGGCGCTCTTATGTAAGGAGTTAGTAATGTTTTAAACCTGAGAATCAGGGAGTATTATTCGGGCCTGATCAGGCTGAAACCACCCATGTGACCCAATCTCCCAGCCCCGCTCAGCATATCGGGAATGTCCCCCTGGGGTAAAATCTGGAGTCAGGGTTTCCTTGGGGAAAAGGGGGCAGATAGCAGTGGCAGAGGTAGCTTCCCCGGCAGCTCGTCCTGCCTCTTGATCAGCTTTCCTATTTCCCTGAGCCTCTTTTTCTTGCCCCTTTTGGTGACTCTTGCAGTGGATGACAGCTAATTTTGCAGGAAGTTTGACTGCCTCCAGGAGCCTGAGAATGAGCTCTTTGTGTTTAATAGCAGAGCTTCGGGCACTGAGCATCCCTCTTTCTTTCCAAATTGCTGCACGGGCATGCAGAATGAGGAAAGCATACTTAGAGTCCATACACACATTAATCCTCTTTCCTTCTCCTAACTCCAAAGCTCTTGTCAGGGCAAAAAGTTCAGCTTTCTGGGCTGAGGTGTCTGGGGGAAGAGACCCACTTTCCTTAGTTTCTTCCAGGCTCGCTACAGCATATCCTGCTTTCCTCTCTCCCTTTTCTACAAAACTGCTGCCATCTGTGTGCCAGTTTTCCTCTGGGTCAGATAAAGTTGTCTCTGATAGGTCCCGGCGAGAAGAGTATAACTCGTCTGTGATTTGTATGCATTGGTGATCCAGAGGGGAGGTAGGGGGATCTGGCAGTAAGGTTGCTGGATTTAAAGTCTGGCAGACCCTCAACTTTATTTCTGGAGTGTCAAGGAGGAGGGCTTGGTATTGGGTGATCCTTCCCCCTGTCATCCACCTGTCCCCTTTCGTTTCCAAGACTGCTTGCACCCGGTGAGGCGTATACACTGTAGTGGGCTGACCCAGGGTCAGCTTAGATGCCTCCTTAACCATAAGAGCAGTGGCTGCTACTGCCCGGAGGCAAGTGGGCCACCCTCTGGCCACCTCATCTAGTTATTTTGAGAGATAAGCCACAGGTTGTAATACGGGCCCCATCATCTGCTCTAACACCCCAAGAGCAGTTCCTGTCCTTCCAGAAACATAGAGTCTAAAAGGCTTCTCCAGGTTGGGGAGGCCTAAAGCTGGGGCTGTAGTGATGGACTCTTTTAGGGCATTAAAGGCCACCTTGCAGGTCTCATGCCAGTCGAGTGGCTCTTCCTCTTTCCCCCTTAAATTTTCATATAGGGGTCTGGCCAGATTGCCATAATTAGGAATCCAGATCCTGCAAAACCCGGTCCTTCCTAAAAATCCCCTAAGCTGTTGTTTTGTTTGGGGGTACGGGGTATTTAAGATGAGGGATCTCCCCTCGGGGTCAGGCATTCTTTTTCTCTCCGTAATTATAAATCCAAGGTATTTTACTTGGGTTAAGCTAATCTGAGCTTACTTGGGGGATACTCGATAACCCTTTTCATACAGGAAAGTTAGCGTTTTAAATAGTGTCCATTTGAGAGCTGGTAAAATCTGGCCTAGCTATGAGCAAGTCATCCACATACTGTATTAGACTACTGTTTGTTAAAGTTAATTCCCTTAGTTCTCTCCCCGAGGAAGTCCCGAAGATATGAGGGCTGTCCCCAAACCCTTGGGGTAGTCGAGTCCAATTGAGAGCTCTATGGTCTCTCTTGATTCCAAGTCCCGCCACTCAAAAGCAAAGAGTTTTTGGGATTCAGGATGGAGAGGAATGCAGAAGAAAGCAAGTTGAAGGTCCAAGACTGAGAAATACTTGGCATTTCCTGGGACTTGGGATAGGAGGGTATATGGGTTTGGGACTATGGGGTGGATGGGAACCACAGCTTCATTAACAGCTCTTAGATCCTGGACGAATCGGTAAGATCCATCTGGTTTTTGAACGGGCAAGATTGGGGTGTTGCAGGGGGACTCACAGCTGATTCGAGTTCCAGTATCTCGGTATTTGTTAACTAATGGTCTAAGACCCTCAAGAGCTACTGGTTTTAAGGGATATTGTCTTTTCCAGGGCTAGGGAGCATTTGGTCTCAGAGAAATCTTTACTGGTGGAACATTTATGGCTAAACCAGGGCTGGAGACATCCCACACCTGGGGATTGACCTCATCTAGACAAGGGACAGACTCCTCCTTTTCTACCTCTGACTGTAAATATTCAGACATAGGCAAAGAAAATTATCGACTTCTACCTTTGTGTCCCCAAGTCACTCTGGTTTGGAGGCGAATGTATTATCCTCACCATGGAAAATTTGGAAGCTGTTAACATGAAAAATTTAAAGAGTCACGCAGAGGCTAGTCACTCTAAGCTAACCCCTAAGACATTTATTGACTGATTTCTAGCTTCTTTCCTTTAACCTTTTTCATCTACAGTAATCCTGTGTGTTCCTTTTAGTTAGGGATTCATTTTTAGACTATCCTGACTCTTCCACTACGTTCCAGTTTTGGGTCTGATTCACTTACAGATGTGCCAAGTGCTTCCTGAATACTATAGAACATATTTTATGTTTAAAATACTTCCATGCTTATGTAGTGAGTCAATGATTTTAAGTTTATTTGTTACACATTTCAATGTAAAAGTCAATGTGTGAACTAACATATTCACGACTTGGAAAAGTTGGCTTTTTTTTGCTGTGTGGTTGAACTCCTCACCCGACCAAAGCTCATGGAGAGGTCTATTGTTTTTCTAAAATGGTTATAGTGTTGTTTATTTTCTGGTAATTGAATTAGGGTGTGAGTTGCAAAGCTTGTGTTTCTGTTCATTTCATTCCATCTGTTCGGGTTTCTTTCTCTCTCCTGAGTCAGAGAGTAACTTCCCATTGGTTGTCCAGTTACCAAGGTTGGTGTCCATGCATCCGTGCTGGTCTCTCCATACATGTCCGGGTTTCCTGTGAAACACTAAGCTTAATTTATTTGGAAATGACCTAGCTGTTCAATACACTGTCATCACTCAGTTGAGCAGAGGGAGAGAAATTCAAGTGACAAAACTCCAGAGAAGCTAGTGTCAGAGCGCCCCGGCGTGGCATGCGTGCAGGGTTTGGGGGGAGGGGGGCGGGGAGCGGAGCGCGGAGATCTCAGGTGTCCTCCCACCCTGGGCCTCTCCAGGCTCGCCGCTGCTCAGTGGCCTCCCCCCGCCCCCATCGCTTTGGCTGCTGAGGGCCGGGTGGTCTCTGCAGCTGCCCGGCATCCTGCCCGAGGCCCCCCCTGCCCACACGCTGTCTTCCAGTCTCTCTCTGAACCCTCGACTCTTTCTGCCTCTGTCTCACCTGGCTGGGGTGCGTGCGAGTGCCTGTCCGTGTGCCTGGCTGTCACTCGTCCGCTCTCTCAGGAAGGTCCTGTGCTGGGCCCGTGGCGTGGGGGCAGGGCGGGCCTCGGTTTGGGGACAGGGAGGGGCTGAGGCACTCCAGGGCGTTTGCACAGCCGGCAGGATGGGCGCCTGGGGCCCCGGCTGGGCTGCCCCTAAGCCCGCAGGAGGCTCCGGGGACCGCGGCCCCGGGCCGACGCCCCGCTCGTCCGGAGCCACGTGACCCTGAGCAGCGAACGGGATGGTGGGGGGCGGGGGGTGGGGGGCCACCGAGACGTCCTCCCCGCTCAAGCCACCCCCCTCCCCAACCGCCGCCAGAGATCCCGCAGCCTCGCCAGGCCGCTCGGGGTCCGGGAAGTGCCCCGGGCCGGGCCAGGCGCATGCTGGCCGGGGGTGGCGTCGGCTGGTATCCCAGCTGCAGGGCCTGTCCCGGTTTTTCCCATCAGTTTCAACAGTGACGGTCACCCCACATTGTGAGTCGTCTAGATTTCTCACTGACACCCCTGTTAGGGAGTGGCTTTTTAGAGAGATAGGGAAGGTCACTTGGGGGATGTTAGTCATGAGAGAAAATAAGGGCTCAGGTGGGATTGCAGATGTCATCCAGGGGGTAAATAGAGACAGTTGTTGCTGGTACCAAGACATGAAGTTTTTTGTCCCCCTTTTCCCAAAAGGCCATATTACGACCACATGGGGGCGCTGAGTAACAGCCCATAGCTCGGCTGGAAGGGTGGGCCTTTGATATTGATACCCTGGGATGGGTTGGACATACCCCCAACCTTTGTCATTAATGCAGATGCAGCCCGGGCTGCTTAGGTTGAGTTGAGAAGCAGTGTGGTTTGCAAGTGAACATGCCTCGTTTAGGGAGAGATCAATAGCCATACAGGGAGATATGATTAGAAAGAGGAAGAACATCATATGATGCATTTTACTTATCTGAGGCAGGATTGATGGGGTTCTGCTTGAACAAGAGCCTGAGATCTTCAACAGGTTCACAGGAATAGCTGTCCTCTGGCTTTGGAGTCTCAGTTTCTGTCTCCCCCTCCTGTAGGCCATAGGGTTTTATTCTAGAATTGTGGACCCAGGCAGATAGACCCTTCACTTTTACAGCAGTTGAAGTCACTAGAACAACCTGATATGGCCCTGTCCATTTCTCGGACAGCTGGTTTGGACTCCCTTTTTCTTGCCAGGTCTTTACTGATACTTGATCCCCTGGCTTTACCTGGGGATTTTTCAAGTCTTCCTGTGGTTTGTTCTCCATACCGTTGGAGTTCTTGCTGAAACCTTCCCAGGTCAATTATATGTTTTAAGAGTGTATTGGCATCCTCGTCAAGAAACAAATCAGAAGTTCAGAATGGTCGTCCATACATCATTTCATAAGGACTTAACAATAGTGGCCGTTTGGGGGATGTCCGTATCCTCAGGAGGGCTATGGGCAGCATATGTGTCCACTTATTATGTGTTTCTGACATAGCTTAGCCAGAGCCCTTTTAAGAGTCTGGTTGGCTCTCTCTACCTTTCCTGAAGCTTGAGGCCTCCAGGATGAGCGGAGCTGGTATTTTATGCCTAAGCATGCGGCTAGGTTCTGGGGTATCGTGGCTGTAAGTGAGGGCCTGTTGTCACTCTGAAGTGACCGAGGCAGCCCAAACCTAGGCACTATCTCCTTCAGCAGAGCTTTACAGACTTCTGTAGCTCTCTCAGTCTCAGTAGGGAACGCTTCGATCCATCCTGTGAATGTGTCAATAAAGACTAGCAAGTAAGAAAACCCTTGGGTCTTGGGCATGGCTGTAAATTCTACTTGCCAGTCCGCTCCTGGGTATGATCCCCGATGTTGGACAGGTGTAATTAGAGGAGGTCTGGTTTTTGGGTTATTTTTTAGACAGGTGTCACAATTTTGTGTGACCTGTTTAACAACCTTAGCTAACTGAGGATGGGAGAGAAAGGCTTAAGCAAAATTTCTAGATTATCTTTTCCAAAATGGGCGCTCTTATGTAAGGAGTTAGTAATGTTTTAAACCTGAGAATCAGGGAGTACTATTCGGGCCTGATCAGGCTGAAACCACCCATGTGACCCAATCTCCCAGCCCCGCTCAGCATATCGGGAATGTCCCCCTGGGGTAAAATCTGGAGTCAGGGTTTCCTTGGGGAAAAGGGGGCAGATAGCAGTGGCAGAGGTAGCTTCCCCGGCAGCTCGTCCTGCCTCTTGATCAGCTTTCCTATTTCCCTGAGCCTCTTTTTCTTGCCCCTTTTGGTGACTCTTGCAGTGGATGAGAGCTAATTTTGCAGGAAGTTTGACTGCCTCCAGGAGCCTGAGAATGAGCTCTTTGTGTTTAATAGCAGAGCTTCGGGCACTGAGCATCCCTCTTTCTTTCCAAATTGCTGCACGGGCATGCAGAATGAGGAAAGCATACTTAGAGTCCATACACACATTAATCCTCTTTCCTTCTCCTAACTCCAAAGCTCTTGTCAGGGCAAAAAGTTCAGCTTTCTGGGCTGAGGTGTCTGGGGGAAGAGACCCACTTTCCTTAGTTTCTTCCAGGTGCGCTACAGCATATCCTGCTTTCCTCTCTCCCTTTTCTACAAAACTGCTGCCATCTGTGTGCCAGTTTTCCTCTGAGTCAGATAAAGGTGTCTCTGATAGGTCCCGGCGAGAAGAGTATAACTCGTCTGTGATTTGTATGCATTGGTGATCCAGAGGGGAGGTAGGGGGATCTGGCAGTAAGGTTGCTGGATTTAAAGTCTGGCAGACCCTCAACTTTATTTCTGGAGTGTCAAGGAGGAGGGCTTGGTATTGGGTGATCCTTCCCCCTGTCATCCACCTGTCCCCTTTCGTTTCCAAGACTGCTTGCACCCGGTGAGGCGTATACACTGTAGTGGGCTGACCCAGGGTCAGCTTAGATGCCTCCTTAACCATAAGAGCAGTGGCTGCTACTGCCCGGAGGCAAGTGGGCCACCCTCTGGCCACCTCATCTAGTTATTTTGAGAGATAAGCCACAGGTTGTAATACGGGCCCCATCATCTGCTCTAACACCCCAAGAGCAGTTCCTGTCCTTCCAGAAACATAGAGTCTAAAAGGCTTCTCCAGGTTGGGGAGGCCTAAAGCTGGGGCTGTAGTGATGGACTCTTTTAGGGCATTAAAGGCCACCTTGCAGGTCTCATGCCAGTCGAGTGGCTCTTCCTCTTTCCCCCTTAAATTTTCATATAGGGGTCTGGCCAGATTGCCATAATTAGGAATCCAGATCCTGTAAAACCCGGTCCTTCCTAAAAATCCCCTAAGCTGTTGTTTTGTTTGGGGGTACGGGGTATTTAAGATGAGGGATCTCCCCTCGGGGTCAGGCATTCTTTTTCTCTCCGTAATTATAAATCCAAGGTATTTTACTTGGGTTAAGCTAATCTGAGCTTACTTGGGGGATACTCGATAACCCTTTTCATACAGGAAAGTTAGCGTTTTAAATAGTGTCCATTTGAGAGCTGGTAAAATCTGGCCTAGCTATGAGCAAGTCATCCACATACTGTATTAGACTACTGTTTGTTAAAGTTAATTCCCTTAGTTCTCTCCCCGAGGAAGTTCCGAAGATATGAGGGCTGTCCCCAAACCCTTGGGGTAGTTGAGTCCAATTGAGAGCTCTATGGTCTCTCTTGATTCCAAGTCCCGCCACTCAAAAGCAAAGAGTTTTTGGGATTCAGGATGGAGAGGAATGCAGAAGAAAGCAAGTTGAAGGTCCAAGACTGAGAAATACTTGGCATTTCCTGGGACTTGGGATAGGAGGGTATATGGGTTTGGGACTATGGGGTGGATGGGAACCACAGCTTCATTAACAGCTCTTAGATCCTGGACGAATCGGTAAGATCCATCTGGTTTTTGAACGGGCAAGATTGGGGTGTTGCAGGGGGACTCACAGCTGATTCGAGTTCCAGTATCTCGGTATTTGTTAACTAATGGTCTAAGACCCTCAAGAGCTACTGGTTTTAAGGGATATTGTCTTTTCCAGGGCTAGGGAGCATTTGGTCTCAGAGAAATCTTTACTGGTGGAACATTTATGGCTAAACCAGGGCTGGAGACATCCCACACCTGGGGATTGACCTCATCTAGACAAGGGACAGACTCCTCCTTTTCTACCTCTGACTGTAAATATTCAGACATAGGCAAAGAAAATTATCGACTTCTACCTTTGTGTCCCCAAGTCACTCTGGTTTGGAGGCGAATGTATTATCCTCACCATGGAAAATTTGGAAGCTGTTAACATGAAAAATTTAAAGAGTCACGCAGAGGCTAGTCACTCTAAGCTAACCCCTAAGACATTTATTGACTGATTTCTAGCTTCTTTCCTTTAAACTTTTTCATCTACAGTAATCCTGTGTGTTCCTTTTAGTTAGGGATTCATTTTTAGACTATCCTGACTCTTCCACTACGTTCCAGTTTTGGGTCTGATTCACTTACAGATGTGCCAAGTGCTTCCTGAATACTATAGAACATATTTTATGTTTAAAATACTTCCATGCTTATGTAGTGAGTCAATGATTTTAAGTTTATTTGTTACACATTTCAATGTAAAAGTCAATGTGTGAACTAACATATTCACGACTTGGAAAAGTTGGCTTTTTTTTGCTGTGTGTTTGAACTCCTCACCCGACCAAAGCTCATGGAGAGGTCTATTGTTTTTCTAAAATGGTTATAGTGTTGTTTATTTTCTGGTAATTGAATTAGGGTGTGAGTTGCAAAGCTTGTGTTTCTGTTCATTTCATTCCATCTGTTCGGGTTTCTTTCTCTCTCCTGAGTCAGAGAGTAACTTCCCATTGGTTGTCCAGTTACCAAGGTTGGTGTCCATGCATCCGTGCTGGTCTCTCCATACATGTCCGGGTGTCCTGTGAAACACTAAGCTTAATTTATTTGGAAATGACCTAGCTGTTCAATACACTGTCATCACTCAGTTGAGCAGAGGGAGAGAAATTCAAGTGACAAAACTCCAGAGAAGCTAGTGTCAGAGCGCCCCGGCGTGGCATGCGTGCAGGGTTTGGGGGGAGGGGGGCGGGGAGCGGAGCGCGGAGATCTCAGGTGTCCTCCCACCCTGGGCCTCTCCAGGCTCGCCGCTGCTCAGTGGCCTCCCCCCGCCCCCATCGCTTTGGCTGCTGAGGGCCGGGTGGTCTCTGCAGCTGCCCGGCATCCTGCCCGAGGCCCCCCCTGCCCACACGTTGTCTTCCAGTCTCTCTCTGAACCCTCGACTCTTTCTGCCTCTGTCTCACCTGGCTGGGGTGCGTGCGAGTGCCTGTCCGTGTGCCTGGCTGTCACTCGTCCGCTCTCTCAGGAAGGTCCTGTGCTGGGCCCGTGGCGTGGGGGCAGGGCGGGCCTCGGTTTGGGGACAGGGAGGGGCTGAGGCACTCCAGGGCGTTTGCACAGCCGGCAGGATGGGCGCCTGGGGCCCCGGCTGGGCTGCCCCTAAGCCCGCAGGAGGCTCCGGGGACCGCGGCCCCGGGCCGACGCCCCGCTCGTCCGGAGCCACGTGACCCTGAGCAGCGAACGGGATGGTGGGGGGCGGGGGGTGGGGGGCCACCGAGACGTCCTCCCCGCTCAAGCCACCCCCCTCCCCAACCGCCGCCAGAGATCCCGCAGCCTCGCCAGGCCGCTCGGGGTCCGGGAAGCGCCCTGGGCCGGGCCAGGCGCATGCTGGCCGGGGGTGGCGTCGGCTGGTCTCCCAGCTGCAGGGCCTGTCCCGGTTTTTCCCATCAGTTTCAACAGTGACGGTCACCCCACATTGTGAGTCGTCTAGATTTCTCACTGACACCCCTGTTAGGGAGTGGCTTTTTAGAGAGATAGGGAAGGTCACTTGGGGGATGTTAGTCATGAGAGAAAATAAGGGCTCAGGTGGGATTGCAGATGTCATCCAGGGGGTAAATAGAGACAGTTGTTGCTGGTACCAAGACATGAAGTTTTTTGTCCCCCTTTTCCCAAAAGGCCATATTACGACCACATGGGGGCGCTGAGTAACAGCCCATAGCTCGGCTGGAAGGGTGGGCCTTTGATATTGATACCCTGGGATGGGTTGGACATACCCCCAACCTTTGTCATTAATGCAGATGCAGCCCGGGCTGCTTAGGTTGAGTTGAGAAGCAGTGTGGTTTGCAAGTGAACATGCCTCGTTTAGGGAGAGATCAATAGCCATACAGGGAGATATGATTAGAAAGAGGAAGAACATCATATGATGCATTTTACTTATCTGAGGCAGGATTGATGGGGTTCTGCTTGAACAAGAGCCTGAGATCTTCAACAGGTTCACAGGAATAGCTGTCCTCTGGCTTTGGAGTCTCAGTTTCTGTCTCCCCCTCCTGTAGGCCATAGGGTTTTATTCTAGAATTGTGGACCCAGGCAGATAGACCCTTCACTTTTACAGCAGTTGAAGTCACTAGAACAACCTGATATGGCCCTGTCCATTTCTCGGACAGCTGGTTTGGACTCCCTTTTTCTTGCCAGGTCTTTACTGATACTTGATCCCCTGGCTTTACCTGGGGATTTTTCAAGTCTTCCTGTGGTTTGTTCTCCATACCGTTGGAGTTCTTGCTGAAACCTTCCCAGGTCAATTATATGTTTTAAGAGTGTATTGGCATCCTCGTCAAGAAACAAATCAGAAGTTCAAAATGGTCGTCCATACATCATTTCATAAGGACTTAACAATAGTGGCCGTTTGGGGGATGTCCGTATCCTCATGAGGGCTATGGGCAGCATATGTGTCCACTTATTATGTGTTTCTGACATAGCTTAGCCAGAGCCCTTTTAAGAGTCTGGTTGGCTCTCTCTACCTTTCCTGAAGCTTGAGGCCTCCAGGATGAGCGGAGCTGGTATTTTATGCCTAAGCATGCGGCTAGGTTCTGGGGTATCGTGGCTGTAAGTGAGGGCCTGTTGTCACTCTGAAGTGACCGAGGCAGCCCAAACCTAGGCACTATCTCCTTCAGCAGAGCTTTACAGACTTCTGTAGCTCTCTCAGTCTCAGTAGGGAACGCTTCGATCCATCCTGTGAATGTGTCAATAAAGACTAGCAAGTAAGAAAACCCTTGGGTCTTGGGCATGGCTGTAAATTCTACTTGCCAGTCCGCTCCTGGGTATGATCCCCGATGTTGGACAGGTGTAATTAGAGGAGGTCTGGTTTTTGGGTTATTTTTTAGACAGGTGTCACAATTTTGTGTGACCTGTTTAACAACCTTAGCTAACTGAGGATGGGAAAGAATAGGCTTAAGCAAGATTTCTAGATTATCTTTTCCAAAATGGGAGCTCTTATGTAAGGAGTTAGTAATGTTTTAAACCTGAGAATCAGGGAGTATTATTCGGGCCTGATCAGGCTGAAACCACCCATGTGACCCAATCACCCAGCCCCGCTCAGCATATCGGGAATGTCCCCCTGGAGTAAAATCTGGAGTCAGGGTTTCCTTGTGGAAAAGGGGGCAGATAGCAGTGGCAGAGGTAGCTTCCCCGGCAGCTCTTCCTGCCTCTTGATCAGCTTTCCTATTTCCCTGAGCCTCTTTTTCTTGCCCCTTTTGGTGACTCTTGCAGTGGATGACAGCTAATTTTGCAGGAAGTTTGACTGCCTCCAGGAGCCTGAGAATGAGCTCTTTGTGTTTAATAGCAGAGCTTCGGGCACTGAGCATCCCTCTTTCTTTCCAAATTGCTGCACGGGCATGCAGAATGAGGAAAGCATACTTAGAGTCCATACACACATTAATCCTCTTTCCTTCTCCTAACTCCAAAGCTCTTGTCAGGGCAAAAAGTTCAGCTTTCTGGGCTGAGGTGTCTGGGGGAGATCCCCACTTTCCTTAGTTTCTTCCAGGCTCGCTACAGCATATCCTGCTTTCCTCTCTCCCTTTTCTACAAAACTGCTGCCATCTGTGTGCCAGTTTTCCTCTGGGTCAGATAAAGGTGTCTCTGATAGGTCCCGGCGAGAAGAGTATAACTCGTCTGTGATTTGTATGCATTGGCGATCCAGAGGGGAGGTAGGGGGATCTGGCAGTAAGGTTGCTGGATTTAAAGTCTGGCAGACCCTCAACTTTATTTCTGGAGTGTCAAGGAGGAGGGCTTGGTATTGGGTGATCCTTCCCCCTGTCATCCACCTGTCCCCTTTCGTTTCCAAGACTGCTTGCACCCGGTGAGGCGTATATACTGTAGTGGGCTGACCCAGGGTCAGCTTAGATGCCTCCTTAACCATAAGAGCAGTGGCTGCTACTGCCCGGAGGCAAGTGGGCCACCCTCTGGCCACCTCATCTAGTTATTTTGAGAGATAAGCCACAGGTTGTAATACGGGCCCCATCATCTGCTCTAACACCCCAAGAGCAGTTCCTGTCCTTCCAGAAACATAGAGTCTAAAAGGCTTCTCCAGGTTGGGGAGGCCTAAAGCTGGGGCTGTAGTGATGGACTCTTTTAGGGCATTAAAGGCCACCTTGCAGGTCTCATGCCAGTCGAGTGGCTCTTCCTCTTTCCCCCTTAAATTTTCATATAGGGGTCTGGGCAGATTGCCATAATTAGGAATCCAGATCCTGCAAAACCCGGTCCTTCCTAAAAATCCCCTAAGCTGTTGTTTTGTTTGGGGGTACGGGGTATTTAAGATGAGGGATCTCCCCTCGGGGTCAGGCATTCTTTTTCTCTCCGTAATTATAAATCCAAGGTATTTTACTTGGGTTAAGCTAATCTGAGCTTACTTGGGGGATACTCGATAACCCTTTTCATACAGGAAAGTTAGCGTTTTAAATAGTGTCCATTTGAGAGCTGGTAAAATCTGGCCTAGCTATGAGCAAGTCATCCACATACTGTATTAGACTACTGTTTGTTAAAGTTAATTCCCTTAGTTCTCTCCCCGAGGAAGTTCCGAAGATATGAGGGCTGTCCCCAAACCCTTGGGGTAGTCGAGTCCAATTGAGAGCTCTATGGTCTCTCTTGATTCCAAGTCCCGCCACTCAAAAGCAAAGAGTTTTTGGGATTCAGGATGGAGAGGAATGCAGAAGAAAGCAAGTTGAAGGTCCAAGACTGAGAAATACTTGGCATTTCCTGGGACTTGGGATAGGAGGGTATATGGGTTTGGGACTATGGGGTGGATGGGAACCACAGCTTCATTAACAGCTCTTAGATCCTGGACGAATCGGTAAGATCCATCTGGTTTTTGAACGGGCAAGATTGGGGTGTTGCAGGGGGACTCACAGCTGATTCGAGTTCCAGTATCTCGGTATTTGTTAACTAATGGTCTAAGACCCTCAAGAGCTACTGGTTTTAAGGGATATTGTCTTTTCCAGGGCTAGGGAGCATTTGGTCTCAGAGAAATCTTTACTGGTGGAACATTTATGGCTAAACCAGGGCTGGAGACATCCCACACCTGGGGATTGACCTCATCTAGACAAGGGACAGACTCCTCCTTTTCTACCTCTGACTGTAAATATTCAGACATAGGCAAAGAAAATTATCGACTTCTACCTTTGTGTCCCCAAGTCACTCTGGTTTGGAGGCGAATGTATTATCCTCACCATGGAAAATTTGGAAGCTGTTAACATGAAAAATTTAAAGAGTCACGCAGAGGCTAGTCACTCTAAGCTAACCCCTAAGACATTTATTGACTGATTTCTAGCTTCTTTCCTTTAAACTTTTTCATCTACAGTAATCCTGTGTGTTCCTTTTAGTTAGGGATTCATTTTTAGACTATCCTGACTCTTCCACTACGTTCCAGTTTTGGGTCTGATTCACTTACAGATGTGCCAAGTGCTTCCTGAATACTATAGAACATATTTTATGTTTAAAATACTTCCATGCTTATGTAGTGAGTCAATGATTTTAAGTTTATTTGTTACACATTTCAATGTAAAAGTCAATGTGTGAACTAACATATTCACGACTTGGAAAAGTTGGCTTTTTTTTGCTGTGTGTTTGAACTCCTCACCCGACCAAAGCTCATGGAGAGGTCTATTGTTTTTCTAAAATGGTTATAGTGTTGTTTATTTTCTGGTAATTGAATTAGGGTGTGAGTTGCAAAGCTTGTGTTTCTGTTCATTTCATTCCATCTGTTCGGGTTTCTTTCTCTCTCCTGAGTCAGAGAGTAACTTCCCATTGGTTGTCCAGTTACCAAGGTTGGTGTCCATGCATCCGTGCTGGTCTCTCCATACATGTCCGGGTGTCCTGTGAAACACTAAGCTTAATTTATTTGGAAATGACCTAGCTGTTCAATACACTGTCATCACTCAGTTGAGCAGAGGGAGAGAAATTCAAGTGACAAAACTCCAGAGAAGCTAGTGTCAGAGCGCCCCGGCGTGGCATGCGTGCAGGGTTTGGGGGGAGGGGGGCGGGGAGCGGAGCGCGGAGATCTCAGGTGTCCTCCCACCCTGGGCCTCTCCAGGCTCGCCGCTGCTCAGTGGCCTCCCCCCGCCCCCATCGCTTTGGCTGCTGAGGGCCGGGTGGTCTCTGCAGCTGCCCGGCATCCTGCCCGAGGCCCCCCCTGCCCACACGCTGTCTTCCAGTCTCTCTCTGAACCCTCGACTCTTTCTGCCTCTGTCTCACCTGGCTGGGGTGCGTGCGAGTGCCTGTCCGTGTGCCTGGCTGTCACTCGTCCGCTCTCTCAGGAAGGTCCTGTGCTGGGCCCGTGGCGTGGGGGCAGGGTGGGCCTCGGTTTGGGGACAGGGAGGGGCTGAGGCACTCCAGGGCGTTTGCACAGCCGGCAGGATGGGCGCCTGGGGCCCCGGCTGGGCTGCCCCTAAGCCCGCAGGAGGCTCCGGGGACCGCGGCCCCGGGCCGACGCCCCGCTCGTCCGGAGCCACGTGACCCTGAGCAGCGAACGGGATGGTGGGGGGCGGGGGGTGGGGGGCCACCGAGACGTCCTCCCCGCTCAAGCCACCCCCCTCCCCAACCGCCGCCAGAGATCCCGCAGCCTCGCCAGGCCGCTCGGGGTCCGGGAAGCGCACTGGGCCGGGCCAGGCGCATGCTGGCCGGGGGTGGCGTCGGCTGGTCTCCCAGCTGCAGGGCCTGTCCCGGTTTTTCCCATCAGTTTCAACAGTGACGGTCACCCCACATTGTGAGTCGTCTAGATTTCTCACTGACACCCCTGTTAGGGAGTGGCTTTTTAGAGAGATAGGGAAGGTCACTTGGGGGATGTTAGTCATGAGAGAAAATAAGGGCTCAGGTGGGATTGCAGATGTCATCCAGGGGGTAAATAGAGACAGTTGTTGCTGGTACCAAGACATGAAGTTTTTTGTCCCCCTTTTCCCAAAAGGCCATATTACGACCACATGGGGGCGCTGAGTAACAGCCCATAGCTCGGCTGGAAGGGTGGGCCTTTGATATTGATACCCTGGGATGGGTTGGACATACCCCCAACCTTTGTCATTAATGCAGATGCAGCCCGGGCTGCTTAGGTTGAGTTGAGAAGCAGTGTGGTTTGCAAGTGAACATGCCTCGTTTAGGGAGAGATCAATAGCCATAAAGGGAGATATGATTACAAAGAGGAAGAACATCATATGATGCATTTTACTTATCTGAGGCAGGATTGATGGGGTTCTGCTTGAACAAGAGCCTGAGATCTTCAACAGGTTCACAGGAATAGCTGTCCTCTGGCTTTGGAGTCTCAGTTTCTGTCTCCCCCTCCTGTAGGCCATAGGGTTTTATTCTAGAATTGTGGACCCAGGCAGATAGACCCTTCACTTTAACAGCAGTTGAAGTCACTAGAACAACCTGATATGGCCCTGTCCATTTCTCGGACACCTGGTTTGGACTCCCTTTTTCTTGCCAGGTCTTTACTGATACTTGATCCCCTGGCTTTACCTGGGGATTTTTCAAGTCTTCCTGTGGTTTGTTCTCCATACCGTTGGAGTTCTTGCTGAAACCTTCCCAGGTCCATTATATGTTTTAAGAGTGTATTGGCATCCTCGTCAAGAAACAAATCAGAAGTTCAAAATGGTCGTCCATACATCATTTCATAAGGACTTAACAATAGTGGCCGTTTGGGGGATGTCCGTATCCTCATGAGGGCTATGGGCAGCATATGTGTCCACTTATTATGTGTTTCTGACATAGCTTAGCCAGAGCCCTTTTAAGAGTCTGGTTGGCTCTCTCTACCTTTCCTGAAGCTTGAGGCCTCCAGGATGAGCGGAGCTGGTATTTTATGCCTAAGCATGCGGCTAGGTTCTGGGGTATCGTGGCTGTAAGTGAGGGCCTGTTGTCACTCTGAAGTGACCGAGGCAGCCCAAACCTAGGCACTATCTCCTTCAGCAGAGCTTTACAGACTTCTGTAGCTCTCTCAGTCTCAGTAGGGAACGCTTCGATCCATCCTGTGAATGTGTCAATAAAGACTAGCAAGTAAGAAAACCCTTGGGTCTTGGGCATGGCTGTAAATTCTACTTGCCAGTCCGCTCCTGGGTATGATCCCCGATGTTGGACAGGTGTAATTAGAGGAGGTCTGGTTTTTGGGTTATTTTTTAGACAGGTGTCACAATTTTGTGTGACCTGTTTAACAACCTTAGCTAACTGAGGATGGGAAAGAATAGGCTTAAGCAAGATTTCTAGATTATCTTTTCCAAAATGGGAGCTCTTATGTAAGGAGTTAGTAATGTTTTAAACCTGAGAATCAGGGAGTATTATTCGGGCCTGATCAGGCTGAAACCACCCATGTGACCCAATCACCCAGCCCCGCTCAGCATATCGGGAATGTCCCCCTGGAGTAAAATCTGGAGTCAGGGTTTCCTTGTGGAAAAGGGGGCAGATAGCAGTGGCAGAGGTAGCTTCCCCGGCAGCTCGTCCTGCCTCTTGATCAGCTTTCCTATTTCCCTGAGCCTCTTTTTCTTGCCCCTTTTGGTGACTCTTGCAGTGGATGACAGCTAATTTTGCAGGAAGTTTGACTGCCTCCAGGAGCCTGAGAATGAGCTCTTTGTGTTTAATAGCAGAGCTTCGGGCACTGAGCATCCCTCTTTCTTTCCAAATTGCTGCACGGGCATGCAGAATGAGGAAAGCATACTTAGAGTCCATACACACATTAATCCTCTTTCCTTCTCCTAACTCCAAAGCTCTTGTCAGGGCAAAAAGTTCAGCTTTCTGGGCTGAGGTGTCTGGGGGAGATCCCCACTTTCCTTAGTTTCTTCCAGGCTCGCTACAGCATATCCTGCTTTCCTCTCTCCCTTTTCTACAAAACTGCTGCCATCTGTGTGCCAGTTTTCCTCTGGGTCAGATAAAGGTGTCTCTGATAGGTCCCGGCGAGAAGAGTATAACTCGTCTGTGATTTGTATGCATTGGCGATCCAGAGGGGAGGTAGGGGGATCTGGCAGTAAGGTTGCTGGATTTAAAGTCTGGCAGACCCTCAACTTTATTTCTGGAGTGTCAAGGAGGAGGGCTTGGTATTGGGTGATCCTTCCCCCTGTCATCCACCTGTCCCCTTTCGTTTCCAAGACTGCTTGCACCCGGTGAGGCGTATACACTGTAGTGGGCTGACCCAGGGTCAGCTTAGATGCCTCCTTAACCATAAGAGCAGTGGCTGCTACTGCCCGGAGGCAAGTGGGCCACCCTCTGGCCACCTCATCTAGTTATTTTGAGAGATAAGCCACAGGTTGTAATACGGGCCCCATCATCTGCTCTAACACCCCAAGAGCAGTTCCTGTCCTTCCAGAAACATAGAGTCTAAAAGGCTTCTCCAGGTTGGGGAGGCCTAAAGCTGGGGCTGTAGTGATGGACTCTTTTAGGGCATTAAAGGCCACCTTGCAGGTCTCATGCCAGTCGAGTGGCTCTTCCTCTTTCCCCCTTAAATTTTCATATAGGGGTCTGGCCAGATTGCCATAATTAGGAATCCAGATCCTGCAAAACCCGGTCCTTCCTAAAAATCCCCTAAGCTGTTGTTTTGTTTGGGGGTACGGGGTATTTAAGATGAGGGATCTCCCCTCGGGGTCAGGCATTCTTTTTCTCTCCGTAATTATAAATCCAAGGTATTTTACTTGGGTTAAGCTAATCTGAGCTTACTTGGGGGATACTCGATAACCCTTTTCATACAGGAAAGTTAGCGTTTTAAATAGTGTCCATTTGAGAGCTGGTAAAATCTGGCCTAGCTATGAGCAAGTCATCCACATACTGTATTAGACTACTGTTTGTTAAAGTTAATTCCCTTAGTTCTCTCCCCGAGGAAGTCCCGAAGATATGAGGGCTGTCCCCAAACCCTTGGGGTAGTCGAGTCCAATTGAGAGCTCTATGGTCTCTCTTGATTCCAAGTCCCGCCACTCAAAAGCAAAGAGTTTTTGGGATTCAGGATGGAGAGGAATGCAGAAGAAAGCAAGTTGAAGGTCCAAGACTGAGAAATACTTGGCATTTCCTGGGACTTGGGATAGGAGGGTATATGGGTTTGGGACTATGGGGTGGATGGGAACCACAGCTTCATTAACAGCTCTTAGATCCTGGACGAATCGGTAAGATCCATCTGGTTTTTGAACGGGCAAGATTGGGGTGTTGCAGGGGGACTCACAGCTGATTCGAGTTCCAGTATCTCGGTATTTGTTAACTAATGGTCTAAGACCCTCAAGAGCTACTGGTTTTAAGGGATATTGTCTTTTCCAGGGCTAGGGAGCATTTGGTCTCAGAGAAATCTTTACTGGTGGAACATTTATGGCTAAACCAGGGCTGGAGACATCCCACACCTGGGGATTGACCTCATCTAGACAAGGGACAGACTCCTCCTTTTCTACCTCTGACTGTAAATATTCAGACATAGGCAAACAAAATTATCGACTTCTACCTTTGTGTCCCCAAGTCACTCTGGTTTGGAGGCGAATGTATTATCCTCACCATGGAAAATTTGGAAGCTGTTAACATGAAAAATTTAAAGAGTCACGCAGAGGCTAGTCACTCTAAGCTAACCCCTAAGACATTTATTGACTGATTTATAGCTTCTTTCCTTTAACCTTTTTCATCTACAGTAATCCTGTGTGTTCCTTTTAGTTAGGGATTCATTTTTAGACTATCCTGACTCTTCCACTACGTTCCAGTTTTGGGTCTGATTCACTTACAGATGTGCCAAGTGCTTCCTGAATACTATAGAACATATTTTATGTTTAAAATACTTCCATGCTTATGTAGTGAGTCAATGATTTTAAGTTTATTTGTTACACATTTCAATGTAAAAGTCAATGTGTGAACTAACATATTCACGACTTGGAAAAGTTGGCTTTTTTTTGCTGTGTGTTTGAACTCCTCACCCGACCAAAGCTCATGGAGAGGTCTATTGTTTTTCTAAAATGGTTATAGTGTTGTTTATTTTCTGGTAATTGAATTAGGGTGTGAGTTGCAAAGCTTGTGTTTCTGTTCATTTCATTCCATCTGTTCGGCTTTCTTTCTCTCTCCTGAGTCAGAGAGTAACTTCCCATTGGTTGTCCAGTTACCAAGGTTGGTGTCCATGCATCCGTGCTGGTCTCTCCATACATGTCCGGGTGTCCTGTGAAACACTAAGCTTAATTTATTTGGAAATGACCTAGCTGTTCAATACACTGTCATCACTCAGTTGAGCAGAGGGAGAGAAATTCAAGTGACAAAACTCCAGAGAAGCTAGTGTCAGAGCGCCCCAGCGTGGCATGCGTGCAGGGTTTGGGGGGAGGGGGGCGGGGAGCGGAGCGCGGAGATCTCAGGTGTCCTCCCACCCTGGGCCTCTCCAGGCTCGCCGCTGCTCAGTGGCCTCCCCCCGCCCCCATCGCTTTGGCTGCTGAGGGCCGGGTGGTCTCTGCAGCTGCCCGGCATCCTGCCCGAGGCCCCCCCTGCCCACACGCTGTCTTCCAGTCTCTCTCTGAACCCTCGACTCTTTCTGCCTCTGTCTCACCTGGCTGGGGTGCGTGCGAGTGCCTGTCCGTGTGCCTGGCTGTCACTCGTCCGCTCTCTCAGGAAGGTCCTGTGCTGGGCCCGTGGCGTGGGGGCAGGGCGGGCCTCGGTTTGGGGACAGGGAGGGGCTGAGGCACTCCAGGGCGTTTGCACAGCCGGCAGGATGGGCGCCTGGGGCCCCGGCTGGGCTGCCCCTAAGCCCGCAGGAGGCTCCGGGGACCGCGGCCCCGGGCCGACGCCCCGCTCGTCCGGAGCCACGTGACCCTGAGCAGCGAACGGGATGGTGGGGGGCGGGGGGTGGGGGGCCACCGAGACGTCCTCCCCGCTCAAGCCACCCCCCTCCCCAACCGCCGCCAGAGATCCCGCAGCCTCGCCAGGCCGCTCGGGGTCCGGGAAGCGCCCCGGGCCGGGCCAGGCGCATGCTGGCCGGGGGTGGCGTCGGCTGGTCTCCCAGCTGCAGGGCCTGTCCCGGTTTTTCCCATCAGTTTCAACAGTGACGGTCACCCCACATTGTGAGTCGTCTAGATTTCTCACTGACACCCCTGTTAGGGAGTGGCTTTTTAGAGAGATAGGGAAGGTCACTTGGGGGATGTTAGTCATGAGAGAAAATAAGGGCTCAGGTGGGATTGCAGATGTCATCCAGGGGGTAAATAGAGACAGTTGTTGCTGGTACCAAGACATGAAGTTTTTTGTCCCCCTTTTCCCAAAAGGCCATATTACGACCACATGGGGGCGCTGAGTAACAGCCCATAGCTCGGCTGGAAGGGTGGGCCTTTGATATTGATACCCTGGGATGGGTTGGACATACCCCCAACCTTTGTCATTAATGCAGATGCAGCCCGGGCTGCTTAGGTTGAGTTGAGAAGCAGTGTGGTTTGCAAGTGAACATGCCTCGTTTAGGGAGAGATCAATAGCCATACAGGGAGATATGATTAGAAAGAGGAAGAACATCATATGATGCATTTTACTTATCTGAGGCAGGATTGATGGGGTTCTGCTTGAACAAGAGCCTGAGATCTTCAACAGGTTCACAGGAATAGCTGTCCTCTGGCTTTGGAGTCTCAGTTTCTGTCTCCCCCTCCTGTAGGCCATAGGGTTTTATTCTAGAATTGTGGACCCAGGCAGATAGACCCTTCACTTTTACAGCAGTTGAAGTCACTAGAACAACCTGATATGGCCCTGTCCATTTCTCGGACAGCTGGTTTGGACTCCCTTTTTCTTGCCAGGTCTTTACTGATACTTGATCCCCTGGCTTTACCTGGGGATTTTTCAAGTCTTCCTGTGGTTTGTTCTCCATACCGTTGGAGTTCTTGCTGAAACCTTCCCAGGTCAATTATATGTTTTAAGAGTGTATTGGCATCCTCGTCAAGAAACAAATCAGAAGTTCAGAATGGTCGTCCATACATCATTTCATAAGGACTTAACAATAGTGGCCGTTTGGGGGATGTCCGTATCCTCAGGAGGGCTATGGGCAGCATATGTGTCCACTTATTATGTGTTTCTGACATAGCTTAGCCAGAGCCCTTTTAAGAGTCTGGTTGGCTCTCTCTACCTTTCCTGAAGCTTGAGGCCTCCAGGATGAGCGGAGCTGGTATTTTATGCCTAAGCATGCGGCTAGGTTCTGGGGTATCGTGGCTGTAAGTGAGGGCCTGTTGTCACTCTGAAGTGACCGAGGCAGCCCAAACCTAGGCACTATCTCCTTCAGCAGAGCTTTACAGACTTCTGTAGCTCTCTCAGTCTCAGTAGGGAACGCTTCGATCCATCCTGTGAATGTGTCAATAAAGACTAGCAAGTAAGAAAACCCTTGGGTCTTGGGCATGGCTGTAAATTCTACTTGCCAGTCCGCTCCTGGGTATGATCCCCGATGTTGGACAGGTGTAATTAGAGGAGGTCTGGTTTTTGGGTTATTTTTTAGACAGGTGTCACAATTTTGTGTGACCTGTTTAACAACCTTAGCTAACTGAGGATGGGAGAGAATAGGCTTAAGCAAAATTTCTAGATTATCTTTTCCAAAATGGGCGCTCTTATGTAAGGAGTTAGTAATGTTTTAAACCTGAGAATCAGGGAGTACTATTCGGGCCTGATCAGGCTGAAACCACCCATGTGACCCAATCTCCCAGCCCCGCTCAGCATATCGGGAATGTCCCCCTGGGGTAAAATCTGGAGTCAGGGTTTCCTTGGGGAAAAGGGGGCAGATAGCAGTGGCAGAGGTAGCTTCCCCGGCAGCTCGTCCTGCCTCTTGATCAGCTTTCCTATTTCCCTGAGCCTCTTTTTCTTGCCCCTTTTGGTGACTCTTGCAGTGGATGACAGCTAATTTTGCAGGAAGTTTGACTGCCTCCAGGAGCCTGAGAATGAGCTCTTTGTGTTTAATAGCAGAGCTTCGGGCACTGAGCATCCCTCTTTCTTTCCAAATTGCTGCACGGGCATGCAGAATGAGGAAAGCATACTTAGAGTCCATACACACATTAATCCTCTTTCCTTCTCCTAACTCCAAAGCTCTTGTCAGGGCAAAAAGTTCAGCTTTCTGGGCTGAGGTGTCTGGGGGAAGAGACCCACTTTCCTTAGTTTCTTCCAGGCTCGCTACAGCATATCCTGCTTTCCTCTCTCCCTTTTCTACAAAACTGCTGCCATCTGTGTGCCAGTTTTCCTCTGAGTCAGATAAAGGTGTCTCTGATAGGTCCCGGCGAGAAGAGTATAACTCGTCTGTGATTTGTATGCATTGGTGATCCAGAGGGGAGGTAGGGGGATCTGGCAGTAAGGTTGCTGGATTTAAAGTCTGGCAGACCCTCAACTTTATTTCTGGAGTGTCAAGGAGGAGGGCTTGGTATTGGGTGATCCTTCCCCCTGTCATCCACCTGTCCCCTTTCGTTTCCAAGACTGCTTGCACCCGGTGAGGCGTATACACTGTAGTGGGCTGACCCAGGGTCAGCTTAGATGCCTCCTTAACCATAAGAGCAGTGGCTGCTACTGCCCGGAGGCAAGTGGGCC
Organism: Muntiacus reevesi; assembly: GCF_963930625.1. Classification (NCBI taxonomy): domain Eukaryota; kingdom Metazoa; phylum Chordata; class Mammalia; order Artiodactyla; family Cervidae; genus Muntiacus; species Muntiacus reevesi. The sequence goes on from NW_027077841.1 coordinate 545,217, forward strand.
ACCCTCTGGCCACCTCATCTAGTTATTTTGAGAGATAAGCCACAGGTTGTAATACGGGCCCCATCATCTGCTCTAACAACCCAAGAGCAGTTCCTGTCCTTCCAGAAACATAGAGTCTAAAAGGCTTCTCCAGGTTGGGGAGGCCTAAAGCTGGGGCTGTAGTGATGGACTCTTTTAGGGCATTAAAGGCCACCTTGCAGGTCTCATGCCAGTCGAGTGGCTCTTCCTCTTTCCCCCTTAAATTTTCATATAGGGGTCTGGCCAGATTGCCATAATTAGGAATCCAGATCCTGTAAAACCCGGTCCTTCCTAAAAATCCCCTAAGCTGTTGTTTTGTTTGGGGGTACGGGGTATTTAAGATGAGGGATCTCCCCTCGGGGTCAGGCATTCTTTTTCTCTCCGTAATTATAAATCCAAGGTATTTTACTTGGGTTAAGCTAATCTGAGCTTACTTGGGGGATACTCGATAACCCTTTTCATACAGGAAAGTTAGCGTTTTAAATAGTGTCCATTTGAGAGCTGGTAAAATCTGGCCTAGCTATGAGCAAGTCATCCACATACTGTATTAGACTACTGTTTGTTAAAGTTAATTCCCTTAGTTCTCTCCCCGAGGAAGTCCCGAAGATATGAGGGCTGTCCCCAAACCCTTGGGGTAGTCGAGTCCAATTGAGAGCTCTATGGTCTCTCTTGATTCCAAGTCCCGCCACTCAAAAGCAAAGAGTTTTTGGGATTCAGGATGGAGAGGAATGCAGAAGAAAGCAAGTTGAAGGTCCAAGACTGAGAAATACTTGGCATTTCCTGGGACTTGGGATAGGAGGGTATATGGGTTTGGGACTATGGGGTGGATGGGAACCACAGCTTCATTAACAGCTCTTAGATCCTGGACGAATCGGTAAGATCCATCTGGTTTTTGAACGGGCAAGATTGGGGTGTTGCAGGGGGACTCACAGCTGATTCGAGTTCCAGTATCTCGGTATTTGTTAACTAATGGTCTAAGACCCTCAAGAGCTACTGGTTTTAAGGGATATTGTCTTTTCCAGGGCTAGGGAGCATTTGGTCTCAGAGAAATCTTTACTGGTGGAACATTTATGGCTAAACCAGGGCTGGAGACATCCCACACCTGGGGATTGACCTCATCTAGACAAGGGACAGACTCCTCCTTTTCTACCTCTGACTGTAAATATTCAGACATAGGCAAAGAAAATTATCGACTTCTACCTTTGTGTCCCCAAGTCACTCTGGTTTGGAGGCGAATGTATTATCCTCACCATGGAAAATTTGGAAGCTGTTAACATGAAAAATTTAAAGAGTCACGCAGAGGCTAGTCACTCTAAGCTAACCCCTAAGACATTTATTGAGTGATTTCTAGCTTCTTTCCTTTAACCTTTTTCATCTACAGTAATCCTGTGTGTTCCTTTTAGTTAGGGATTCATTTTTAGACTATCCTGACTCTTCCACTACGTTCCAGTTTTGGGTCTGATTCACTTACAGATGTGCCAAGTGCTTCCTGAATACTATAGAACATATTTTATGTTTAAAATACTTCCATGCTTATGTAGTGAGTCAATGATTTTAAGTTTATTTGTTACACATTTCAATGTAAAAGTCAATGTGTGAACTAACATATTCACGACTTGGAAAAGTTGGCTTTTTTTTGCTGTGTGTTTGAACTCCTCACCCGACCAAAGCTCATGGAGAGGTCTATTGTTTTTCTAAAATGGTTATAGTGTTGTTTATTTTCTGGTAATTGAATTAGGGTGTGAGTTGCAAAGCTTGTGTTTCTGTTCATTTCATTCCATCTGTTCGGGTTTCTTTCTCTCTCCTGAGTCAGAGAGTAACTTCCCATTGGTTGTCCAGTTACCAAGGTTGGTGTCCATGCATCCGTGCTGGTCTCTCCATACATGTCCGGGTGTCCTGTGAAACACTAAGCTTAATTTATTTGGAAATGACCTAGCTGTTCAATACACTGTCATCACTCAGTTGAGCAGAGGGAGAGAAATTCAAGTGACAAAACTCCAGAGAAGCTAGTGTCAGAGCGCCCCGGCGTGGCATGCGTGCAGGGGGTTGGGGGGAGGGGGGCGGGGAGCGGAGCGCGGAGATCTCAGGTGTCCTCCCACCCTGGGCCTCTCCAGGCTCGCCGCTGCTCAGTGGCCTCCCCCCGCCCCCATCGCTTTGGCTGCTGAGGGCCGGGTGGTCTCTGCAGCTGCCCGGCATCCTGCCCGAGGCCCCCCCTGCCCACACGCTGTCTTCCAGTCTCTCTCTGAACCCTCGACTCTTTCTGCCTCTGTCTCACCTGGCTGGGGTGCGTGCGAGTGCCTGTCCGTGTGCCTGGCTGTCACTCGTCCGCTCTCTCAGGAAGGTCCTGTGCTGGGCCCGTGGCGTGGGGGCAGGGCGGGCCTCGGTTTGGGGACAGGGAGGGGCTGAGGCACTCCAGGGCGTTTGCACAGCCGGCAGGATGGGCGCCTGGGGCCCCGGCTGGGCTGCCCCTAAGCCCGCAGGAGGCTCCGGGGACCGCGGCCCCGGGCCGACGCCCCGCTCGTCCGGAGCCACGTGACCCTGAGCAGCGAACGGGATGGTGGGGGGCGGGGGGTGGGGGGCCACCGAGACGTCCTCCCCGCTCAAGCCACCCCCCTCCCCAACCGCCGCCAGAGATCCCGCAGCCTCGCCAGGCCGCTCGGGGTCCGGGAAGCGCCCCGGGCCGGGCCAGGCGCATGCTGGCCGGGGGTGGCGTCGGCTGGTCTCCCAGCTGCAGGGCCTGTCCCGGTTTTTCCCATCAGTTTCAACAGTGACGGTCACCCCACATTGTGAGTCGTCTAGATTTCTCACTGACACCCCTGTTAGGGAGTGGCTTTTTAGAGAGATAGGGAAGGTCACTTGGGGGATGTTAGTCATGAGAGAAAATAAGGGCTCAGGTGGGATTGCAGATGTCATCCAGGGGGTAAATAGAGACAGTTGTTGCTGGTACCAAGACATGAAGTTTTTTGTCCCCCTTTTCCCAAAAGGCCATATTACGACCACATGGGGGCGCTGAGTAACAGCCCATAGCTCGGCTGGAAGGGTGGGCCTTTGATAGTGATACCCTGGGATGGGTTGGACATACCCCCAACCTTTGTCATTAATGCAGATGCAGCCCGGGCTGCTTAGGTTGAGTTGAGAAGCAGTGTGGTTTGCAAGTGAACATGCCTCGTTTAGGGAGAGATCAATAGCCATACAGGGAGATATGATTAGAAAGAGGAAGAACATCATATGATGCATTTTACTTATCTGAGGCAGGATTGATGGGGTTCTGCTTGAACAAGAGCCTGAGATCTTCAACAGGTTCACAGGAATAGCTGTCCTCTGGCTTTGGAGTCTCAGTTTCTGTCTCCCCCTCCTGTAGGCCATAGGGTTTTATTCTAGAATTGTGGACCCAGGCAGATAGACCCTTCACTTTTACAGCAGTTGAAGTCACTAGAACAACCTGATATGGCCCTGTCCATTTCTCGGACAGCTGGTTTGGACTCCCTTTTTCTTGCCAGGTCTTTACTGATACTTGATCCCCTGGCTTTACCTGGGGATTTTTCAAGTCTTCCTGTGGTTTGTTCTCCATACCGTTGGAGTTCTTGCTGAAACCTTCCCAGGTCAATTATATGTTTTAAGAGTGTATTGGCATCCTCGTCAAGAAACAAATCAGAAGTTCAGAATGGTCGTTCATACATCATTTCATAAGGACTTAACAATAGTGGCCGTTTGGAGGATGTCCGTATCCTCATGAGGGCTATGGGCAGCATATGTGTCCACTTATTATGTGTTTCTGACATAGCTTAGCCAGAGCCCTTTTAAGAGTCTGGTTGGCTCTCTCTACCTTTCCTGAAGCTTGAGGCCTCCAGGATGAGCGGAGCTGGTATTTTATGCCTAAGCATGCGGCTAGGTTCTGGGGTATCGTGGCTGTAAGTGAGGGCCTGTTGTCACTCTGAAGTGACCGAGGCAGCCCAAACCTAGGCACTATCTCCTTCAGCAGAGCTTTACAGACTTCTGTAGCTCTCTCAGTCTCAGTAGGGAACGCTTCGATCCATCCTGTGAATGTGTCAATAAAGACTAGCAAGTAAGAAAACCCTTGGGTCTTGGGCATGGCTGTAAATTCTACTTGCCAGTCCGCTCCTGGGTATGATCCCCGATGTTGGACAGGTGTAATTAGAGGAGGTCTGGTTTTTGGGTTATTTTTTAGACAGGTGTCACAATTTTGTGTGACCTGTTTAACAACCTTAGCTAACTGAGGATGGGAGAGAATAGGCTTAAGCAAGATTTCTAGATTATTTTTTCCAAAATGGGCGCTCTTATGTAAGGAGTTAGTAATGTTTTAAACCTGAGAATCAGGGAGTATTATTCGGGCCTGATCAGGCTGAAACCACCCATGTGACCCAATCTCCCAGCCCCGCTCAGCATATCGGGAATGTCCCCCTGGGGTAAAATCTGGAGTCAGGGTTTCCTTGGGGAAAAGGGGGCAGATAGCATTGGCAGAGGTAGCTTCCCCGGCAGCTCGTCCTGCCTCTTGATCAGCTTTCCTATTTCCCTGAGCCTCTTTTTCTTGCCCCTTTTGGTGACTCTTGCAGTGGATGACAGCTAATTTTGCACGAAGTTTGACTGCCTCCCGGAGCCTGAGAATGAGATCTTTGTGTTTAATAGTAGAGCTTCAGGCACTGAGCATCCCTCTTTCTTTCCAAATTGCTGCACGGGCATGTAGAATGAGGAAAGCATACTTAGAGTCCATACACACATTAATCCTCTTTCCTTCTCCTAACTCCAAAGCTCTTGTCAGGGCAAAAAGTTCAGCTTTCTGGGCTGAGGTGTCTGGGGGAAGAGACCCACTTTCCTTAGTTTCTTCCAGGCTCGCTACAGCATATCCTGCTTTCCTGTCTCCCTTTTCTACAAAACTGCTGCCATCTGTGTGCCAGTTTTCCTCTGGGTCAGATAAAGGTGTCTCTGATAGGTCCCGGCGAGAAGAGTATAACTCGTCTGTGATTTGTATGCATTGGTGATCCAGAGGGGAGGTAGGGGGATCTGGCAGTAAGGTTGCTGGATTTAAAGTCTGGCAGACCCTCAACTTTATTTCTGGAGTGTCAAGGAGGAGGGCTTGGTATTGGGTGATCCTTCCCCCTGTCATCCACCTGTCCCCTTTCGTTTCCAAGACTGCTTGCACCCGGTGAGGCGTATACACTGTAGTGGGCTGACCCAGGGTCAGCTTAGATGCCTCCTTAACCATAAGAGCAGTGGCTGCTACTGCCCGGAGGCAAGTGGGCCACCCTCTGGCCACCTCATCTAGTTATTTTGAGAGATAAGCCACAGGTTGTAATACGGGCCCCATCATCTGCTCTAACACCCCAAGAGCAGTTCCTGTCCTTCCAGAAACATAGAGTCTAAAAGGCTTCTCCAGGTTGGGGAGGCCTAAAGCTGGGGCTGTAGTGATGGACTCTTTTAGGGCATTAAAGGCCACCTTGCAGGTCTCATGCCAGTCGAGTGGCTCTTCCTCTTTCCCCCTTAAATTTTCATATAGGGGTCTGGCCAGATTGCCATAATTAGGAATCCAGATCCTGCAAAACCCGGTCCTTCCTAAAAATCCCCTAAGCTGTTGTTTTGTTTGGGGGTACGGGGTATTTAAGATGAGGGATCTCCCCTCGGGGTCAGGCATTCTTTTTCTCTCCGTAATTATAAATCCAAGGTATTTTACTTGGGTTAAGCTAATCTGAGCTTACTTGGGGGATACTCGATAACCCTTTTCATACAGGAAAGTTAGCGTTTTAAATAGTGTCCATTTGAGAGCTGGTAAAATCTGGCCTAGCTATGAGCAAGTCATCCACATACTGTATTAGACTACTGTTTGTTAAAGTTAATTCCCTTAGTTCTCTCCCCGAGGAAGTCCCGAAGATATGAGGGCTGTCCCCAAACCCTTGGGGTAGTCGAGTCCAATTGAGAGCTCTATGGTCTCTCTTGATTCCAAGTCCCGCCACTCAAAAGCAAAGAGTTTTTGGGATTCAGGATGGAGAGGAATGCAGAAGAAAGCAAGTTGAAGGTCCAAGACTGAGAAATACTTGGCATTTCCTGGGACTTGGGATAGGAGGGTATATGGGTTTGGGACTATGGGGTGGATGGGAACCACAGCTTCATTAACAGCTCTTAGATCCTGGACGAATCGGTAAGATCCATCTGGTTTTTGAACGGGCAAGATTGGGGTGTTGCAGGGGGACTCACAGCTGATTCGAGTTCCAGTATCTCGGTATTTGTTAACTAATGGTCTAAGACCCTCAAGAGCTACTGGTTTTAAGGGATATTGTCTTTTCCAGGGCTAGGGAGCATTTGGTCTCAGAGAAATCTTTACTGGTGGAACATTTATGGCTAAACCAGGGCTGGAGACATCCCACACCTGGGGATTGACCTCATCTAGACAAGGGACAGACTCCTCCTTTTCTACCTCTGACTGTAAATATTCAGACATAGGCAAAGAAAATTATCGACTTCTACCTTTGTGTCCCCAAGTCACTCTGGTTTGGAGGCGAATGTATTATCCTCACCATGGAAAATTTGGAAGCTGTTAACATGAAAAATTTAAAGAGTCACGCAGAGGCTAGTCACTCTAAGCTAACCCCTAAGACATTTATTGACTGATTTCTAGCTTCTTTCCTTTAACCTTTTTCATCTACAGTAATCCTGTGTGTTCCTTTTAGTTAGGGATTCATTTTTAGACTATCCTGACTCTTCCACTACGTTCCAGTTTTGGGTCTGATTCACTTACAGATGTGCCAAGTGCTTCCTGAATACTATAGAACATATTTTATGTTTAAAATACTTCCATGCTTATGTAGTGAGTCAATGATTTTAAGTTTATTTGTTACACATTTCAATGTAAAAGTCAATGTGTGAACTAACATATTCACGACTTGGAAAAGTTGGCTTTTTTTTGCTGTGTGTTTGAACTCCTCACCCGACCAAAGCTCATGGAGAGGTCTATTGTTTTTCTAAAATGGTTATAGTGTTGTTTATTTTCTGGTAATTGAATTAGGGTGTGAGTTGCAAAGCTTGTGTTTCTGTTCATTTCATTCCATCTGTTCGGGTTTCTTTCTCTCTCCTGAGTCAGAGAGTAACTTCCCATTGGTTGTCCAGTTACCAAGGTTGGTGTCCATGCATCCGTGCTGGTCTCTCCATACATGTCCGGGTGTCCTGTGAAACACTAAGCTTAATTTATTTGGAAATGACCTAGCTGTTCAATACACTGTCATCACTCATTTGAGCAGAGGGAGAGAAATTCAAGTGACAAAACTCCAGAGAAGCTAGTGTCAGAGCGCCCCGGCGTGGCATGCGTGCAGGGTTTGGGGGGAGGGGGGCGGGGAGCGGAGCGCGGAGATCTCAGGTGTCCTCCCACCCTGGGCCTCTCCAGGCTCGCCGCTGCTCAGTGGCCTCCCCCCGCCCCCATCGCTTTGGCTGCTGAGGGCCGGGTGGTCTCTGCAGCTGCCCGGCATCCTGCCCGAGGCCCCCCCTGCCCACACGCTGTCTTCCAGTCTCTCTCTGAACCCTCGACTCTTTCTGCCTCTGTCTCACCTGGCTGGGGTGCGTGCGAGTGCCTGTCCGTGTGCCTGGCTGTCACTCGTCCGCTCTCTCAGGAAGGTCCTGTGCTGGGCCCGTGGCGTGGGGGCAGGGCGGGCCTCGGTTTGGGGACAGGGAGGGGCTGAGGCACTCCAGGGCGTTTGCACAGCCGGCAGGATGGGCGCCTGGGGCCCCGGCTGGGCTGCCCCTAAGCCCGCAGGAGGCTCCGGGGACCGCGGCCCCGGGCCGACGCCCCGCTCGTCCGGAGCCACGTGACCCTGAGCAGCGAACGGGATGGTGGGGGGCGGGGGGTGGGGGGCCACCGAGACGTCCTCCCCGCTCAAGCCACCCCCCTCCCCAACCGCCGCCAGAGATCCCGCATTCTCGCCAGGCCGCTCGGGGTCCGGGAAGCGCCCCGGGCCGGGCCAGGCGCATGCTGGCCGGGGGTGGCGTCGGCTGGTCTCCCAGCTGCAGGGCCTGTCCCGGTTTTTCCCATCAGTTTCAACAGTGACGGTCACCCCACATTGTGAGTCGTCTAGATTTCTCACTGACACCCCTGTTAGGGAGTGGCTTTTTAGAGAGATAGGGAAGGTCACTTGGGGGATGTTAGTCATGAGAGAAAATAAGGGCTCAGGTGGGATTGCAGATGTCATCCAGGGGGTAAATAGAGACAGTTGTTGCTGGTACCAAGACATGAAGTTTTTTGTCCCCCTTTTCCCAAAAGGCCATATTACGACCACATGGGGGCGCTGAGTAACAGCCCATAGCTCGGCTGGAAGGGTGGGCCTTTGATATTGATACCCTGGGATGGGTTGGACATACCCCCAACCTTTGTCATTAATGCAGATGCAGCCCGGGCTGCTTAGGTTGAGTTGAGAAGCAGTGTGGTTTGCAAGTGAACATGCCTCGTTTAGGGAGAGATCAATAGCCATACAGGGAGATATGATTAGAAAGAGGAAGAACATCATATGATGCATTTTACTTATCTGAGGCAGGATTGATGGGGTTCTGCTTGAACAAGAGCCTGAGATCTTCAACAGGTTCACAGGAATAGCTGTCCTCTGGCTTTGGAGTCTCAGTTTCTGTCTCCCCCTCCTGTAGGCCATAGGGTTTTATTCTAGAATTGTGGACCCAGGCAGATAGACCCTTCACTTTTACAGCAGTTGAAGTCACTAGAACAACCTGATATGGCCCTGTCCATTTCTCGGACAGCTGGTTTGGACTCCCTTTTTCTTGCCAGGTCTTTACTGATACTTGATCCCCTGGCTTTACCTGGGGATTTTTCAAGTCTTCCTGTGGTTTGTTCTCCATACCGTTGGAGTTCTTGCTGAAACCTTCCCAGGTCAATTATATGTTTTAAGAGTGTATTGGCATCCTCGTCAAGAAACAAATCAGAAGTTCAGAATGGTCGTCCATACATCATTTCATAAGGACTTAACAATAGTGGCCGTTTGGAGGATGTCCGTATCCTCATGAGGGCTATGGGCAGCATATGTGTCCACTTATTATGTGTTTCTGACATAGCTTAGCCAGAGCCTTTTTAAGAGTCTGGTTGGCTCTCTCTACCTTTCCTGAAGCTTGAGGCCTCCAGGATGAGCGGAGCTGGTATTTTATGCCTAAGCATGCGGCTAGGTTCTGGGGTATCGTGGCTGTAAGTGAGGGCCTGTTGTCACTCTGAAGTGACCGAGGCAGCCCAAACCTAGGCACTATCTCCTTCAGCAGAGCTTTACAGACTTCTGTAGCTCTCTCAGTCTCAGTAGGGAACGCTTCGATCCATCCTGTGAATGTGTCAATAAAGACTAGCAAGTAAGAAAACCCTTGGGTCTTGGGTATGGCTGTAAATTCTACTTGCCAGTCCGCTCCTGGGTATGATCCCCGATGTTGGACAGGTGTAATTAGAGGAGGTCTGGTTTTTGGGTTATTTTTTAGACAGGTGTCACAATTTTGTGTGACCTGTTTAACAACCTTAGCTAACTGAGGATGGGAGAGAATAGGCTTAAGCAAGATTTCTAGATTATTTTTTCCAAAATGGGCGCTCTTATGTAAGGAGTTAGTAATGTTTTAAACCTGAGAATCAGGGAGTATTATTCGGGCCTGATCAGGCTGAAACCACCCATGTGACCCAATCTCCCAGCCCCGCTCAGCATATCGGGAATGTCCCCCTGGGGTAAAATCTGGAGTCAGGGTTTCCTTGGGGAAAAGGGGGCAGATAGCATTGGCAGAGGTAGCTTCCCCGGCAGCTCGTCCTGCCTCTTGATCAGCTTTCCTATTTCCCTGAGCCTCTTTTTCTTGCCCCTTTTGGTGACTCTTGCAGTGGATGCCAGGTAATTTTGCACGAAGTTTGACTGCCTCCCGGAGCCTGAGAATGAGATCTTTGTGTTTAATAGTAGAGCTTCGGGCACTGAGCATCCCTCTTTCTTTCCAAATTGCTGCACGGGCATGCAGAATGAGGAAAGCATACTTAGAGTCCATACACACATTAATCCTCTTTCCTTCTCCTAACTCCAAAGCTCTTGTCAGGGCAAAAAGTTCAGCTTTCTGGGCTGAGGTGTCTGGGGGAAGAGACCCACTTTCCTTAGTTTCTTCCAGGCTCGCTACAGCATATCCTGCTTTCCTGTCTCCCTTTTCTACAAAACTGCTGCCATCTGTGTGCCAGTTTTCCTCTGGGTCAGATAAAGGTGTCTCTGATAGGTCCCGGCGAGAAGAGTATAACTCGTCTGTGATTTGTATGCATTGGTGATCCAGAGGGGAGGTAGGGGGATCTGGCAGTAAGGTTGCTGGATTTAAAGTCTGGCAGACCCTCAACTTTATTTCTGGAGTGTCAAGGAGGAGGGCTTGGTATTGGGTGATCCTTCCCCCTGTCATCCACCTGTCCCCTTTCGTTTCCAAGACTGCTTGCACCCGGTGAGGCGTATACACTGTAGTGGGCTGACCCAGGGTCAGCTTAGATGCCTCCTTAACCATAAGAGCAGTGGCTGCTACTGCCCGGAGGCAAGTGGGCCACCCTCTGGCCACCTCATCTAGTTATTTTGAGAGATAAGCCACAGGTTGTAATACGGGCCCCATCATCTGCTCTAACACCCCAAGAGCAGTTCCTGTCCTTCCAGAAACATAGAGTCTAAAAGGCTTCTCCAGGTTGGGGAGGCCTAAAGCTGGGGCTGTAGTGATGGACTCTTTTAGGGCATTAAAGGCCACCTTGCAGGTCTCATGCCAGTCGAGTGGCTCTTCCTCTTTCCCCCTTAAATTTTCATATAGGGGTCTGGCCAGATTGCCATAATTAGGAATCCAGATCCTGCAAAACCCGGTCCTTCCTAAAAATCCCCTAAGCTGTTGTTTTGTTTGGGGGTACGGGGTATTTAAGGTGAGGGATCTCCCCTCGGGGTCAGGCATTCTTTTTCTCTCCGTAATTATAAATCCAAGGTATTTTACTTGGGTTAAGCTAATCTGAGCTTACTTGGGGGATACTCGATAACCCTTTTCATACAGGAAAGTTAGCGTTTTAAATAGTGTCCATTTGAGAGCTGGTAAAATCTGGCCTAGCTATGAGCAAGTCATCCACATACTGTATTAGACTACTGTTTGTTAAAGTTAATTCCCTTAGTTCTCTCCCCGAGGAAGTCCCGAAGATATGAGGGCTGTCCCCAAACCCTTGGGGTAGTCGAGTCCAATTGAGAGCTCTATGGTCTCTCTTGATTCCAAGTCCCGCCACTCAAAAGCAAAGAGTTTTTGGGATTCAGGATGGAGAGGAATGCAGAAGAAAGCAAGTTGAAGGTCCAAGACTGAGAAATACTTGGCATTTCCTGGGACTTGGGATAGGAGGGTATATGGGTTTGGGACTATGGGGTGGATGGGAACCACAGCTTCATTAACAGCTCTTAGATCCTGGACGAATCGGTAAGATCCATCTGGTTTTTGAACGGGCAAGATTGGGGTGTTGCAGGGGGACTCACAGCTGATTCGAGTTCCAGTATCTCGGTATTTGTTAACTAATGGTCTAAGACCCTCAAGAGCTACTGGTTTTAAGGGATATTGTCTTTTCCAGGGCTAGGGAGCATTTGGTCTCAGAGAAATCTTTACTGGTGGAACATTTATGGCTAAACCAGGGCTGGAGACATCCCACACCTGGGGATTGACCTCATCTAGACAAGGGACAGACTCCTCCTTTTCTACCTCTGACTGTAAATATTCAGACATAGGCAAAGAAAATTATCGACTTCTACCTTTGTGTCCCCAAGTCACTCTGGTTTGGAGGCGAATGTATTATCCTCACCATGGAAAATTTGGAAGCTGTTAACATGAAAAATTTAAAGAGTCACGCAGAGGCTAGTCACTCTAAGCTAACCCCTAAGACATTTATTGACTGATTTCTAGCTTCTTTCCTTTAACCTTTTTCATCTACAGTAATCCTGTGTGTTCCTTTTAGTTAGGGATTCATTTTTAGACTATCCTGACTCTTCCACTACGTTCCAGTTTTGGGTCTGATTCACTTACAGATGTGCCAAGTGCTTCCTGAATACTATAGAACATATTTTATGTTTAAAATACTTCCATGCTTATGTAGTGAGTCAATGATTTTAAGTTTATTTGTTACACATTTCAATGTAAAAGTCAATGTGTGAACTAACATATTCACGACTTGGAAAAGTTGGCTTTTTTTTGCTGTGTGTTTGAACTCCTCACCCGACCAAAGCTCATGGAGAGGACTATTGTTTTTCTAAAATGGTTATAGTGTTGTTTATTTTCTGGTAATTGAATTAGGGTGTGAGTTGCAAAGCTTGTGTTTCTGTTCATTTCATTCCATCTGTTCGGCTTTCTTTCTCTCTCCTGAGTCAGAGAGTAACTTCCCATTGGTTGTCCAGTTACCAAGGTTGGTGTCCATGCACCCGTGCTGGTCTCTCCATACATGTCCGGGTGTCCTGTGAAACACTAAGCTTAATTTATTTGGAAATGACCTAGCTGTTCAATACACTGTCATCACTCAGTTGAGCAGAGGGAGAGAAATTCAAGTGACAAAACTCCAGAGAAGCTAGTGTCAGAGCGCCCCGGCGTGGCATGCGTGCAGGGTTTGGGGGGAGGGGGGCAGGGGAGCGGAGCGCGGAGATCTCAGGTGTCCTCCCACCCTGGGCCTCTCCAGGCTCGCCGCTGCTCAGTGGCCTCCCCCCGCCCCCATCGCTTTGGCTGCTGAGGGCCGGGTGGTCTCTGCAGCTGCCCGGCATCCTGCCCGAGGCCCCCCCTGCCCACACGCTGTCTTCCAGTCTCTCTCTGAACCCTCGACTCTTTCTGCCTCTGTCTCACCTGGCTGGGGTGCGTGCGAGTGCCTGTCCGTGTGCCTGGCTGTCACTCGTCCGCTCTCTCAGGAAGGTCCTGTGCTGGGCCCGTGGCGTGGGGGCAGGGCGGGCCTCGGTTTGGGGACAGGGAGGGGCTGAGGCACTCCAGGGCGTTTGCACAGCCGGCAGGATGGGCGCCTGGGGCCCCGGCTGGGCTGCCCCTAAGCCCGCAGGAGGCTCCGGGGACCGCGGCCCCGGGCCGACGCCCCGCTCGTCCGGAGCCACGTGACCCTGAGCAGCGAACGGGATGGTGGGGGGCGGGGGGTGGGGGGCCACCGAGACGTCCTCCCCGCTCAAGCCACCCCCCTCCCCAACCGCCGCCAGAGATCCCGCAGCCTCGCCAGGCCGCTCGGGGTCCGGGAAGTGCCCCGGGCCGGGCCAGGCGCATGCTGGCCGGGGGTGGCGTCGGCTGGTCTCCCAGCTGCAGGGCCTGTCCCGGTTTTTCCCATCAGTTTCAACAGTGACGGTCACCCCACTTTGTGAGTCGTCTAGATTTCTCACTGACACCCCTGTTAGGGAGTGGCTTTTTAGAGAGATAGGGAAGGTCACTTGGGGGATGTTAGTCATGAGAGAAAATAAGGGCTCAGGTGGGATTGCAGATGTCATCCAGGGGGTAAATAGAGACAGTTGTTGCTGGTACCAAGACATGAAGTTTTTTGTCCCCCTTTTCCCAAAAGGCCATATTACGACCACATGGGGGCGCTGAGTAACAGCCCATAGCTCGGCTGGAAGGGTGGGCCTTTGATATTGATACCCTGGGATGGGTTGGACATACCCCCAACCTTTGTCATTAATGCAGATGCAGCCCGGGCTGCTTAGGTTGAGTTGAGAAGCAGTGTGGTTTGCAAGTGAACATGCCTCGTTTAGGGAGAGATCAATAGCCATACAGGGAGATATGATTAGAAAGAGGAAGAACATCATATGATGCATTTTACTTATCTGAGGCAGGATTGATGGGGTTCTGCTTGAACAAGAGCCTGAGATCTTCAACAGGTTCACAGGAATAGCTGTCCTCTGGCTTTGGAGTCTCAGTTTCTGTCTCCCCCTCCTGTAGGCCATAGGGTTTTATTCTAGAATTGTGGACCCAGGCAGATAGACCCTTCACTTTTACAGCAGTTGAAGTCACTAGAACAACCTGATATGGCCCTGTCCATTTCTCGGACAGCTGGTTTGGACTCCCTTTTTCTTGCCAGGTCTTTACTGATACTTGATCCCCTGGCTTTACCTGGGGATTTTTCAAGTCTTCCTGTGGTTTGTTCTCCATACCGTTGGAGTTCTTGCTGAAACCTTCCCAGGTCAATTATATGTTTTAAGAGTGTATTGGCATCCTCGTCAAGAAACAAATCAGAAGTTCAAAATGGTCGTCCATACATCATTTCATAAGGACTTAACAATAGTGGCCGTTTGGGGGATGTCCGTATCCTCAGGAGGGCTATGGGCAGCATATGTGTCCACTTATTATGTGTTTCTGACATAGCTTAGCCAGAGCCCTTTTAAGAGTCTGGTTGGCTCTCTCTACCTTTCCTGAAGCTTGAGGCCTCCAGGATGAGCGGAGCTGGTATTTTATGCCTAAGCATGCGGCTAGGTTCTGGGGTATCGTGGCTGTAAGTGAGGGCCTGTTGTCACTCTGAAGTGACCGAGGCAGCCCAAACCTAGGCACTATCTCCTTCAGCAGAGCTTTACAGACTTCTGTAGCTCTCTCAGTCTCAGTAGGGAACGCTTCGATCCATCCTGTGAATGTGTCAATAAAGACTAGCAAGTAAGAAAACCCTTGGGTCTTGGGCATGGCTGTAAATTCTACTTGCCAGTCCACTCCTGGGTATGATCCCCGATGTTGGACAGGTGTAATTAGAGGAGGTCTGGTTTTTGGGTTATTTTTTAGACAGGTGTCACAATTTTGTGTGACCTGTTTAACAACCTTAGCTAACTGAGGATGGGAGAGAATAGGCTTAAGCAAGATTTCTAGATTATCTTTTCCAAAATGGGCGCTCTTATGTAAGGAGTTAGTAATGTTTTAAACCTGAGAATCAGGGAGTATTATTCGGGCCTGATCAGGCTGAAACCACCCATGTGACCCAATCTCCCAGCCCCGCTCAGCATATCGGGAATGTCCCCCTGGAGTAAAATCTGGAGTCAGGGTTTCCTTGGGGAAAAGGGGGCAGATAGCAGTGGCAGAGGTAGCTTCCCCGGCAGCTCGTCCTGCCTCTTGATCAGCTTTCCTATTTCCCTGAGCCTCTTTTTCTTGCCCCTTTTGGTGACTCTTGCAGTGGATGACAGCTAATTTTGCAGGAAGTTTGACTGCCTCCAGGAGCCTGAGAATGAGCTCTTTGTGTTTAATAGCAGAGCTTCGGGCACTGAGCATTCCTCTTTCTTTCCAAATTGCTGCACGGGCATGCAGAATGAGGAAAGCATACTTAGAGTCCATACACACATTAATCCTCTTTCCTTCTCCTAACTCCAAAGCTCTTGTCAGGGCAAAATGTTCACCTTTCTGGGCTGAGGTGTCTGGGGGAAGAGACCCACTTTCCTTAGTTTCTTCCAGGCTCGCTACAGCATATCCTGCTTTCCTTTCTCCCTTTTCTACAAAACTGCTGCCATCTGTGTGCCAGTTTTCCTCTGGGTCAGATAAAGGTGTCTCTGATAGGTCCCGGTGAGAAGAGTATAACTCGTCTGTGATTTGTATGCATTGGTGAACCAGAGGGGAGGTAGGGGGATCTGGCTGTAAGGTTGCTGGATTTAAAGTCTGGCAGACCCTCAACTTTATTTCTGGAGTGTCAAGGAGGAGGGCTTGGTATTGGGTGATCCTTCCCCCTGTCATCCACCTGTCCCCTTTCGTTTCCAAGACTGCTTGCACCCGGTGAGGCGTATACACTGTAGTGGGCTGACCCAGGGTCAGCTTAGATGCCTCCTTAACCATAAGAGCAGTGGCTGCTACTGCCCGGAGGCAAGTGGGCCACCCTCTGGACACCTCATCTAGTTATTTTGAGAGATAAGCCACAGGTTGTAATACGGGCCCCATCATCTGCTCTAACACCCCAAGAGCAGTTCCTGTCCTTCCAGAAACATAGAGTCTAAAAGGCTTCTCCAGGTTGGGGAGGCCTAAAGCTGGGGCTGTAGTGATGGACTCTTTTAGGGCATTAAAGGCCACCTTGCAGGTCTCATGCCAGTCGAGTGGCTCTTCCTCTTTCCCCCTTAAATTTTCATATAGGGGTCTGGCCAGATTGCCATAATTAGGAATCCAGATCCTGCAAAACCCGGTCCTTCCTAAAAATCCCCTAAGCTGTTGTTTTGTTTGGGGGTACGGGGTATTTAAGATGAGGGATCTCCCCTCGGGGTCAGGCATTCTTTTTCTCTCCGTAATTATAAATCCAAGGTATTTTACTTGGGTTAAGCTAATCTGAGCTTACTTGGGGGATACTCGATAACCCTTTTCATACAGGAAAGTTAGCGTTTTAAATAGTGTCCATTTGAGAGCTGGTAAAATCTGGCCTAGCTATGAGCAAGTCATCCACATACTGTATTAGACTACTGTTTGTTAAAGTTAATTCCCTTAGTTTTCTCCCCGAGGAAGTCCCGAAGATATGAGGGCTGTCCCCAAACCCTTGGGGTAGTCGAGTCCAATTGAGAGCTCTATGGTCTCTCTTGATTCCAAGTCCCGCCACTCAAAAGCAAAGAGTTTTTGGGATTCAGGATGGAGAGGAATGCAGAAGAAAGCAAGTTGAAGGTCCAAGACTGAGAAATACTTGGCATTTCCTGGGACTTGGGATAGGAGGGTATATGGGTTTGGGACTATGGGGTGGATGGGAACCACAGCTTCATTAACAGCTCTTAGATCCTGGACGAATCGGTAAGATCCATCTGGTTTTTGAACGGGCAAGATTGGGGTGTTGCAGGGGGACTCACAGCTGATACGAGTTCCAGTATCTCGGTATTTGTTAACTAATGGCCTAAGACCCTCAAGAGCTACTGGTTTTAAGGGATATTGTCTTTTCCAGGGCTAGGGAGCATTTGGTCTCAGAGAAATCTTTACTGGTGGAACATTTATGGCTAAACCAGGGCTGGAGACATCCCACACCTGGGGATTGACCTCATCTAGTCAAGGGACAGACTCCTCCTTTTCTACCTCTGACTGTAAATATTCAGACATAGGCAAAGAAAATTATCGACTTCTACCTTTGTGTCCCCAAGTCACTCTGGTTTGGAGGCGAATGTATTATCCTCACCATGGAAAATTTGGAAGCTGTTAACATGAAAAATTTAAAGAGTCACGCAGAGGCTAGTCACTCTAAGCTAACCCTTAGACATTTATTGACTGATTTCTAGCTTCTTTCCTTTAACCTTTTTCATCTACAGTAATCCTGTGTGTTCCTTTTAGTTAGGGATTCATTTTTAGACTATCCTGACTCTTCCACTACGTTCCAGTTTTGGGTCTGATTCACTTACAGATGTGCCAAGTGCTTCCTGAATACTATAGAACATATTTTATGTTTAAAATACTTCCATGCTTATGTAGTGAGTCACTGATTTTAAGTTTATTTGTTACACATTTCAATGTAAAAGTCAATGTGTGAACTAACATATTCACGACTTGGAAAAGTTGGCTTTTTTTTGCTGTGTGTTTGAACTCCTCACCCGACCAAAGCTCATGGAGAGGTCTATTGTTTTTCTAAAATGGTTATAGTGTTGTTTATTTTCTGGTAATTGAATTAGGGTGTGAGTTGCAAAGCTTGTGTTTCTGTTCATTTCATTCCATCTGTTCGGGTTTCTTTCTCTCTCCTGAGTCAGAGAGTAACTTCCCATTGGTTGTCCAGTTACCAAGGTTGGTGTCCATGCACCCGTGCTGGTCTCTCCATACATGTCCGGGTGTCCTGTGAAACACTAAGCTTAATTTATTTGGAAATGACCTAGCTGTTCAATACACTGTCATCACTCAGTTGAGCAGAGGGAGAGAAATTCAAGTGACAAAACTCCAGAGAAGCTAGTGTCAGAGCGCCCCGGCGTGGCATGCGTGCAGGGGGTTGGGGGGAGGGGGGCGGGGAGCGGAGCGCGGAGATCTCAGGTGTCCTCCCACCCTGGACCTCTCCAGGCTCGCTGCTGCTCAGTGGCCTCCCCCTGCCCCCATCGCTTTGGCTGCTGAGGGCCGGGTGGTCTCTGCAGCTGCCCGGCATCCTGCCCGAGGCCCCCCCTGCCCACACGCTGTCTTCCAGTCTCTCTCTGAACCCTCGACTCTTTCTGCCTCTGTCTCACCTGGCTTGGGTGCGTGCGAGTGCCTGTCCGTGTGCCTGGCTGTCACTCGTCCGCTCTCTCAGGAAGGTCCTGTGCTGGGCCCGTGGCGTGGGGGCAGGGCGGGCCTCGGTTTGGGGACAGGGAGGGGCTGAGGCACTCCAGGGCGTTTGCACAGCCGGCAGGATGGTCGCCTGGGGCCCCGGCTGGGCTGCCCCTAAGCCCGCAGGAGGCTCCGGGGACCGCGGCCCCGGGCCGACGCCCCGCTCGTCCGGAGCCAAGTGACCCTGAGCAGCGAACGGGATGGTGGGGTGCGGGGGGTGGGGGGCCACCGAGACGTCCTCCCCGCTCAAGCCACCCCCCTCCCCAACCGCCGCCAGAGATCCCGCAGCCTCGCCAGGCCGCTCGGGGTCCGGGAAGCGCCCCGGGCCGGGCCAGGCGCATGCTGGCCGGGGGTGGCGTCGGCTGGTCTCCCAGCTGCAGGGCCTGTCCCGGTTTTTCCCATCAGTTTCAACAGTGACGGTCACCCCACACTGTGAGTCGTCTAGATTTCTCACTGACACCCCTGTTAGGGAGTGGCTTTTTAGAGAGATAGGGAAGGTCACTTGGGGGATGTTAGTCATGAGAGAAAATGAGGTCTCAGTTGGGATTGCAGATGTCATCCAGGGGGTAAATAGAGACAGTTGTTGCTGGTACCAAGACATGAAGTTTTTTGTCCCCCTTTTCCCAAAAGGCCATATTACGACCACATGGGGGCGCTGAGTAACAGCCCATAGCTCGGCTGGAAGGGTGGGCCTTTGATATTGATACCTTGGGATGGGTTGGACATACCCCCAACCTTTGTCATTAATTCAGATGCAGCCCAGACTGCTTAGGTTGAGTTGAGAAGCAGTGTGGTTTGCAAGTGAACATGCCTCGTTTAGGGAGAGATCAATAGCCATACAGGGAGATATGATTAGAAAGAGGAAGAACATCATATGATGCATTTTACTTATCTGAGGCAGGATTGATGGGGTTCTGCTTGAACAAGAGCCTGAGATCTTCAACAGGTTCACAGGAATAGCTGTCCTCTGGCTTTGGAGTCTCAGTTTCTGTCTCCCCCTCCTGTAGGCCATAGGGTTTTATTCTAGAATTGTGGACCCAGGCAGATAGACCCTTCACTTTTACAGCAGTTGAAGTCACTAGAACAACCTGATATGGCCCTGTCCATTTCTCGGACAGCTGGTTTGGACTCCCTTTTTCTTGCCAGGTCTTTACTGATACTTGATCCCCTGGCTTTACCTGGGGATTTTTCAAGTCTTCCTGTGGTTTGTTCTCCATACCGTTGGAGTTCTTGCTGAAACCTTCCCAGGTCCATTATATGTTTTAAGAGTGTATTGGCATCCTCGTCAAGAAACAAATCAGAAGTTCAGAATGGTCGTCCATACATCATTTCATAAGGACTTAACAATAGTGGCCGTTTGGGGGATGTCCGTATCCTCATGAGGGCTATGGGCAGCATATGTGTCCACTTATTATGTGTTTCTGACATAGCTTAGCCAGAGCCCTTTTAAGAGTCTGGTTGGCTCTCTCTACCTTTCCTGAAGCTTGAGGCCTCCAGGATGAGCGGAGCTGGTATTTTATGCCTAAGCATGCGGCTAGGTTCTGGGGTATCGTGGCTGTAAGTGAGGGCCTGTTGTCACTCTGAAGTGACCGAGGCAGCCCAAACCTAGGCACTATCTCCTTCAGCAGAGCTTTACAGACTTCTGTAGCTCTCTCAGTCTCAGTAGGGAACGCTTCGATCCATCCTGTGAATGTGTCAATAAAGACTAGCAAGTAAGAAAACCCTTGGGTCTTGGGCATGGCTGTAAATTCTACTTGCCAGTCTGCTCCTGGGTATGATCCCCGATGTTGGACAGGTGTAATTAGAGGAGGTCTGGTTTTTGGGTTATTTTTTAGACAGGTGTCACAATTTTGTGTGACCTGTTTAACAACCTTAGCTAACTGAGGATGGGAGAGAATAGGCTTAAGCAAGATTTCTAGATTATCTTTTCCAAAATGGGCGCTCTTATGTAAGGAGTTAGTAATGTTTTAAACCTGAGAATCAGGGAGTACTATTCGGGCCTGATCAGGCTGAAACCACCCATGTGACCCAATCTCCCAGCCCCGCTCAGCATATCGGGAATGTCCCCCTGGGGTAAAATCTGGAGTCAGGGTTTCCTTGGGGAAAAGGGGGCAGATAGCAGTGGCAGAGGTAGCTTCCCCGGCAGCTCGTCCTGCCTCTTGATCAGCTTTCCTATTTCCCTGAGCCTCTTTTTCTTGCCCCTTTTGGTGACTCTTGCAGTGGATGAGAGCTAATTTTGCAGGAAGTTTGACTGCCTCCAGGAGCCTGAGAATGAGCTCTTTGTGTTTAATAGCAGAGCTTCGGGCACTGAGCATCCCTCTTTCTTTCCAAATTGCTGCACGGGCATGCAGAATGAGGAAAGCATACTTAGAGTCCATACACACATTAATCCTCTTTCCTTCTCCTAACTCCAAAGCTCTTGTCAGGGCAAAAAGTTCAGCTTTCTGGGCTGAGGTGTCTGGGGGAAGAGACCCACTTTCCTTAGTTTCTTCCAGGCTCGCTACAGCATATCCTGCTTTCCTGTCTCCCTTTTCTACAAAACTGCTGCCATCTGTGTGCCAGTTTTCCTCTGGGTCAGATAAAGGTGTCTCTGATAGGTCCCGGCGAGAAGAGTATAACTCGTCTGTGATTTGTATGCATTGGTGATCCAGAGGGGAGGTAGGGGGATCTGGCAGTAAGGTTGCTGGATTTAAAGTCTGGCAGACCCTCAACTTTATTTCTGGAGTGTCAAGGAGGAGGGCTTGGTATTGGGTGATCCTTCCCCCTGTCATCCACCTGTCCCCTTTCGTTTCCAAGACTGCTTGCACCCGGTGAGGCGTATACACTGTAGTGGGCTGACCCAGGGTCAGCTTAGATGCCTCCTTAACCATAAGAGCAGTGGCTGCTACTGCCCGGAGGCAAGTGGGCCACCCTCTGGCCACCTCATCTAGTTATTTTGAGAGATAAGCCACAGGTTGTAATACGGGCCCCATCATCTGCTCTAACACCCCAAGAGCAGTTCCTGTCCTTCCAGAAACATAGAGTCTAAAAGGCTTCTCCAGGTTGGGGAGGCCTAAAGCTGGGGCTGTAGTGATGGACTCTTTTAGGGCATTAAAGGCCACCTTGCAGGTCTCATGCCAGTCGAGTGGCTCTTCCTCTTTCCCCATTAAATTTTCATATAGGGGTCTGGCCAGATTGCCATAATTAGGAATCCAGATCCTGCAAAACCCGGTCCTTCCTAAAAATCCCCTAAGCTGTTGTTTTGTTTGGGGGTACGGGGTATTTAAGATGAGGGATCTCCCCTCGGGGTCAGGCATTCTTTTTCTCTCCGTAATTATAAATCCAAGGTATTTTACTTGGGTTAAGCTAATCTGAGCTTACTTGGGGGATACTCGATAACCCTTTTCATACAGGAAAGTTAGCGTTTTAAATAGTGTCCATTTGAGAGCTGGTAAAATCTGGCCTAGCTATGAGCAAGTCATCCACATACTGTATTAGACTACTGTTTGTTAAAGTTAATTCCCTTAGTTCTCTCCCCGAGGAAGTCCCGAAGATATGAGGGCTGTCCCCAAACCCTTGGGGTAGTCGAGTCCAAGTGAGAGCTCTATGGTCTCTCTTGATTCCAAGTCCCGCCACTCAAAAGCAAAGAGTTTTTGGGATTCAGGATGGAGAGGAATGCAGAAGAAAGCAAGTTGAAGGTCCAAGACTGAGAAATACTTGGCATTTCCTGGGACTTGGGATAGGAGGGTATATGGGTTTGGGACTATGGGGTGGATGGGAACCACAGCTTCATTAACAGCTCTTAGATCCTGGACGAATCGGTAAGATCCATCTGGTTTTTGAACGGGCAAGATTGGGGTGTTGCAGGGGGACTCACAGCTGATTCGAGTTCCAGTATCTCGGTATTTGTTAACTAATGGTCTAAGACCCTCAAGAGCTACTGGTTTTAAGGGATATTGTCTTTTCCAGGGCTAGGGAGCATTTGGTCTCAGAGAAATCTTTACTGGTGGAACATTTATGGCTAAACCAGGGCTGGAGACATCCCACACCTGGGGATTGACCTCATCTAGACAAGGGACAGACTCCTCCTTTTCTACCTCTGACTGTAAATATTCAGACATAGGCAAAGAAAATTATCGACTTCTACCTTTGTGTCCCCAAGTCACTCTGGTTTGGAGGCGAATGTATTATCCTCACCATGGAAAATTTGGAAGCTGTTAACATGAAAAATTTAAAGAGTCACGCAGAGGCTAGTCACTCTAAGCTAACCCCTAAGACATTTATTGACTGATTTCTAGCTTCTTTCCTTTAACCTTTTTCATCTACAGTAATCCTGTGTGTTCCTTTTAGTTAGGGATTCATTTTTAGACTATCCTGACTCTTCCACTACGTTCCAGTTTTGGGTCTGATTCACTTACAGATGTGCCAAGTGCTTCCTGAATACTATAGAACATATTTTATGTTTAAAATACTTCCATGCTTATGTAGTGAGTCAATGATTTTAAGTTTATTTGTTACACATTTCAATGTAAAAGTCAATGTGTGAACTAACATATTCACGACTTGGAAAAGTTGGCTTTTTTTTGCTGTGTGTTTGAACTCCTCACCCGACCAAAGCTCATGGAGAGGTCTATTGTTTTTCTAAAATGGTTATAGTGTTGTTTATTTTCTGGTAATTGAATTAGGGTGTGAGTTGCAAAGCTTGTGTTTCTGTTCATTTCATTCCATCTGTTCGGGTTTCTTTCTCTCTCCTGAGTCAGAGAGTAACTTCCCATTGGTTGTCCAGTTACCAAGGTTGGTGTCCATGCATCCGTGCTGGTCTCTCCATACATGTCCGGGTGTCCTGTGAAACACTAAGCTTAATTTATTTGGAAATGACCTAGCTGTTCAATACACTGTCATCACTCAGTTGAGCAGAGGGAGAGAAATTCAAGTGACAAAACTCCAGAGAAGCTAGTGTCAGAGCGCCCCGGCGTGGCATGCGTGCAGGGTTTGGGGGGAGGGGGGCGGGGAGCGGAGCGCGGAGATCTCAGGTGTCCTCCCACCCTGGGCCTCTCCAGGCTCGCCGCTGCTCAGTGGCCTCCCCCCGCCCCCATCGCTTTGGCTGCTGAGGGCCGGGTGGTCTCTGCAGCTGCCCGGCATCCTGCCCGAGGCCCCCCCTGCCCACACGCTGTCTTCCAGTCTCTCTCTGAACCCTCGACTCTTTCTGCCTCTGTCTCACCTGGCTGGGGTGCGTGCGAGTGCCTGTCCGTGTGCCTGGCTGTCACTCGTCCGCTCTCTCAGGAAGGTCCTGTGCTGGGCCCGTGGCGTGGGGGCAGGGCGGGCCTCGGTTTGGGGACAGGGAGGGGCTGAGGCACTCCAGGGCGTTTGCACAGCCGGCAGGATGGGCGCCTGGGGCCCCGGCTGGGCTGCCCCTAAGCCCGCAGGAGGCTCCGGGGACCGCAGCCCCGGGCCGACGCCCCGCTCGTCCGGAGCCACGTGACCCTGAGCAGCGAACGGGATGGTGGGGGGCGGGGGGTGGGGGGCCACCGAGACGTCCTCCCCGCTCAAGCCACCCCCCTCCCCAACCGCCGCCAGAGATCCCGCAGCCTCGCCAGGCCGCTCGGGGTCCGGGAAGCGCCCCGGGCCGGGCCAGGCGCATGCTGGCCGGGGGTGGCGTCGGCTGGTCTCCCAGCTGCAGGGCCTGTCCCGGTTTTTCCCATCAGGTTCAACAGTGACGGTCACCCCACACTGTGAGTCGTCTAGATTTCTCACTGACACCCCTGTTAGGGAGTGGCTTTTTAGAGAGATAGGGAAGGTCACTTGGGGGATGTTAGTCATGAGAGAAAATAAGGGCTCAGGTGGGATTGCAGATGTCATCCAGGGGGTAAATAGAGACAGTTGTTGCTGGTACCAAGACATGAAGTTTTTTGTCCCCCTTTTCCCAAAAGGCCATATTACGACCACATGGGGGCGCTGAGTAACAGCCCATAGCTCGGCTGGAAGGGTGGGCCTTTGATATTGATACCCTGGGATGGGTTGGACATACCCCCAACCTTTGTCATTAATGCAGATGCAGCCCGGGCTGCTTAGGTTGAGTTGAGAAGCAGTGTGGTTTGCAAGTGAACATGCCTCGTTTAGGGAGAGATCAATAGCCATACAGGGAGATATGATTAGAAAGAGGAAGAACATCATATGATGCATTTTACTTATCTGAGGCAGGATTGATGGGGTTCTGCTTGAACAAGAGCCTGAGATCTTCAACAGGTTCACAGGAATAGCTGTCCTCTGGCTTTGGAGTCTCAGTTTCTGTCTCCCCCTCCTGTAGGCCATAGGGTTTTATTCTAGAATTGTGGACCCAGGCAGATAGACCCTTCATTTTACAGCAGTTGAAGTCACTAGAACAACCTGATATGGCCCTGTCCATTTCTCAGACAGCTGGTTTGGACTCCCTTTTTCTTGCCAGGTCTTTACTGATACTTGATCCCCTGGCTTTACCTGGGGATTTTTCAAGTCTTCCTGTGGTTTGTTCTCCATACCGTTGGAGTTCTTGCTGAAACCTTCCCAGGTCAATTATATGTTTTAAGAGTGTATTGGCATCCTCGTCAAGAAACAAATCAGAAGTTCAGAATGGTCGTCCATACATCATTTCATAAGGACTTAACAATAGTGGCCGTTTGGGGGATGTCCGTATCCTCATGAGGGCTATGGGCAGCATATGTGTCCACTTATTATGTGTTTCTGACATAGCTTAGCCAGAGCCCTTTTAAGAGTCTGGTTGGCTCTCTCTACCTTTCCTGAAGCTTGAGGCCTCCAGGATGAGCGGAGCTGGTATTTTATGCCTAAGCATGCGGCTAGGTTCTGGGGTATCGTGGCTGTAAGTCAGGGCCTGTTGTCATTCTGAAGTGACCGAGGCAGCCCAAACCTAGGCACTATCTCCTTCAGCAGAGCTTTACAGACTCCTGTAGCTCTCTCAGTCTCAGTAGGGAACGCTTCGATCCATCCTGTGAATGTGTCAATAAAGACTAGCAAGTAAGAAATCCCTTGGGTCTTGGGCATGGCTGTAAATTCTACTTGCCAGTCCGCTCCTGGGTATGATCCCCGATGTTGGACAGGTGTAATTAGAGGAGGTCTGGTTTTTGGGTTATTTTTTAGACAGGTGTCACAATTTTGTGTGACCTGTTTAACAACCTTAGCTAACTGAGGATGGGAGAGAATAGGCTTAAGCAAGATTTCTAGATTATCTTTTCCAAAATGGGCGCTCTTATGTAAGGAGTTAGTAATGTTTTAAACCTGAGAATCAGGGAGTACTATTCGGGCCTGATCAGGCTGAAACCACCCATGTGACCCAATCTCCCAGCCCCGCTCAGCATATCGGGAATGTCCCCCTGGGGTAAAATCTGGAGTCAGGGTTTCCTTGGGGAAAAGGGGGCAGATAGCAGTGGCAGAGGTAGCTTCCCCGGCAGCTCGTCCTGCCTCTTGATCAGCTTTCCTATTTCCCTGAGCCTCTTTTTCTTGCCCCTTTTGGTGACTCTTGCAGTGGATGAGAGCTAATTTTGCAGGAAGTTTGACTGCCTCCAGGAGCCTGAGAATGAGCTCTTTGTGTTTAATAGCAGAGCTTCGGGCACTGAGCATCCCTCTTTCTTTCCAAATTGCTGCACGGGCATGCAGAATGAGGAAAACATACTTAGAGTCCATACACACATTAATCCTCTTTCCTTCTCCTAACTCCAAAGCTCTTGTCAGGGCAAAAAGTTCAGCTTTCTGGGCTGAGGTGTCTGGGGGAAGAGACCCACTTTCCTTAGTTTCTTCCAGGCTCGCTACAGCATATCCTGCTTTCCTGTCTCCCTTTTCTACAAAACTGCTGCCATCTGTGTGCCAGTTTTCCTCTGGGTCAGATAAAGGTGTCTCTGATAGGTCCCGGCGAGAAGAGTATAACTCGTCTGTGATTTGTATGCATTGGTGATCCAGAGGGGAGGTAGGGGGATCTGGCAGTAAGGTTGCTGGATTTAAAGTCTGGCAGACCCTCAACTTTATTTCTGGAGTGTCAAGGAGGAGGGCTTGGTATTGGGTGATCCTTCCCCCTGTCATCCACCTGTCCCCTTTCGTTTCCAAGACTGCTTGCACCCGGTGAGGCGTATACACTGTAGTGGGCTGACCCAGGGTCAGCTTAGATGCCTCCTTAACCATAAGAGCAGTGGCTGCTACTGCCCGGAGGCAAGTGGGCCACCCTCTGGCCACCTCATCTAGTTATTTTGAGAGATAAGCCACAGGTTGTAATACGGGCCCCATCATCTGCTCTAACACCCCAAGAGCAGTTCCTGTCCTTCCAGAAACATAGAGTCTAAAAGGCTTCTCCAGGTTGGGGAGGCCTAAAGCTGGGGCTGTAGTGATGGACTCTTTTAGGGCATTAAAGGCCACCTTGCAGGTCTCATGCCAGTCGAGTGGCTCTTCCTCTTTCCCCCTTAAATTTTCATATAGGGGTCTGGCCAGATTGCCATAATTAGGAATCCAGATCCTGCAAAACCCGGTCCTTCCTAAAAATCCCCTAAGCTGTTGTTTTGTTTGGGGGTACGGGGTATTTAAGATGAGGGATCTCCCCTCGGGGTCAGGCATTCTTTTTCTCTCCGTAATTATAAATCCAAGGTATTTTACTTGGGTTAAGCTAATCTGAGCTTACTTGGGGGATACTCGATAACCCTTTTCATACAGGAAAGTTAGCGTTTTAAATAGTGTCCATTTGAGAGCTGGTAAAATCTGGCCTAGCTATGAGCAAGTCATCCACATACTGTATTAGACTACTGTTTGTTAAAGTTAATTCCCTTAGTTCTCTCCCCGAGGAAGTCCCGAAGATATGAGGGCTGTCCCTAAACCCTTGGGGTAGTCGAGTCCAATTGAGAGCTCTATGGTCTCTCTTGATTCCAAGTCCCGCCACTCAAAAGCAAAGAGTTTTTGGGATTCAGGATGGAGAGGAATGCAGAAGAAAGCAAGTTGAAGGTCCAAGACTGAGAAATACTTGGCATTTCCTGGGACTTGGGATAGGAGGGTATATGGGTTTGGGACTATGGGGTGGATGGGAACCACAGCTTCATTAACAGCTCTTAGATCCTGGACGAATCGGTAAGATCCATCTGGTTTTTGAACGGGCAAGATTGGGGTGTTGCAGGGGGACTCACAGCTGATTCGAGTTCCAGTATCTCGGTATTTGTTAACTAATGGTCTAAGACCCTCAAGAGCTACTGGTTTTAAGGGATATTGTCTTTTCCAGGGCTAGGGAGCATTTGGTCTCAGAGAAATCTTTACTGGTGGAACATTTATGGCTAAACCAGGGCTGGAGACATCCCACACCTGGGGATTGACCTCATCTAGACAAGGGACAGACTCCTCCTTTTCTACCTCTGACTGTAAATATTCAGACATAGGCAAAGAAAATTATCGACTTCTACCTTTGTGTCCCCAAGTCACTCTGGTTTGGAGGCGAATGTATTATCCTCACCATGGAAAATTTGGAAGCTGTTAACATGAAAAATTTAAAGAGTCACGCAGAGGCTAGTCACTCTAAGCTAACCCCTAAGACATTTATTGACTGATTTCTAGCTTCTTTCCTTTAACCTTTTTCATCTACAGTAATCCTGTGTGTTCCTTTTAGTTAGGGATTCATTTTTAGACTATCCTGACTCTTCCACTACGTTCCAGTTTTGGGTCTGATTCACTTACAGATGTGCCAAGTGCTTCCTGAATACTATAGAACATATTTTATGTTTAAAATACTTCCATGCTTATGTAGTGAGTCAATGATTTTAAGTTTATTTGTTACACATTTCAATGTAAAAGTCAATGTGTGAACTAACATATTCACGACTTGGAAAAGTTGGCTTTTTTTTGCTGTGTGTTTGAACTCCTCACCCGACCAAAGCTCATGGAGAGGTCTATTGTTTTTCTAAAATGGTTATAGTGTTGTTTATTTTCTGGTAATTGAATTAGGGTGTGAGTTGCAAAGCTTGTGTTTCTGTTCATTTCATTCCATCTGTTCGGGTTTCTTTCTCTCTCCTGAGTCAGAGAGTAACTTCCCATTGGTTGTCCAGTTACCAAGGTTGGTGTCCATGCATCCGTGCTGGTCTCTCCATACATGTCCGGGTGTCCTGTGAAACACTAAGCTTAATTTATTTGGAAATGACCTAGCTGTTCAATACACTGTCATCACTCAGTTGAGCAGAGGGAGAGAAATTCAAGTGACAAAACTCCAGAGAAGCTAGTGTCAGAGCGCCCCGGCGTGGCATGCGTGCAGGGGGTTGGGGGGAGGGGGGCGGGGAGCGGAGCGCGGAGATCTCAGGTGTCCTCCCACCCTGGGCCTCTCCAGGCTCGCCGCTGCTCAGTGGCCTCCCCCCGCCCCCATCGCTTTGGCTGCTGAGGGCCGGGTGGTCTCTGCAGCTGCCCGGCATCCTGCCCGAGGCCCCCCCTGCCCACACGCTGTCTTCCAGTCTCTCTCTGAACCCTCGACTCTTTCTGCCTCTGTCTCACCTGGCTGGGGTGCGTGCGAGTGCCTGTCCGTGTGCCTGGCTGTCACTCGTCCGCTCTCTCAGGAAGGTCCTGTGCTGGGCCCGTGGCGTGGGGGCAGGGCGGGCCTCGGTTTGGGGACAGGGAGGGGCTGAGGCACTCCAGGGCGTTTGCACAGCCGGCAGGATGGGCGCCTGGGGCCCCGGCTGGGCTGCCCCTAAGCCCGCAGGAGGCTCCGGGGACCGCGGCCCCGGGCCGACGCCCCGCTCGTCCGGAGCCACGTGACCCTGAGCAGCGAACGGGATGGTGGGGGGCGGGGGGTGGGGGGCCACCGAGACGTCCTCCCCGCTCAAGCCACCCCCCTCCCCAACCGCCGCCAGAGATCCCGCAGCCTCGCCAGGCCGCTCGGGGTCCGGGAAGCGCCCCGGGCCGGGCCAGGCGCATGCTGGCCGGGGGTGGCGTCGGCTGGTCTCCCAGCTGCAGGGCCTGTCCCGGTTTTTCCCATCAGTTTCAACAGTGACGGTCACCCCACATTGTGAGTCGTCTAGATTTCTCACTGACACCCCTGTTAGGGAGTGGCTTTTTAGAGAGATAGGGAAGGTCACTTGGGGGATGTTAGTCATGAGAGAAAATAAGGGCTCAGGTGGGATTGCAGATGTCATCCAGGGGGTAAATAGAGACAGTTGTTGCTGGTACCAAGACATGAAGTTTTTTGTCCCCCTTTTCCCAAAAGGCCATATTACGACCACATGGGGGCGCTGAGTAACAGCCCATAGCTCGGCTGGAAGGGTGGGCCTTTGATATTGATACCCTGGGATGGGTTGGACATACCCCCAACCTTTGTCATTAATGCAGATGCAGCCCGGGCTGCTTAGGTTGAGTTGAGAAGCAGTGTGGCTTGCAAGTGAACATGCCTCGTTTAGGGAGAGATCAATAGCCATACAGGGAGATATGATTAGAAAGAGGAAGAACATCATATGATGCATTTTACTTATCTGAGGCAGGATTGATGGGGTTCTGCTTGAAGAAGAGCCTGAAATCTTCAACAGGTTCACAGGGATAGCTGTCCTCTGGCTTTGGAGTCTCAGTTTCTGTCTCCCCCTCCTGTAGGCCATAGGGTTTTATTCTAGAATTGTGGACCCAGGCAGATAGACCCTTCACTTTTACAGCAGTTGAAGTCACTAGAACAACCTGATATGGCCCTGTCCATTTCTCGGACAGCTGGTTTGGACTCCCTTTTCCTTGCCAGGTCTTTACTGATACTTGATCCCCTGGCTTTACCTGGGGATTTTTCAAGTCTTCCTGTGGTTTGTTCTCCATACCTTTGGAGTTCTTGCTGAAACCTTCCCAGGTCAATTATATGTTTTAAGAGTGTATTGGCATCCTCGTCAAGAAACAAATCAGAAGTTCAGAATGGTCGTCCATACATCATTTCATAAGGACTTAACAATAGTGGCCGTTTGGGGGATGTCCGTATCCTCAGGAGGGCTATGGGCAGCATATGTGTCCACTTATTATGTGTTTCTGACGTAGCTTAGCCAGAGCCCTTTTAAGAGTCTGGTTGGCTCTCTCTACCTTTCCTGAAGCTTGAGGCCTCCAGGATGAGCGGAGCTGGTATTTTATGCCTAAGCATGCGGCTAGGTTCTGGGGTATCGTGGCTGTAAGTGAGGGCCTGTTGTCACTCTGAAGTGACCGAGGCAGCCCAAACCTAGGCACTATCTCCTTCAGCAGAGCTTTACAGACTTCTGTAGCTCTCTCAGTCTCAGTAGGGAACGCTTCGATCCATCCTGTGAATGTGTCAATAAAGACTAGCAAGTAAGAAAACCCTTGGGTCTTGGGCATGGCTGTAAATTCTACTTACCAGTCCGCTCCTGGGTATGATCCCCGATGTTGGACAGGTGTAATTAGAGGAGATCTGGTTTTTGGCTTATTTTTTAGACAGGTGTCACAATTTTGTGTGACCTGTTTAACAACCTTAGCTAACTGAGGATGGGAGAGAATAGGCTTAAGCAAGATTTCTAGATTATCTTTTCCAAAATGGGCGCTCTTATGTAAGGAGTTAGTAATGTTTTAAACCTGAGAATCAGGGAGTATTATTCGGGCCTGATCAGGCTGAAACCACCCATGTGACCCAATCTCCCAGCCCCGCTCAGCATATCGGGAATGTCCCCCTGGGTTAAAATCTGAAGTCAGGGTTTCCTTGGGGAAAAGGGGGCAGATAGCAGTGGCAGAGGTAGCTTCCCCGGCAGCTCGTCCTGCCTCTTGATCAGCTTTCCTATTTCCCTGAGCCTCTTTTTCTTGCCCCTTTTGGTGACTCTTGCAGTGGATGAGAGCTAATTTTGCAGGAAGTTTGACTGCCTCCAGGAGCCTGAGAATGAGCTCTTTGTGTTTAATAGCAGAGCTTCGGGCACTGAGCATCCCTCTTTCTTTCCAAATTGCTGCACGGGCATGCAGAATGAGGAAAGCATACTTAGAGTCCATACACACATTAATCCTCTTTCCTTCTCCTAACTCCAAAGCTCTTGTCAGGGCAAAAAGTTCAGCTTTCTGGGCTGAGGTGTCTGGGGGAAGAGACCCACTTTCCTTAGTTTCTTCCAGGCTCGCTACAGCATATCCTGCTTTCCTCTCTCCCTTTTCTACAAAACTGCTGCCATCTGTGTGCCAGTTTTCCTCTGGGTCAGATAAAGGTGTCTCTGAAAGGTCCCGGCGAGAAGAGTATAACTCGTCTGTGATTTGTATGCATTGGTGATCCAGAGGGGAGGTAGGGGGATCTGGCAGTAAGGTTGCTGGATTTAAAGTCTGGCAGACCCTCAACTTTATTTCTGGAGTGTCAAGGAGGAGGGCTTGGTATTGGGTGATCCTTCCCCCTGTCATCCACCTGTCCCCTTTCGTTTCCAAGACTGCTTGCACCCGGTGAGGCGTATACACTGTAGTGGGCTGACCCAGGGTCAGCTTAGATGCCTCTTTAACCATAAGAGCAGTGGCTGCTACTGCCCGGAGTCAAGTGGGCCACCCTCTGGCCACCTCATCTAGTTATTTTGAGAGATAAGCCACAGGTTGTAATACGGGCCCCATCATCTGCTCTAACACCCCAAGAGCAGTTCCTGTCCTTCCAGAAACATAGAGTCTAAAAGGCTTCTCCAGGTTGGGGAGGCCTAAAGCTGGGGCTGTAGTGATGGACTCTTTTAGGGCATTAAAGGCCACCTTGCAGGTCTCATGCCAGTCGAGTGGCTCTTCCTCTTTCCCCCTTAAATTTTCATATAGGGATCTGGCCAGATTGCCATAATTAGGAATCCAGATCCTGCAAAACCCGGTCCTTCCTAAAAATCCCCTAAGATGTTGTTTTGTTTGGGGGTACGGGGTATTTAAGATGAGGGATCTCCCCTCGGGGTCAGGCATTCTTTTTCTCTCCGTAATTATAAATCCAAGGTATTTTACTTGGGTTAAGCTAATCTGAGCTTACTTGGGGGATACTCGATAACCCTTTTCATACAGGAAAGTTAGCGTTTTAAATAGTGTCCTTTTGAGAGCTGGTAAAATCTGGCCTAGCTATGAGCAAGTCATCCACATACTGTATTAGACTACTGTTTGTTAAATTAATTCCCTTAGTTCTCTCCCCGAGGAAGTCCCGAAGCTATGAGGGCTGTCCCTAAACCCTTGGGGTAGTCGAGTCCAATTGAGAGCTCTATGGTCTCTCTTGATTCCAAGTCCCGCCACTCAAAAGCAAAGAGTTTTTGGGATTCAGGATGGAGAGGAATGCAGAAGAAAGCAAGTTGAAGGTCCAAGACTGAGAAATACTTGGCATTTCCTGGGACTTGGGATAGGAGGGTATATGGGTTTGGGACTATGGGGTGGATGGGAACCACAGCTTCATTAACAGCTCTTAGATCCTGGACGAATCGGTAAGATCCATCTGGTTTTTGAACGGGCAAGATTGGGGAGTTGCAGGGGGACTCACAGCTGATTCGAGTTCCAGTATCTCGGTATTTGTTAACTAATGGTCTAAGACCCTCAAGAGCTACTGGTTTTAAGGGATATTGTCTTTTCCAGGGCTAGGGAGCATTTGGTCTCAGAGAAATCTTTACTGGTGGAACATTTATGGCTAAACCAGGGCTGGAGACATCCCACACCTGGGGATTGACCTCACCTAGACAAGGGACAGACTCCTCCTTTTCTACCTCTGACTGTAAATATTCAGACATAGGCAAAGAAAATTATCGACTTCTACCTTTGTGTCCCCAAGACACTCTGGTTTGGAGGCGAATGTATTATCCTCACCATGGAAAATTTGGAAGCTGTTAACATGAAAAATTTAGAGTCACGCAGAGGCTAGTCACTCTAAGCTAACACCTAAGACATTTATTGACTGATTTCTAGCTTCTTTCCTTTAACCTTTTTCATCTACAGTAATCCTGTGTGTTCCTTTTAGTTAGGGATTCATTTTTAGACTATCCTGACTCTTCCACTACGTTTCAGTTTTGGGTCTGATTCACTTACAGATGTGCCAAGTGCTTCCTGAATACTATAGAACATATTTAATGTTTAAAATACTTCCATGCTTATGTAGTGAGTCAATGATTTTAAGTTTATTTGTTACACATTTCAATGTAAAAGTCAATGTGTGAACTAACATATTCACGACTTGGAAAAGTTGGCTTTTTTTTGCTGTGTGTTTGAACTCCTCACCCGACCAAAGCCCATGGAGAGGTCTATTGTTTTTCTAAAATGGTTATAGTGTTGTTTATTTTCTGGTAATTGAATTAGGGTGTGAGTTGCAAAGCTTGTGTTTCTGTTCATTTCATTCCATCTGTTCGGGTTTCTTTCTCTCTCCTGAGTCAGAGAGTAACTTCCCATTGGTTGTCCAGTTACCAAGGTTGGTGTCCATGCATCCGTACTGGTCTCTCCATACATGTCCGGGTGTCCTGTGAAACACTAAGCTTAATTTATTTGGAAATGACCTAGCTGTTCAATACACTGTCATCACTCAGTTGAGCAGAGGGAGAGAAATTCAAGTGACAAAACTCCAGAGAAGCTAGTGTCAGAGCGCCCCGGCGTGGCATGCGTGCAGGGGGTTGGGGGGAGGGGGACGGGGAGCGGAGCACGGAGATCTCAGGTGTCCTCCCACCCTGGGCCTCTCCAGGCTCGCCGTTGCTCAGTGGCCTCCCCCCGCCCCCATCGCTTTGGCTGCTGAGGGCCGGGTGGTCTCTGCAGCTGCCCGGCATCCTGCCCGAGGCCCCCCCTGCCCACACGCTGTCTTCCAGTCTCTCTCTGAACCCTCGACTCTTTCTGCCTCTGTCTCACCTGGCTTGGGTGCGTGCGAGTGCCTGTCCGTGTGCCTGGCTGTCACTCGTCCGCTCTCTCAGGAAGGTCCTGTGCTGGGCCCGTGGCGTGGGGGCAGGGCGGGCCTCGGTTTGGGGACAGGGAGGGGCTGAGGCACTCCAGGGCGTTTGCACAGCCGGCAGGATGGGCGCCTGGGGCCCCGGCTGGGCTGCCCCTAAGCCCGCAGGAGGCTCCGGGGACCGCGGCCCCGGGCCGACGCCCCGCTCGTCCGGAGCCACGTGACCCTGAGCAGCGAACGGGATGGTGGGGTGCGGGGGGTGGGGGGCCACCGAGACGTCCTCCCCTCTCAAGCCACCCCCCTCCCCAACCGCCGCCAGAGATCCCGCAGCCTCGCCAGGCCGCTCGGGGTCCGGGAAGCGCCCCGGGCCGGGCCAGGCGCATGCTGGCCGGGGGTGGCGTCGGCTGGTCTCCCAGCTGCAGGGCCTGTCCCGGTTTTTCCCATCAGTTTCAACAGTGACGGTCACCCCACACTGTGAGTCGTCTAGATTTCTCACTGACACCCCTGTTAGGGAGTGGCTTTTTAGAGTGATAGGGAAGGTCACTTGGGGGATGTTAGTCATGAGAGAAAATAAGGGCTCAGGTGGGATTGCAGATGTCATCCAGGGGGTAAATAGAGACAGTTGTTGCTGGTACCAAGACATGAAGTTTTTTGTCCCCCTTTTCCCAAAAGCCATATTACGACCACATGGGGGCGCTGAGTAACAGCCCATAGCTCGGCTGGAAGGGTGGACCTTTGATATTGATACCCTGGGATGTGTTGGACATACCCCCAACCTTTGTCATTAATGCAGATGCAGCCCGGGCTGCTTAGGTTGAGTTGAGAAGCAGTGTGGTTTGCAAGTGAACATGCCTCGTTTAGGGAGAGATCAATAGCCATACAGGGAGATATGATTAGAAAGAGGAAGAACATCATATGATGCATTTTACTTATCTGAGGCAGTATTGATGGGGTTCTGCTTGAAGAAGAGCCTGAGATCTTCAACAGGTTCACAGGAATAGCTGTCCTCTGGCTTTGGAGTCTCAGTTTCTGTCTCCCCCTCCTGTAGGCCATAGGGTTTTATTCTAGAATTGTGGACCCAGGCAGATAGACCCTTCACTTTTACAGCAGTTGAAGTCACTAGAACAACCTGATATGGCCCTGTCCATTTCTCGGACAGCTGGTTTGGACTCCCTTTTTCTTGCCAGGTCTTTACTGATACTTGATCCCCTGGCTTTACCTGGGGATTTTTCAAGTCTTCCTGTGGTTTGTTCTCCATACCGTTGGAGTTCTTGCTGAAACCTTCCCAGGTCCATTATATGTTTTAAGAGTGTATTGGCATCCTCGTCAAGAAACAAATTAGAAGTTCAGAATGGTCGTCCATACATCATTTCATAAGGACTTAACAATAGTGGCCGTTTGGGGGATGTCCGTATCCTCAGGAGGGCTATGGGCAGCATATGTGTCCACTTATTATGTGTTTCTGACATAGCTTAGCCAGAGCCCTTTTAAGAGTCTGGTTGGCTCTCTCTACCTTTCCTGAAGCTTGAGGCCTCCAGGATGAGCGGAGCTGGTATTTTATGCCTAAGCATGCGGCTAGGTTCTGGGGTATCGTGGCTGTAAGTGAGGGCCTGTTGTCACTCTGAAGTGACCGAGGCAGCCCAAACCTAGGCACTATCTCCTTCAGCAGAGCTTTACAGACTTCTGTAGCTCTCTCAGTCTCAGTAGGGAACGCTTCGATCCATCCTGTGAATGTGTCAATAAAGACTAGCAAGTAAGAAAACCCTTGGGTCTTGGGCATGGCTGTAAATTCAACTTGCCAGTCCGCTCCTGGGTATGATCCCCGATGTTGGACAGGTGTAATTAGAGGAGGTCTGGTTTTTGGCTTATTTTTTAGACAGGTGTCACAATTTTGTGTGACCTGTTTAACAACCTTAGCTAACTGAGGATGGGAGAGAATAGGCTTAAGCAAGATTTCTAGATTATCTTTTCCAAAATGGGCGCTCTTATGTAAGGAGTTAGTAATGTTTTAAACCTGAGAATCAGGGAGTATTATTCGGGACTGATCAGGCTGAAACCACCCATGTCACCCAGTCTCCCAGCCCCGCTCAGCATATCGGGAATGTCCCCCTGGGGTAAAATCTGGAGTCAGGGTTTCCTTGGGGAAAAGGGGGCAGATAGCAGTGGCAGAGGTAGCTTCCCCGGCAGCTCGTCCTGCCTCTTGATCAGCTTTCCTATTTCCCTGAGCCTCTTTTTCTTGCCCCTTTTGGTGACTCTTGCAGTGGATGACAGCTAATTTTGCAGGAAGTTTGACTGCCTCCAGGAGCCTGAGAATGAGCTCTTTGTGTTTAATAGCAGAGCTTCGGGCACTGAGCATCCCTCTTTCTTTCCAAATTGCTCCACGGGCATGCAGAATGAGGAAAGCATACTTAGAGTCCATACACACATTAATCCTCTTTCCTTCTCCTAACTCCAAAGCTCTTGTCAGGGCAAAAAGTTCAGCTTTCTGGGCTGAGGTGTCTGGGGGAAGAGACCCACTTTCCTTAGTTTCTTCCAGGCTCGCTACAGCATATCCTGCTTTCCTCTCTCCCATTTCTACAAAACTGCTGCCATCTGTGTGCCAGTTTTCCTCTGGGTCAGATAAAGGTGTCTCTGAAAGGTCCCGGCGAGAAGAGTATAACTCGTCTGTGATTTGTATGCATTGGTGATCCAGAGGGGAGGTAGGGGGATCTGGCAGTAAGGTTGCTGGATTTAAAGTCTGGCAGACCCTCAACTTTATTTCTGGAGTGTCAAGGAGGAGGGCTTGGTATTGGGTGATCCTTCCCCCTGTCATCCACCTGTCCCCTTTCGTTTCCAAGACTGCTTGCACCCGGTGAGGCGTATACACTGTAGTGGGCTGACCCAGGGTCAGCTTAGATGCCTCCTTAACCATAAGAGCAGTGGCTGCTACTGCCCGGAGGCAAGTGGGCCACCCTCTGGCCACCTCATCTAGTTATTTTGAGAGATAAGCCACAGGTTGTAATACGGGCCCCATCATCTGCTCTAACACCCCAAGAGCAGTTCCTGTCCTTCCAGAAACATAGAGTCTAAAAGGCTTCTCCAGGTTGGGGAGGCCTAAAGCTGGGGCTGTAGTGATGGACTCTTTTAGGGCATTAAAGGCCACCTTGCAGGTCTCATGCCAGTCGAGTGGCTCTTCCTCTTTCCCCCTTAAATTTTCATATAGGGGTCTGGCCAGATTGCCATAATTAGGAATCCAGATCCTGCAAAACCCGGTCCTTCCTAAAAATCCCCTAAGCTGTTGTTTTGTTTGGGGGTACGGGGTATTTAAGATGAGGGATCTCCCCTCGGGGTCAGGCATTCTTTTTCTCTCCGTAATTATAAATCCAAGGTATTTTACTTGGGTTAAGCTAATCTGAGCTTACTTGGGGGATACTCGATAACCCTTTTCATACAGGAAAGTTAGCGTTTTAAATAGTGTCCATTTGAGAGCTGGTAAAATCTGGCCTAGCTATGAGCAAGTCATCCACATACTGTATTAGACTACTGTTTGTTAAAGTTAATTCCCTTAGTTCTCTCCCCGAGGAAGTCCCGAAGATATGAGGGCTGTCCCTAAACCCTTGGGGTAGTCGAGTCCAATTGAGAGCTCTATGGTCTCTCTTGATTCCAAGTCCCGCCACTCAAAAGCAAAGAGTTTTTGGGATTCAGGATGGAGAGGAATGCAGAAGAAAGCAAGTTGAAGGTCCAAGACTGAGAAATACTTGGCATTTCCTGGGACTTGGGATAGGAGGGTATATGGGTTTGGGACTATGGGGTGGATGGGAACCACAGCTTCATTAACAGCTCTTAGATCCTGGACGAATCGGTAAGATCCATCTGGTTTTTGAACGGGAAAGATTGGGGTGTTGCAGGGGGACTCACAGCTGATTCGAGTTCCAGTATCTCGGTATTTGTTAACTAATGGTCTAAGACCCTCAAGAGCTACTGGTTTTAAGGGATATTGTCTTTTCCAGGGCTAGGGAGCATTTGGTCTCAGAGAAATCTTTACTGGTGGATCATTTATGGCTAAACCAGGGCTGGAGACATCCCACACCTGGGGATTGACCTCATCTAGACAAGGGACAGACTCCTCCTTTTCTACCTCTGACTGTAAATATTCAGACATAGGCAAAGAAAATTATCGACTTCTACCTTTGTGTCCCCAAGTCACTCTGGTTTGGAGGCGAATGTATTATCCTCACCATGGAAAATTTGGAAGCTGTTAACATGAAAAATTTAAAGAGTCACGCAGAGGCTAGTCACTCTAAGCTAACCCCTAAGACATTTATTGACTGATTTCTAGCTTCTTTCCTTTAAACTTTTTCATCTACAGTAATCCTGTGTGTTCCTTTTAGTTAGGGATTCATTTTTAGACTATCCTGACTCTTCCACTACGTTCCAGTTTTGGGTCTGATTCACTTACAGATGTGCCAAGTGCTTCCTGAATACTATAGAACATATTTTATGTTTAAAATACTTCCATGCTTATGTAGTGAGTCAATGATTTTAAGTTTATTTGTTACACATTTCAATGTAAAAGTCAATGTGTGAACTAACATATTCACGACTTGGAAAAGTTGGCTTTTTTTTGCTGTGTGTTTGAACTCCTCACCCGACCAAAGCTCATGGAGAGGTCTATTGTTTTTCTAAAATGGTTATAGTGTTGTTTATTTTCTGGTAATTGAATTAGGGTGTGAGTTGCAAAGCTTGTGTTTCTGTTCATTTCATTCCATCTGTTCGGGTTTCTTTCTCTCTCCTGAGTCAGAGAGTAACTTCCCATTGGTTGTCCAGTTACCAAGGTTGGTGTCCATGCATCCGTGCTGGTCTCTCCATACATGTCCGGGTGTCCTGTGAAACACTAAGCTTAATTTATTTGGAAATGACCTAGCTGTTCAATACACTGTCATCACTCAGTTGAGCAGAGGGAGAGAAATTCAAGTGACAAAACTCCAGAGAAGCTAGTGTCAGAGCGCCCCGGCGTGGCATGCGTGCAGGGGGTTGGGGGGAGGGGGGCGGGGAGCGGAGCGCGGAGATCTCAGGTGTCCTCCCACCCTAGGCCTCTCCAGGCTCGCCGCTGCTCAGTGGCCTCCCCCCGCCCCCATCGCTTTGGCTGCTGAGGGCCGGGTGGTCTCTGCAGCTGCCCGGCATCCTGCCCGAGGCCCCCCCAGCCCACACGATGTCTTCCAGTCTCTCTCTGAACCCTCGACTCTTTCTGCCTCTGTCTCACCTGGCTTGGGTGCGTGCGAGTGCCTGTCCGTGTGCCTGGCTGTCACTCGTCCGCTCTCTCAGGAAGGTCCTGTGCTGGGCCCGTGGCGTGGGGGCAGGGCGGGCCTCGGTTTGGGGACAGGGAGGGGCTGAGGCACTCCAGGGCGTTTGCACAGCCGGCAGGATGGGCGCCTGGGGCCCCGGCTGGGCTGCCCCTAAGCCCGCAGGAGGCTCCGGGGACCGCGGCCCCGGGCCGACGCCCCGCTCGTCCGGAGCCACGTGACCCTGAGCAGCGAACGGGATGGTGGGGGGCGGGGGGTGGGGGGCCACCGAGACGTCCTCCCCGCTCAAGCCACCCCCCTCCCCAACCGCCGCCAGAGATCCCGCAGCCTCGCCAGGCCGCTCGGGGTCCGGGAAGCGCCCCGGGCCGGGCCAGGCGCATGCTGGCCGGGGGTGGCGTCGGCTGGTCTCCCAGCTGCAGGGCCTGTCCCGGTTTTTCCCATCAGTTTCAACAGTGACGGTCACCCCACATTGTGAGTCGTCTAGATTTCTCACTGACACCCCTGTTAGGGAGTGGCTTTTTAGAGAGATAGGGAAGGTCACTTGGGGGATGTTAGTCATGAGAGAAAATAAGGGCTCAGGTGGGATTGCAGATGTCATCCAGGGGGTAAATAGAGACAGTTGTTGCTGGTACCAAGACATGAAGTTTTTTGTCCCCCTTTTCCCAAAAGGCCATATTACGACCACATGGGGGCGCTGAGTAACAGCCCATAGCTCGGCTGGAAGGGTGGACCTTTGATATTGATACCCTGGGATGTGTTGGACATACCCCCAACCTTTGTCATTAATGCAGATGCAGCCCGGGCTGCTTAGGTTGAGTTGAGAAGCAGTGTGGTTTGCAAGTGAACATGCCTCGTTTAGGGAGAGATCAATAGCCATACAGGGAGATATGATTAGAAAGAGGAAGAACATCATATGATGCATTTTACTTATCTGAGGCAGTATTGATGGGGTTCTGCTTGAAGAAGAGCCTGAGATCTTCAACAGGTTCACAGGAATAGCTGTCCTCTGGCTTTGGAGTCTCAGTTTCTGTCTCCCCCTCCTGTAGGCCATAGGGTTTTATTCTAGAATTGTGGACCCAGGCAGATAGACCCTTCACTTTTACAGCAGTTGAAGTCACTAGAACAACCTGATATGGCCCTGTCCATTTCTCGGACAGCTGGTTTGGACTCCCTTTTTCTTGCCAGGTCTTTACTGATACTTGATCCCCTGGCTTTACCTGGGGATTTTTCAAGTCTTCCTGTGGTTTGTTCTCCATACCGTTGGAGTTCTTGCTGAAACCTTCCCAGGTCCATTATATGTTTTAAGAGTGTATTGGCATCCTCGTCAAGAAACAAATCAGAAGTTCAGAATGGTCGTCCATACATCATTTCATAAGGACTTAACAATAGTGGCCGTTTGGGGGATGTCCGTATCCTCAGGAGGGCTATGGGCAGCATATGTGTCCACTTATTATGTGTTTCTGACATAGCTTAGCCAGAGCCCTTTTAAGAGTCTGGTTGGCTCTCTCTACCTTTCCTGAAGCTTGAGGCCTCCAGGATGAGCGGAGCTGGTATTTTATGCCTAAGCATGCGGCTAGGTTCTGGGGTATCGTGGCTGTAAGTGAGGGCCTGTTGTCACTCTGAAGTGACCGAGGCAGCCCAAACCTAGGCACTATCTCCTTCAGCAGAGCTTTACAGACTTCTGTAGCTCTCTCAGTCTCAGTAGGGAACGCTTCGATCCATCCTGTGAATGTGTCAATAAAGACTAGCAAGTAAGAAAACCCTTGGGTCTTGGGCATGGCTGTAAATTCTACTTGCCAGTCCGCTCCTGGGTATGATCCCCGATGTTGGACAGGTGTAATTAGAGGAGGTCTGGTTTTTGGCTTATTTTTTAGACAGGTGTCACAATTTTGTGTGACCTGTTTAACAACCTTAGCTAACTGAGGATGGGAGAGAATAGGCTTAAGCAAGATTTCTAGATTATCTTTTCCAAAATGGGCGCTCTTATGTAAGGAGTTAGTAATGTTTTAAACCTGAGAATCAGGGAGTATTATTCGGGACTGATCAGGCTGAAACCACCCATGTGACCCAGTCTCCCAGCCCCGCTCAGCATATCGGGAATGTCCCCCTGGGGAAAAATCTGGAGTCAGGGTTTCCTTGGGGAAAAGGGGGCAGATAGCAGTGGCAGAGGTAGCTTCCCCGGCAGCTCGTCCTGCCTCTTGATCAGCTTTCCTATTTCCCTGAGCCTCTTTTTCTTGCCCCTTTTGGTGACTCTTGCAGTGGATGACAGCTAATTTTGCAGGAAGTTTGACTGCTTCCAGGAGCCTGAGAATGAGCTCTTTGTGTTTAATAGCAGAGCTTCGGGCACTGAGCATCCCTCTTTCTTTCCAAATTGCTGCACGGGCATGCAGAATGAGGAAAGCATACTTAGAGTCCATACACACATTAATCCTCTTTCCTTCTCCTAACTCCAAAGCTCTTGTCAGGGCAAAAAGTTCAGCTTTCTGGGCTGAGGTGTCTGGGGGAAGAGACCCACTTTCCTTAGTTTCTTCCAGGCTCGCTACAGCATATCCTGCTTTCCTCTCTCCCTTTTCTACAAAACTGCTGCCATCTGTGTGCCAGTTTTCCTCTGGGTCAGATAAAGGTGTCTCTGATAGGTCCCGGCGAGAAGAGTATAACTCGTCTGTGATTTGTATGCATTGGTGATCCAGAGGGGAGGTAGGGGGATGTGGCAGTAAGGTTGCTGGATTTAAAGTCTGGCAGACCCTCAACTTTATTTCTGGAGTGTCAAGGAGGAGGGCTTGGTATTGGGTGATCCTTCCCCCTGTCATCCACCTGTCCCCTTTCGTTTCCAAGACTGCTTGCACCCGGTGAGGCATATACACTGTAGTGG
Source organism: Muntiacus reevesi (assembly GCF_963930625.1). NCBI lineage: Eukaryota > Metazoa > Chordata > Mammalia > Artiodactyla > Cervidae > Muntiacus > Muntiacus reevesi. Next base: position 587,374 of record NW_027077841.1, read on the forward strand.
GCTGACCCAGGGTCAGCTTAGATGCCTCCTTAACCATAAGAGCAGTGGCTGCTACTGCCCGGAGGCAAGTGGGCCACCCTCTGGCCACCTCATCTAGTTATTTTGAGAGATAAGCCACAGGTTGTAATACGGGCCCCATCATCTGCTCTAACACCCCAAGAGCAGTTCCTGTCCTTCCAGAAACATAGAGTCTAAAAGGCTTCTCCAGGTTGGGGAGGCCTAAAGCTGGGGCTGTAGTGATGGACTCTTTTAGGGCATTAAAGGCCACCTTGCAGGTCTCATGCCAGTCGAGTGGCTCTTCCTCTTTCCCCCTTAAATTTTCATATAGGGGTCTGGCCAGATTGCCATAATTAGGAATCCAGATCCTGCAAAACCCGGTCCTTCCTAAAAATCCCCTAAGCTGTTGTTTTGTTTGGGGGTACAGGGTATTTAAGATGAGGGATCTCCCCTCGGGGTCAGGCATTCTTTTTCTCTCCGTAATTATAAATCCAAGGTATTTTACTTGGGTTAAGCTAATCTGAGCTTACTTGGGGGATACTCGATAACCCTTTTCATACAGGAAAGTTAGCGTTTTAAATAGTGTCCATTTGAGAGCTGGTAAAATCTGGCCTAGCTATGAGCAAGTCATCCACATACTGTATTAGACTACTGTTTGTTAAAGTTAATTCCCTTAGTTCTCTCCCCGAGGAAGTCCCGAAGATATGAGGGCTGTCCCCAAACCCTTGGGGTAGTCGAGTCCAATTGAGAGCTCTATGGTCTCTCTTGATTCCAAGTCCCGCCACTCAAAAGCAAAGAGTTTTTGGGATTCAGGATGGAGAGGAATGCAGAAGAAAGCAAGTTGAAGTTCCAAAACTGAGAAATACTTGGCATTTCCTGGGACTTGGGATAGGAGGGTATATGGGTTTGGGACTATGGGGTGGATGGGAACCACAGCTTCATTAACAGCTCTTAGATCCTGGACGAATCGGTAAGATCCATCTGGTTTTTGAACGGGCAAGATTGGGGTGTTGCAGGGGGACTCACAGCTGATTCGAGTTCCAGTATCTCGGTATTTGTTAACTAATGGTCTAAGACCCTCAAGAGCTACTGGTTTTAAGGGATATTGTCTTTTCCAGGGCTAGGGAGCATTTGGTCTCAGAGAAATCTTTACTGGTGGAACATTTATGGCTAAACCAGGGCTGGAGACATTCCACACCTGGGGATTGACATCATCTAGACAAGGGACAGACTCCTCCTTTTCTACCTCTGACTGTAAATATACAGACATAGGCAAAGAAAATTATCGACTTCTACCTTTGTGTCCCCAAGTCACTCTGGTTTGCAGGCGAAAGTATTATTCTCAAAATGGAAAATTTGGAAGCTGCAAACATGAAAAATTTAAAGAGTCACACAGAGGCTAGTCACTCTAAGCTAACCCCTAAGACATTTATTGACTAATTTCCAGCTTCTCTTTTTAACCTTTTTTATCTACAGTAATCCTGTGTGTTCCTTTTAGTTAGGGATTCATTTTTAGACTATCCTGACTCTTCCACTACGTTCCAGTTTTGGGTCTGATACACTTAGAGATGTGCCAAGTGCTTCCTGAATACTATAGAATATATTTTATATTTAAAATACTTCCATGCTTATGTAGTGAGTCAATGATTTTAAGTTTATTTGTTACACATTTCAATGTAAAAGTCAATGTGTGAACTAACATATTCACGACTTGGAAAAGTTGGCTTCCTTTGGTGTGTGTTTGAACTCCTCACCGCCCAAAGGTCATAGAGAGGTCTATTGTTTTTCTCAAATGGTTATTGTGTTTTTTTTGGTTTTTTTTTTTTTTTTTTTTCTTTTTTTGTAATTGAGTTACGGTGTGAGTTGCAAAGTTTGTGTGTCTGTTCATTTCATTCCATCTATTTGGGTTTCTTTCTCTCTCCTGAGTCAGACATTAATTTCCCATTGGTTGTCTAATTACCAAGGTTGGTGTCCATGCATCTGTGCTGGTCTCTCCATACATGTCCGGGTGTCCTGTGAAACACTAAGCTTAATTTATTTGGAAATGACCTAGCTTTTCAATACACTGTCATCACTCAGTTGAGCAGAGGGAGAGAAATTCAAGTGACAAAACTCCAGAGAAGCTAGTGTCAGAGCGCCCCGGCGTGGCATGCGTGCAGGGGGTTGGGGGGAGGGGGGCGGGGCACGGAGCGTGGAGATGTCAGGTGTCCTCCCACCCTGGGCCTCTCCAGGCCCGCTGCTGCTCGGTGGCCTAACCCCGCCCCCATCGCTCTTGCTGCTCAGGGCCGGGTGGTCTCTGCAGCTGCAGGGCATCCTGCCCGAGGCCCCCCCTGCCCACACGCTGTCTTCCAGTCTCTCTCTGAACGCTCGAATCTTTCTGCCTCTGTCTCACCTGGCGTGGGTGCGTGCGAGTGCCTGTCTGTGTGCCTGGCTATCGCTCCTCTGCTCTCTCAGGAAAGACTTGTGCTGGGCCGGCATTGTGGGGGCAGGGCGGGTCTCGGTAGGGCGAAAAGGCGGGGCTGAGGAGCTCCAGGGGGTTTGCGCAGCTCGCAGGATGGGCACCTGGGGCCCCGGCTGGGCTGCCTCTAAGCCCGCAGGAGGCTCCGGGGATCGCGGCCCCGGGCCGAAGCCCCGCTCGTCCGGAGCCACGTCTCCCTGAGCAGCGAACGGGATGGTGGGGGGCAGGGAGTGAGGGGGCACCGAGACGTCCTCGCTGCTCTACCCACCCCACCTCCCCCCACACCAGGTTCCGCAGGCATGCCAGGCCCCGGCCGGGCCAGACGGGTGCTGGCCGGGGCTGGCGGAGTGTGGGGCCTTGGCGCCCTCCGCTGGCCCCTGAGCTGCCGGCCCTGGTTGGTCGGAGTCCAGTCGCGGGTCGTGCGGCTCAAGTGCGGCGCGCGCCAGGTCGAGAGCTGTGGCCCCACGCCCGAAGGGCAGGTCAGAACGCAAGGGAGGCGAAACGCGGAGCTCTTGGGGCGCCTGACAGCCGCCTCGGTCTAAGGCCATAGCACCCTGAACGTGCCCTATCTCCTCTGATCTGGGAAATTGAGTAGGGCCGGGCCTGGTCAGTACTTGCATGGGAGACCGCCTAGTAGTTAGGTGGTTTTGTGATTTTTCTGAATGCCTACTTCAGAAAGTTAGAATCGGATGACTGCACACAGGAAAACGAATAATGTTTTCACACATAACCTTAAGAATCCAGCAGCTGGTCATTCTATTTCCTGTCCTAACACAGCTAACTGGAAGTCAGGTGCAGTAAGTTCTACTGACTTAAGAACCTCATCGCTAATGGAGGATATATAGGAAAACCCATAATATATCTAAATAAACATGAAAGATAGAACGATGAGAAAAAAAAAAATATTCTCATTGACATCTTAGTTGATATATGAAACACGATGATTATGAAAGCACAACCCATAATCAAGTCCAGGCCATGGAAGCCTGTGACTTTCACTGAGTGTTGACTTCCCTTTCAGCTGAGGTTGTAAAAAGTGCTTTGTAAAATCCTGAGGTTTAACATTTGTAACCTCCTGAAGAGACTGCACTCAGAAGGCTTTCTAGAATATCCTGACGCTGTGGTGAACTCAAGCAATACATTCTGCAGAGGTCGGAAGACAGACATGTTGGGAAGCGGGGATGACTTCTACTGCACTTAGGGAGAAAGGGCATATACAAGTTGAGAAGCAACACCTCAGTGACGGAATCTTTAAAGACTCCATACATGGAGAAGAAATGGCAACCCACTCCAGTATTCTTGCCTGGAAAAATCCATGGACAGAGGAGTCTGGCTGGCTGAAGTCCACGGGATTCCATGACTGATCGTGTGTGCACGAGGGTGGAGGGAGATGGGTTGGTAGCAAGAAACTGGTAAAAGTAAAAAATAAGAAAAAATATAAAATAAAGACTCTTTAAATATGACAACGACTGGCAGGAATAAACCTTCAGAAGTGCCTTCTCAGACCTCCCGTCAGAAGCACAAGCATAAAAAAGACACTGAGTTTTCACGGTCTCACACAAAATTAGACTGGCTTATGACAATGGGCAGAGAGGCTCCTCTAAGACATCGGGGCTGGGCTTTACTGGAGGATGCACATCGATTGAGTGCATGGCTATGTGTTATGGAAATATGTCTTACTGGCAGGGTGAATTCATCTTCTTGAAGAACACAGCAAATAACACTACAAATTCAAGGAACTTGGCTACAATGACAGTAGCTGATTTCATGTTGGCTACTGCTTGGCAGAGCTGGGTTCGCCTCTCCCATTAAGTACCTCAGTGGCCAGCTGTGAATGTAGCCATTAGTTTCTCACTTAGAAAACGAACCTAATACTTGCCATGTGCACTAGCGCAAGAACAGTGAAAGCTCCACGGAGAAGCAAGTCAGACAGACATGCTTCTGTTTTCTCACAGAAGCTGCTTATGACCGGCCCTGCTCACAGACAGATTGCTAATTCCAAATCGATAGACAGTTATGCAGATATTCTTTAGCAACTGAGCCACCAGGGAAGCCCTACTAGCTCAGTTGCTAAAGAATCTGCCTGCAACACAGGAGACCCTGCTTTCAGTCCTGGGTCGGGAAGATCCCCTGGAGAAGGGATAGGCTACCCACTCCAGTATTCTGCCCTAGAGAATTCCACGGACTCTATAGTCCATGGGGCCGCAAAGAGTCAGGCACGATCTGAGCCACTTTCACCTGCACATGCGGATATTACTTAGAAAAAGAAATGTGGTAACAGATTTAGTACCTCTGTCAAGCTCATGAGTGAGTACTATAAATATACAGAATCAGCTTTGTCCTGCATAGTTATTACCATCCTGTATTTGCTTTGAGAGGAGTTGAGCTAGTCTTGTGAAACAGGAATGATTCTTTACCAACTAAGCCACAAGGAAAGCCCACTACTACTGGAGTGGGTAGCCTATCCCTTCTCCAGCGGATCTTCCTGACCCAGGAACTGAACCAGGGTCTCCTGCCTGAGTAACACATATTGGGTAAAAATCGGTGAGGGAGCATAACTATGGACATTGATTGGTAAACTCAGTTTTCCTTGTCCACATGGCTAGCGGAGGAGAAATAAACGTTGGCATGCATTTAAAAAATTCTTCTCATACTATATATAAAATTTACTAGTTCTCTGCAGAAGTCTTTCCTGAAGCACAGATATTGTCATTAGATTGCTTTAGTCATATCCGTCTTATCCACATTTATTTTTAAAAGTCACATAGTGTGGCCTCAAATACTTGAAGACACGACAAAAGCTTTCTTTGGTCTCCATTCTAAACTGGATCGTGAGAAGGCAGTGGATCAGCATAATGCAGGAGCTCAAGATATTTTTGGCAAAAACTTGACTAGTCTGTTTAATGATATGGAAGAATGAGTTAAGGGGGGCAGCACGAAACAGAAGGCCATGCTAGAAGTACACAAGACCTTGTTTGGTAAGTCCAAACATGACTTTTTCTTTCAATTGAAGGATAGTTGCTTTACAGAATTTTGTTGCCAAACATCAGCATGAATGAGCCACAGGTATACATATGTCTCCTCCCTCCTGAACCTCTCTCCCATTTCCCTCCCCACTCCACCCCTAGCTTGTTGCAGAGCCCCTGTTTGAGTCCCCTGAGTCATACATCAAATTTCATTGGCATCTGTTTTTACGTATGGTAATATATTTTCATGTTACTCTGCATTCATCTGACCCTCTCCTTCCTCCCCCCTGCCCATGTCCATAAGTCTGTTCTCTACATCTGTGACTCCTTGGCTGCCCTGCAAATAATTTCATCAGTACCACCTTTAGTTCAAGCATTTTTTTTACCCCCCAAGCATTTCTTATTTCTTATTCCAGTCTTACTGTCTTTAGTGTGAGACTGATTTTGAAACTGATATGAAAGTATTATTCTCAGCATGGAAAATTTGGAAGATTCAAACATGAAAAATTTAAAAAGTCACACAGAGGCTCGTCACTCTAACCTAACCCCTAAAACATTTATTGACTGATTTCTAGTTTCTCTTCTTTAACCTTTTTTATCTACAATAATCCTGTGTATTCCTTTTAGTTAGGGATTCATTTTTAGACTATCCTGACTCTTCAACTAAGTTCCAGTTTTGGGTCTCATACAGTGAGACATGTGCCAAATGCTTCCTGAATACTATAGAACATATTTTATGTTTAAAATACTTGCATGCTTATGTAGTGAGTCAATGACTTTAAGTTTATTTGTTACACATTTCAATGTAAAAGTCAATGTGTGAACTAACATATTCATTCACGATTTAGAAAAGGTGGCTTATTTTGTCGTGTGCTAGAACTCCTCACCCGACCAAAGGTCATGAAGAAGTCTATTGTTTTTCTAAAATGGTTATAGTGTTGTTTTCTTTCTTTTTTTTTTTTTTTGTAATTGAATTAGGGTGTGAGTTGCAAAGTTTGTGTTTCGGTTCATTTCATTCCATCTGTTTGGGTTTCTTTCTCTCTCCTGAGTCAGACAGTAATTTCCCATTGGTTGTCCAGTTACCAAGGTTGGTTTCCATGCATCCGTGCTGGTCTCTGCATTCATGTCCGGGTGTCCTGTGAAACACTAAGCTTAATTTATTTGGAAATGTCCTAGCTGTTAAATACACTGTCATCACTCAGTTGAGCACAAGGATAGAAATTCAGGTGACCACACTCCGGAGAAGCTAGTGTCAGAGAGCCCGGGCATGGCGTGCGTGCAGGGGGTTGGGAGAACGGGGGCGGGGTGCGGAGCGAGGAGATCTCAGGTGCCCTTGCACCCTGGGCCTCTCCAGGCCCGCCCCTACTCAGCGGCTTCCCCCTGCCCCCATCGCTTTCGCTGCTCAGGGCCGGGTGGCCTCTGCAGCTGCCCGGCATCCTGCCCGAGTCCCCCACTGCCCACAAACTGTCTTCGAGTCTCTCTCTGAAACCTCGTCTCTTTCTGCCTCTGTCTCACCTGGCGTGGGTGCGTGCGAGTGCCTGTCCGTGTGCCTGGCTTTCACTCCTCTGCTCTCTCAGGAAAGACTTTTGCTGGGCCGGCAGAGTGGGGGCAGGGCGGGTCTCGGTAGGGCGAAAAGGCGGGGCTGAGGCGCTCCAGGGGGTTTGCGCAGCGGGCAGGATGTGCGCCTGGGGCCCCGGCTGGGCTGCCTCTAAGCCCGCAGGAGGCTCCGGGGACCGCGGCCCCAGGCGGAAGCCCCGCTCGTCCGGAGCCACGTCACCCTGAGCAGCGAACGGGATGGTGGGGGGCAGGGAGTGAGGGGGCACCAAGACGTCCTCGCTGCTCTACCCACCCCACCTCCCCCCACACCAGGTCCCGCAGGCACGCCAGGCCCCGGCTGGGCCAGACGGGTGCTGGCCGGGGCTGGCGGTGTGCGGGGCCGTGGCGCCCTCCGCTGGCCCCCGAGCTGCCGGCCCTGGTTGGTCGGAGTCCAGTCGCGGGTCGTGCGGCTCAAGTGCAGTGCGCGTCAGCTCGAGAGCTGTGGCCCCAGGCCCGAAGGGCAGGTCAGAACGCAAGGGAGGCTCAACGTGGAGCTCTTGGGCCACCTGACAGCCGCCTCGGTCTAAGGCCATAGCACCCTGAACGTGCTCTATCTCCTCTGATCTGGGAAATTGAGTAGGGCCGGGCCTGGTCAGTACTTGCATGGGATACCGCCTAGTAGTTAGGTGGTTTTGTGATTTTTCTGAATGCCTACTTCACAAAGTTAGTATTGGATGACTGCACACAGGAAAACGAATAATATTTTCGTACATAATCTTAAGAATCCAGCAGCTGGTCATTCTTTTTCCTGTCCTAACACAGCTAACTGGAAGTCACTTGCTGTAAGTTCTACTGACTTAAGTCCCTCATCCCTAACGGAAGGTATATAGGAAAACCCATAATATATCTAAATAAACATGAAAGATAGAAAGATGAGAAAAAAAAAAAATTCTCAGTGACATCTTAGTTGGTATATGAAACACGATGATTATGAAAGCACAACCCATAATCAAGTCCAGGCCATGGAAGCCAGTGACTTTCACTGAGTGTTGACTTCCCTTTCAGCTGAGGTTGTAAAAAGTGCTTTGTAAAATCCTGAGGTTTGAAACACTTGTAACCTCCTGAGGAGACTGCAATCAGAAGGCTTTCTAGAATATCCTGACGCTCTGGTGAGCTCAAGCAAATCATTCTGCAGAGGTCGGAAGACAGACATGTTTGGATGTGGGGATGACTTCTACTGCACTTAGGGAGAAAGGGCATGTACAAGTGGAGAAGCAAAACCTCAGTGACGGAATCTTTAAAGACTCCATACATGGAGAAGGAAATGGCAACCCACTCCAGTATTCTTGCCTGGAAAGATCCATGGACAGAGGAGTCTGGCGGGCTGAAGTCCACGGGATTCCATGACTGATCGTGTGTGCACGAGGGTGGAGGGAGACGGGTTGGTAGCAAGAAACTGGTAGAACTAATAAATAAAACAACAACAACAACAACAACAACAAAAAACTAAAGACTCGATAAAAATGACAATGACTGGTAGGAATAAACCTTCAGAAGTGCCTTCTCAGACCTCCCGTCTGAAGCACAAGCGTAATAAAGACATTGAGTTTTCATGGTCTCAGACAAAATTAGACTGGCTTATGACAATGGGCAGAGAGGCTCCTCTAAGACATCGGGGCTGGGCTTTACTGGAGGATGCACATCGATTGAGTGCATGGCTATGTGTTATGGAAATATGTCTTACTGGCAGGGCGAAGGCATCTTCTTGAAGAACACAGCAAATAACACTACAAATTCAAGGAACTTGGCTACAATGACAATAGCTGATTTCATGTTGGCTACTGCTTGGCAGAGCTGGGTTCGCCTCTCCCATTAAGTACCTCAGTGGCCAGCTGTGAATGTAACCATTAGTTTCTCACTTAGAAACCGAACCTAATACTTGCCATGTGCACTAGTGCAAGAACAGTGCAATACCCAACAGGTAAAGGAACATGACAAGTGCCCACCAAGTCAAACAAAAGAGGAGGAGATAGGGAATCTATCTGAAAAACTTTAGAATAATGATAATAAAAATGATCCAAATCTTGAAAACAAAATGGAGTTACAGATAAATAGCCTGGAGACAAAGATTGAAAAGATGCAGGAAATGCTTAACAAAGACCTAGAAGAAATAAAAGAGAGTCAATTAAAAATGAATAATGCAATGAATGAGATCAAAAACACTTTGGAGGGAACCAAGAGTAGAATAACGGAGACAGAAGATAGGATAAGTGAGGTAGACAATAGAATGGTGGAAATAAATGAAGCAGAGAGGAAAAAAGAAAAAATGATCAAAAGAAATGAGGACAACCTCAGGGACCTCTGGGACAATGTGAAACGCCCCAACATTCGAATCATAGGAGTCCCAGAAGAAGAAGACAAAAAGAAAGGCCATGAGTAAATACTCGAGGAGATAATAGCTGAAAACATCCCTAAAATGGGGAAGGAAATAGCCACCCAAGTCCAAGAAACCCAGAGAGTGCCAAACAGGATAAACCCAAGGCGAAACACTCCAAGACACATATTAATCAAATTAACAAAGATCAAACACAAAGAACAAATACTAAAAGCAGCAAGGGAGAAACAACAAATAACACACAAAGGAATTCCCATAAGGATAACAGCTGATCTACCAATAGAAACCTTCCAGGCCAGAAGGGAATGGCAGGACATAATGAAAGTAATGAAAGAAAATAATCTACAACCTAGATTACTGTACCCAGCAAGGATCTCATTCAGATATGAAGGAGAAATCAAAAGCTTTACAGACAAGCAAAAGCTGAGAGAATTCAGCACCACCAAACCAGCTCTTCAACAAATGCTAAAGGACCTTCTCTAGACAGGAAATGCAGAAATGTTGTATAAACATGAACCCAAAACAACAAAGTAAATGGCAACGGGACCACACCTATCAATAATTACCTTAAATGTAAATGGGTTGAATGCCCCAACCAAAAGACAAAGATTGGCTGAATGGATACATAAACAAGACCCTTATATATGCTGTCTACAAGAGACCCACCTCAAAACCAGAGACACATACAGACTAAAAGTGAAGGGCTGGAAAAAAATATTTCACGCAAATGGAGACCAAAAGAAAGCAGGAGTCACAATACTCATATCAGATAAAATAGACTTTCAAATAAAGGATGTGAAAAGAGACAAAGAAGGACACTACATAATGATCAAAGGATCAATCCAAGAAGAAGATATAACAATTATAAATATATATGCACCCAACATAGGAGCACCGCAATATGTACGGCAAACGCTAATGAGTATGAAAGAGGAAATGAATAGTAACACAATAATAGTGGGAGACTTTAATACCCCACTCACAACTATGGATAGATCAACTAAACAGAAAATCAAAAAGGAAACACAAACCTTAAATGATACAATGGACCAGCTAGACCTAATTGATATCTATAGGACATTTCACCCCCAAACAATCAATTTCACCTTTGTCTCAAGTCCACACGGAACATTCTCCAGAATAGATCACATCCTGGGCCATAAATCTGGTCTTGGAAAATTCAGAAAAATTGAAATCATCCCAGTCATCTTTTCTGACCACAGTGCAGTAAGATTAGATCTCAATTACAGGAAAAAAAATTGTTAAAAATTCAAACATATGGAGGCTAAATAACACGCTTCTGAATAACCAAAAAATCATAGAAGAAATCAAAAAAGAAATCAAAATATGTATAGAAATGAATGAAAATGAAAACACAACAACCCAAAACCTATGGGACACTGTAAAAGCAGTGCTAAGGGGAAGGTTCATAGCATTACAGGCTTACATCAAGAAACAAGAAAAAAGCCAAATAAATAACCTAACTCTACACCTAAAGCAATTAGAGAAGGAAGAAATGAAAAACCCCAGGGTTAGCAGAAGAAAAGAAATCTTAAAAATTAGGGCAGAAATAAATGCAAAAGAAACTAAAGAGACCATAGCAAAAATCAACAAAGCTAAAAGCTGGTTTTTTGAAAAAATAAACAAAATTGACAAACCATTAGCAAGACTCATTAAGAAACAAAGAGAGAAGAACCAAATTAACAAAATAAGAAATGAAAAGGGTGAGATCACAACAGACAACACTGAAATACAAAGGATCATAAGAGACTACTACCAGCAGCTCTATGCCAATAAAATTGACAACTTGGATGAAATGGACAAATTTTAGAAAAGTATAACTTTCCAAAACTGAACCAGGAAGAAATAGAAGATCTTAACAGACCCATCACAAGCAAGGAAATCGAAACTGTAATCAAAAATCTTCCAGGAAACAAAAGCCCAGTACCAGATGGCTTCACAGCTGAATTCTACCAAAAATTTAGAGAAGAGCTAACACCTATCTTACTCAAACTCTTCCAGAAAATTGCAGAAGAAGGTAAACTTCCAAACTCATTCTATGAGGCCACCATCACCCTAATTCCAAAACCACACAAAGATGCCACAAAAAAAGAAAACTACAGGCCAATATCACTGATGAACATAGATGCAAAAATCCTTAGCAAAATTCTAGCAAATAGAATCCAACAACATCTTAAAAAAATCATACACCATGACCAAGTGGGCTTTATCCCAGGAATGCAAGGATTCTTCAATATCTGCAAATCAATCAATGTAATACACCACATTAACAAATTGAAAGATAAAAACCATATGATTATCTCAATAGATGCAGAGAAAGCCTTTGACAAAATTCAACACTCATTTATGATTAAAACTCTCCAGAAAGCAGGAATAGAGGGAACATACCTCAACATAATAAAAGCTATATATGACAAACCCACAGCAAGCATCACCCTCAATGGTGAAAAATTGAAAGCATTTCCCCTGAAATCAGGAACAAGACAAGGGTGCCCACTCTCACCACTATTATTCAACATAGTCTTGGAAGTTTTGGCCACAGCAATCAGAGCAGAAAAAGAAGTAAAAGGAATCCAGATAGGAAAAGAAGAAGTGAAACTCTCGTTGTTTGCAGTTGACATGATCCTCTACATAGAAAACCCTAAATACTCTTCCAGAAAATTACTAGAGCTAACCAATGAATATAGTAAAGTTGCAGGATATAAAATTAACACACAGAAATCCCTTGCATTCCTATATACTAACAATGAAAAAACAGAAAGAGAAATTAAGGAAACAATACCATTCTCCATTGCAACAAAAAGAATAAAATACTTAGGAGTATATCTACCTAAAGAAACAAAAGACCTGTACATAGAAAACTATAAAACACTGATGAAAGAAATCAAAGAGGACACAAACAGATGGAGAAACATACCGTGTTCATGGATTGGAAGAATCAATATTGTCAAAATGGCTATTCTACCCAAAGCAATCTATAGATTCAATGCAATCCCTATCAAACTACCAACGGTATTTTTCACAGAACTAGAACAAATAATTTCACAATTTGTATGGAAATACAGAAAACCACGAATAGCCAAAGTAATCTTGAGAAAGAAGAATGGAACTGGAGGAATCAACCTGTCTGACTTCAGTCTCTACTACAAAGCCACAGTCATCAAGACAGTATGGTACTGGCACAAAGACAGAAATATAGATCAATGGAACAGAATAGAAAGCCTAGAGATAAATCCACGAACCTATGAACACCTTATCTTTGACAAAGGAGGCAAGGATATACAATGGAAAAAAGACAACTGCTTTAACAAGTGGTGCTGGGAAAACTGGTCAACCACCTGTAAAAGAATGAAACTAGAACACTTTCTAACACCACACACAAAAATAAACTCAAAATGGATTAAAGATCTAAATGTAAGACCAGAAACTATAAAACTCCTAGAGGAGAACTTAGGCAAAACACTCTCCGACATGAATCACAGCAGGGTCCTCTATGACCCACCTCCCAGAATATTGGAAATAAAAGCAAAAATAAACAAATGGGACCTAATGAAACTTAAAAGCTTCTGCACTACAAAGGAAACTATAAGTAAGGTGAAAAGACAGCCCTCAGATTGGGAGAAAATAATAGCAAATGAAGAAACAGACAAAGGATTAATCTCAAAAATATACAAGAAACTCCTGAAGCTCAATTCCAGAAAAATAAATGACCCAATCAAAAAATGGGCCAAAGAACTAAACAGACATTTCTCCAAAGAAGACATACAGATGGCTAACAAACACATGAAAAGATGCTCAACATCACTCATTATTAGAGAAATGCAAATCAAAACCACAATGAGGTACCATTACACGCCAGTCAGGATGGCTGCTATCCAAAAGTCTACAAGCAATAAATGCTGGAGTGGGTGTGGAGAAAAGGGAACCCTCTTACACTGTTGGTGGGAATGCAAACTAGTACAGCCACTATGGAAAACAGTGTGGAGATTTCTTAAAAAACTGGAAATAGAACTGCCATTTGACCCAGCAATACCACTTCTGGGCATACACACCACGGAAACCAGATCTGAAAGAGACACGTGCACCCCATTGTTCATCGCAGCACTGTTTATAATAGCCAGGACATGGAAGCAGCCTAGATGCCCATCAGCAGATGAATGGATAAGGAAGCTGTGGTACATATACACCATGGAATATTACTCAGCCATTAAAAAGAATTCATTTGAATCAGTTCTAATGAGATGGATGAAACTGGAGCCCATTATTCAGAGTGAAGTAAGCCAGAAAAATAAAGAACATTACAGCATACTAACACATATATATGGAATTTAGAAAGATGGTAATGATAACCCTATATGCAAAACAGAAAAAGAGACACAGAAGTACAGAACAGACTTTTGGACTCTGTGGGAGAAGGTGAGGGTGGGATGTTTCAAAAGAACAGCATGTATTTTATCTATGGTGAAAGAGATCACTAGCCCAGGTGAGATGCATGAGACGAGTGCTCGGGCCTGGTGCACTGGGAGGACCCAGAGGAGTCGGGTGGAGAGGGAGGTGGGAGGGGGGATCGGGATGGGGAATACGTGTAACTCTATGGCTGATTCGTGTCAATGTATGACAAAACCCACTGAAATGTTGTGAAGTAATTGGCCTCCAACTAATAAAATAAAATTAAAAAAAAAAAAAAAAACTGAGCTATCCTAAAAATTAAAAAAAGAAGCTACCTCTTCTATGCAACATCTGTGTGTCTTCTGTCTGTCTTCTTCCTCGCTGACGCCACTCATCCCTTGGGTATTCCTGGTCCTGCTGGGGCTAGACCTCGGCAATTTTGCTCAATGCTTTGGATCCTAGTGGAAAAACATGCTGTTAATCCTACTTTTGCGAGGATTAAAACCATCGTAAAAACTGGAATTTATTTAAATATTTTTGGTTTAAATATATCTTGTGTATATAATTACCCAGATTACTGTTGGGTATTAGATTGCTATGTTACAATATGTATGGCATACATGAGTTCCACTGTTATTGATATGATATGTGGTGGAGAGGTATTTGGTGGTGCAAGTGATTTAAATGATGTGTTCACAGTGTTTATATTCCTGTTATGTGGTTAATGGGTCTTGGATTCACGTTTGAAATATGACTCCCTTGTCTTTTGTGATGCATGAGAAGTGCTGGAATTGAAGATGATGCAGGTTAAGTCTAGGGTTGAGGGTGTGAGTAGGGTGGGGGGGAGGGTGTGGGTTAGGTTAAGGGTGTGGATTAGGGTGTGGGTTACATTGTGGCTTAGGGGTTAGAAGTTAGGGGTGTGGGTGAGGGTGAGGGCTGAGGGGTGAAGGTGTCAGGTTAGGGTTGGGATGATGCGTTAGGGTTAGTGTGTCAGGTTAGGGTTAGGGGGTCGGGTTGGTGTTAGGTTCTGGGATAGGGTTACGGTGTTGGTTAGGGTTAGGGTGTCGTGTTGGGGTTAGGGTTAGGGCAAGGGCGAGGGCAATTTCGCCTGGAACCTTGTGGAGGGGCCTCACAGTCAAAGGTAAAGGCAAAGTCACATCCACACTTCTGTTCCATCCCCTTTGCTCTATAGTAGAGCTCTAGTAAGCCTAGGCCTGGTAGGAAAACTCTTGGCTCCTGTGGGGACACATCCTGTGTGTGAATCTGCATACCAGACCTAGGGGCCACAGGGCGCCTGTTTTCTTCTGGGAGAGGGAACCCTGAAGCGGTGTTGCCTGGCAACAGCTTGAAAATCCATTAAATTGCACTTTACGTACCTCTGACAAAGCTAGATTTGCTCCACCTTTTCGCCATTTGGAAGCAAACCTTCCATACCCTCTCCCCAAGTAGGCAATGGGCCTACTTTGAGTAGAAAGTCCCCTTGAGGAGCTGAGCCCAGGAAGGCACCCAGTCATGTCAAACACACTCCAGCTGCTTACTTCCTCATGGGCAGTATCACTATCAGCTAGGAATGTCTTTGCAAGGATTGAAAAGGGAAGGGGAGATACATGGCCCTGCCTCTGAAATTTCAGTCCTCTGAGCAGAACTGGAATTCAATTGTATCAGCGAAACTGTGCCTTCCAAAGAGGCTTGCAAACACACCCCGAGTGGCTGCCTCTTCTTCCCTGAAGAAGGCTCCCTTTCCCTGCATCCTGCAGACTCCCTGTCCCAGCCTCCTGGAAAAGCGCTTCTTGGAGTTCCTTTCTTAGTTGCAGTTATCCCTCAACTTGGGGCCATAGGGAGTAGCCCCACACTCACAGGGGAAGGCAGACCCACCTCCACACATCTCTTCCATCCCCTTTGCTCTGTAGGACAATTCTAGTGAGCCTAGGTCTGTCAGAAAATTCTTGGCTTTGACGGGAACACACCCTGTGTGTGAACCTGCATACCCGACCTAGGGGCCACAGGGCGCCTGTTTTGCTCGAGTGGGCCTTGAAGTAGTACAGCCTAGTGAGAGCTTGAAAATCCATCCAATTGCTCCTTTCTTACCTCTGACACCTAGCTTTGTTCCACCCTTTGGCAGTGTGGAGGGAAGAGGGCCCAACCCCGTCCTCAAGCGGACATGGGGCCTACTTTGAGAGGAAAGGCCCCCTTGAGGAGCTGAGCCCATCAAGGCACCCAGTC
The DNA here is from genome assembly GCF_963930625.1 of Muntiacus reevesi. Taxonomy (NCBI): domain Eukaryota; kingdom Metazoa; phylum Chordata; class Mammalia; order Artiodactyla; family Cervidae; genus Muntiacus; species Muntiacus reevesi. The sequence goes on from NW_027077841.1 coordinate 603,359, forward strand.
ATGTCAAATATACTCCCACTGCTTGCTTCTTCATGGGTAGTACCACTATCAGCTTGGAATGTCTTTGCAAGGATCACAAAGGGAAGGGGAGATACACGACCCTGCCTCTGGAACTTCGGTCCTCTGAGCAGACCTGAGTGCTCTAGGGAGCCTAGGACTGTCAGGAAAATTCTTGGCTCCTACGGGGACACACCCCATATGTGAACCTGCATACCGGACCTCGGGCCACAGTGTGCCTGCTTCTCTCGGTGTGCCTAAAGCGGTGCAGCCTAGCAACAGCTATTGAGCCTAGGTCTGTCTGGAACATTTTGGATCCTGTGGGGAAAACACCCTGTGCACACCCCTAGATACCGGGCCTAGGGGCCAAAATTCTCACATGTCTCCTGGGGAACCCTAACACAGTGTGACCTAGCAACTGCTTGAAAATCCATCCCATTGCTGTTTTCCTCCTTCTGATACAGCTAGCATTGCTCCTTGCTTTGGGATATCTCAAGCAAGGGGCGAGTCCATAACTGCTCTCCTGGGGCCCAATGGATGTGCAAGGTGCCCTCAACCAGGTGACCCCAGCATGCCACCTGGCCCCCTCAGACACACTCCCGCAGCCTTCTTCCTCATGGGAAGCACCTCTCTGACCCAGGAATGTGTTTGCAAGGCTCGGAATGTGCAGGGAGACACATGGCCCTGACTCTGGAATTGAGGTCCTTGGGGCAGGCCTGCAGGTCTGACATCTGAGAAGCAAAACACTTGCTGCAAATAGAGGCCTGAAAACACACTCTGTGTATGACTTTCCTTCCTCCAAGGAAGATAGCTTTCCCAGTCTCCTGCATGCTGAGTGTCACACAGCTGGAATGTGCTTGCGTGGAGGTCATGATTCAGTGGCAATGGCCCCTGAGGCCCTGTGCCCAGGTAGGGCGCCCACACTCACAGGCAAATCAAAGCAACTTCCAAATGAGTCAGCTCTTCACATCTAGTGGCCAAAGTATTGGAGTTTCAGGTTCAATATTAGTCTTTCCAATGTATATTCAGACCTGATTTCCTTTAGGATGGAGTGGTTGGGTCCTCTTATAGTCTAAGCAAACTTCAAGCATCTTCTTCAGCACCACAGTGCAAAAGCATCAAATCTTTGGCTGTCAACTTTCTTTATAGTCCATCTTTCACATCCATACATGACATGGAAAAACCTTAGCCTTGACTAGACGGATCTTTATTGGCAAAGCAATGTCTCAGCTTTTTAATATGCTGTCTAGTTTGGTTATCACTTTCCTTCCAAGTCGTAAGCATCTTTTAATTTCATGGCTGCAGTCACCATCTGCAATGATTTCCGAGCCCCGAAAAATAAAATCTGCCACTGTTTCCACTGTTTTCTCATCTATTTGCCAAGAAGTGATGAGACTGGATGCAATGATCTTAGTTGTCTGAACGCTGAGCATTAAGCTAACTATTTCACTCTCCTCTTTCTCTTTCATCAAGAGGTTCTTTAGTTCTTCACTTTCTGCCATCAGGGTGGTGTCATCTGCATATCTGAGGTTATTGATATTTCTCCCAGCAATCTTGATTCCAGTTTGTGCTTCATCCAGTGCAGCATTTCTCACGATGCCCTATATATAAGCAGATATAAGTTAAATAAGCAGGGTGCCAATATACAGCCTTGACATATTCCTTTTCCTATTTAGAACCAGTCTGTTGGTCCAGGTCCAGTTCTGTTTCTTCCTGACCTGCATATAGGTCATTCAAGAGGCAGGTCAGGTGATCTGGTATTCTTATCTCTTTCAGAATTTTCCCCAGTTTATTGTGATACACACAGTCAAAGGCTTTGGCATAGTCAACAAAGCAGAAATAAGTGTTTTTCTGGAACTCTCTTGCTTTTTCAATTATCCAGTGGATTTTGGCAATTTGATCTCTGGTTCCTCTGCCTTTTCTAAATCCATCTTGAACATTTGGAATTTCATGGTTGACATATTGCTGAAGCCTGGCTTGGAGAATTTTGAGTGTTACTTTACTAGCATGTGAGATGAGTCCAGTTGTGTGACAGTTTGAACATTCTTTGTCATTGCCTTTCTTTGAGACTGGAATGAAAACTGAGCTAACAACCTGGATGTTTTCAATCGCATATGCTAAAAGAACTGCCTTTGCAGTTTCCAAGGGAAAAAAGTTTCATTTTAACCAATTTTCTCTGAAGTTCAAGGAATATCATGGACATCCTCCATCAAAAAGTCATCTTTCTTTTATGTAATCACAGTTTCATGCCTAAATTATAGACCAACTCATGCTCAAATTGACTTTGATATCAGGGGCAGATCAGCTAGCTGATAAAAAGCTTGGATTGTCCCTCTGGAGGAAAGTGAGACCTTGGTCCCAAGAGAAGAATCTGAGGGCTTAAGGGAATTTGCAGGAGTGGGGAAATCTTGGTCCATCCTACATGTACCGTACTTAAATAATGCTTATTTATTTTACGGAAGTTAAAAAAAAAAAAAAAAAAAAAACAGATGATAAAAACAAATATAAATCACTGAAAGGTAAATAAATTCATCATCTGTGATTGAAAGCTGCATTCTAAGAAAGCTGTGTTCTCTTAACCTAGAGAGTAGACTAAATTCCAGTCTGGTACCAGCTTACCAGATAACAAACAAAAAGCGTTGTTTATGGGTAAGCTCAGGAAAGTCTTTTCCATGTATCTTGAGGTAGCAGTATTTTTGCAAAGGCATCAGTGTGAAACCATGGAAGGCATGTTTAAAACCTGATTAGATAAAAATTGACAAAATAAAAATTGACAAAATAAAAATTGACAAAAAAAGTGACAAAATAGTCACTGCTGTGACTTGAAACACTTTAATATGATAACTAGAATTATAACTGACAGCATTTTACCAGGACATATCAGATTTTCATGGATGTCACATAGTTTCTAGGATACCTACATTAGTAACTGAAGGAGTCTTTGGGCTTAGAAAAGAAAACAACAGTCTCAAAGGCCCTTGCTTGTATCATTTAACATTGGAGAAAACAAAATCGAACTTTAGGTCCCACCCTGAGGCTCCAGGCCGGTTATATCTATCTATTTTCCCATGCAGCGTAGTTCCTGCTGGAAGTCCAAGGGATTTATCCTGCCTGGTAATTTCACCAGCTGGGACTCCACAACCCTTAGTCTGGCCGGCTGACCCAGCCCTGCTTCCAGCACTTTGCAGGCCAGCAGGCCCTTGACCACCTGCTGGGACAGGAAAGGGAAGGGTCCACGAATTGCATCCTAGAAACTTAGTAGGGTGCATGTATTTAAAAACCTGGTGGCCACCCAGGCAGGAGAGAAGGGAGGAGGGCACCTTGCTGCCCTTTCATGGGGGAATCTGTGGCTGTCCTGCTGAGAGGGGGCCTTTCCATGGGGACCCTGTGCAATAAGTTTGGTGTTTTGGAACTGAATAATTAGAACGTGTAAAATTTTTAATTTATGTGGTGCTTTAATTAAAAAAAAAAAAACAAAAAAACAAGCAGCTCCAAGTTTTCTGCAAATTGAGGCCTCAAACTTGAAGGCCTATTTTCCTTCCACTGTGGCATTCTATGAAGAAATGTGCGTTTTTTAAAGAAAAGGGTCAGGAAAGTGAGGGAAACAGAAAAGCCAGAGGTGCCCCAGGAGTTTGGTGAAGGTCTTAGGAGGTCACTTGTAAATGCTGCTGGCCATCGGGAGGCAGTCTCTTGTGACCAATGGGCACAGAGCTCTGCAGGCTTGTCCTTTGCATGGATGTTCTTGTTTGTGGAAATCCAGCTCAGAGCCATCTCCTGATGTGTAAGAATTTCCCAGACTAGACCCCTAGGCAAATCCCACAGGGCCAGGGACTCCTTTCTTCATTGTATTTGTCTGTTTGACTGAAAACCAGAAATGGCATATTTTTCTTTCAATCTGGTCTATCATCCAGGCCTTGGAGTAATATTTCCCCTCCCCCTCAATAGGCTTGGGTTCCGGTGATGAATTATAGTCAGTTGTCCATGATTTCGCAGATGAGGAAACTGAGAGTCGGAGAGGGTGGAGGACTGTCCAAGGGAGAATGGGATATCCTTCCAGGAACACTGGCTCCTGGGTTTTTAATGAGCTTCCTACCCAGCATGGTCATTAAGTGGCAAGGGTTGACATTGAGAATAAACTATTGGTGGAAATGAAAAAGGCTTTTTGAAAGAATGTGCCTACCAGCTGTGCATCTTATGGAGTATTTTCATTGTACTTCCCAGCCCTTGGAAAGTGCTGGGCACAGGGCAGATGCTTCATCATTTTTATTGAATAAGTTCAATGTCACACAATTGTATCTGTAGTGTCAGCAACACTATGAGGTATATTAGAACAGTGATGGTCCCAGTTGGTACCCACAAGGATATTTTTAAAAAATGAAACAAATCTCTCTGATCATCACCAAGGCTATCAGAGGTCTATTGCAGACTCCACACAAGGGAGGGTCTACCTCTTGGGACATCCCCACTTCAGCATCTCCCTAAACCAGCAATCTAGGACAGCTGAGTACACTTGAAGTTCCTTCCTTGACCTTGGGAGTTTTTTTGGAAGACAATTTTTTGACAGACAGGGGTGGGGCAAGGTTTTGGGATGTTTCAAGTGCAGTCCATTTATTGTGCACTCTATTTCTGTTTCTGTTCCCTGGAGGCTCAGTTGGTAAAGAGTCTGCCTGCAATGAGGGAGACCCGGGTTTAATCCCTGGGTCAGGGAAATCCCCTGGAGAAGGAAATGACAGCCCACTCCAGTATTCTTGCCTGAAGAATTCAATGGACTGAGGAGCCTGGTGGGCTACCAAGGGCTGGACATGGCTGAGTGATCAAACTCTTATTTCTATTATTATTTCACCAGCTCCACCTCAGATCATCAGGCATTAGATCCTAGAGGTTGGGGGCCCCTGCTTTAGTTCCCTCTTTCATCTTCTACACAGCTCCAGCATGCTTCCTCCTCCTCTTCCACCTGCAGAACTACCTGCTGGGCTTCTCTGAGTGTGATTAAGAGTTTCCTTCCCTCACTGTCTTTCCTCTGAGTCCCTTTTCCTAAATGGGTTTCCATGATCTCCTTTAGGCACTTTTTCCCCAGGGGGTGCTAGTGGTAAAGAACCTACCTGCCAATGCAGGAATCCTATCCCTGGGTTGGGAAGATCCCCTGGAGGAGGGCACCCAGCCCACTCCAGTATTCTTGCCTGGAAAATTCCCATGGACAGAGGAGCCTGGTGGGCTCTGACAGTCAGACGTGATTGAAGCGACTTAGCACAGCATACCATAGGACCTTTGAACTGCAGACTCATGTGATTGTTTGGATTCTTTGGAGTCCCTTGTTATTCCACGTGTATGTTAGGGTCAGCTTGTATATTGCTTCCTAAAGGCCTGGAGAGGGTAATAGGCAGGAAGGCCAGGGGTCTCCAGACAGAGGGAATAGGCTGCAAGTGTCAGACGTTTTTTCATCTCTCAAGCAGCTGGAGGAACGAAACGAGTGCTACATTTTTTCCCCTTCTCAATACAAATTTAAGAGGTTTCTCTTAAAATTTTGTGTTGCTATGACGACTCCTGGCTCCACCTGAACTTAACTTTTCTCAAACCTTCAGCTAAGCAATGCATTTTGTCTTAAGGAAAGGTTTGTCTTAAGCTATGTTAATATACTACGTATTTCTGCTAGACTCTGTCTTCAGGTCGGTTCCCCCTAAAGGCTCAGAACCGACTTGACAAACCAATATGTTTTACTCATACCTGTTCTCCTAATCTATGTTAATGAAATGATATATTTGCTTGGAAATCTGCCTTTCTTCAAAGTTCATGTCAATCATTCTATGGCCCGGGATGACTCACCTGCTGCCAATATTATCTCAATGCATGTTGTGGGTGAGGGGCCTGGTGTCATTCTCTGAGACATTGCCTTTCTTTCATTAGCAGACTGCTAGTGGCTGTATAACATCTGCCTAAAGACTAGCAGGGGGTACTCTTACTGCCCCCGTCTGATGTCTATGTCAGCAGCTTTCTCTATCTCTTTTATACTTTAATAAAACTTTATGACACAAAAGCTCTGAGCGATCAAGCTTTGTCAACTGGCCCTGGATTGAATTCTTCTCCTCTGGAGGCCAAAAATCCTGGCGCCTTTTGTGGTTCAGCAATGACCTTTCAGTCTTTTGTAATTCATATTGAATCTTCATTTCAGATTGAAGATGCATTCCATGGTATTGCCATCTTAAGTCTTTCCATCGCTATGGAATATCTGTGCATGTATTCAGGATATTTTTCAGCAATCGTGTATAATTTCCAATGTGCCAGTCTTGTCATCCTCATTACACCCATGGCAAAATATTTTATTAATGTTGACACTATCAAAAGGAAATTGTTTTTTTAAATTCCTTTTCAGATTATTATTTGCTAGTGTATACAGATAAAACTGTGTAATCATTCATTTTTATCAGCTTGGACAGCTTGATAGTTGTCTTTACTTTCTTTACTTCCTCATACTTTAAGATTATCCTAGCTTATATATTTACTGTCTTGCCCCTAGTCTCAATCGTTTATTCAAAGAATTTCTGTCCTTTTTTTTAAACACTGAATTATTTTTGACAATGCTGGGTCTTTGTAGCTAGATGCCTAGTTGTAGTGAGCAGAGGCTACCTCTAGTTGACTTGCCATGGCTTCTCATTGCAGCGCTTTCTCTGGTTGCAGAACTTGGGCTCTGGAGCATGCAAGTACTTCAATAGTTGTACGGGGGCTTAGTTGCCCCTGGGCATGTGGAATCCTCTAGGACCAGGGGTTGAACCAGTGTTCCCTGCATTAGTAGGCAGATCCTTTACCACTGGGCCACCAGGGACATTTCCTGTTCTTTTTCATTATAGAGTGATATTTAAAACATACATGTAGGAGCTAAATATGCTCAGCTGACAATATTTGGAAATATATACATGTATTCCAGCTTATATATTCAGTTGAGGGTAATTTGTGATGATGTCTCCATGAATCTTGTAACCTTTCCTTTTGTTTATCCATAACTTACCATTCCAATGGTAAGATACCTGGCTTCCACCACTTGTCATGTATGGAATTCAGTGCTTGTCCCATGTGGTTACTGAAACAACTGTCAGACTGTCTTCCAAAGGGGGCTGTGCATGCATCCCACCAGTATCTTGAGTATGTTTCTGTAGGAGAGTTTACTATCAGTATACCCTCCGTGGCCAGGTGTCTATTTCAATCTTTACCAGTTATGAATGGGCTTGTTTGCTCTAGTGTTCTTGGACAATTTGAGGACTCCTGTCTAGTTATGAGGGACACAGGAATCTCCTTGAGGCTTGGCAGGGCAATCAGCACACTTCTCGAGGTGAGGAGGGAGACCCAGGGTCCCTTTCCAGTTGCCATAGGGATATTGGGATTCCTACCAATTTTCAAGAGGAGTCAGGCATCATCACCTTTTGAATCATTGAATTCTGCATGCCTCTCGAGGTGTCAACGGGATGTGAGGCCTCCTGTCGATAAGAGGCGGGGACCTAGGACTTTCTCTATGCTCTCCATAGGGGATTCACACATCCCTTCATCCTGTGAGATGAAAGATGAGCCTGCATTCAAGCCACTGTAGGGAAATCGGACCTTCTTTCGAGTCAGGGCGTCTCAGGGTCAATTCCACTTGAGGCAGCAAACTCAGGGTCCCTCCCACATACTTACTGCTGAGAGACACCTCCTCTGGTTGTGCTTGTGGAATGGTGGCATACCTCTTGAGTGGAAGCCAGGGAATCAGCTCTCATTTCAAGATGATTTGGGGTACATGGAGCTTTCCTCGAGTTGCTGTGCTGAACTTGGTGTTCTTCTAGACTTGGGACAGTGTTCTCGGGGAATCTCTGCAGTTGCCTAAAGGAAGCCAACCCACTTGTCGTGTTTGATGCGGAACACGGGATGGCTCTGAAGCCAATGCAGTGGAATAGGGACTCATCTCGAGTTGATTTGGGATACACGAAGCTATTTCCCATTGCTGCAGTGACATCAGGGTCCCTCTGGACTTGAGACAGTGTTCTTGGGGACTCTCTGGAATTCCATCAAGCAAGTAATGGCTCCTTACGTATTTGATGGGGAACACGGAATTGCTCTGCATGCAATGCAGGGGAATCAAGCCTCATCTCGCGGCGAGAAGGCAGTCTCATGGTTTCTCTCGAGTTGTGGCGCGAACCTGGGGTATATTCTCCAGGTACGGCGGGGATGGCCCTTCAAAACTCATGTTTGTTCAGCGACGTCAGGACTCCTGTCTAGTTACGAGGGACACCTCAGGAATCTCTTCGAGGCTTGGCAGGGCAATAGGGACGCTTCTCAATGTGAGGCGGGAGACCCAGGGTTCCTTTCCAGTTGCCACAGTGAGACTGGGATTCCTATCAATTTTCAAGAGGAGTCAGGCGTCATCACCTTTTGAAACATTGAATTCCGCCTACCTCCATGTCAAAGGGATGTGAGACCTCCTGGCGTGATGAGGCCAGGACTTAAGGCTTTCTCTAGGGTCTCCGTATTGGATTCAGACATCCCTTCATCTTGTGCAATGAAAGACGAACCTGCATTCAAGCCACTGCAGGGAAATCCGGCCTTCTTTCTTGTCAGGGCATTCGGACTCCATTCCACTTGAGGCAGCAAACTCAGGGTCCCTCCCCCATATCTATTGATGAGAGAAGCCTCCTCTTGGGGTGCTTGTGGAAAGTTGGCATACCTCTTAAGTTGAATCCTGGGAATCTGCTCTCATCTCGAGATGATTTGGGGTACATAGAGCTTTCCTCAAGTTGCTGTGCTGAACCTGGTGTTCCTCTAGACATGGGACGGTGTTTTCGGGGAGTCTCTGGAGTTGCCTAAAGAAAGTGAAGCAACTTGTCTTGCTTGATGGGGAAAGCGGAATTTCTCTGGAGCTAATGTGGCAGAATCGGGCCTCATCTCCAGTTGATTTGGTGTACACGGAATTATTTCGCGTTGCTGCAGTGACCTCAGGGTCCCTCTAGGCTTGTGAGTGTGTTCTTGGGGACTCTCTGGAGTTCCATCAAGCAAGTCAAGGCTCCTACGCATTTCATGGGGAAAACAGAATTGCTTTGCACGCAATGCAGAGGAATCTGGCCTCATATAGTGGCGAGGGGATGTCTCATGCTTTTTCGCGAGTTGCGCTGGGAACCTGGAGTATATTCTCGAGTTACAGTGGGGATGGCCCTTCAAAAGTCGTGTTTGTTCAGCGACGTCAGGACTCCTGTCTAGTTATGAGGGACACCTCAGGAATCTCTTCGAGGGTTGACACATCAATAGGGACGCTGCTAGAGGTGAGGCGGGAGACCCAGGGTCCCTTTCCAGTTGCCACAGGGATACTGGGATTCCTATCACTTTTCAAGAGGAGTCAGGCATCGTCACCTCTTGAAGCAATGAACTCTTGGTGCCTCTCTAGGTGTCAAAGGCATGTGAGGCCTCCTGTCGAGAGGAGGAGGGGAACTAGGGCTTTCTCTAGGGTCTCCACAAGGGATTCAGACATCCCATTGTCTGGTGAGATGAAAGACAAGCCTCCATTCAAGCCACTGCAGGGAAATCAGGCCTTCTTTTGAGTCAGGGCATCTCGGTGTCCATTCCATTTGACGCAGCAAACTCAGGGTCCAACTCACATACCTATTGCTGAGAGAAGCCTCCTCTAGAGGTGCTTGTGGAAAGTTGGCATACCACTTGAGTCAAAGCCAGGGAATCAGCTCTAATCTCGAGATGATTTGGGGTACATGGGGCTTTCTTCGAGGTGCTGTGTTGCAACTGGTGTTCCTCCAGACTTGGGACGGTGTTCTCGGGGAATCTCTGGAGTTGCCTAAAGGAAGTAAAGCCACTACTCCTGTTTGATGGGGAACACGGGATGGCTCTGGAGCAAATGCAGGGGAATTGGGCCTCGGCTCGAGTTGATTTGCAGTATGGAGCTATTTCGCATTGCTGCGGTGACACAAGGGTCCCTCTAGACTTGTGACAGTGTTCTTGGGGACTCTCTGGAATGCCATCAAGCAAGTCAAGATTCCTTACGTGTTTGATGGGGAACACGGAATTGCTCTGCAATGCAGAGCAATCAGGCCTCATCTTGCGGCCAGGGGGAAGTCTCATGGTTTATCTCAAGTTGCGGTGGGAACGTGGGGCATATTCTCGAGTTAAGGTGGGGATAGACTTTCAAAACTCCTGTTTGTTAAGCGACATCAGGACTCTTGTCTAGTTATGAGAGACACCTCAGGAATCTCTTTGAGGCTTGGCAGGGCAATAGGGACGCTTCTTGAAGTGAGGCGGGAGACCCTGGGTCCAATTCCAGTTGCCACAGTGATATTGGGATCCCTATCACATTTCAAGAGGAGTCAGGCATCGTCACCTTCTAAGCATTGAACTCCGCGTGCCTCTCGAGATGTCAAAGGGATGTGAGGCCTCCTGTCGAGATGAGGCGGGGACATAGGGTTTCCTCTAGGTCCTCCACAGGGGATTCAGACATCCCTTCATCTTGTGAGATGAAAGACGAGCCTACATTAAAGCCACTGCAGGGAAATCTGGCCTTCTTTTGAGTCAGGTCATCTTGGTGTTCATTCCACTTCAGGAAGCAAACTCAGGGTCCAACTCACATACATATTGCTGAGAGAAGCCTCCTCTTGAGGTGCTTGCAGAAAGTTGGCATACCTCTTGAGTCGAAGCAGGGAAATCAGCTCTAAATCTCAAGACGATTTGGGGTACATGGGGCTTTCCTCGAGTTGCTGTGTTGCACCTGGTGTTCCTCTACACTTGGGACAGTGTTCTCGGGGAATCTCTGGAGTTGCTTAATGAAGTCATGCCACTTGTGTTTGATGGGGAACACAGAATGACTCTGGAGCCAATGCAGGGGAATGGGGCAGCATCTCGAGTTGATTTGGGGTAGACGGATCTATTTCCCGTTTCTGCACTAACCTCACGGTCACTCTAGACTTGTTACAGTGTTCTTGGGTACTCTCTGGTGTCCCATCAAGCAAGTCAAGGCTCCTTACATGTTTGATGGGGAACACAGAATTGCTCTGCATGCAATGCAGAGGAACCGGGGCTCATCTCGTGGCCAGGGAGAAGTATCATGGTTTTTCTCGAGTTGCGGTGGGATCCTGGGGTATATTCTCGAGTTACGGTGGGGATGGCCCTTCAAAACTTGGATTTGTTCAGCTATGTCAGGACTCCTGTCTAGTTAAGAGGGACACCTCGGGAATCTCTTCGAGGCTTGGCAGGCAATAGGGACGCTTTTGGAGATGAGGCGGGAGACCCAAAATCCCTTTCCACTTGTGACATGGATATTGGGATTCCTATCACTTTTCAAGAGGAGTCAGGCATCATCACCTCTTGAAGCAATGAACTCTTGGTGCCTCTCTAGGTATCAAAGTCATGTGAGGCCTCCTGTCGAGATGAGATGGGGAACTAGGGCTTTCTCTAGGGTCTCCACAGGGGATTCAGACATCCTTTCATCTGGTGAGATGAAAGACGAGCCTGCATTAAAGCCACTGCAGAGAAATTGGGCCTTCTTTTGAGTCAGGGCATCTTGGGGCCCATTCCACTTCAGGCAGCAAACTCAGGGTCCAACTTACATACCTATTGCTGAGAGAAGCCTCCTCTAGAGGTGCTTGTGGAAAGTTGGCATACCTCTTGAGTTGAAGCCAGGAAATCAACTCTAATCTCGAGACGATTTGGGGTACATGGCGCTTTCCTCGAGTTGCTGTGTTACGCTTGGTGTTCCTCTAGACTTATGACAGTGTTCTCGGGGATTTCCTGGAGTTGCCTAAAGGAAGTCAAGCGCCTTGTCGTGTTTGATGGGGAAAGTGGGATGGCTCTGGAGCCAATGAAGGGGAATCGGGCCTCATCTCGAGTTGAAATGAGTGAATCACGTGTGAATCACGTGTGCATCAAGTGTGAATCACGTGTCCATCATGTGTGTGTCACGTGTGTGTCACGTGTGCATCACGTGTGCATCACGTGTGTGTGACATGTCCATCACGTGTGAGTCACGTGTTCATCAGGTGTGTGTCACGTGTCCATGACGGGTGAATCACGTGTTCATCACATGTGTGTCACTTGTGTGTCACGTGTGCATCACGTGTGTGCACGTGGGAATCACGTGTGCATCACGGGTGCGTCATGTGTGCATCACGTGTCCATCACGTGTGCGTCACTGGTGCATCACGTGTCCATCACGTGTGCGTTACGTGTGCGTCACGAGTTCATCATGTGTGCGACATGTGTTCGTCACGTGTTCATCACGTGTGCATCACGTGTGCATCAAGTTTGCGTCACGTGTGAATCACGTGTTCGTCACGTGTGTGTCACGTGTTCATCACGTGTCCATCATGTGTACATCACGTGTGAGTTACATGTGCGTCTCGTGTGCATCACATGTTCGTCATGTGTGCGTCACGTGTTCGTCACGTGTGTGTCACGTCTGCATCACGTATTCATCACATATGTGTTACGTGTGCATCGCATGTGCATCACATGTGCGACACGTGTGCGTCACGTGTTCGTCACGTGCGCATCACGTGTGCATCAAGTTTGCGTCATGTGTGAATCATGTGTTCATCACGTGTGTGTCACGTGTTGATCACGTGTCCATCATGTGTGCATCACATGTGCGTCACGTGTGCATCTCGTGTGCATCACGTGTTCGTCACGTGTGCGTCACGTGTGTGTCATGTGTGCATCACGTATTCATCACATATGGGTTATGTGTGCATCACGTGTTCATCACGTGTGAGTCACATGTGTATCACGCGTGAATCACGTGTGCATCACGTGTGCATCACGTGCTCATGACTTGTTCATCACATGTGCCTCACGTGTTGTTCACTTGTTCACAACGTCTGTGTGACGTGTGCATCATGTTTTCATCACGTGTGCATCACGTGTTCATCATGTGTGAGGCACGTGTTCATCACATGTGAGTCACGTGTTCTTCACGTGTGAATCATATGTCCATCACATATGCATCACTTGTGCAACACGTGTTCGTCACGTGTGCGCCACGTGTGCGTCACCTGTGAATCACTTGTTCATCACGTATTCATCACGTGTGTGTTATGTGTGCATCACGTGTTCATCACATGTGTATCATGTGTGAATCACGTGTGCATGACCTGTTCATTACATGTGCATCACGTGTGCATCACGTGTTCATCACGTGGGCGTCACGTGTGCACCTCATGTGCACCTTGTGTGCATCACGTGTGAATCAGGAAAAGAACTGAATGGGATAGACTAGAGATCTCTTCAAGAAAATTAGAGATACCAAGGGAACACTTCATGCAAAACTGGGTTTGATAAAAGATAGAAATGCTATGGACCTAGCAGAAGCATAAGCTATTAAGAAGATGTGGCAAGAATACACAGAAGTACTGTAGAAAATATCTTCATGACCCAGATAATCACAACGGTGTGATCACTCACCTAGAGCGAGACATCCTGGAGTGTGAAGTCAAGTGGCAATTAGAAAGCATCGTAAGAACAAAGCTAGTGGAGTTGATGGAATTCCAGTTGAAGTATTTCAAATACTGAAAGATGATGCTGTGAAAGTGCTGCACTCATAATGCCTGCAAATTTGGAAATCTCAGCAGTGGCCACAGGACTGGAAAAGGTCAGTTTTCATTCCAAATAGAAAGAAAGGTAATCCCAAAGAATGCTCAAAATACCACACAATTATGCTCATCTCACACGCTAGTAAAGTAATGCTCAAAATTCTCCAAGCCAGGCTTCAGCAATACGTGAACTGTGAACTTCCAGATGTTCAAGCTGGCTTTAGAAAAGGCAGAGGAACCAGAGATCAAACTGCCAACATCTGCTGGATCATTGAAAAAGCAAGAGAGTCCCAGAAAAAAAAATCTATTTCTGATTTATTGACTACACCAAAGCCTTTGACTGTGTGGATCACAATTAACTGTGGAAAATTCTGAAAGAGATGGAACTACCAGACCACCTGACCTGCCTCTTGAGAAACCTGTATGCAGGTCAGGAAGCAACAGTTAGAACTGGACATGGAACAACAGACTGGTTCCAAATAGGAAAAGGAGTACGTCAAGACTGTACGTTGTCACCCTGCTTATTTAACTTATATGCCGAGTACATCATGAGAAATGCTGGGCTGGAAGAAGCACAAGCTGGAATTAAGATTGCCAAGAGAAATATCAATAATCTCAGACATGCAGATGACACCACCCTTATGGCAGAAAATGAAGAAGAACTAAAAAGCCTCTTGATGAAAGTGAAAGAGGAGAGTGAAAAAGTTGGCTTACAGCTCAACATTCAGAAAACTAAGATCATGGCAACAGGTCCCATCACTCCATGGGAAATCGATGAGGAAACAGTGGAAGCAGTGTAAGATTTTATCTTTTTGGGCTCCAAAATCACTGCAGATGGTGATTGCAGCCATGAAATTAAAAGAAAATTACTCCTTGGAAGGAAAGTTATGACCAACCTAGATAGCATAATAAAAAGCAGAGACACTACTTTGCCAACAAAGGTCCCTCTGTTCAAGGCTATGGTTTTTCCAGTGGTCATGTACAGATGTGAGAATTGGACTGTGAAGAAAGTTGAGCACCGAAGAGTTTATGCTTTTGAACTGTGGTGTTGGAGAGGACTCTTGAGAGTTCCTTGAACTGCAAGGGCATCCAACTAGTACATCCTAAAGGAGATCAGTCCAGGGTGTTCATTGGAACGACTGATTCTGAAGCTGAAACTCCCATAATTTGGCCACCTGGTGCGAAGAGCTGACTCATTGGAAAATACCCTGATGCTGTAAGGGATTGGGGACAGGAGGTAAAGGGGATGACAGAGGATGAGATGGCTGCATGGCATCACCGACTCGATGTACATGAGTTCAAGAAATCTCCGGGAGTTGGTGACTGACAGGGAGGCTTGGCGTGCTGTGATTCATGGGGTCCCAAAGAGTCAGACATGACTGAGCGACTGAACGGAACTGAACTGATATGAATAACTAATTAAAAGTAAAGTAAAGTTGCTCAGTCATGTCCAACTCTTTGTGGCCCCATGGACTGTAGCCTACCAGGCTCCTCTGTCCATGGGGTTTTCCAGGCAAATGTACTGGAGTGGGTGGCCATTTCCTTCTCCAGGAGATCTTCCTGACCCAGGGATCTAACCTGGGTCTCCAGCATTGCAGACAGATGCTTTACCATTTGAGCCATATAATTCCATTGCTAACACGTGCAAGGGGCTACTCTTTCTGCCCTCTTCTGATGCCTATGTCAGAAGATTTCTCTATCTCCTTTATACTTTAATACAACTTTATTACACAAAAGCTCTAAGCAATCAAGCCTCGTCTCTGGACCTGAATTGAATTCATCTCCTCTGGAGGCCAAGAATTCCAGTGTCTTTGCGTGGTTCAGCAATACCTTTCAAGATCATCCTGGAGATTCTGGCCATGTACCTCAGGAACATGGTCAGATAGGAGGTCACCCTTGAGACTGTGGGCTTTTGACCCAGGTGCAGGGTGTTGGAGTGGCGGGAATCCTGGATAATTTGCACATGTGACCCCAGGTAAAGGGTCTGGGAGGTAAGGTCACCTTGGAGACTGTGAATATGCTACCCAAGGTGCAGGGTGTGGGAAATAATGTCACCCTGGAGAATGTAGACTTCTAGCACAAGGGATGAGTTCTTGACATTGGGGTCTCATGGGAGACTGGATGATTCCGCTCAGACAGTGTGTGGGGATGGGATTCACCCTGGAGACTGTAGATATGTGATCTCAGGTACAGGATTTCCGAGGGGGTCACCCTGGAGCCTGTGAATATGTGATTCCAGGTGCAGAGTCTGCAAGGGAGTCACCATGGAACCTGTGTTTGTGTGACTCCAGGTGAGGTCTACAAAGTTTTGACAAACAGGAGACTGTGGACATGTGACCCCTATTACAGGGTCTTGGAGGGGGGAACCTTTGTGGCCAGGGTCATGGGATGCAAGGTTATATGTCTGGGAGGTGGGGATACCCTGAGAGTATGGAAGTGTGACCCCAGGTACAGGTTCTGGGAGTTGGTGCCATCCTGAAAATGGTGGACATTTCACCCGAGGTATGGTTTCTGGGAGGTGGGGTCACCCTGAAGACTCTGGACATGTGACCCCAAATGCAGGGTCTGGGAGGTAGACTCACCATGGAAAAAGTGGACTTGTGACCCCAGATACAGGATCTTGAGGGTGGGGTCACCTGGAGGCTGTGGACTTGTGACACCAAGTACAGGTTATACAGGGGGCCACCTTCGAGACTGTGGACATGTGATCACAGGTGTATGGTATGGGAAGTTTGGTAACCTAGGAGATTGTGGATATATGACAGTAGGTACAGGGTCTCAGGTATGTCCCCATGGAAAGTGTGGACATGTGACCCCAGGTGCAGGTTTGGGTGGGGTCACCCTGGAGACTGTGGTCGTGTGACCCAAAGTTCAGGGTAGGAAAAGGGTTTCACCCTGTAGACTGTGGATCTATGGCCACAGGTACAGGATCTGGTGGTAGTCACTGTGGCGATGATGGACGTATGAAACCTAGTACAAGTTCACGGAGGGGGTCACCCTCCAAGACTGTGTACATGTGACCCTCGTTTCAGGGTCTGGGTTGAGGTCACTCTGGAAACTATTTGCCGTGTGACTTAGATGCAGGGTTAGGGGACGCGTTTACTTTGAAGATTGTGGTCATGTGACCTCAAATGCACCATTTGGGAGGCAAATCATCTTGGAGACTGGATACGTGACCGTAGATCCAGGGTCTGAATGGGATTCCCCAAGGTGAGATTGTGAATATGTGACTCCAGGTGCAGGGCCTGCGAGGGAGTCACCTTGGAACCTGTGTTTGTGTGACTCCAGGTGGAGGGTCTGGGAAGTGACGACACTCTGGAGACTGTGAACATGTGACCCCATTACAGGGTCTTGGAGGGGATAACCCTGGCATCCAAGATCATGGGACACCATGTTAAATGTCTTGGCGTGGGGTAACCGAGACTATGGAAGTGGGGCCCCAGGTACAGGTTCTGGGAATTGGGGCCAACCTGAGTGACTGTGGATGTTTCACCCTAGGTACAGTTTCTGGGAGGTGGGGTCACCCTGGAGACTCTCGACAAGTGACCCCAAGTGCAGAGTCTGGGAGGGGTCTCACCCTGGAAACAGTGGACTTGTGACCCTAGGTACAGGGTCTTAACGGTAGAGTCATCCTGGAGTCTGTCGACTTGTGACACCAGGTACAGGTTTAGGAGGGGGATCACCCTGGATACTGTGGATGTGTGATCACAGGTGCATGGTATTGGAAGTGGGGAAGTCCAGGAGACTGTATATATGACACTAGGTACAGGGTCTGGGGGATGACACCATGGAGAATATGGACTTGTGATCCCAGGTGCAGGTTCACAAGGTTCAGGGTACAAAATGGGTCTCATCAGGCAGACTGTTGAACTGTGACCACAAGTTCAGGATCTGCTGGTGGTCACTGTGGCATTGGTGATCGTGTGAAATCTGGAACAAGTTCAGGGAAGAGGTCACCCGTGAGACAGTGGACATCACTCTGGAGACTGTGGATGTGTGAGTAAGGTGCAGGGTTAGGGGATGGGGTCACTTTGAAGATTGTGGACATATGACCCCAGATGCACTGATTGGGGAGGCAAGTCATCCTGGATAGTGGGCATTCGACCCTAGATGCAAGGTCTGACCTGGGTCCCCCAAGACACTAGGATATCTGAACCCAGGTACAGGGTCTAGGATGGGGGTGATCCAGGAAACTCTGTATATGTGACCTCAGGTACAGTGTCTGGGAGGTACGGGGTCACTCTGGGGACTGCAGGCATTTAATGGCAGGGAAATGGTCTGGAAGGGGTGTCACCCTGCATGATGTGGATATGTGAGCCCAGGTGCAGTGGGCAAAGTGGGGTTCACGCTGGAAACTGTTGACATGTGACTCCAGGTGCAGGGTATGGGAGGGCGAACATCCTGGAGATTGTGGATGTGTGTAAATAAGCACAGGGTCTGGCAGGGGAGGGTTACCCTGGAATCTGTGGCCAAGTCACCAAAGGTATAGGGCATGAGAGGTCGGGTCACACCGGATACTGAGAACATGTGACCCAAGTTACAGAGACCAGGAAGGGGGTCACCACGGAGCCTGTGAATCTGTTAGTACATGTGCAGAGTCTGGGAAATGACATCACACAAAAGTCTAGGGACATGGGATGCCAGGTGAACGGTCTGGGAGGGAGTCACCCTGGAGTCAGTTGACGTGTGACCCTGGGTACAGGCACTTGTGGGTGGGGAAAGCCTCGAGACTGTGGACATGTGATCCCAGTTACTAGCCCTTGAATGTGGGTAAATCCAGGAGACTCTGGACATGTGACCCCAGGTATAGGGTGGGGAAGTTGGAGTCACCCTGGCGACTGTGCCAATGTAATCACGTGTACAGAGTCTGGGGAGGCGTGTATTCCTGGCCAACATGTACATGTAACCCCAGGTAGAGGGTTAGAGATACGGGGTCACCCTGGAGACTGGGGCAATGTGACCAGAATTACAATATTCTGTGAGGTGTAGTCACCCTGGAGACTGCGGAGGTGTGAGACCTGGTGCATGATCTGGGAGGGGTTGCCACCCAGGAGACCATGGATGTGTGACCCTAGCTAGGTTCACGGGCTTGGAATTGGTGTCACCCTAGAACCAGTGGGTGTTTGAACCAAGTACAATTGTTTGACAGGTGGTGTTACCCTGGGCGCTGCGGACATATGAACCCAGGTGCAAGTTCTGGCAAGTGGGGTCACCCTGAGACTATCTACGTGTGACCCTAGGTACAGGGTTTGGGAGTTGGTGAATGTGCCCATGTGACACCATGTACAGTGTCTAGGAGGGTGTTCACCCTAGAGACTGTGGGTATGTGTCCCAAGGTACAGTGTCTGGAGTGTGAGGCCATGCTAGAATCTGTGGACATGTGACACTGGGTGCTGGGGTCAATAGTCCAGCATCTGGAAGACTGTGGTTATGTGAGCCCTGGTACAGTGATTTGGATGAGTCACCTGTGAGACTGTGGATATGTGGCTCCAAGTGCAGGGTCTATGAGGGAGTCATCCTGGAACCTCTGTTTGTGTGCCTGCAGGTGAAGGTTCTGGGAAGTGATGACATACAGGAGACTGTGGACATGTAAACCACATTACAGGGTCTTGGAGGGTGTAACCCTGTGGACCAGGGGCATGGAACAGCCTCAATGTCTATGGAAGAGTGACTCCAGGTACCGTTTCAGGGAGTTGGGACCATCCTGAAAACAGTAGACGTTTATCCCCAGGTAAAGTTTCTGGGAGGTGAGATCACACTGGAGACAGGAGTGTGACCCCAGGTATGGGATCTTGAGGGTGGGGCCATCCTGGTGGCTGTGGACTTGTGACACAAGGTACAGGAATGGGAT